>NC_133819.1:92304215-92993798 GCF_047830755.1 Zonotrichia albicollis
GCACAATGGTGATGGTTTAGTCATAAATAGGCTGTCCCAAATGAGTTGGTCCATCTACAGGAACCAGTGCTATGCAGAGAGACTCTCCTGGAAAAGGTGTATTTCATTAATCCAGCATAGCCTTCTGCATAGACCAATTGTGTCTTTATGGAGCTAATCAGAGCAGAGCACATTAATCCAGACACTATCTTGCCAGCTGCTCCACTGAGATGCAGAACACACTTGTGTCCCCTCAGTCAGCCACAAGACAATTGCATGAGTGTCTGCTATGAAAAATTCATTTTTAATACCCACTCCATAGCTGGCAAGCTATCATTTTTTACCAGTCTCATGGAGTGACTTCAAAAGATGAAGAAAATGTCCTTGCAAAACAGAGAATCTGGCTGTACATTTAAATATGACAAACACAAAGGTGGATGTATTAACCAGACCTTTTCATGGTGACAAAACCAGAACAAGCATCAGGGAAATAAAGCTGGCATCCAGTCTTCCCAGCTGATAGCAAGGATGCTACTTGAGTCAGTTCAGATACTTTAACAGGGCATTCACATGAATCAGGAAATAAAAAGAGCTAGAGAACACAAAGTTCTTTCTTACATGTAACAGCCTCTTAACAAGTGCGTCTGGAGTGTGAAAGTGCCCCTCTCCCTGCTAGGAGGAAAAAAAAGTCATGAACTCTTCCTTCATGAAACTGCTGCTGGAATTTGCTGAGAACCGGCCTTCATATTTGGTTACACTTCTGGAAAATTATTCTATTTATATACAGTGGGAGAGGTATAACTCACTTCAGTTTCCATTTGAAAGTTGTCCTTCTGTTAACATCAGTATTGGTTTTTGTTGTTTCAGAAGTCAGATTCTGACGATTACATGGCTTTGCTATAGTGGTCTGTTGTGGTTAAGGAATGGGATTCTCCAATTTAGTAATTCCACCAAAATCCACACCACTGCCCCTCTCCTGTGGTACACTTGAGAGGGGAGTTGAAGGCACAAAAGGCAGAGAATAATGTGCTAAGAACAATTCCTGGAAACAACAATGAGAAAAGAAAATAACAGTAACAGCAGCAATATTAATAACAAAAGTGTGCAAAAAAGTGATTCATGCCAAAGTGCTCACTGTGGAGCCCACAATACCAGCATGCCACCCTGATGGCAAGAGAGCCCTTCCTTTCAGAAGGGAAGTCCCTTCCCTTTGTCCCCCAAAATAAGGTACAGAATAACCTCTAGGTCCTAGCCATGCTCCCTCCTGGCTACTGCAAAATTAACCCTGTCCTGGCCAGAACCAGAACATGGTCATACTGGAGGAAACCAGGGTTTCTAAGTTCTAAGTAATAAAATTGTAAATCACAGTAGCGTTTTCTGATATTAAACCTTACACTTAAATATTGGGTTTGAACCTTTTAAACTCATTGGATGGTGCATAAATTTTGAAAGTTGTTGCTTTTTTTTTTTTTAATCCTCTCCTTGCAACACTACCTTTTGGAATAGCTGGAATCTTTTCTGGAGCCTCATTTGTTACATCTGGAGCTACTATCAGGCTTTTGATCAGACCAAGTCTTACAGATAGAAAAGTTTTACTTTAAAATTCCTCTCGTGTTTGCAGATGTCAATAAAGTTCTTTTAAAGTGTCAGGAGTGATTGCTCTGTTTGTAGTTTTGCTAATACCAATTACAATGGTATTGTCTCCAGTCAGAAGAAGGTATAAAGAAACAACTAAATAAGCCCTTCTCATTCCCCTACCCACTCAGACACTAAACTGCACACAAACACCTAGGCACAGAAAGAGATGCACACATGCTCACACATGCCACTCTGCTTCCTTGGAAGGAATACATTAAAATATTGGCCCTATGGAATAATGAAGGAAGTATGTAAATACAGCACTCTATTCTTTCAAGAAAAGCTTTAAAAATGCACATACTCCACTCCCCTTAAATTATGGTAGAAGATGGGTCATAATAGCTAATGTAGTAGGCAAGGAGGGAGAATGGAGCACAATTCCCTAAACTCGATAAAATAAGCAATTACTCCTGTTATCTGAATGGCTCTGTCAGTGGAGAAGTTGTCTGTGTCATAACAGAATCTAACAAAGGCTGTTGCCTTTAAGCATCAAAGGCTTTGGCCTTATTATCTTTCTAAGATGTGCATGTATAATAAGTTTTCCTAACAAATGGCGAGGAAGCATCTCTGGCAAAATATAAAATGGTGATAAACTATGTCCAAATGATTAATTCACAGAAATTCTCCATCACACTGCAGCTACATGTGCCCGTCTCTTCTGTTATGCCCTTGGAGATTTTCATACTAAACGTATGTGCATATTTTTCATGGCCACTGATATTTGAATTGCAGCCTGCTCCCATGCAGAACATAAAACACTTCAAACTGCATAATGCTGACTAAATTATAAGTTCTCCAGTGGCCTGAGGTAGCAAGGGCCATAATAATGAGTGTGCTTAAGTGGTTTGTGTAGATTTTTTTCCCCTTTAATTTTAATGCCCTAACTTGCTGCTGCCTTTTCTAAAGCTAGGGATTGTCTCATATAATCATAACAACAGGGAAATAGAAACTGCATTATGCTTTGAAAAAATGTGGCATGCAAAGCTGAAGCTCCACTCATCAAGCACAGTGATACAGTGATAGCTGATTCAGCCCTGTTGGTCACATGGATAGAAAATTATTTGGTGACTTTGTCCATACTTGTAATTATATTTGAGCTGTTCTGTGTATAAAGTCACACTCACTGGATAGAAAGCTGCAACCCTTCCAATCACATTCATATTGCACATGTAAAAAAAAAACCAACAAAAAACCCCACATATGAAGTATCATTTGATTAAAAAGATAATGAAACTAGGTAAATTAAACCTGCAAAATACTGAGAATTTTACTTATGGTATTACAATAGGTCAAAGTGGACAGCTGTATGAGCTGTAACACTTAGTGATTTTGCAATGTTTTCAATGTTCTGGTATTGGTTATTTTTCTTGGGTTTACTCAAAAGACAAATAGATGAAAATGCTTACACTGCAGCAATGCTCACTTCCATGGTAATTGGAAAAATATAGACAAACTGTGCTAATATCCACGGATGTTTACAGTCAGGCAGATAAAAAAAGCCTGGGCACATGTTAACTGTTTCTATCAACTTCCCCTAGCTCTAAATAGAGACTATTTTTGGCCAGCACATCGAGGAGCAAGGAGCTATTGACTTCACAATTCAATGCAAAGGAAGATAGGCTCCTTGGAAAATCCTTTTCAAGTGCCCCTCTTTTGTTCCACAATGTTTTGAGAAGTTCATTTCTACATTCCCTGCTCTACAGGACTGAGGTAGATGTTTAAATTCACTTCTCACAGGACTCAGACTGATCCCCACCTGCACCTAACCACTTCACCTAGCCTAAGGTCTGAGGCCTTCTTTGCAGATGACTGCAAACTTATGCAGTTCAACTCAATATGGCTACACAAATCTTACTCTGGCAACAGTCAGTGAACTTCTTCCTCTGAAAAGGAAAACATGGAATAAAATACTTTGGAAACAGTATCTAGCAGTACCTTAAATGGAGGAAGTGAACGTGACAGCTTTCTGCCCCACCTCCAGAATTTCTCCAGAATCCAGTGTGGAGCTCCTAGGTTGGGAAGCAGCAAGGGTGGCTCTGTCAGCATAGCATCATGACATACATCACAGTCAAAATAGCCACAATACACAGAATATCGCCATACAATTTCAGAAGGCTTCAAAGCATCTGCTCTTTGTAGCTCTTCAGTCCAACCTTTGATACCCTTCACCTTACATGCCCTACACCTGTGTGCCCTCTGTGCCCTTTGGTGATTGGTCAGCACACATGGGCACTCCATGTCCCGTTACCGTCAGTGCTGCTCACCTGTCCTGCACAGCTGCAGCCCATTGGGGATGAGGCTCCACCACAGCCCCACTCCCAATTAACACAAACTGTGTGCCTACAGCAGTGGCTCTGCCAAATCTCTATAACAGGTAAGAACTCCTGAAGCAACACCAAGACCTTCCAGGAAGTATTGTCTCTTCTCTCTGGCCTCTAGTACACATTGGACATATTCTCCTTCCGTTACAGAGAAATGAATACACCTTTCATGTGTCTGTTTAATTCCCCATCATTTTGGATACTGTTCAGCCATTTTACTTACTCAAAGTGAGTCCAAAGTGAAAAATTAAACTATGTAGTTGTCAGAGTACAACCCTACTTGTAGCAGTGTCTTGACTTTCTGCAGTTCTTTTCCTCGCTTTCATTTTATATTTTATGATTCAGTGATTGGGTTGCAAGTATGAATTAGATTTATTTATTTATGTATTGTATCTGTCTTCATCTCCAAAATGAAAGCATGGTAAATTCACTGAGTAATAGCTTGGCTGAAGTTGAAAAGGACCTCTGGAGGTCACGTGGTTCAACCCCCCTACTCAAGGAGGGCCACCTAAAACTAGCTGCCCATTACCATGTTAAGATGACTGTTGAGTACCTGCAAAGATAGAGACTTCCCAACCACCTGGCTCTGTCTTCTTTTCACCTTCATTTCAAGTATTTTATGTGCTGACAAATTTCCCTTAGTGGTCCTTTGTTGGACTCTCCAGTTTTCATCCCAGCTCACTTTCTGTTCAGCCAACCTACACTTCATCACCTTCTGGATGACAATCTTGTGAGAGCCGGGGTCAAAAGCCTTACAGAAACTGAGGCAGACAATATCCACTACCTCATCTAACACAGCAGTCATTTCATTATAGAAGGCTATCAAATGGTCAAGCATGACTCCCTGGGGTGGTGACTTGTCCCTTATATGCCTGGAAATTTTTTCCAGGATTAGCTGCTCCATCACATGCAAAGGAATTGAGGCTGTAGCTGGCCAGTAGTTCCTGGGGTCCTCCTTCTTGCCCTTTCTGGAGACAAAATGACACTTGCTTTCCCCAGTCCTCAGACACTGCTAGTGACCATGTCATTCAAAGATTATCACGAGTGGTGTCTCAATGATGCCAGTTCCCTCAGATCTGATTGGAGCCCATGGACTTACATATGTCCACTTTGATTAATTATTTTCTAACCTGAACGTATTCCATTAAGGGTAAGACTTCTTTGCTCCAGTCTTCCCCCTTGGTCTCTCAGTCTTCAGATTTCTGAAGGGAGGTCTTCCTGGAAAAGACTGAGGAGAGGATGGCACACTCAGTGACTCAGCCTCTCCCACATCTTGTGTCACCAGGGCTCTTGCCCCATTCAGCAGCAGATATGTATTTTCCCTAGTCTTCTTTTGCTAATTATGTACTGTGAGAAGTCCTCTTGGTACCTTTCACATCCCCCAAAAAATTCAATTCTAGACAGATTTTGGCTTTCCTAACATAATTTCTGCAGGTTCAGACAGTTTCTATCCTTTTTATGTTTGAGTTTTGCCAGGGACTCCTTGTTAACTCATATAATCCTCCTGATATTTTTGCCTGACTTTCTGCTTGTTGCAATAGACTGTTCTTGACCTTGGAGGACATAATCCTTGAATATCAAACAGCTTTCTTGGGCCTCTTTTCCATTCAGGGCCTTATTCCACAGGAGTCTGCATGAACAGTCTCCCTGCAAGGCCAGTGTCCTGATGTCCAGGGTCATGATCCTTACTCTCCTGATATCCAGGGTCATGAGCTTGCTTTTTGCCCTACTTACTCTTCTCAGGATTCTGAACTCCACTATCTCATGGCCACTGCAGCCAAGACTGATTTCAATTTTCACATCCTCAGCCTTCCTCATTTGTAATTATGAGGTCCAGCAGAACGCCTCTCCCCACTCAATCCTCTATCATTTACATCAGGAAATACCATCCACGAACCTCCAGGACTGCATATATCTGTGTTGTTCCTTTACCCACCTGGTGGATATCAGGTGGGTAAAGTTTCTCCAGGAGAACCACAGCCTGCAAGATCTGTCTTCAGTCTACAGAAGATCTTTTCCATTTGTTCTTCCTGCTTATGACACCTGTAGTTTACACCTGCTACAACATCACCCAGAACTCAGTGACTGATACCCAAGCACACTCAGCTGGCTCACAGTCCATTCCCTAGGCAGAGTTCTATACATTCCAGCTCTTCATATTAAACAAGGTCCTGAAAGCCCAGTAAACAGGAGAATGTTTGGTGTCTAAGCTCTTATTTTGACTATGAGTGTACATTGCTTCCCATAAGTACTGACATATATAATTATTCACGATTGTTGTACAGGATATACCACCAAAAATAGGCATGGTTTACTCTGCATACTTGGTTTTACTTCAAGGGACACCAGGAAAATTTTGTATCTCCTGAAATATCTGTCTGCATATTTGGTTACCGTAAGATGTCTGAACAACCAAATTTCCAATCATCCATTTAGTATGGGTAACTTCTTCATTGTATAATCTGCTCAATTCTGCTTTTACTGGCAAAATTAAGTCAGGCATGTATTTTAACACATGGAAAGTGAACAGCTATGCTGATTCACCAACCTGAATTTATGTGACAGAGATTCTTAAGATGCAAAAGCCCCTAATATTATTGTATTCAGATACATGAAGACCCTTGCCTGCCAAAGAAATAAACAGGCAGTGATCTGGCTTCAATCTCTTTCTTTGTCTCTTTCTCTGGCATAACTTATCCAACATTTTAGAGTGCAAATATCTGCAGCACTTGTCTTCCTCAAGTCAAAGGTGCTTCACTCATTCCAAGTGGAGAACCAACCTTTAGAGAGGCTTCTCAAGGAAAGTTTCAATTCAGATTTGCATCCTTGCTCAGAGAGCAAGGATCTCTGTGGCTTTAGGCAGATTTCAATTTAAAACTAAAAATACTGCTGCTACTACTACTACTACTACTACTACTACTACTACTACTACTACTACTGCTGCTGCTACAAGAATAGCAGCTCTGCTGGTGGTGCGATGTGAGGGCATCACAGGTAACACTCTCCTGTGGCAGACGTTCCAGCTCCTAAAGCTGAATAAAATGTTTTCTTTGTCATACCAAACCTTGCTTATCCCCAGAGGTTTTTCAGAGAAGGTTTGAAAATAAAGGTGTGTTTCAGGAACTCTCATTTACAAAACAGTATGTAAAATAGTCAGGTTTCAGTACCTTTTAATGAGCAGGTGAGCTTTGTTTAGTCCTGGAATATTTATACCACCTTCCCCAGTAAAAAAGTGCACCACTTATCTCTGGGGCATTTATATGTGAATATTGCCAAGATCTACTGCTGAGTTTTCAAGTGTCAGATTTAGGATGAAAGATTTTTAGAGAAGTATCTCACAAACAAACTTTCAAGAGCTGATTGATGTTTGAGACATCTTGCTCTCACTAAGACAATGTAGTTTGTTCAAATTAGTTTACAAGATTTCTCATTGCAGCTCATTAAAAACACAAATGCTGGATGCTAATAACTTACGGGGGGTGATTTTTATGCATCCCTTTGGAACATGCTCTGTGTTCCCAAGCACTCTTTGCATTTAATATGTGATAAGGGTTGAATTTATAAAAGAGAAGGCTTCCACACAATATTTCAAAAGAGTATTTAAGTCATGTCTTTAATGTCCTACCTACAGAAGCTACAGAGTCTTAGCAAAGACATTTTCAATCCCATAGAACTATATATCTTTTGAGCACCTATCTCCTCCAGATAAACTAGATAAATTCTTTTCTAAATCCAAACCTAATGAATGTGATTTTCTTCAGATAAAAGCTCATAATAGAACAGCAACATATTTTTCAAGCAAAATACTACAGAAAACGGTAAAATCGAAAGGCTTATTTAACAAGACCTTGTTTGTGTGGCTCAGCCTCCATGTTAGAGGATTTCCTTCCTGGTAAGAAACAAATTCACCTTTCTTCCCAAAACCATCCCGAATGAAACACTTATCAAGAGCAGGGAACAAGCTGATAACTTGGTGGCCACCTGTCAGTTGGGCACTGGTCCAGTGTTTCTGATTTCACAGAGGCTGCAGAAAAAGTTGTAGTAGAAGCTGTAGGCCACAGAAATCAGTTCGTAGTAGCTTTCAGGTGTAAATGACATAGGATTAATAGATCCAATTTCCCAGATGGAGTAGTTTACTTGTGGTGCAAAATTTTAAGTCTCCCCATCTCAGAACATCATCTCTTTGCCAGCTGAAACAAACTGTAGACACATGTTCCCATTTCTTAAATTACCCTAGCTCTGATGTCATCCATGGCATGATTTTAAGACTGCATAAATAAAATACAAGCCTGAATGTTAACCAAGCACTGAGCAGAAATATGAGTATGAACTGGTTTGCTTGTGACTCTAAGTAAATGTAAGCATTTTAAGACTTTGTTTGTAGCTTCTATGTAACACCCAGTAAAACCCTTGGCCTGGGTCTGTGAAGAATTACCTAGAGCCAAATGGAAGACACAAAAGATGGGTACTTAAATTAACCCCTCACACATGCCCAAGTAGTTAGGCATCTCATTCTGCTTGGATTTACAGTAATGTCTCCCACATGCTAGAATTACCTAACAGCTCTCGAATTTTTATCTTAAAGCCATTCAGACCACTTCTTTATCCCACATCTTGACACCAACTGAACAAGTGTATTAGCTACGGCTCCTGTGGTTCAAGAGATGCCATTGTCACTATAAAATTTTCATATTAGCATAATCAAGCAGTTTCCAGAGCAGTTAGGCCCACCTTAAGGAGCCATTCCTGAAAGACAGGAAAGGAATAACTGCTGAATACACAATATTCTATTGTCAGAATTATATAGAGCACTTGCTCTTTATGTTGTTTAATTCAGTTTGGAAACTGCACCCTTCTGATGAAGAAGACAGGTCACAGAGCTTTAGAGATGAAAATGAGCACCTTCAATCCCCTTAATTTATAAAGTATTTAAATCTTTGTACTTCTGCAAGAGCTGTCACTTGCATTATTTGTCCTTCTCTCTTTAATGGATAGTTGTAGTTCCTCTACGTTGATCTGAAATCTGACACATTCTTTTCTAATTAAGGACATCTAATGGGAAAGTTACACTTTCCCATGATGCCTACTACAATAAATCCTTCTAATTATTAATGTATCTAGGCAAGTGACATCTCATTATTTGGGTGAGTTCACAAAACCATTTGACAGGGAATAACGATGACTCAACGCCAAACCAAAATTTGGAAGAATTTAAGCAGATCAGAGATTTTTCACTACCATAAATATTTTTGATTCAGATGGTTTAAACTAACACATACTCAGACTGGAGGGCTCAGAACAGTTATACCTCTTCCCACTGCAATGGGAATGCCAACTGCAATGGAGAACAACACTGGTGTGTTTTGAAGCATACCTGTGAATATGCTGCTCCTGTCACAGTTCCCTTTCTTGATCTTTCTGTACCTTATTTCTACAGCAAATATACAGCATAATGACTGGAGTGGAGAATGCACTAGGGCAATTTTAGACCATACTTAAAACTTGATTTGGAATTCGCTCACTGGTATCATTTTGTGAGTTCTCCTTTTCTGTGTGCAAGCAGGAGAGGATCCCGATGCCTGTTTGGAGAGCTCACTCACTACACCGGGGAGCTGCCAGAGCACCAGCCCACACTGAGCTATTGGGTTATGTGGGGAGAGGCTGACAGAACACGCTCCGAGGGCGGCCTTAGTTGTGCCACTGCGGGTGGGCTCCTCAGCCGCCCTCTCCCAGTAAACTTGGGGGCGCTGCTCAGGGCACAGCAAAACCAAGGCCTGGCAGTCGCTTCAGGAGCACCTCTTGCCACGCAAGCCACACTGTTGCTGCCGGAGCAGCCACAGTGCCGTGTTCCCAGACCCCTTCCCGGTCCTTGGGGCACAGCTCGGGGCCGGAGGTCGCATCACTGCCCCCTCTACTTCGGAGACCCAGAGAGCTCAAACCGCCCCTGGCGCTGGGGACGAGGCCTTCGCCCCTGCTGGGAAACGCGGGACGAGGCAAGGCAAAGCGAGCGGGAGAGCCCATTAGCTGCATAGCTGCACTTTCAACGAGGAAAGTGTCACACCGACGGGCAGCCATCCGCGGGCCCAGCCGTGCCGGCGCAGCTCCCGCCCCGCCCGGGCTCCGTCCCTCACTCCCGAGGTTGGGCGGGCGGCGGCCAACGCCGAGCCGGCAGCGCCCCCTGGCGGGCGGCCGCCGCCATGGCGCCCCCGGCTGCGCGGCCGGGCCGGGCCGTGGCTCTGAGGGGCGGCCCCGGCAATGTCACCTCTCCTCCGGCTGTGATCACTATTATCAGGGTGCTGCAGCGCGCCTCGGCTGAGGGGACTGAATTTCTGGGATTGTCGATAGCAATGAATAATTCAAGGCGCTGCCGCGGAGGCTGAGGAGGCCGAGATAAGCGCACCGAGAGATCAGCGGAGGCTCCAACTTTTTATAAGTGAAGGGGAGAATGTTAAACTCCATCCCTGGCGCCCGGTCCGCCTGTATCAGGCGGTCCTCGCTCAGCAGTTCGCATCCTGGAATGCTCTGTGCACACCTCCGGTCCCGGCGGGATGCTGGAGGATGCAGGGTCCAGCAGCTGACCTCAGGCGGCCCAGTGCTCTGGTAGGGTCAGCCGGGAGGTGCGAGCTGTCTGTCCACGGCTTCATCCCCTCACGTCTCAAAATCCTGCCAGACTGGGAGCTGCACAGCCCTGTGGACAACCTGCTGCACTGCTCCGCTCTCTTTGGGGAGAAAAGCATCACTGATCGACTGTCTTGTTTCAAGACTGGCAATTGACTCCCGTCCTCCCACCCTGCAGCACTGAGAAGAGCCTGACTCCATCTTCTCGACAGCCTCCTTACAGGAACCAGAAGGCTGCTGTCCTCACTAGCTGCATAGCTATCAGAGTGTTCCATGTAGCCCTCTTTACACCATGCTGAATAAACCAAATTTCCTCAGCCTCTCCTAAAGAGGCAAAACCACTGGTGGTCAAGTATTTTAATGCCCTTGCTGGATTCATTCTAGTTTATCCATTGCTTTCCTGCACTGTGGACCCCCAGATTCAATGGAGTGGGGCCTAATAAATGGTAATTAGAGAGGGATTGTCTCCTCTCATTCTGTGGCTGCTGGCCTTCTTTGCAGTCAGTCTGTGCTCCTGTCTTATGTCCACCAAGGCCCCCAAATACTTTTGCACAGAGCTGATTCCCATTACTCTGCCTGTATTGTTGCTCAGAGTTCTTCCTTCCCAGGTAAGGGACGTTTGTCCCAGATGAATTTTGTAAAGTTTCTGCTGGATAAACCACTGAGGTACTATTACTACTATTATTTAAGCTTGACCATCCAACCAGTTTTTTATCTGTCTAGTTATCCACTCATCCATATCGTGGTATCTCACCTTGGATAAAGGAATACTGTGAGACAGGGTGTTAAAAGATTTGCAAAAGTCAAGGTGCTGCCCTTGCATCCCGAAATTCAGACATTTTGTCATAGAAGGCAATCAGACTGGTCTAGCAGTTGGCAACCTTATGCTGACTCTTGCAGCTTTCACCATGAATCTTGGGAAGGAGCATGATCAAAAGCCTGAGGATGGTGGTGCTCCTGTCTGGGCACCAACACAATTGTGAATGTTTCTGTAGTGTTTTTAATCTCTCATTTCAACACCTAGAAAATATCAAGAATGCCAAAGAGCAGTCTGCTACAGATGCCAATGTTAATTGTTCTTGGAGCTTTCTGTTGACAGTGCTGGTGGCTGCATAACCAGCTAAGGATGGAACATTACCAGCTGTCTATTGGTGAAGGGAAACTCTGGCAGAAAAGTGATTTACTCAACATCACACATGTTGTTGTCAAGCAGGAGCAGAACTCAGGATGTACTCCCTTCTCGTCACGTTCCCAAATTCACCACACAACTAATGCCAAGAACATAGTCTTCTATTCAGACTTTTGAGACAAATAAATATTTCTTCCATCCAGTGACCTCAGCTTGAGGTTTCATTGCATTATAAATATACATGTCTAACATGCATAACAAAAACGCAACACAATGGTGAAGTGAATTAACTGGATTGCAGCATGCACTTGGCTCTGATAATAAGCACTTACAGGGTACATGTGCTCATTGGGGAATGTTAAAAAACCTAGGATGACAGACTGAAAAAGCAGGTACATGAACAGAGACAGCAAAGCTGGCAAAAATATTGTTGTTGCAAATGGAAAGTAAATATTTATTTTACGTTTTTACAGGAAATTTCTAGATGTGTGTGGTTTTGATTTTAAAAATACTACATTCTAACATAAATATAGCTATACAGCTCTCATTCATGTTTAAAACTTTCTATGCAATTTTTTAACTTTAAAATGCAAAAAGCATAGGACAGTGTCTTTCCCCTCTTCACTTCCTGAATCGAGCTTGTTTCACCTAGGAAATCACTGGTGTGTCTTTGCCAGACATCTTAAAGGTACAACACAAAGAATCTAGATTTTCTCTCTGTGTGATAAGTAAACTAGAAGGAATTTAGTGCAGCATGGGGAGCCAGACATAGAAGGTGAAAACACCATAGTATGGATTTCCATCCTATCATCAGCTCTGCCTTCTGTATTTGCGAGTTGTTTGGCATTCTCTGCTTGTGAAATGGCTGTGCAAGGCTTTTAATGTTGCATGTTGTCTCCAGGGGAGAAATGAGGAGTTTCTCATGCAGTGCTTATGCACAGTTCTCCCAAATTCATTCAAAGTATTCACATGTACATAATGGCTAACATATGAGAAGGCTATTGCTAATTTCCACATAATAAACAGGCTGAATCATCAGCTTAGTTTTGTTGATATATCAAACCAAGTCAGGGTTTTCCAGTGTTTTTTGGGGTTTTTTTTGTAGTTTTCTTTTGTCCTCTTTGTCCCCTCATCTCTATAAATGAACTGCTCTTTGTGTTGCTTTGATCCAGCAGAAAAGGAAGGTATTATAAAACAAGTCCATTAATAACATTTGCAATATTTATCAAATAACTACTCATCAGATTAAAATAGCAAGGCCTTCTAAGGTGTTAAAACAATGGCATAATGAATGCCAACAGGGAGGCGAGCCACCAACAAAATGAAAAATATATTTAAAGCAACACAACAAACACATTCTGCAACTCCTTGTCTAACATACCTATGGTTTCTTTGCATGCACACCATGCTTGCACAGAAATTATGCAACCAGACATGGTAGGTGGGATACTTCATTTCTAGGTTATTTTAGCCCAGATTCTTTTGCAGTTCCCTGCACTTCAATCCACTGTGGCTTGGATGTGGTAGTTACACAGGTACAAACTAGGCCAGTATTTGGCTCTTTAGTTCAGTATTGATTTATTGAAAGGTAAAAAGGGACATTCCTTTTTATTACAATTCTCAGCAAACATCTTGCCACAAGTAGAAAACCATTATTAAGTAGTGCTGTCACAAAACCCAGCACATTTAGGAGCTGTCATGGGGCACTGCCTAATCTGAGACCACCACTGTCCTCTAAATTAAGCAAAAAATAGACACTACTAATGTTAGAAGTCAGTATCTTTGATCATCAAAGTTTACATTTCAGGATACTTGAGAAGGTACATCTCTCCTCACACAGAGGAAATAAGGAGGAGTTTGGTTGCAAGTAATTATTGCTGTGCAGAAAAAGGCACTTGGAGCGATTGGCTTCCCTGGGAGTTGGACCCATGTCTGCTGGCTGGCTGGCTGAACCAAGGACTAGTCAGCATGACTTCACAGTCTGTCGTCTGGATAAAGCACAGGAAGCCACCTGTGCCATGAAGGAGAGGCATTCTGTTATTGCAGGATTTGCTATCTGTTTCTGAATCTCATAGCCTGTTTCCTAACTGTGCACTGACTTGATTTAATTTTATTGTACTTGGCAGTGTGATGAGTGGCAAGAGTCAAGTTATGCGGGGCTAGGAAATATAAGGTGTATTGCAGTCTTCAGTATGTACTAGGTCCTTTTCCTCTGAATATTCAGAGCCTAACAAACTCTCAGCATTTTAAAAGGCCATTGCCCACTTCATCATGATGCTGGATTTGCTTGAATGCTGGTAATACAAAAATTTTGGCAAATTTTAGCTGCAACCTGTTCACTCTCTTTGTCCAAAGAATTAGAAGGAAAACCCCAAAGTTTATGTATCACTGTGTAAACTGAGAAGCAACACAACATGCCCAGAGAATGGTAACCATGAATGCTGTTGCTGTGCAATGAAAATGATGGGATGCTTGGAATAGAGCTGACAAACTACTATGAAATTCACTGTAAGAGGATGTCTATAAACCACCAAAGGATAAGCCAAGGTGTGGTATGCATGGCATCCATTGTTTGAGGGGCACATATAGACAAAATATCCTTCCATGGCATTCCAAGAGATGTTGTATGACACAGACAAGTCCATGGGACCTGATGTGGTGCACTCTACAAGTACTGAGGGAGCTGTTTGGTGTCATTGCAAACCTGCTTCAATTATCTTTAAAAGGTTGTGGTGATTGGCCAAGGTTTCTGCACAATGTAAGAAAACAGGTCATCCCTATCTTTATAAATAACAAAGAAAGAGGATTCAGGGAACTGGACCTTATCACTCTCACCTTGACTTTGGGGAATGTGATGGAGAAAATAACCCTAAAAATAACTTCCAATTATTTTAAGATGGTGTTTGGGAGTAGTCAGCACAAATTCACAACAGAGGAAATCATATCTAATGAATCTGATAGCTTTCTATGAAGAGCATCTCACTGGATGATGGGACACCACTGGACAGGGTCCCAGACAACCACATCTAGGTGGTCTGCTTCAGCAGGGGGGCACTGGACAAGATGTACCCCAAAGGCTCGTTCAGCTTCAGTCATTCTGTCATTGTGTAATATGTATCTGTGGCATTGCTAAGGACTACAGTTTGTGTGTGTGCCTGACACATACAACAAACAAGCAATTCAAATGCATGACAGGAGATAATACAATGTTTTAGTAGCATCTATCAACTCAAGCTCTCTTTTGTATTCTGTGGCTCAAGCAGCTGGAAAAGTGGATCTCTGCTTATGCCTTTTAATTACTAGCACAGAGAATGACACTTTCTGTTTGCTCTAAGTATAGATATATGAGCAACAGATTTTGAACTAAGTCTGTGATAAACAGTAAGTGCTTTGGCATCCTGAGCTGCTGCAGTAAGTGATTCCCAAGGCAATCAATATTAATTCTGAGTATTCAAAAAAAAAACCCTAAAAGAGGCAGATCCTGGAAAGAAAACCAGAAATCCCAATCTAGCAGTTGAACTTCTATCTTTAGCTTTTTATTCAATTTATTTTCCATTTATTCATTTTTCCCATTCTTAGGAAGAATGTCATTCTAAATGGCAGCAGAGAGTGACTTGGAAAAAAACACATGGAGAAATCTGTGGAGAACAGCTGAAATCAGGCCTGTTGTGATCAAACCTAGCACACTGTTGGCTGCTGTCTGTGCAATGGTTTTATTCCACAACTCAGAAAAACAAGAAATCTGTGTACCAACTAATTGGAGGCTACTGATTCTGTGGGGAAAAAAATCACAAATGCTTATTAAAAACAAGAACTCACAGCCATGCATCAAGTGTATACATGAACACAGAATATTTTTAGGCTATTTATAAGGAAGTCTTGAAGGGGCCTGCTTTCCAACACATCAACACATCACCTTCAAGAACCCTGCTCCTGTCCTGTGCTTCTGCTAACAGTCCTGGTATCCCACTCCTCTTAAGACCAGACAGACCTATTCTGAAAATACTTACGAATAAAAACTCAAGATAAGCAAGAGGCCATTTAAAATGCTATAGGTGCAATGCTGGGAATATGGCAATCATACTTCAAATATCTGTTTGCTTTTGTTTTTATAACTGCGTGTTAACTCCATTAAGTTTTAATGCACACTGGAATGCTGGGAATGACAAGTGGCAAAAATTGCTTTGAAACAATTCCTTGCTATGACACTTTAAGGAGGACATTGCATTAACAGTTTATTTCAATAATACAAACTTCTGAGAGACTGGAAATTAAGTGTTCCAAATGAGCTTTAAATATAGCACAAGAAGTTTCAGTTTTAATGGACAAAGCCTGTTCCCACTAAATGTACCCTTGTACTGCCAAGAGGGCTTTGAAATAAAATAAAGTGGCAAGTTTGAGGCTATTAGTGTCAGAATCAGACAAGCCAAGCAATTGTAAATTAAGCTGATCTCAGTATTAAAGAAATCTCTTTGCATGAACTCTTATGTTCCCCTTCACTCTGGAAACCAAAGATATTCCCTTGAGAAGGTACCTGGCTTCTAAGGCATTTGATGAAGCATGAGAAATACGATAGATGACTGCTTGAATAATTTCCAGATAACAGTATCTTTATTTAAAATCAGATCTTCATTAATGCTCAAAGTACAGAAAAAGAAAATTACATTGAAAGAAACTTATAAAAGCTTCTTGTAAAATAACAGTAC
This sequence comes from Zonotrichia albicollis, assembly GCF_047830755.1. Taxonomy (NCBI): domain Eukaryota; kingdom Metazoa; phylum Chordata; class Aves; order Passeriformes; family Passerellidae; genus Zonotrichia; species Zonotrichia albicollis. Next base: position 92,320,607 of record NC_133819.1, read on the forward strand.
TCCTCAGCAAAATCTTAGGTTAATAACTCCAGATTGGTCAAGCCTGTAGCACTAGACTGAATCATAATAAGAACTAGTTTTTGTAGGATTTTCTTCTTTGGTAAAACCCAGAAAGTATCACTTTTCATTATGAGGTAAGCAAAGTTTGCCAACAAAGATTTTCATTTAAACTGAAAAGGAGGACACAGAAAATGAACAGTAAACAGGAATAAAAAAAAAAGCTTTCACCTCTCAAAGTCTGTGACAAATCAGGACAAGTCAATGAAATTACAGTCTCCATCTCTGAATGGTCTCTTTGTCCAAGTGGCTGCAATGAATAACCTGATCATAACCCTCATATAGTGTCATGTCTGGCATCCCTTCTGGGTGCTTTGGATGCCTTAGGGCCTGGCAAATGCCAGTGGAGGTCTGAACAACTGAATCAAATTCTGGTCCAGCCCAGTGAGATACTGGTGTTTGAGGCCCTGGTGATGGTACCCACCAAATCTCCGCTGCCTACAGCAGAGTTTAAAGAGCTGCCCGTGCCAGCCCTGACACACAGACACACAATACAGGACTTTGTCTCAAATTTGGCTGCTTTTTATGCCTCCTCTCAAAGGCATAAAAAGCAGCCATGAGGTCTCAGGAGCATGGAGAAATGTAAAATCTTTAGTTATATACTGAGAGCACTCAGGTAATTGGAGCTCTGAGATCTTCTTGCCCTTACCTGCGGTACTTGAGTCTTCAGAAAGATAAATATAGTGTCAGAGGCTTCTGATGAATTTTATTTTAATTCCTGATGATTTGCATTTTAACTGCTTAACAAAAATGATATTTACTAAGCAGAAAATTATTTCTACTTCTAATTACTGTAACTTTCATTTCAAAACTGCTACAAAATCAAATTATAAAAATGTATCTTTAAGGATATGCTAGTGTTACTATTCAAAAAACCCCAGCCAATATCATGTAAATGGTTTTACTCTCAAAAAATTAGTCAGCAATATAAAATATTTTAACATTCTTTCTGTTTAAATATTGGTGACAGATTATGCATTTACTCAAATAAAGTGCTGTTTTTACAAATAGGTATTTTGTTTTTATTTTTACTGCTGCTCTAACCTCATAATATTGAATAGATAAAATATATTTTGGTTATTGAAGAATGCAGCGTTACTTCTCCTTTTTATTTCTTCCCATGAAATCATTACATTTTCAATCTAGACTACTTTATCTGTATCCAATCAAAAGAGGCATATTCAGCTTATGTATTTCCCCATGTAGCAGGGGTCACAATTTGAGGTGTCCTTCTTGCCTTCTTCCATGCTTTTGGTTCCTCTTGACTTGTGCCCATGTAGGTCTCCTGTGGGTTCTTCATCTGTGGGCAAGAGTTTAATGAAACATCCATCTTCTTGCACGTTCACCCATTCTTCCTGCTCTTCTGACTTTGCTCTTCTTAAATTCAGACCACTGATGCCTTGAACAATTCAACACTTAGGCTGAACTATATGGGCAATCTCTTTAGTATTTTCTCTGCCTTTCTGTGGGTTTTGTATTTTAAGCACGTTACTGCAGAAAATCCTATGTCAGTGTAGTCAGGACTAACTTTTCAAATTTTCATTTTTATGGATTTACTTAGTCAGATGCCAAGCTTCACCATAAAAAATAAAAACCACTTTTGTTCCAGTAGCTACCTCTTAGAAGAAACAGCTTCTTGTGGTTTTAAAGAGCAGCCAGGAGCTGTAAGAGGGGAAAAAAAAGAAGTCTGAAAAACTGTAATCAGCAAGACTCACAACTGTAAACAAGAGAGTAATTCCACTATTACTGGAAACAGGCCCACATTTGCCAATGTACGTTTTATACCAGTATCTAACAGTTTGATCCTGTAATTCGTTTTGCTCATCTTAAGCCATCTCCTTCAAGGAGAAGGTATAAAAAGTCAAACTCATGTGAAAAAGTCACCTACTGCCACAAAGTTTGGAGTATCCCTCTTTTCTCGATGTGCACCTTTCCAGTAAGTGCTTATCTGAATCCTGTATGATTTTTATATGCAAGTCTGTATTGATTTTGCTCCTATTTTTACTTCTCTCTCTTCAATCTCTCCCTCTGCTGGATAATTTCCACTGGATATTTTTGAGTCTGAATCCAAAAATGAAAAGCAAATACACAAACAATTCTGTATCTGCAGATACATATGTATCTATAGATACATATAACATACTATAGTATGTGAAAAGAAACTGGAGGATGAGAATTTCCACTAACTACAGACTGCATGGCATCGTATTCTTTCTTCATCATAGGTATAACTACTCTTCATTTAAACTTTTGTCTGGAGAATATTCAGTTTATTCTCCTGCCTTTGCTCATTGCCTCTACCAGATGTTTGGATTTTCTCTTTTCTTCCCACCTATCAGAAGTGTTGTTCAGATGGGGGAGAGCAGCTGGATGCCTGTACTAAATGACAAGGCTGATCTTTCTCTTTCAGAAATTCCAATGAACTTGGCATTAAAAGGCAAACTAACTTAACTGGTAGTTAGCTTTACCTCCAACCAATATTAATGGGATTTTTCATAATGAGTTTAAGAAATATCCTAGCAGAAAAAGATTGTGTCCTTCTGAGTATAAACCTTGGATGCTCTCTCGCATTTTTCATGTCATTTTTGTAAAAATGGCAAATTCTGTTGCAAGCCATAAATGGGAAAGGGAACTTTCATGAAGTGTTTCCCTTTTTTATCAGAGGATTTAACATGTAACACTTCCTTGCACATTTATTATAACTACAATAACTAACACATAGGATTTTATGTCTACTCTTCTGAAGGAAATTATTTCAGTTGCTTTTCTCCTCCCCCATCCTCCTTTTTTTTTTTCATATGAATTCACATGACCTTTTTTCAGCTTTTCATTTCCGATTTGGCAAGCTTGTGTTGAAATGCAACTCTGTCTTCTTTGGTGTCATTTGTTTCAATTAACCTGCTGACCACTGTCAGATCTGCTCAACCTCCTGACTGCACTCAGTTAATGGGAGCATCAATCTTAACACAGCTCCCAAAAATAAACTAAATAATTAGTCCTGGCAACTAGGCATTCAGAAAGTCCAGTTTTCTTTTTTTACCAGAATCCTGTAAGGTCACCTCAAACCACAAACAGAAAATCCTCCTGGGATAATATTATTTGTTAAATCCCATTCTCTCAGAAAGCTGGACTTCATGCTGCCACTTGCTGTTTCACTGAAGTTGGAATCCAGACAAAGGATTTTGTTCTTCAGAGCCTCATGCCTCCATGGGCTGGTTATCTGCTCTAAATGGCAAAGCAGAACAGTAATTCTGTGTTTGCTGGACACATTCACTAGGCTATACAGAAGCAGTATGTTCCTAGTAGTTTCTCTTATCATGGCCAGAGTGCATTGTCAATTTTCCAAGACGCAATAGTAGTCAAACCAGCAAAGTGTCAAAACCCGCTAAAACCTTCACTCTTGGAATGAATAATTTTATCAGTATTTTCTAAAAATGACAACTAATTTCCATTGAAAAAAGAGATGGAGGCAACATTCCCCATGCAAGTACTGTTTGCCTCTTCAGAATTCATGGTGCTTCCAAACCTAATGGCTTGGGCGTCCAGTAACCTCTGAATCATTTACTGTAATGTCCAGTAACCTCTGAATCACTCTCTGCCTTATGCAGGTCAGGCGAGGACTGGAGCAAGGAATTCACACAGCCCAACCTAGTGTCCCTGGCATGAGGTGGGGTGGAAGGATTCCATTTCAGAAACTTTTATGTGGGAGTCCAAGACAGCTTAACCTGAAGTACTAGCAAAAAAGAATATGAAACAAATACACAAAGCAAGTAATAGCAAATTTCTAAGGCATGGAAGAAGCAGGACTAGGCAGCTGAACTGCTGTGTACAGAACACAGGTTGTTGTTTAAATTGCCACATAGCTGAGATGTGATAACAGCGATGCAAATCTTTTTAATGGTTCAACAGGAAATGTAGGGAAACAGAGACCAGTGAGATGGACAGTAATACCAACCAGAGTAGTAAAGCCTGTAACAATCTGAAATTTTGTTGGAAACAATCAAGAAGGGATTTTTGAAGTCTTGCCTCACCAACCTACTAGAATTCCTCGAAGGTGCCAACAGTCTTGTAGATTAAAGAGGTCCATTTGATGCTTGGATTTTGACAAGGCATTTCACAAGGCTCAAGGTTAGCCCTTAAGATAATAAGGAACCCACAGGGTAAAAATAAAATTTCTTGTGTAGATAAATAAACTCTTAGGGAGGCAGAGGACAGAAGTTTGCAGTAAATAATGATTTTTTCCATAGTGGAGACATTCATCACTACTATTTCACAGGCATCTGCATGAGGATATTCAGGATATGAACAGTATATTCAATATATGATTTTGAAAGGGCACAGAGAGTGAAGGGGAAAACTTTCCAAAGTTATGCATGTAAGTAAAAAGAAAGGTAAACAGAAGACTGGCAAAAAGACTTCATATGACATCTGTGCCTAAACAATAAGATAGTGACAAAATTTGTTGAAGATAAAGTAATACGAAGATAAGTAATATGAAGTAAGGCAAATGAAAAAGATGATGTATGTGTGTTTATATAAAACTATAGGTTGTGAGCTCAAACTCAGTAGATCAGCTGGGTTGTAAGAGGAAATTTGAATTATTACCAATTCAGTCTTCAATGATAGCCAACACATCAAAGTACCAGAAGTAACTAGGAAAGAGCAAGAGAATGGATAGCAGAGAACACAACTGAAAAACAAACATCTGTCTGTCATGTAAATCCGTAATATGCCTACATGTTTAACACTGTATGCTAGGCTGGTATCTCCCAGGTCTGAAAAGATAACAGCAGAAAAGGAAAAGAGGCTAGAAAATCTATGGTACAGGGAATGACAAAGCAGCCTATAAGCCTTCCCCTCGAAAAAACCATGAATGAAGAAGGATATCACAGTGATCTCTAAAATCATCATTGGCATGGAGGCAGTGAAGAGGAAACAATTGCTCACTGTATCTTCTGATCCAGTATGATGAAGCAAAAGAAGTCAGGACATGGCAAGTTCACAGCAAATGAAAGCAAGTAGCTCTTCAAATCAGTGTCAGATGAGACTGGATGAAAAAACTCAACACAATTGTATGGACCTTGGATCTGACTTGGTACAGCTGCTCTTATGTTCTAAACTATTACACATTCCTGGAAATTACTTCAAGTTCCAGAGACTGCATAAGGATTCCACTGCTACTTTTTACAATAAAAAGCAGCTTACCTGGTGCAGAAACTTCTTTTAGCTACATGTTGTCTTCCTCTTCTCTGTTAGTGCTTCTGATTCTGTTTCACAGCCAAATCTGTATCATGGAGCTCTCATACACAAAAACCCAAAAGCCAGATCTCTTATGGCAGCCTTCTTGCAGCCTCTTGTCAAAAGCTCAACCAGAGCAACTGTTGCCTTCATTCTTACAAAAGGATGTTCTCCTCAGCTATGATCCACCATTCTTGTCCTTTGATGTCTTCAAGACACTTAAGGTCAGCAAGTTGCTTGGAGATACATTACACCTCTATGCTTAATTGGTTCTTGAGTAATTCCAGTTCTTTGCATCAGGTAATCAAATCCCAAACAGCTTCTGCTCACCTAGTAATACCTACAGAAGAGGTCTTCAGCTCTGGGATGTTACCAAGAGACATCCAGAAGTTCCCACACATGCTGACTATGCTGAGAATGGAAAGTTGCACAATGCAACAGAGACACCTGATAGTGGCCTTCAGCCAAGCAGACTACACAGAACACTGGAAGTGGCCCACATTCACTAACTACCCAAGCAATCCCCAGTTTGCCCCAAGACATTAGTAGGCCAACAGGTAGCACCTGCTTTCACATATCCAGTGAAATGCAGCTGACTGAGACTGGAACAACTGGGACTAGCTCATTATTAATGTTTCCTGAAGCATACAATACCTGAATTATTTAGCATAGCCCCTAAACAAATGAAATTATTTTGTGAGTAGATGAAAGCAGCAAAATAAACAATTGAAGAAGAAGCACTTTCAACACGGTTGAACTTCTCAAGGCTATTCAATGGCTTTCATTGTTTCTACTAAAACATGGATACAGAAGTGCATGTGGGAATAGGTTACACCCTATGCTTTAATCTGGAGTAATAGATGAGTATCTGCCTTTGTTTCAGGTGGCTGGCAGGACAGATATTTGCAGTTTTTATATCTGGGAGTGTAGGAAATGTATTCAATTATTACAGGTCAGCAACACCTTCCTGTATGTTTTGGTTACAGACAGTACATTTTAAAAGGCAGTTTCTCTAGCTTGGCTAGCATAACACTGGTGCTTGGAATACATGTATTCCAAAGAAACCAACTATAGATAATCATATAAAAACATCACCTATGCAAAATAACTAAATACATACATACATAAATATATAATTAACACAGCTGCCTAAATCATTATGTTAAATTGTAAATCTTGAATATATTCATTCTACCTGATCATACTGAAGTGTCTCCTATAAAGAGTATGCTAAAGTTAATTTTGTATCATACAGGAACACCTCCCACTGATGCTACATATATACATACAGACACTATAGATAGTATACGGTATACTCTGGTTTGCTATACTTACATCCATTTTTGTGTTTAGTAATGCACAACAAAAATCTTATCCTTATTTCAGATAGTAATGAAGGGTGCATAAACATCTTACAGATACCTCTACTTTTTATACTGAAATCTTCTCTACAGTCTCAGCAAGAGACACACATCATCCGCCAGGAAAGCAGCTGTCTTGTTTGTCACATTCTGTCTTCCAGCCAGTACTAAATAAAATATCCACACATTTGGACATTGGGAAGATTTCTTTCAATAAATGAGGGATTAGACATTGGAATGGGCTGCCCAGGGAGATGATGGAGTCACCATCCCTGCAGGTGTTTAAGAAAAGACTGGACTTGGCATTCAGTCCCATGATCTGGTTGGCATGGTGGTGTTTGGTCATGGACTGTGTGATCTCAGAGGTGTTTTCCAACCTAACTGATACTGTCATTCTGTGATTCAACCTGCAATACATTTTTTCATTAATTTCAGGTGCTACTTACATTGGGAATGACCTGGTGGTCGTGTGTTACTAACACTACTCTCAAAGGAAGAGTGGAAGTTGTGTATAGTTTCTTGTAAAATCTGTCTCTCTCGACCCTGTAAAAGAACAATAAAATAAAAGAAGGTATTCTTAAATTTCTGTTTAAAAGACGAATTTACTAAGAGTACACAACAAATGTATAATTTGCAACAAATGTGTAAATATGTGTGTCTATGTTCCATATACTATCAGAAATAATAACAAATCCTTACCTTACAGACATATATAGAAAAACTTGTAATCTTTTTCTGAAACTACCAGACAACAATAGAAACATTTCCATTATTTTCTTCCTATTCTTTATGGCATATCTTAGTATGAAACATCATCCACCTCCCCTAATTTTTAGCCTCATCACTACTGTTGATACTGATGTAGAGAAATTGTCTTTGTGTGTCTGAACTTCCACTATCAGAGAGGGAATGGACCTCAAATCTAAGAAAGCTGCTGAGAAGCATCAGCAAGCCTAATCAAAGACATGTTCAAGTATAAAATCCCTCTGGCAAGAGCAATGTTTACTGTACACCATTCTTAGCAGATTAGTTTGTGTCAACATAAAATTCCAAGGCAATAAAAGTGTATGAAATGAGAGAAAAGCTATTCACATAATCATGGACAAATCAAAACCTTTTATGTTGACTAAAGGACACCCTTCCTCTTATACTGCATTCTCTAGCTGCACTATTGCAGCCAGATGATTCTTTTTAGCACTGCTGAAATCAATATTCAGAAACTGCAAAATTGCTCATGTTTACAAGTAGCTTGTTCACTGGACTAGGAAAGAGTTGTTGAAAGAGAACAGGAAATGCCACAAAGGAAGACTTTTTACTAGTCAAATACACGAAACACTACATTTGAAAAAATTATTTTACCTTTTCTAACAAACACCTGTAACTGAATTTCAAAAGGTAATTTTATAAAAACTTTTAAATAATTTACTAAGTACAGTACTTTAAAATGTACCTTTCCTGCATTCAGTTCAGAAATAGCTGCCAAAATTTGCTGCCTTGATCCATCTGTTTTAATACCCAACTCTTTCAAATCACCATCAGTAAGTGTGAGGAAAGCTTCCATATCCACCTGCATATTAAAAAAAAATAATAAATTAAAGAAAAAAGGTAAGACGTGAAGATTCATTACTACAGGTTAAAAGTGGTTTGTTGGGTTTTTTTAATTGCGTAGATTTAATGTAAATATTGTGCAAAAAGAATTTTTCATTAATTACCAGCACCAAATGGTACACACTTTACCACTTGATTGTAAGGCTTCTAATCTGCTGTTAATCATTCAACTAACCATGATAGTACACCTAAAATATTAATGGATTTTTAGGTTTTTTGCCCATCAAGTTCTGTTAATACAGAATATATAGTCTCCACAGGAATTCCTCTGCCTACAGTGGCAGCTACTTGAATAAACCTAAGGTTTCTCTCTTTTCTTCATCCTTTCCCCCTAAGTATTTCTGGAACTTCAGAATATTGTGTATACTTTTCCAGTGTCTCCTGAGAAAAACCTAGGTTTTGTTCATGTAACAGTTTTTATTATTACAACATATCCATAGGGTTTTGATAAGAACAAAAATCTGAAACTTTTCACATTGATACAACCTTCCCACACTAAGTATATTAATTTCTACACAATGCTCCACTGCCTATCATGTAGAGGAACAATAATATCCCAATCTATTGTGATGAAGCTAAATCATCTGGGCCTGTGCTGAATTTTGAACTCTGTAGCAATGTCAGCTTATGGCATGTCCCTTCACTACCCTTTTCTTTGATCAAATAAACACACAGTATTTGCTCACATCTGATCCTGACTTAAACATTGGAACTAATTAATTTTACTTATTTTCAGCAACATTTCCTGTCATTGCATCCTTCAGCAAGTCAATGTCACAGCTCTAATCTATCATGATGCCTACGCTCCCCACTTTAATTCTCCTATTGCTTATGCACAGTGGATAAAGAAGCTAAAGCAGCCGTCTCAGTGACTCACACCCTGCTGGTCTCCTTCTAAAAAATTAGGTTTCAGCTATGATTCCAGGCATGATACGGTATATCCTATGAACTGTTTAGCCACATTGGATACAGACATATATACAAAAAGCAGAGTGTAACAACAGAGACAAAAAAACCTCTATGTATAGAAAAGCTGTAGGTTAAGTGTAAAAAGCTCTGCTATTTGCATTATTCTGGAGAATGCCACAAATACCACTTGGTCCAGGTGTCAAAGTTCTTTCTGCAACCAGGACTAGTTTTAGAACTTGATTCTGGATCACAAATCTGATGCAACGCCTTATATCCTACTTTCATTAAAACAGTAAAAGATCTTTTAGAAAAGACATACCTCCTGTTCCTCAAATATAGGCTGATATTTCTCAAGCGACAGTTTTTTAAGGATGCCAGTCAGCTCATCTGTAATAACAGGGAAAAAAAAAAAGTCAACTCCATAGATTAGAAAATATTGTAACGACCTCAGCATTATAAACTGAAAAGACATATTAAAGCCTCTATTTTCCATAGTCATTTATGGCAAGAAAAAAACAACCCCTTTATTCTCCTTCAGAAATTGAACCATTGGCTTACTCTGTTCTCACCTAATTACATATACCGTAATTCCATCTAGTCTCACCTTGCTAGGATAAACACCATTGTATTGCCCTTTCTAGCTCATTAAAAGGATCTTACAAAACCAAACCAGTAAGGGCAAATTCAATGCCTAAAATGCAGATGCTTGGCCCCAGATGGCTGATCCAGATTGTGCAGGTTAGACTGCAGAACTCCTCAAACAGGCAAGGAACTGGAAGTCTTATTTCTATGTCATCATCCAGGAAGGCAAAGAGCAGAGCAAGTAACCACACACCTGCTCATTCAAAACACTGATACAGCACAGGTCGTTCTGAACCCTCTTCTCCTATGTGCCCAACATCCAGGCACCTTGCACAACGACAGCTGAAGTCCAGCTAAGATGAAAACTGGAGAGAATTTAAGTTTTACAAGGCCACTTTCCAAGGCTAAGAGCTCTGAATACTGTCTTTCCTTTAAAAGCTTAAGAGAATTAAATGTTGCAGGACCCGACAGTGATTCTTCCTACACTTTTAAAAAAATGTGATTAGCTAAAGAGCATAAGTGCACTTTCAGAAAAACCTGACATTACTTTTCTTAATCACACACTACATAAAGTTTTCTTTTTATTACTATTAAGTTTACTTTTTATTACTTTGCTGTCACAAGTAACTAGCTGGTTTTTCCCCTTGAGTACCTAAGTGGTCAGTTAAGTATTTAAGTACTTAGTACTTAAGTTAATCCTTAAGTACTAAGTAGTCAAGAGTCCAAATGAAGAACATGAATTATTACATTATAAAACAAGACTACATTTAATATTCTGCATATAAACTAACTCTCATTTTAAAGACACCACTAGTCCATTACCAAATATACTTTGCTTTCACTTATTTCACTTCTTTGTCTTTTGACTTTCCCTCTTCTTTCATCATCACTAGAAATATGAAAGAGAATCTCATATTCTAAGCTTCTCAAAAGACATCAAGTATCTTGAGATAAACACACCTCTGTGTACTATTTTGGAAGACTTCTTTACATAGGAGAGTCCACAGACAACTGAAGAGAAAAATTCTAGTTAAGTCTTATTTTCTGCTAGGATTTTGTTGGGTTTTTTTTAACTTTAAATTGAATTGACTTGGTACGCCTAACATGATTTGCAAAAGTTGACATGGTCTCAGACTAAAAGCTTTAGTACCCTGACATTAATCCATGGGAAAACGCAATCAGTTTTTAAAATGTATCATGGGAACTTCTCTATATTGTTTGATGAAAAATAGCATCTGAGAGAAAGAAAAGAGAATTCTCATTGGATGACCTTTAGGTATATTGTTAATGGCTTTTTCTTAGAGGTTGTTAGTTACCCTACTCATTTTTCATCATGCTGGTGTGATTAGAACTGTAGGCCATGATATAGGAAGAAACCTTCAGAGTGTCTGAGCTCAGTCTTATTGTCATAAACAACTATAACACCAAACATCCTTCACACACAGAGAAGGCCTTCAGAGAAGGCCCTTAATGGTTTCTCTTCCTCTACCCCTCTTCCAGTTCCTGTACTATTACTTTAAGGCTGAACAAACCCTGAAACCTCTCAGTTTTACAACTCTTGTTTAACATGTTTGTCCTGTGCTTCACCACTCTATTTGCTCTACACTTACATCGTCTGCTTACCTCCATGCCAGGAGCAAGCTAATGTTCTTGGAGCTCTTACTGCTTTTGCCATGTTACTCTTATTTAGCACCTCCTTTCATACTGCTCTATAGTAGAAGGTAAGATTACCTTTTTCCAGGTTTTCAGAGCCCTCTTTTACTCTCACATGGTTTCGTCTTTCATAATTCTCTACATCACTGGCTCTCAGAATAGGGCCAAGTTGTTGATGGTCCACCAAATGGTTGCCTAAAAAGAAACAAAGAACACCTCTGAATGCTGCTGCCTACTGTTCCTTCACAGTAACAGTCAATTTTCATATTCATTTAAGTTCACTTGAAAGAAAAGTTAACACTACAGACCTTCTGTACTTATTCTTCTCATTACTGCTTGGCATATCAGCATTTGTACTGCTGCTGCTGAATCGAACATCAGTAAGAGAAGCCCTTGAATTAAATGAGCACTTAACTACAAAAGCTTACAAACACAATGAACCAAGAGCTACTTGGGTTTCTGACAAACAACCCCTGCTACAAGGGAATTCACAGTATCCTGGCATTAGTGCACGGTCACAAAACCAGGCTTCACTGAGTGAGATGAGAGCAGCTGATGGCTTGGGGAATTTGCTTCATTATCCAACCGTGAGCTCTCTTGCTTTTATGCATCTCTAGATCAGCAACACTTATGTTATCAAGATCTCATTATAAAATGGCACTAAACATGAAAGGATTTGCTCCAGCAAAGCAAAGCCATAAGAAGAGGACAGAAAGAAAGTCAAGTATCACCTGTCTTCAGTGTCAAATGGAATCAGTATTAATGGACAAAGCTGGCCTAAGTGAAAATAAACCAAAATCAATAGAGACAATTTCAGAAAAAACAAAAATAGTACAAAGTGCCTGCATTCCTTATGTAAAAGGTTGTGAGTCATGTTATTTTCTTCACTTTTTTTTTGAGACATTTACAAGAGAAAACAAAGTTATTAATACTCTGTTTCCAATGCAGTAAATGACTTTTAAAATGTTGTAATCTAGACCTAAAAGTCTAATTTAAAAGATACTAATCTTACAGAAAAGTAATAACATCATAATTCTTTCTTAGGACTTTAAGTTAAAAAGAGGTTGTAATAAGTTATTTTCACAATTCAGAAAAATAAATGCACTAGAGTTCTTAACTTCATGTAGTTATGACTTGCTATGGATGAAAAATGTATCTTTGTACTGATATGCTTCTCTTCATTTACTAATAAAAAAAAAATCTAGTGTGGAGAAAGTGCATTTTGTACCCTCAGCAAAGGCTGGCAAACAGGACTTAAGCCATGAAGGGGGAAAATGTGGCCACCTATATGCTAGCTTTAAGGTGATACCAGTCTCTCTGTAAAATGGAAAGAATGCCAGGTTTTGGGAGAGAAAAAGGCAGTTAGTGCAGGAGCATCAATCTCACTGTACAAAACACCATAATATATTTTCTAGAAAGAAGGGAGACCTCACTCTCCTGCAGATACACACTAGTCCAGTATAGTCATAGCTTTAAACACGTGGTATTCTCGAGGAATAAGCTGCAATTGCAGTGAGCTACTCACCATCCTCTGTAATAGTACCACTGCTGGAGCCATTGCTCTTGGCGTGTCTGTGAGAAGAAGAGACAGAGGACTCTGCATTTTGGACCTTTGGAGATGGGGAAGGTGATGGAGAAGGTGTGAGAGTTGGTGATGTGCTTTTAGATGTAGATGAAGTCCCAGATGGAGGTCTTTTGTTCATCTCCAGTTTTTGCTGCAGTTAATGATACAATCATTTGTGTTAAAAAAGAATCACAAAACTGTTTACCTATACATGATCCTTCAACATGACTTAAGCTGTGTATCATTTCTGAGAGCATGTAGTCACAACCAGAAGTTTCTGCTTGACCTATATTAAAATAATAGAAGCAATAGTGATTTTATCCCAGATTAAAGTCTCTCTCCTCAAAATTATCAAGAAAATACATTTATTAAGGCTGAAATTTTGTAACAGGAAAATTATTTCTTGCAAAGGAATACTGCCCACAAGCACTACAATTTTTCTTTTTCTAAAAGGACTATCTTGGTGTAAGTATAGGTGGCACCTATGCACCACACAGTCTCTCACTCACCTCCCCACCTCCCTTGGAATGTGCAGAAGCAGAAGTAAAACTGGCATTAGAAATAAAAACAATTTAATAACAGAAACAAAATAAATTACTTTGACTTGAAAATAGGGATTTGCATTCATAGATTTAAGACTCAATTAAAGATTTTCAAAACATATGAGATGCTAATTTAAAGTAGCACTTCATGCTGGATTAACCAGAAACATGTAGCAAGCACAAATTAAATTTTGGGCGCATTAAACCCCTTGCTGCACGGGAATGGAAGTTTCCAGCCAACCCTCAAATTTATTATTACCTAACAGGAGTCAATTGATTTATTAATAATTTAGCAAATATTTGATGCATTTGTAGCCATGGAAAACAGGAAAATACATGAGTTAAAATAGGTAGTAGAATATATATATTTGTACACATATCAACAGACTTTTCCAAAAACCATAAATGCACCTCATTTCCTAAATTCTTTGATCTACAAATACATTTTGATGTCTGCACTGTATAACCGAAAAAGAAGGTGATATTTTACTGGATTCCTGAATTCAGAGTTTAAATACCTTTTGTCACCCAGGCTACTGCAATAAACTGATAAAAAAATTGATCTAGGTAACAATTCAAGAAATGAGAATGACTGTGGTTCCTGTCTTTACAATTTTGCTTCTGTGCTGTGGCATAAATGGAACATTTCTAGTTAATGAAAAAGATGCAGATTTAAAAGATAAAACTCATTTGAGTGGTAACATTCTTTGATTACTCTATCCTATGTCAGAATGTAATGCTTCCTTAGCCCTGTACTGAATTGACTACAAGTAATGTAGTATGATACAAACTTGAGAGCTCCTTGAAAAGCATCATGAACTCATTTCAATTTTCTGTCCCAAATTTCCATCTAAATTTTATTGGTCATTTGTGTTGCAGAATGGTCATCCCTCCCTAGCACATTGTCTACATTTATTTAAATTACATCATCCTGTAAAATGTTATTCATTTTTTTCTTTTCTTTTCTTTGCACCATCTCACCCCTCACGGGTAAGTTTTGCAAAATGAATCAGTGTAATATCACTGCATTTTTAGATCAGCTATTTTCAAGTTTAGACAGCATGAGCCTACTGAGACAACACAAGCCATTCCTCAATGGATACAGACATTAAATTTCCACCATTTACATCGCTGATTACAATAACACTCTGCTAGCCTTTGCAGCCAGTGTGGATCCATATTTGATTGTGTTATCCCACCAGGAATCTCCAAAAATCACCTCAGTTGTGTGATACATTAATATCTATAGTGAGATCCACACTATGACATGTTTTGTTACTGGTGGATAGAACGAAACTTGTCCAGACATCTAAACCAAGAGCACTGAAAAAGCTGTTGGCTTTCCAAAACAGTGGCATAAATGTTGTTTAAAAATCTTTTCAACAGTACAAAGAACAGCCTTTCCAGAAGATGATCTGCAGCACATTGCACTTCACTACTCCTTTATCCCCTAATGTATCCCACTGTGAGTGGAAACAGTAGATAAACTTCTTAGTGGCAGCATTGTTGCAACAAAAGGTCACAGGATCTGCAGCCCAAAGCTCACAGGCACAGGTATTATCTCTTGGTGGGATGATTAATATAACTGGAGAAAAATGAGACTTTGGGGGCACACAAGGAGCTCTTCTGAAATTACTTCCAAGTTAAAAACAAGCTGAGAGGACATGCTGAGAGTTTAATTAAAACATACTGGCCAGACCACCTCAGAAAGAAAAAGCATTTGGTAGCTGCTCTGCAGACAAGACTTTAATGAGGGAAGAGGATGATAAAGGGGTTTTGTCTACAGGAGAAAGAGATGGATCATTTATAACTCAGGGAGCAGTTACACAGGATAGAAAGGGAGGAAAGATTACCATAGGCCAAAGAATTGGTATAAATCCTCAGACTCTGGTGGTCCAGCTGAGTTAGAAATTTTAGCTCCCAATCTCATCTTTGAAAAGCAACCATTAGCCCCTCCAGAATCAGGACTGACATATCAGCGACAAGGTGACTGTTCATTATTTATGGAAACTGTTTCAGCATTGGTAGTTGCACCTTTTTCCGATTTTTGTCCTCCAGAAATTTCCATGTAATTTCTGAACAACTTTGCAATTTCATTTATCATTTGTATGTAGTGATTAAATATAAATATTGTGTACTGTTGCCATATAAGAAATTACAGAATGAGATTGCAAAAGTATTAATTTTATACTCTGGTAATTTTTGTTTCCTCAGGTAAAATTTGAAGAATCTCACTGAAAGACACAAACAAAGCAAAACAAAATGAGCTGCTTGGAGATTACATAAGCAAAAGTTGGAGAAATTTTGCTCTTGCTCACTATTCTAACATTTCCAGAATATCAGGCATTTAGAACATAAACCCCAAATTTTGTGTTTTCCTTCTCTTGCTCTCTGAAATGCAATGCTTCTCTATGTAAATAAACCCATCAATTTCTCAATAGTATGTCACATCTTCTGTTATGATGCTGCTTTCCAGTTTGTGTCTCTGCAGATCTTGAAGACTTAAAATCTTAACCATCAAAAATGTACAAAGCAGTTAAGAACTTCAAAGTATGTGCACGAAAATGAGAGCAAAGCTATTCCTGGGAATTGACAGGTAAGTCAGCACAGACAGTACGGCCTCAGGAACAAAACCTGACTTTGGTGATGACCTACTGTTTAAAAATAACACCAGTGGAGCAGACTGGTTATGTGCATATTGTTGTGCTCACCATATCCTGGTACAAATTATGTCATACTCTGCAATCAGGTTGTGCCTTCGAAGGAAAACTAGCTGGAGAAACCAACTATACCACTTCAGGGTAAAATCCAGGAATAACTAACATAAAACACTGTATCTGGTCCATAGAAAGAAATAATGAGAAACTGTAATAGTGCAGGTCTACCCAAAAATCAAGCACTGCATTTACTTTTTTTAAAACAGAGTGAAATTAATAATAAAGTAAAATCATGTTTTATTATTAGGTTTCATCTTCTGTGGACTTGCACTTAAAAATAAGGTTTGTAGAGCTGAAAAGCTTCCACTAACATAACAAGTGTTCATTCTTTTTTGGCTGTGCAGTGTTGTGCACCAGCCACCCATCACTGAGATATGACCTATTTGGAGTGCAAAATTTTACATTTCCCATTACCTTTACAACATTTCCATTGCCCACAACCTGAGCACACTGCAGATCCGACACAGTAGATGAAGGAGTTGACTGGACTGGACTGTGCTGTTGGCTGGGCTTCTGTTCAGGTAAGCCTGCTGCTTTTCTTCTTTGGGCTGCAATCTGAGACAAAACATTATCTGCACTGCCACCTAGAACAAAAAATAAAATAAACCCAGTAAAGGAAACCATACTTTTGAAATGTAAAGGAAACGATACTTTTGTTAACTCTCAAACATTCACTTTCATTTAAAAACTGTCTGGATAAATCATAAGACAATTGCAAGGTTCAGATTTCTACAGCAGAATAAAGAACAGAAATCAGTAGCAGAAGAGGGAAGCCAGCCCTGTCTATACACACACAGAGCTGACTTTCATACCTTTGGACATAGTGTTCATAAGCCACTTCACCACATTGTCTTCAACAACTACTAGGTACAATGCATGCAGCTTTGCTTTTAATTGAAAACTAGCATTTATTTCAAACAGAAAGTAAGAGCTGGCTCCTATGCCTGTTGCTATGACATGCATGGTGCAATGAGCCTGACCCACCATGGGTCAGCTGCATGAGATGGGCTGACCACTGAGAATTCTGTAGCAGATGTAAGGCTGTCCTTCCCTTATGCAAGTGTTTGAAGTCCAGTCCCGAGTCCTCTAAATTTACAGAAGCTTTGCTTCTACAATGGTAGGAGCACTCAGAAAAAGTTCACTATCTTCTACCATCATCACAAACACTAACTTTTTAACTGAATCAGATACAAATTACTTTCTTATTAAAAATGGTACCTGATCTGTTATGCAGTTCTCCTCCATGCCTGTTAATTCCTGCAATGTTATTAGATCCACCAGAAGAATGGGGAGAATGGTTGAAGTTATTGGAATTTGAAGGAGATGCTGGCCTTCTTGCAAATGTTGGCAATTTGACTGGTCTAGTACCTTTGCTAACAGATGTCTGGAAAACAAAATGAAAAATAATTTGTTCTTTCTTGATTGAGAAAAATAAAGAGCAAACTTCAACTGCTATTTTCTTTATCCCAAGTTCTGAAACTTGCACTGAAGAACAAAGGGGATATCAGAAAGAATCTTATTCTACATATACATATATACTGAATATATACCTATATAAATATATACATACTGAATACATTTATTCAATGAAATAAATTACAACACATTAAGCCATTAATTCTTCTTAATCTTTGACCAACAAAAATGAGCACATATGATGCACCTGAGATATGATATACACAGTATTATGAGCAGTAGGGAAGAAAAAATATCACATGTGAAATTTCTTTCCTGCAGAATCCTGGCTTTGTCTCTCCCATCTTACAAAACAGCTACCACCTTCTCATCCATCATATATTTGTTTCTTACAAACTAAGCTGCAAGAAGTGATACAAATTTTCTCTCCACCAGTTGCATTTCTATATGCAATTTCCCTGCAATCTAAACAGCCAGCTGCACCACTTTATTGAGTTGCATTAAGTGAGGCACTACTGATCCAGCTATACACTACCCAAATCCTCAACCACATTCTCCTTAATTTCTTTTGCTTTTACACCATTGGCCACTGCCAGTCACTTGCAATATGACCTTTTGCAGCTCAGCTTTTTAATGTTTCTTATTCTGTTGCTCAAATCACTTCTTCCTTCTCTGACTTACTGTTTCCCTCCTTCCTACACCTTCAGCAAGACCCTTCATTCCTCACATAAGGACTGATGGCTAGTCCTCTCCTACTCTCCCTGTTCCTCACTTTATACACATGCCAATTATCCCGCTATGTTACTACAATCATCTTTTTTGGGATGATAAACACATACCCTCCTGTTATGTCACTTTCCTTATTCTGCCTTATTCCACCTAAATCACCTCTACTGGTATTAGGCTAGCTATAAAAAAAGAAAGAGGAAAAAAATTCCTCCTAAATGTCTTCATTGTTCCATGTCTAGAACTGACATTGAAACACTAGTCCAGTTCTGGACTGGTCTTCTCTACATCTAGTTATTACAGTCTACAATTAGGGGAGGAGGCACTTCTCCTTTTTCTCCAACTATGAAAGAGAAGGCTGTCAAGGTTTTTTAATTTCCTATCTCAAGATTTCCTATCTCAAACCACCTATTTTTCTCTTGGTTTGCATTTTGACTGAAAACATTTAGAATCAGGAAAGCTCCTTCTATAAAAAACAGAAACAATCAAGACTTTTTCCAGTTTTACAGTACTTCCAATTTAAAGCTGTGTGCCTTCAAATCCACTTGATGACTACTTGCTACAATTTTATCTATTGCTAATTTTCAGCATATTATGTCTGTATATTGGTCTTACTGATATTTCTTCCTTCCTGCTCAGTTACTAAAAATTGAGCAATTTCCATTCTTTTCTACTGTCCCTGGTCTTTTTTTCAAATCAGAGCAGTTTCTACCACACTGTTGGTGGTTCTGGTTAACAGCAAAAAACCCCCAAAAACCCCAAACAAACCACACCAAACAAAAAACCAAACAAAATCAATAACCCCCCAAAACCAAACCAAATTTAAAAAATGTTGTTTCACTTTATACAGAACCTTTGTTTCCTTATGCTCCTTACATACACATGTGCATTCTTCCTAAGCAGCACTGCTTAAATGGACAAGTCATTGCTGAAACAGTGGGTTAAAAGAAATTTCTAATCAGAAACAGAATGGCTCACCAGTCAACAGGGCCAGGGCATAGCACAGTACTTTCATACACATTTAGTTTGCTTACTATATCAGAGTTTCCACTGCTGTTAAAATCGTGCTTGACTGCTTTCTGTGGCCAGGCAGTTCTCATCTGTTCAGCTTTGCCATCCTTGCTGAGTCGGGTTCGGTCAGAATTCCAAAGCTCAAAGCTTGAGGGTGGTAAGAAAGGTGGGATCACTGCTTTCAGCTTATCACTGGGCAGCCTGGTAAAGGGAGCACTGCTCCTCAGCTGAGAAAGGAGAACAAAGAAAAGGGTGGGGGAAGAGTCACTTTTTAAGAAAGTTTACTGGGATCTGGTGATGTGGTTTCAAAATACTAAGTTAAGCAAAAAGATGAAAACACATTTAAAAAGAACAGAAATGAGACACAAAAGTACTATTTGAGGAGAAGCACAAGACATAATAACAACAGAGAAACCAATGAACATTGTGGTACCCCTCAATATTATGCTTATTCATTTGACGCAATGAATACAGCTCATTAAGCGGCAGAAAACTATCTCTTCCATTACTGGGCTAAATATTGCTCAAGTTGACTTTCACAAGAATAACAATGAATTCCCAAAGAAATAACAATGCAGTCCTCTCTGTATTCCCAGACAGGATGACTGGAAACAGTGAGCAACTGCGTGTTCCTGTTGTATGTGTACTGCAGAAAGAGACAAAAACACCTCAGCTGATTTTGCTCCCTGGAGTTCTGTCAGTCAGCCATATCAAAAGTTCTTACAAAAAAACTCAAACTTTCTTTTGAAAGAACATAAAGATAATAACCAGCCAAATTTAATGACATCACCAGGGAGAAAGCTGCAGGGGAATATAAAGCTATAGCATAACAAAAGAAGAAGCAGAATAACACAAATGCACCTCCCAAACGAAATATTTCACGGTTGTCTCTACTAGTGATTTCACATCTCCATAGTACCATGTTCCATCCATGTTTTCCTCACTTCATAATAGTAGTCAGCAACTAAGCAGCTGCTCCATTTATTTTACTATTTCATTGCTGATCAAACAAAGGTATGGATAACTCTTGAAAGAGGTCAGTACAGCTTCCATATCACAGTACTTTTAGTACTTTCTAGTCTAAGAACTACTGGTATATCAAAGCCTATCAGTTCATGTCTAATGACTACAAACAAGCTCTTTTTCTAGAAGTGACTTGGACAGGAGGCAAAAAACTGCAAAAATTATGGGAGCTACATGACCCTCTGAATTAGGCTGAAATACCAAAAACACTGCAACATACCATAGTTTTCAATAATTCATCGTCCTTTTCTCCTTTCACAGTGTTTGCACCTGAAAAATATATAAATTATGTTTTGTTTTTTACATGTTTCTACGTCTGTTTCTAAGCCTAGCTCATTGTTTTTAAACAATCAACAGCTTTACCCTCAGTACGCACACAGTATGAGAATTTCCAGTGACACTCCCATGCACCTCAGCTAAAGTTAAACCAAGTCTTACTTTGCATTCAGACAGTGGGGAGGGAATTTTTATGGAAGATATTAACACTTTTCAGTGACTGGTCTTAATTTAATGGCATTTACTAAAAAACAGTAACATATTTCTATTAGTATTTTCCTGCTTAAATGCTACTGCACTCAGCACGATCAACAACGAGTACAAACATCTCTCTACAGATTACAAATACGTTACGTTTTTTCACTTATACTAAGCTAAAGCAGAACTAAACCAATAAATCAGAAATAATATCATCCGGACCACCCCACAAGAACTCATTTCCCACAAGACAACTCTGCCTTTACCACTAGCTTTGTTATTTGTGTTCCAAGCTGGAGCAGCATCAAGGCTTCCAGAGATGTCTGTATCACTCTGTGAGGCTACTTTTATAGTGGAATTTAATGATGGTTCAGTCTCATCCGGGAAAGGCACAAACTGATTAGAAGGAAATCCATGGCGCAATGTCTGAGTCAACTTCAGCTTGCGGAATCGATTGGACATCCTGCTCCACCAGGACTAGATTGAAAAGAAGACACAACAATTTAATTACAACTAAAGGGAAAAATAAAAGAGGAAAAGAGATGCATAATTAAGCAATCATTGGAGAAGTGATAATTTCACCAAGGAGTTTTTGAAAAAAGGTAAAAAGCAATGCTAAAGTGGTTTGCAGTTACCAACAGAATCCTTCAGTGTAATTTGCATGTGTAATAATTATCTCTTCCCTTATTTTTCACCTGGAAAATATTTTTTAAAGTTTTTCCACAGCACCTGGAAGGCCAAAGTAGATAGAAGTATTAGGGCAATTTGAATAGGGAATTTTTGCAGCTACATAGAAAATATTTAATTTTCCCATTAACTTCCAATTTCACCATAGATTTTTACTCTCTCTGGAATCAATGAGTGGCATCTCTATTTTATGCTTTTTATAGGTGTGCATTTGAGCTTATGTAATCTGTATTAGCTTATGTAAGCTTCTTGCCAAGATTTTCAAAACCAGTGGCAAACTGTAAGAGTTCTGATAATATTTCTGTCAAACTAAAGGTCCACATCCATACAGTGTTTCTATATAGATAATTTAACCAGACTGGGAAGACTATAAACTGAAAAGGAGCAAGGTAAGGAAACAACAGCTGTGAAAACAACATAGGACTATGTACCTATAGGACCTTAGGACTATGTACCTGTAACCTCCATCCATACATATATCACATATGTGGAAACTGTTCTGCAAAAAGACTTTGCTCAAAATAAAATTTATTCAAATATTCACAGACCTGCACATTTTTACAGGCAGACAGTGCAAGTTGCTTCTTTTGTATAGTCTAGAGAAATATCATCAGTCAGATATTTCTCTAGACTATACAAAACCTAAGCCATTTGCACAAAAAATTATGTACCTTCTAGGTAAATCAGATTGTAAGTACCTTCTGATTATTTCTTTATTAAGTTTCTCCTTCTCTTTCTGGAACACTTTTTTTTTAAAACTAATGTTAAAGTAACAACACTTCATCAGGGTAGCTTTAAGTGATAGCAAATCCAGGTAACAACCCTTTCTCACAATACATATTCTTCTCTCTTCTTGGCATTTAATATTTTTCAACTACTCACTCATACATATCTTTGCAACTTTTTTATACTTATCCTCTACATATTAATCCTTGTAGCAGAAGACCATTAAAAACATTTAGATCTGCACACAGCATTAGTAATGCATAGAGTTCTCAGACCTCTGTATCTCTTTGGTGTCACAACTAATAAAGATTTCCATTACTTTCAGCAACAAAGATCTGATGAAAAAAGGCAAGAGAGACAAATAGCTCTGAGAAAGCAATAAAACCCACGGTTCAGCATTTATTCACCTTCCAAAAGGAATTGGAAGTTCATCTAGTTTTAACATAGACTACAATGAGTTTACAAAAGAGAGTGCTTGCACTTCTTGGTTTTGGTCACTGAAGCTACCTTGCTTTCTGTAAGAAAGATCACTTCTAACTGCCCATCATCTCTGTTAATCCTACCCACAGTGCTTCTGCTCTCTGAACATAGACTCACACCACAAACTACCCCAAAATTGAGTAAATGCAGTCACTGTGTTACCAGACAAAGACCACTGCTCTCTGGCAAGAAAGTCATGGCACTGGAGAGGTTCACCTTGTCTTCTGGTGTTCACGGTATGATGGTCTGATCTCTGGAGTTTTTAGTTTGCTATTGTAGGAGTTTGCAGCCTCTCCATATACCCCCACTGCATCACACATGTACAGAAGCTGTAATAAAGGGCTTTAAATACACTGACGCATTCAAGTAACAAAAATTCATTCCTGGTTAAAAATAGTGTCTATAAAAAGGCTGAAATCTAGCAGCAGTGGGAGAAGGCAACAGTATCAAAGAACTAGAAAAATGGCTTTTCCATTTTAGAAATACTTTAGACATTTGTAAAAATGCTAGGAATAAAAGATTAAGGGGGAGAACTGGAAATCTCTGCCCTCAAATAATTTTAATCTAGAAGAGAAACTGAATGTAGTAATTCACACTGCTCTAAGACTGACATTGAGAGTGTAATTTGCTGAAGAAGAACAGGCAAGAAGAAAAAAAAAGAAAATAAATTTTTTGCATATGGAAAAGGGACAACTTTGGTTTTGAGGCTTTTGGGAGGAAAGGGTTAAAATCAAATAAGAGGAGGCAAGGGTTCCTGCTCAAAGTGACCTTTCAGCTGGGAATGTGAAAAATGTAGGTGTGGAAAACTCCATTCATTATGCCTGGTGTTGTTCATCCTCTGCCTGACTGGAGAAGTAGAATTTCTGTGCAGAGGTAACACACTCTCACAGCCACACCCGAAGCCCTTACTTAAGAGGATGAACTAAACCTATTGGATGGAGCCTGGGTCCCTGTGCGTCTCTGGCACCCAGCCTTGTCCTTGAGGTAACAAAATAAATCTCCTTGCATTTCAGCTATGGCTTGGTGGTTGCCTTGGTTACCCACCCGTGTTGATTCACACAGAGGCCATGAAATGGTAAGAAACAAATCAGTTAACAGTTCTTGTGTGATAGAGGTGAAGAATGAGATCATTAATATCCACTATGTTATCAGCAGGTAAAGGAATAGGGGCCAATACAGTGCACAAACTAAAAATAAAAGAAACATCACAAAAAGTCTACTAGTTAATGACAAAAGTGCTCAAAGAAGAGGTGAAACTGAAAAGCATTTATATTTTTAAACTTCATAAGCAGCCTAGCTGTAATCAGGTATTTTAGTATGAGTACCATTAACAGGAGGAAGGCAGGAATACATCAGCATTTGCTTAACAGAGTAAGAGTATTTAAATGAGAACCAGACAAATTAGAACCAGACAATATTGATTAAAATTACCCCAGGTTAATTATAGGCAACATGACCTCTGAATAAATATTATCTTCACTAAAAAGTATGGAAGAAGTTACAGAAATCAGGCAAAAGGCAAATATACAATCACTGAAAAGGGAAAATCTGAAAATTTACTGATCAAAATGCTTACCATGAAAAGGCATAACTGAAAAAACTTCTTATGTCGTCACAGCTCATAAGACACAGCCAGCATAGGTTTGTTGAAAATAAACTCTACCAAATAAATCTCTTTTTGACAGAATAACTAGTCAAGTGAGCAGAAGGGAGGAAAAGTTGGAACGCAGCTTGACTTTATTAAAGCTTTTATTGCTATTTCATGTAGCATTCATCAAACAATTAAGAAAAATATGGTTCAAGTAAAATTAATAAAGGGAAAAGACCACAGCCAAAAAATGAGACAAAATGCAAATTATTTGATCTCAAACTGGGAGAACATACTTTGTGCAATAGGTTTGGGAATGTTCACTAACAACTGCAACAATGAAACACAACGTATTTTTCTGTAGTCTAAGGAAGACATCCATCTAGACAGTTTTATAATCACCTTTAACACTCTAAACACTGCCAAACTGACATTTTTCAGTGGAGGTTCAAGCTGGCATGCAAGAAGAAATCAAGTGTACTAATGTAGGAAAAAAAAGCAAGGAAATAAGCAGGTGTACTAAAGAAAAAAATCAATCACAACATAGCAGAAGCTCAGTATAGATGCACAGTGTTACTGCTGCAAAAAAAAGTGAATTTCACTGGTAACAGGAAACACATCTGTGACAGAGTTTTTGTATGCCACTAAATGATACTGTGACCCTGGTCAGAATCTCACCACTCATTTTAGAATCCTCATCTTGACAGATAACATACATACTAGAAATAGTCAAAAGTTTAGGAATCAAAACATACAAACAAGGAAATTTGCATTAATCAATTTTGTTTAGACTAGAAAAAATATTAAATATTATAGTTCTTCAAGTATTTATACAGTTCTTACAAAAATGAAGGGGACCACTGAACAAGATTCAATCAATTTAATGGGCAACAAAAGGAAAAATTTCAGGGTGAAAAAAATTCTAACCCAAAAAAGCATCAAGCAGTGGAACTGGGTGCTAATGGAGAAACCATGGGATATGGGAATCTTCACTAGAGTGAAAGAAGAGTGAACTGAATATCTATCAAAGATGTTCTTGGTGTATTTGTTCTGTCTCCTGATGCTAAGGCAAGTGAGCCTCATGAATTCCCTCTCACTCTCACATTTCCATGATCCTGCAGACCCCACACTCAGTCATTTGCACTGATCTAAACAAAACAATGGTGTAGAGTTGCCATAAGTTTCTTTTGTTCACAGTTCCAGCTCACCAAGCAGCTGTTCACACAGAAACACAGTTGCTACAAATCCCAGGAGAGGTCCCCTCACCACAGCCATACTGTCCCAAAGAGTCATGCCTATTATGACATTGCCTTCCAGCAGAAAATCTGAAAATATCATTTTTATCCTTTTGGAGTATTTGTAAGAAGAGTAAGATATGTAAGGTATGTAAGATACTCATGGTCAGACAGGCTGATTAGCAAAGCATTAAGAAGTGATGGAAGAATGGATTACATAGGCTTACAGGTTGTATTTTTAATAGAACTATACAGAATACAATTTCTGCTGAAAAAGAGTTTGATAATGACTAGTAAGCACTGTAATACTCTGTAGCTTTGAGGCCAAATACTTAAATATTCCAGAATATTAAATTCTTGTCAATAATTGTGCCTGTATCCTTATCACGGGCAACTAGTTTTTTTTTCACCTCACAAACTTTTATGACCCTAATTAAAGCCTTTGTGTCATAACACTGCAAGGGTTGCAATCCAATCCACTGCTGATCTGTATTCCATACAGCCAAAAACTATTCCGACAGTCTCCCATCTATGTAAAATAGCTCTGTCTAAATTGACAATGAAGTTGTATCATATTGAATGATAGCATAATCATATGAAAACAATCACATGTTCCTTTATAGTTAAAACTGCAAAACAGATTTGAGCTGAAGTAGAACTTTAAATGGTCTTTAAAATTCATGTCAAAAATAGCCTGGAAATTAACATTACTTTTTTCAAGATCCTGGTAATACTTATACTTAAAGGATGACATCATGGACTCCAGAGAATTCTGAGGTACACGACACATGCACCATAATTAAAGATTATTCACTAAATAAACTGATGCCCAGAAACAGGCAACAACAATGGCAGCAACAACAAAACTAACTCTTCTTCCTTCTCTTTTTCAGTCAATGAAAGTTGGAGTATCTTTGTTTAGCTGGCATACACTTAGTCTAACTCTATGTTGTTTCCTATTGGGCCACCATCAGTTCTATGTTAAGGACACAGCAAGCCAGATGACATGTAAGACTGAAGTACACAGTCCTCCACAACGCTTCAAATTAAAATCTCTGCTATGATTTTTTTAATTTTCAATGTCAATAGCCTGTTACCATTTATGGCTAGGAAGGAGTCTACCCTCTGTCCAGATTTAAAAGCAAGATCATAATGGAAATTGAGTTCCAAACTTATTAACATGGTACCTTCCACTTAATCATGAGATCTATTTCTAGGCACTGAAATGCTTCAATGCAAATGTTTCAATGCCTTGCTACCTGATGAAAAGGAAGTTGAATACCTGCTACACTCCACAAAATCAGAACATAGTGTCAACGAGGAATTCAGAAACACACACAACTACCCAACAAACCCAGTTACATATTAGATCCAAAAGACTTAGCAATTGTTTTTTCTGCTTATACATTTCAGGAATTAATGAAGTTTTATCAAGAATTAATATATTTACCTTTAGGCCTCCTTTGTCATCTGGCAAGATCGGGACATTTAAGGATTGCCTACTTCTGGAACGAGGCAGAGATGACCTGTTGTTCACTTTATTCTTGTCTTTATCTACTTGCATGCATGCTGATGCCAGTAACCTTACAAGCTCTGTATCTAAAAGGAAGCAAATTAAGATAATGTTTGGCCTCTTTTGCTTTCCCGAATTACAACCAATGCACTGACATTTTCCCTGTAAACCACGTATAAGTAGCAACTGATCTACCTCTCAAACACAAAGCAGATGAACCCCCAAACCTTTCTTTCTTGACCTATTTTCCCATGTCTTCTCCCCAAAATTTGGGCTGCAGTCTTACCATCTCTCTAAAGGTATTTATGAATATAAATACGCACGCTACTCAGCTGGAATCAGTCACGTGTGACCAAGTGAACTGCCCTCTCTCACACTTTGTACAAGTTAAGAACAATATTGAGATGTTCCCTTTTCTCACCTGGCACAGAAGAGAGTAGAGAAAAATGAATATTCTTTCTTCAAGCGTAGGTTGAAGAAAAGAAGTTCGAAAGTAAATCCCAAAGAGAAAGAAGATGTTCAGCCTGGACAATGAAGGGACTGAAAAGAAATGGTAAGAAAAAAGATGGACAAAAAAGAGGTAAGAAAAAAGTAAGAGAATGAAAAAAGAACAAGCATGACAGGAGACAGGAAAGCAAAAAAAAAATTCTGTAAATCTGCATTTTGTACAGGAGTCAGGTAGGATTTTCAGAAAGGCAAAGAGAACTGAACAAGAGAGAAAGAAGTAGCGAGACAAACTATTCTGTCGTAGAAGTTAGGTCTAAAATAATTCTCTGTATTTATTGTCTAAAATGTTGTACTATTAGTGATCTACCTTTGACATAGAAAACAATCTGCTAGTAACCATGACCACCATAAGGAGTAAATTCTGAGACTTCATTAGCAGTAATGGGTTTTGGCTTCAGATAAATCAATTCAGGTACCAAGGAAGATAAACAATAACAAATTATGTACGTAAAACAAATTGCAACAAAAACTAAATGTGTTTCATTCAAGCCTCCCCAAAGCATGCTGTCTTGTCCTACAGCACTCCCACACAAACAACCTGAACCCTGAGGTGTGATTTATTCTCAGCCTTTACAGAACTAGCTGGAGGTTCAGTCAGGAGATCCCTAGTTCTGTTCCCACTGTGCTCTCTCTGTCCTGGCCCTTTGCTGCTCTTTGTCAAGGGGCAATTTCTAGCTCCAGCTCATAGCTCTGTGCTAATGGCACTACAGAATACCAGTGCCCCCACAATCAAATGCCACACAGCTGGCTCTGGCGACACAAACAGCACCGTTTTCAAGCATCTTCAGAACCAAAAGCAAGAGGAATGCACAAAATCTGTTATCCCATAAATGTATACACTCATCTAATCAATTAACTCAAACCCCACCACTTTCTGACAGTGTCCTTTCTTGGTCCAGTCTGGCCTAGACATGAGAGGATACTTCCTAGCAACTGCAATGTATTTTCTAGATTGGAAGGAATGTATATTTGTTTATATTGTGCATTTCTCCACAGCATTTTGAAATAGCATACCTGGATCATTCAGCAGCATTATCAGGTCAAAAGCTGTGTATCCATTTTTCGCACGAAGGTTAACATCAGCTCCTTGATTTAACAGATACTTTACAACATTTTTGTTTCTTTAAGGAAAGAAAAAAAGGCATTGATCACATTAAAGAACAAGTAAATGAAGACAGAAGCTCCCAATACTACATTTGCAACCTTTTATAACCTTATTACTGAATCAGAGATCAGTTTTACACATTCTACAAATAACTTAGTGTAAAATTTGTTCACAAGCTCTTCAAAAGCTCCCACAAGTCCTTTATCAGTCACGTTTACTCAGTATGATTTACATTAATCAATATGCAGAAAGTTAGCCTTAAAAGCACCATTTGAGTATCAGCTTCCTAAGCTGATCCTTTGGAAGTGACTGCAATATGTTGCTAAACACCTTTCCAATGAAAGCCATTAATGCTTAGGGCAGAAAAGCAGATGGAATGACAAAGGACATTTCAGTAGTCATCACATGTCATCACTAAATCTTCAATGCAACCTCATTTTCACAGCTTGCACATTAAGAAATTGCATACAGAAAAGCCAAATTGACTGAAGATAACTTATAAACTTCAAACAGTACTTCACCTAATTACAGCTATAAATTTTATAATTGAGAGGGCACATTATCACTTCCCTGAGGTGTTTAAAATGCAAAAACAATCAGCATTAAATGCCAACCAACACAAACACCTCCAACAAAAGCTCCTCAAAGCTAGCTGCATAAAAGACACTCACCATCCTGCTCCAGTTAGCCCCTCTCCCCTCTGATACACCTGAGTAAATAAGCAGGACTAGCCTTGTGAGTTAAAAACAATACTTCATTCAGCCTATGAAATAATTGAACAGAAAACAAAGCTAGAAAAAATATATTTAATATTAAAACTCTTTAACAGTGACTGACCTTGTATAAAATCAAACTGACATGCATCAGCAACACAGAGAAAAAACATTCTCAAGCACCAACAGGTAACTGCAAATTCTAATAATGAAGCTGAAAAATGGATCTCAACATCTCCACTTCAGAGCATCATTTCTTATTCAGATTACATTTCCACTCCTGAACTCACTCCACACAAAATCAACCTGAAATGGAGGATGACTGTTACTCACTCTTCTCTTCTAACAAAAATTCTGCTTATACTCACCACAGCTCCTCTGAGTATTTCCTATTACTTTCCTACTCTTCTTTAGAACTATCATCCCTCCATCCTGCTCTCCTGTCCTGCACCTTGTGAGCACACAGAGACACCACTTCTTAGTGCCTCTGGCTCAGAGAGACCTTGCCTGCTCCCTCCTTCAAGCCCTTCACTCTACTGGTGGTCCTGAGAAAGGGTTAGCTGAGGCTCTGTGGAGCTCAAAGATTTCCAGATGTTATGAAAATTTGCTACTCTCCATGCTAAGAAAAAGGTTCAGATACAAAGTATAGAATTACAAGGATAAGTATTATGCACGTGAGGTGGCTTTACACACAAGGTTCTTGTATATTTCAAGTGCACTACCTCCACTTGTACTATGATTACTCATCATAGTAAAACTTAGCACAGCAACTGTACTTCTGCAGCCTTTATGCTGCTCTTCTATTGATCCAGATGTCCCTGGAGTCAGTCCTGCTGTCGTTATTTACCTATGACAACATACAACACTGAGAGGGTTTCATAGCTGGCTGTGATGCCGGGATTATCTTGGGTGACTAGAGACATCTTTTATCCTTCATGGATAGCTCTAAGTTCCCAAGAAGTCACACCCTTATTTCCAGGACTGGGATGTCCTTCTGATCTTTCCACTGAGCAAGTGTCCTTTAGACAGCTCTACTTAAGCATGAACAATATCAAACACTCCTTAAATTCCACTACCTCAAATGTTAAGCATATTAACAAAATTAACTTACAAAGTTTCAAACTTACAAAGTTGACTGATATATTAGGGAAAAGACTTTTCATAATCCCGTCCTCCAGTAAACTGAACAGCCAGTATCTGAACAGATGCAGGACTAACTCTTGTATGTGCTTCCACGAACAAGTACCTGAGTACCACCAAGGGGACAAGCTAGCAGCCCTGCCCATCACTTTGTGCTGGCTGCTCCTATTCCAGCTGCGTACTATGTGACTGATGCTAAGTGAAACAGCTGCACCAGAAAATCTGATCTTAGTGCACTTCTGTCACTATTATCAATAAAGGTCCCAAGAACTACTTCAGAAAAGTTTCACAAGGCAATGACAACTTGACCTCCTATTTTTCCTTTTTGTTGCATTTATATAGTCCAAGCAGATCTGCTGACTAAAAAAAAAAATCTGGTGCAGAATACTGCCTTTATACAATTAATGCACTACCGCTTAAGAGAACCTTCACCTTGCTGCAGGCCTTATCTACAACAAAGAAAAGTTCACCTTCCAGAACTGAATATCCTGTATTCAAACAGTGTTAAGTATATGATAGATATCACATGTGAAGTACCAGCCAGGGCAATTTCTGAGGTCTGAGTCCTAAGCAGCTACTTAGATTTACGAAGGAGCTTTACAGAAAATGAAATTATTTTGGCTGCATTTCCAAAAACTCGATGAAAACTAAAGGCAGAACAAGAGAACACAGAAATGGTTTTACGACTGGAAAATTCGGTACATGGAAAGCTGATTGCCTTGAAGTTTCATAACTTCATGTAGACTTAAAACCCTGGCAGGAAGGGTGACAGAATCTTTCATAATACTGACAAACATCAAAGGATGGAAGCTGAAGTACACACCAAGGCTCCTGGGGACTGCCTGGAGCACCATGTTCCCAGTACCTACTAAGCTTGCTTCAGGTTCCCAAATGCTTTACCCATTCTAAAATCCAAACATCACAAAATCACAGAATAACCTGAGTTAGAAGGGACCCACAAGGGCAGTTGAATTCAAGACTGTAGAATCCCTGCACAGCACTATCCCCGAGAGTCACACCATGTCTCTGAGTGCTTTGATCCAACACTCCTTGACCTCTGTCAGGCCTGGTGCTGTGACCACTTCCCTGGGGAGCACCTTCCACTCTCTAAGCGAAGAACTTTTCTAATATCCAACCTAAACCTCGCCTTGACACTTCTGGCCATTCCCTCTGGTCCTGTCACTGATCACCACAGAGAAGATGTCAGTGCCTGTCCCTCCTCTTCCCTCCATGAGGAAGTTGTAGACTGCAATGAGTTTTCCTCTCAGACTCCTCTCCTCCAGGCTGAACAGGCAAGTGATCTCAGCCACTCCTCACACAGCTTCCCCTCAAGGCCCTCCACCATCTCTGTTACCCTCCTGTGGACATTCTCTAGTAGTTTAATGTCTTTCTCATACTATGGTGATTAAAACATGATTCAGATCTGCTCCAAAAAGCTGAGGGCAGTGCAAGAGTCATGAGAAACTGAGGTCATGAGTCTCTTAATTTTTTTTAAGACCTCTCTGCTTCTACAGTCAGTATCAAAGAGCATTTTTTCTACTGGGATGTAAGAAAAATTAAACTTCTTTACTGCTAGACACAAAGAGAGCACATATCTTACCCATGGTACGTGGCCTGCATTAGTGCTGTCCAGCCATGAACATTATCCTGCTTATCAATATCAGCCTTTTTCTCAACGAGGAACTGAACAAGGGGCAGCTGTCCAGTTACAGCCGCAATCATTAAAGGAGATGCACCATCAACAGTGGTAACATTAACCTGACTCACATCTTCATCAATGATGTCTTTAACCAGCTGAAAGTTTCCTGTAAAACAGCAATAAAACATAACTTAAATGTTAATTAATTAGTACATTTTTCCAGCTGACATAGAATTGCATGAGGCACTGTATTTTCCTCATTTTCTCTACCTGTACACTTATGGCATAATCCCATTTACAATAATTATTTTCTGAAATGAACGACTAACGACTAAATGAACGGTTGTATAAACTGCAGTGCATCCTGCATGTGAAGACACAAATAGGGAATATTTCTATTAAATTGCCATAAGACGATATCCTGCAAGAAAAATTGATGATGCTCAGGCACCATTATTTTTCTTTCAAAGATCCCTGTTCCATTTTCACAGGCTTCAATCACAGAATAAACAATTTTAGAATCAAAGTAGATGGGTAGAAAGGCACTCTAAAAGGTGGTGGAGGTCATCCCTTGCCTTGAACAGGTAGAATAACGCCCTGTCTCACACTGACCAGTAAGTTCCTCTTACAAAGGTAGTTCACTGGTTCTAAAAACCTTTACTGATAGAATTCCACAACCTCAAAGGAGTTTATTACAGCGCTCACCTTTCTTATGTTCCGAATTATTTTCTTTTTCTGCCTCCAGTATTCAAACTACACCTCCAACACAAAATGTCCCTACTCCTTGCTTAAGAGTAAAATCATTTGTTGTCATTAGTCTGCTTTACAGTTCCTTAAAAGTTAATCTAATTTTCAGGTTTCCACATAAAGGAGCTGGAAGTCACTTGAGTTCTTGTCTAGATTACAAAAAGCAGTATGAAATTTATTACTGAATATATTTGAACAAGGTCGAGGGTATTTCCTAAATCTTGCCGTAGGGCTGCTTTTACAAAACATATGAGGTAGTCAGGATTGCCTTAAACAGAGAGCCTAAGCTCACCTACATCCTTTTTGCTGTCCTATGGCAGGCAAAACCAGGGAAGAAGAGAAAGGAAAAAAAACCAAAAGATCTCTGTGATTGTGTGTACCACCACAGGAACAGGGGCAAGAACAAGCAAATCAACAACTTCCACGCAAATGGAAAAATTTTCACCTTTAATAAAACCCTTCAGATGGTAAACTGCTTCACAGCATAGGCTGCTTTCAACTCCATCACAGGCATGAACATTTTCCTTGGAAAGTCGTTCAGAATCCCAGACAAATCCTGCAGCCACTTGAATGCACTCACTGAAACTCACACCCACCAATGCCACTCAGCTAATTTCTTGGAACAGGACTACTTTTCATACGTTCCAATTTGGCAAAAGACAGTGGGTGGCTTTTTTAACACAGACTCACAGCAAACTTTGTTAAACAGAAACCCAGGAACCTACAGAAACACCTACAGAATGCCCTCTGAACCCTGGACACTCCTTAACCTAGTGAGTTGCTTTTTTAACAGTGCTGACATCCATAGCCAAATAAAAAAAAGCCAAAACCCAATGTGCCGACCAGTATTCATTTGGCCTCTCCTACACTACTTCTGATCCAGCACTAACATCTGTAAATCTCAAAAATCACAGGGGTACAAGAAGGGCACATGATCACTCTAAAAATCTAACAGACTTGAGGCTTTCCCAGGAAGATGTTTTGGTAGCTCACATGTGACGAGCAGGAACAGAAAAATCGTGTTTCCCACACTAGCTAACAGACATGCTCTGAAGTTAGAAAAACTAGACAGACATGCTCTGAAGTTAGAAAAACTAGACAGGGTGGAAGAATCATGACAGTACTTACCCATTTTTAAAGCATGAAAGACATCAGGTTGCCTCTTTTCTGCATCTGAAAGAAATATAAACATTTACATAAGCAATCAAAAAAATAGCAAAAAATCTCTAGTAGAATTTTTATACAAAAAACTATTAAAAATTTAAAGTATTATAAAACACAAGTTTAGGCATATACTTAATAAGAACAAAGAAAGTACTGACAAGTTCTGTATTACCTTTGGGAAGAATGAATCACCTGTATAGTTCTCTGAGCAGAGCCAAAGCTAGAAACTATAATAAGGCACCAACACAGGCTTTTCAATTTCCATTCTTCATCAGGCAACTATATTTGCAAACTCTTTTTTTCCTGCCTGGATGTCTAAAATATCCACTAAAGAATTACAGTATGGCTTTGTGGTCTGGTAAAATCGCCTGTACAACAGTGAACACTGAAATTGTATGGGATTATTTTGAAAGGTGACTCAAACAGAGTTTTACAAGCTGCTCCATTTTTATTTCCTCTTGAGTATTTCCAGGTTAATTTGTAAAGGTCACTAAAATAATAGTGTCAATTTAACTATGCAGCTTGTTACTTGTGAATTAATATTCTTCAGCTCCCAGATAATCATTCCCATAATAAGAACTGTAATTATTACAAATTGTAATACTTGGAGTGAAGAATCATTCTTTTTTACATGGATTAACAGTGCTTTGAAAATTCTGACACTATATAAGATGAGGAAAAAATAGTGACATATTTTTCACCTTCCACTCATACCAGAAAATACCATCCTCTATCCTCGAAATTATTGTGGACAAATTATTACTACAGAATCCATGGGGTAACAAAATCTTATGGAAAACAAGGAGACACTGAGAGATTTCGTGAGCCAATTCTGGCATTTTTATGAAATACAGAAAAGGTTTATGTTCACAGCTTTACTCCAAAGGAAGTCACCTTAATATGCTGAACAAAAGAAATTGCTGAAAATCCCAAAATACTCCAAGAAACTCTTATTCTAAGACCAGGAAAGAGAGTGATGGGTCCCACATTTTCTCCTGATTCAGAAACTGCTCTTATAGAAGGAACTGTGTGTATGAGCTCACCACTGCAAAACAGATTTCAAAAGACTACTTTAGGAAAGGACCAGCCTCCATTCTTGTCACGTGAAAACCCTGGAGGAGAGGCAGCTTCAGGGTGCAGGAGACCATGAGAAGATGCCAGAAGGAAAGACTGATCTGGGCAAGCTTAAGTAAGGACAGGGACAGAAGGCAGGTAACACTCAAGCCATTCCAGGCAGTAAATTTGCTGCTGAGAATAGCTGTGGGAAGAGAAGAGAGCTGCTTTCTCCTAGGAGGCAATTCACCCTATCTATGGCAATGGATCAGAAAAAAAGTTCCTTCTTTCCTGTCTTCCATATGACAAAAATGATCTTTCTTCTTCACAAGATATTCAAGATTCCAGCGCTAGGAGGAGACGAAGTGTGGTCAAAAACCAATGCAGAAATTTGTGTGGAAGAATAATGTTTTTACTCCTCTCTCTGCACAAATGGGTTACTACCCTCCTGATGATGGAAATTCCCCCTCAGCAGAGGTGACAAATATCTATCTGCTTTAAAGCAAGTCCAGTCTTCTCACTTAAACAGAATCCTTCAATACTTTAAGTTGAGGCCAACTCTGCCTGAACATACATCCTGTATATGCAAACACATGGACACTCGTGAATTCCATGGATCTCTGATTCTGTATACTGTAAGCAACTGATGTCTGTTCCTCAAGGTCACGAACAAACATCTACAATCAATCAGTCCTGCCTGGCAGCATGGCTGGATGAAAGCTCTAGAGTCCAAACTTAACCTGTAAGTCAATATCTGAGTTCACACTTTCTCTACAGCAGAAACAGATGTCTGATTTTTGTTCTTACTTCTTCAAGTACAAGGGAAGCTTGACCTGCAGAAATGACACCAAATGTAGACAACAGTTTTGGACATGTCCATATGGCAGTGGAAAATGATCTTTCTAGAGCTAGCCACATCCTTATCTTTTATAGCAAACCGTACAAAGCGGGAAAATCCAGCTCTTCCAAACCCTCTTGTTAAGCACTTCCCAGTGCTGGCCTGCATAAATACCTTGAAAAGTGTTCCTAAAACAGCCACATACAGACAGGAATCTTATCCTGCTAACATGGAAAAAATTTGCTGAAGTTGGGCACTTGTACCTCAGCTGAAGTAGGTGTGCCTACTCCAACATTTTCAAAATCCAGCTACAAATTACAAAGAACCTCATGCCCATACAAAATGAGCTCCTCAATTTCTAAAGAGAGACAAAAAAATAATTCCATACCTGCCTGAGGCCTAATAGTGGTGAGAGATTCCAAATAGTCCTTCATGTCTTTGTGTTTGAAGCCAACAGAGATTTCAAAAGGTGTTTTATGTAGTACATTCAAGTGATCAGGGTTGGCACCTTTCTCCACGAGCTGCTGTGCCATGCTCACCTTGCCACTAACAGCTGCCAGCATTAAAGGGCTCCAGCCCATTGTCTTTATAGTGTAGTTACAATCAGCTCCCCAGTCTAGCAACAGATGCACCACTGCCTCATGTCCATGCTGAGCAGCTGCCATCAGCGGAGTGATATCAGGAAGGTCATCTCTGCTGCTGTTAAGTACATTTGTGCTAAAATGGTCGTAATTGTCCACAAAAGCTCCAGATTCCAGCAACAATTTCACCATGCTGACATGACCGCCTCTGGAGGCCATTGTGAGGACACTGGCTCCTAACTTGTTCTGTGCATTGAGATCAGCACCATTCTCCAGCAAGATGTGGGCCACGCTTAGATGTCCAAACCTTGGAAGACAGAGACACAAGGGAGAATTAACACCTTGGACTGCAAAAACCAACATACTCTGCACCTAGAAAACTTCATTACCAAATTTGCCTATTGACTAATACATACACTGTGAGGGATCATACAAGCATCTCTGAATGTGACAATGGGCACCTTGCTGGAGGAGACCACCCATCAGCTGAGGACTGTAAACAAAACCATTCCACATGCACCAGTGGCCGTGCTCATAAAGCAGGCACCTATCAAAGAGGATGGTCTGCTCAAAGCAGCGAAGTGCCAGCCTCATTTTCTGCTCCAGGCCACCAAAGCACCAACTCATAACTTCCACAAACCAGTGTCACTTTCAGGCTCTTTTTCCACAGATGTATCACATTAACAGATCAAAGCCAGTTTGTTTCCAGAGATCTTTATTAAGTACCATCATTACTACTGAACAACTGGAGTAAAAACTGCAGAGTCCGTGCTAACTAAGGAAGAAAAAGACCATTTTATCAACTGGAGAGTCAGTCTTCTATATTTGCATTATCCCTTGTTTTCTAGTTGTGAACCATCAATGAACTCCCACAATATAAGAAGACTTAGGGATTACAGATGTGTCCATGAAGCTCAGAGAAGAACACGGTGAGTGGCCATGACTGTTGTAAAGTTAGCTGAACTTCCCTCAACACCAAGGGGACCAGAGAGGACCTTTAAGAGAAATGGCTTACCAGCAGTGGGACAACTGGCCATGTGAATGGCCTTCCCTAAAACAATCAATGGAAATTATTCTGCTCCTCAGTCACACACACCAGCATGGGGGGAAGCATCAACACAGTTCAGCCCAACACCGAGCACCAAAATGAAATGAAAATAAATGTTAAAAAAGTAAGGTGCTTGTGAGTTGGCTTCTAGCCAAGTATTCCTTCCTAATAATTGGGGATACCCAGTGAGTAAGTTGACAAAAGCAGGCAGACAGAACAACCACAAACTCACTCAGCTAGAATGCAAAGAGTAAATTTACTTGTTACCTCGTGAACCTGGGGATCCCCAAAGCAACACACATGCAGAGATACACAAGTGGAGAAGCAGGCACCATAACCAGTTCATGCTAAAGGACCAATGGCCTGCAGTTCACGCAAGACTTATCAAGAATTATTCCTGGCTGCAAGGTCACTTGAGTGATTTACAGTCCTCCTCAACAGTCTTAAGGTTTTTAACCCATTCCTTCCAACACCCAGCACTGTGATGATGAGCATACGGGGACTGGTAATGGGTGTGCCAAGGTGTCTTGTGATTCGACTGTCTGTTGCAGTTGCTATGTCAGGCTTGCGCTATGATTTCAAGACACTGCTGTATTACAAGCTAAATTAAAACCCTGTGTAATATTAAGTATCTGCCAAGAAAGAAATATGGCACCAAACCCTCCTTGTGTGAAATGTCTACAAGAACTTGGTCAGAGTACTGAACTCTGACACCAGCTTTACCAGAAACCTAGCTTTGATATCACTTGACCATCAGAGGCTCAGCTAGTTTGTCAGTAAGCAAAAGGCAATCAGACAAGCAGGAGGTTGGGGTTAGGGTTAGAGTTGCCAATTATCAGTGAGAAAATGGCAACCCCATATTTTAATAAATATAATACCTCGACGAGATGTGTGCATCGTGCTCTTGTGGCAGGCAGGCATCATGCACTACTGCATGCCCATGCACATTGTGGTTAGCACAACCCAACTCTGACCCTGAAGGCAACTTCTGTACATTACAGCAAAGCAAACCTTAGTCGAGGAAACCCCAGAGAATGCTACTGACCACTTAAAGCAACCACATCCTCAAAGTCCTTTGTTTCCTTCCAGAGAGTATACAGTGGCAGGAGGAAGCCTCTGGAGCTTGTGCACTCCCTAAATCTACCCTGTACCTTCACTGCATCACCCCAGTAGAGCCTGCAACCCCTGCACACAGTTGATTTTATGCATATATGCTACCTCCTGTCCAGCTGCAATAGAGCTAATCACAGCCAGAAAATGAAACAGCTACCTAAGTCTGAAGCCTACCTTTGTACAAACACCAGGCTTCCTTTCTGGTTATCCATTAAAAAGAAGAGAAAATATGCTCTTTTACTTTACACTTTTCAGCAATATATACAACACTTTTCAAATGTCAGCCAGTAATTTCTTGAAATCAGTGAGTGTTTTAGTCATCTGACTTTATTGTTTTTAGGGAATGAGCGTATGGTTTTCATTAAGGGAAAAAAAATCTGTCTCTGCAATTTTTTTCCTTTTCTTTAAACCTTCATAAAATAACTACATTGTTGAACCTTGTCTTCCTTGTTCTTACTGGGAAACCAGCTGTGTGACTCATTCTTTGGGAACTTTATATGGCCATTAATTGAAAAGAGAAATGTTGACTTTGAAACAGATTATTTTCTTCCAAGTATTTTGAAGTTATGAAATTTAAAAAAAAAAACAGCCAACAAAAAACCCAAACAAATACAAACAAACAAAAATTCCCTCCCCGCCCCCCCAAAAAAAAACAGAAAAAAAAAACCAAAACAAAACAAAACACCACCAGAATAACAAAAAACATTCTCCTGATTAAGCATTCAGTTATTATAGGACAGCAATGCCCTCCAACCCTGCAAAACACGCCAGTGAGCCCAAGGTGTGCTTGTAGGAATAAAGACAAGCACCAACCCCAGCGTTAGCAACACGGGAACCTCCCACGGCCCAGCAGTGGGTGACACAGAGGAGAGCAGAAAACAAGTGTTTTGTCATCAAAAACCCTCAGCAATGATTTTCCCTAGCCACTGGCAAGCCACCTAGGCACACATGGGCAAACTAAGAGAAATTGTTTCAGTTCGCT
This sequence comes from Zonotrichia albicollis, assembly GCF_047830755.1. Lineage (NCBI taxonomy): Eukaryota > Metazoa > Chordata > Aves > Passeriformes > Passerellidae > Zonotrichia > Zonotrichia albicollis. The sequence continues at coordinate 92,360,347 of NC_133819.1, forward strand.
TCAGTATGTCTTACATCAGACGTAGTTTTCAACAAGACACACACAGATTAAAAAAAAAAAAAAAAAAAAAAAATCATGCAAAATTAAGTAAGGCTACGTGCATATACCTATTGTCACAGAGGAGAGCAGTGTTTCGTGTTCACGTTAGCTCCAATTTTGCGCTGGCTAAACCAAGGAACAGCAAGCAGTGCTTCAAATACCACATTCTCAACATGAAAAGTTTCTAATGCCCCAGGATAACACTTAGCCAATTCTACACAGGACAGCCCCTCTTCACCCCAGCCCAGGGACGGGAACAGGCGCCCGCTCCGATCCCCGGGACAACTCCGGGCTCGGCTGGCACCAACCCACGGCGGCCCTCAACATGGCGCCCGCCCTCTCTCCCACGCTGGCCCGCCCGGAGCTCCCCGGCGCCCTCCCTCGGCCCGGGGACCGCGGTTCGGAGAGCGAGGGAGCCGAGCGCCTGCGGCAGCCCGGGGGCGGGGAAGGCAGAGCCCCGGCGGCCCTCCCTCCCTTCCCCGCCCCGGGACTGCCGCCGACTAGGCCGGCGCTCCGCGGCGAAGCGGGATGGCGGTGGGAGACCCGCACCTCGGCCCTGATCTCTCCCTCGCTCCCTCTCTCCCGTACCTGGCCGCTTGCATGAGGGGGCTCCATCCGTAGTGGTTCCTGCTCTGCACCGAGGCGCCCTTCCGCAGCAGGAACCGCACCAGCTGCTCGTGCCCCCCGGCCGCGGCGAACTGCAGCCCCGTGTTGCCGGCCTCGTCCGTGCAGTCCACGGGCACTGCGGGGCTCGGCGGGGACGACCCTTCGCCGCGGGGCTCCGTCGCCGTCTCCTCGGGGCCGCACGACGAGGAGGAGGGGGCCGCGGAGTCGCCGCCGCCGCCGGGCAGCCCCAGGAGGCGTCGGGCGGTCTCGCAGTCGCCCTGCTCGCAGGCGCGGAGGAAGAGCTGGACCTGAGGGGGCACCCCGCTCTCCCCCATGGGCAGCGCTGCCGGGCCCCGAGCGGCTCGGCCGCCCGCGACCGCCCCTCCGCCGCCGGGAAGGCAGCGGGGAGGAGGGGACTCGGCCGGCAGGAGGAGGCCGGCCCAGGGCGGCCGCAGCGCCCCGGCCGCTCTCGCACGGCGTGAAGGGGGAGCCGGGCTGGGCCGCGCTCCTCGGAGCCGGCGAGGGTTGTCCCAGCCTGAGTCGGGGGTCTCGGCGCCTCTCCTGCCCCGCTGGCAGCCCCAGTGGTGTCTCCCCGCCGCGGCCCGGCAGCGCCGGTGTCCTCACGGCTCCTACCCCCACGCCAGGGATTTCTGCGCTCTGGGCTGCAGCCGTTCCGCGCCGTTACTGGCTGCCGCACATTAAATGTCCCCGCATTACGTGTCTCTGCCCGCGGTCATGGCAGAATGGGGCTTATTCCTTCGCTATGGGGCTTATTTTCACCTGACACAAAAATTCCCTTTTCTTGCTTCACAGCGCAACTTCCTACAGCCTGGCGCGGTCCCTCTGTCAGCCCCCCTCCGTGTACCTGATACTCCAGCCTTTACTTACACCGTCCTACTTTGTGTCTCCTTTAGCTCCAAAGCGGTGTCTCTCTTCAATGAAATACAGGACTCAAAGTTCAGTCTTTTCCCCTACAAACACCCATTTCCCATCTCCTGACAGCACTAATTAGTCTTTCAGTTTAAGATCTTTGTGCGTAAAATGTGAATTTCTTGTGTGTCTTCTCTTCAGTTTCAGCCCCCCAGGAAATCCTGAAATATTTTCTAGGTTAAATTGATTTTACAACATCTAAAGCAAGGCAAAAAGGAAAAGAAAAAATCTTAAACTTCGTCACTCAGTGATATCGTGTTGTGTCCCTATCTATAAGACCAGTGACTTCAATGGCAGGACAGGGCACTTGTTATGGAATGGTTTGGGGATGAGAAGACTAGGAAAACTTAAAAGGAGTATAAAACTATCAAATGCCACTAAAATGTAGTAATCCCCTGGTTTTAGGCAGTGGCATTCTTATCTTCCAAGTTATACAGCTTTTTGGCTGTGATACACTGACAAATCCAGATTGCCAGATCATCATGGCAAAGGGCCAAACTTATTACACTTGGAGAAAGTCTACAGCAAACAAGAGTCTTGGCTGCCGTTATGGACACTTTTTCTTTGGGAAAGTACCATTCATAGCAAAAAAAAAAAAATTGCATATTTATCATTACAGAAATAATAGAACAATTTCCTGGACAGGGCATGTATTCAGGGATACTTCTTTCATTACAGATAGCATGTAGAATATTTAACTATTTAAGCATGTGTCACCTACATTTATGTTAAATAATTTTCTTAAGCATAAAGGAGCTTACAGTGGCCGTCAGCAGAATGAAGATGCATGGATAAGGAGAATTTTGGTCCAGTCAAAACAGCTTACAGCCATTCTTGCATTATAACAGTATGAGAAGTTTGCTGTTGTCAATAAAGCTGGATGGTGCAATTGACTCTTTTCAAGATTTCAGAGCCTGGAAGAAGGGAATGGCAAGAGTGATTAATGCAATACATTATTCATGATGGAAGAAAATTGGGTCATACTTACCAGATCAAAGTGCATGCTCATATATTGTCAAATTAGTGACAGGATCACTCCAGTTTTGAGTCTTTGAGATAAGCTACTCAACATGTTGATCCTACCAATTGATGTTATGTAGCTGATGGTTATGCTATCAATTTCTACTAATGGTTTGAAACTCCAGACAAAAATATCATGAATCGAACTAGAAGCCTATCAGCAAAAGATGCAACACTTATTTTAAGAGGTTTATAAGACATAGGAAATATTTGATGGGGTTTAAAAAATGAGAGGGAAAATTATTTGTTCTGAATTCTGCTGCTGTCATCTGATGGTCATTATCATCTTCAGCTGGCATCCTAGGCATTTATACTGGTATGATCACTCAGGGATTTCTGTCACTGACTGATGATCAAGCCAAGGAAAAATAATCAAATTTCTTCTGAAATTAATAATTTGCTGGAATATTCTCCTGGATGATGCAGTACCAAGCTCTTTAGAAAATACAGGATTTGATTTCTTCACCAATGAAAGAACTACCTAAGCCTTTCAAACAGTTCATTAGGATAAGATAATGGAGAAAGCTTAGTTTGGAAGATAGGATGGGACAAAATAAAACCAAGATTCTCTGTGTGGTAATTGTTCAGAAGATTTGTCCAAACTGCATCTTTCTCCAGTCAGTGAAAAATGCATTGATTTTGACAAGAAAATCGTTTACATCAGTTCTGTGCTAATTTGTATAGGTCAATGTTACATTGCTCAAAGATTAAAATAATTTTAAATTACAGGGAAAAGCCCTAATGAATGAAGAAATTAATTACTTTCAAATAAAGAAGACAAGAAAAGGAACAGAACAGGCCCACCAAAAAGGGCAGATAAGGCAGGAGTACACATGTCAGGAATCAACATCTGTGAAACTTCTCTAACATAAGTCTCCACTGCTGATGATCTCATAACACCAGCAACACCACAAAGGAGATACAAGGTTTATTGATGCTACTCATCATATAATGTGAAACAAAAGAGATAAATTACTTAGAGTCATTGTTCTTCAAGACTCAGAACTAAGCATTTGCCAAACAAAGCCTAGGAAACCATTAGAGCATGTAATGTACCTGTGGAACTAGTAAAGTAAGTATAATATGGCTAATGAGCAATGATATAGAACTACAAATTGGCCAGGTAACAAAATATTCCATTGCTCTTAAAGCAGTGATAGGATGTAATCTATTTGGACACATAACATGACACATGAGCAAATCTCTACCTCATATGTAATTCAGGATCATGTAATAAGGAAAACTGTAAAAATGCCATCGTAATCAAACGCCTCTCAGAACTGTAGAAATGCAAGTAGTCAAGCAATCCATAAAACTAGAAACAGCTGACTCACTCATAATCTGCATTATCAAAGTGTGAGGATGGTGGCATCTCAAATCCCCAAGTATGATGGTTTTTTTCATGGCAATTTAAGAGGTAAAATACTTATTTTCTACTGTAAAATCTTACTGATGTGAATCACAAGAAAGTCATACTTCTGAGAAAAAGAAAACTGAATTTTAAAGTATGTCTTTTGTGTGAAGACACTTATGTCTGTCTTAATGAAAGGGAAGACATATATTAGAAATACCATCAGAGAAAAGGAAATTCTTCCCCAGTATCACTGAACTTATGTATGTTTACTGTGGTCCTTTCAGGCATAGAAACAGAAACAACCTTGAAAAAATTATTAAAACCAAATGGTAGTAAGTAGCTACAGTGTAGAGTGACATCGATTAATTTCACAACATAATATCTGCTTGACTTCTTGGTTCAGAATTTTAATCATGGTCTTCTCTTTGTCTACTATGACCAGCTGCATTACCTTTATGAGGAATTTACTTCATTGTTTCAGAATATGCCATAATTTTGACAAACTTTCAAAAAGTATTTGCAACTCAGTATTTTAATTCATTGTGTCTGCATGAAATTCTGAAAAATTAGTCAGGTTTCCAACATAACATATCTTCCTTAACATCATACCATACTTTGTGAGCAGAATGCAATTTTGTTCCAATAGTTTCTGACAGCTAAGCTTCCTGGCTTAGGTTTCCTTTATGTACCTTATCTCCACTGCCTGCAGTTCATGCTTGCTATTTAGTTGAAGAGAAAAATTATATGCCAGCAATGCATACGTACAGCAAGCAAATATTTTGATTGATGGCTTTGACATGCGTGTTCTGACTCTGTTTGTCTGTCCATCCTGGCTTGTATGTGACCTTTTGAGCAGGCATTTTGTGTGTGTATTTTGTCTATGGGTGCACACACATGTTCTACAGAGATCTGCAAACTGGTGCAGATGAGGTCTTGCCCAAGTAATCCACTGAATGCTGCCTCATTTTATTGACCTGTCACTAGGAGAATTTCACAGCATTATCAGCATAATAGAAGATCCCTGAAATAGGCAACAGTTTCTATCTCAGCCATCAAGTCTGTGGTTTTATTTTGTTTTAGTTTTAGGGTTCTTCCTCTCAACTCCTTGATCTCTCTGCCCCTGCACTGAACACCCAGCTTCCCTGTAAAACAGGGTTCCTGCTGAAGCACTGAGGACCCTTTGGCCCCAGGGAAACAGGGTGCGGCTCATTTCATGTTTTGCATGCACTGTGCAGCTGTCTCAAATAAAGAGACTTTCAATCCAAACACATTTATTTAAACAAAAAAAATCCTTGGCAGTGGTAGTGCAATAGGCTGAATAATAATATTTAAAAATATTTGTGCTAATAAAGGAGAGAAAGAGCAGCCAATGTGAGAACTTTGGGGAGGTCTTGCAGCGCAGTGCACAGTTTTTATGCACAGTTAAAACAATGATGAACAATGACCCCATAGGTCCAATGCTATTCGCAGGGAGTATGTTTTATAGCTTGGATGATTCTTCCTCTCCTTAAGCAAATTTCCTGTCTGTGTCCAAAGTATTTGTACATGATGGTTCCTATCATATTCTTCTGATTTTCTTTCTTTAGAATATGTAAGCTTTGGCTTTTTCTAGAACTAGTAACTTTATTCTGAAATACATTATTTGAGACTTTATTTTTACTCTGGAAGTGTGAATTTGGGAAGCTGTTTAACTTATTGAAAATGCAGTCTTCCCACTCTATTTCCATTTAAGATTTTTGCTTTTTACACACAAAAGAAAAAAAAAAGGAAAAGTTTCTATGAGATGAATTTTAAATATTTGGCAAATTTAATAGCTCTGTTTTTTCTGTAATGTATATATCATCACTAAAAATAAGAATACCTTTTAATAACTATACAGGTGTTAAATACTTCATCATATCTTACCTCTTTAGGGATTCTCTATATGTAAACATGGTCCTTCAATAAGCTCATGTATTTTAGGTGAACTAAATATTACCTGCATTTCAAACATATTTCAGAGAGCAAGAGATACACCCTAAATTTCTGTTATTACATTCACTATTATGTGAATTCTTGTGGACAATTGCATATTGTTGTGGTTAGTCTTTTTTTCTTAGTGCTTTTTGAAAGGTTTAATTAATATTTTGAATACTTCTTGAGGTGAAGAAAAAATTTTCTGTTTTTAAAAATAAACTTTTAAAAGCCATTGATTATTCTCCTGATCTTTTGTTTTAATTTGGACAACTAAGGACACAATAGATATTTCTAGATAAGTAATTAGACTTATGACTTGTTTGGTTACTTACTTATCTTTGGTTGAAACTCCTCAAGCAATTGAAATTATAACTCGCTAAATACTAAAAAATCATAACAAATTATTTTAACTTCCATTGTTATTCAACCTGAAAGAAACAAGAGGACTGCATAAAAGGAACTCTTCCATGAAAATTTTGCTGCAAGTTTTATGGCTAGCAGTAAACTTATTCATTTGCCTTGTTGATTGTAGATTTTTTTTTTCCCTGCTGGGGCTTATCTGTATGTCCAGAGAGAATTGTTTGCACCTTAACTATTTCAGCTCAGAATGTTCAGTCTTCCCATCGCATTTACACCCCAAAAATGTTTGAAAAGGTTTGACAAAACATGTTTTTACTTTCATATTCTTTACATGTTGTACAAACTTCTTTGTGAATGCAAATAATTGATTCTTTATGATTTTTACATTAGCCTCGTTACTGTACCTTCTCTTGATGAATTTCCTCTGATTTATGTGTTTGGACATTATCCCCAGGGAACTGCTGTTTACTGGCAATACTTCAATTCCCACTGCAATAAGTCTTCACCCATTACTTTGCCATAAGAGCATTATTACTGCCGAGAGCAGTTCTGTAGTTTTTGGTTCCCTGTTTCCCATTATTTTTGTTTCAGAACTTGTTTTAGTCACGTGATGATGTTCTTGTGCTTCTTCCATATTGCTCTAATACTTAAAATACTTATATAAAATTCAGATTCTTATCATATTTTAGAACATCTACAGCAGAAATCTCTGGTTTTTTTCTTGGGGTGTTTTTGTTTTGGTTTGTTTTTTTTTTCTCACTCTTCTTAGTTAACTCTTAGTCCTACATTTTGCTCTTCCCAATCTCCTCAGTAACTTCTTTTGGGAGTCCAGGAGGATCTCTTCTCCTTTGATTCATTCCTGGAATAGGCTTCCTTTATGCAGAAAGATGGTGAGCAAGGAGGCAAAGCAAACACTGGGCATGCAATAACTGGTGTCACCTGACTCTTCAGACCCAAAGTTTGCTAGACATAAAATCCTTTATATGCAATGTAAATTCTCATGTCTAACATATTGATATTTAGTAATTGTCTACAAAGCATATTGAAATTAGATTTATGCCTATGTAATTTCCTGTGATAGCTAGCTGTATAGCTGCATAAGAAATAATCTGTCTACAGACACATTCATTGCAAATCCACCTAAATGCCTTGATTTATACTAGCTTGCCAGAATCAGAATCAGTCACTGGTTTTCAGCACCCTTCTGTCCAGAGCATGGCCCCCACAGTAGTTGAGTCTACATTTGTTGTCACATACAATATTTATTATCATGTAAAATCAGAAAGAGCTCATAGCTGTATGCTCTGACCCTGGCAGTGGTGACATTTTTCCCCTTCCTTAGTGTTAGTTTCGCTCTCTCCCCAGTAGTGCTGGTGAGCACCGCCCAGTGCTGTGTACTGAAGTTCTCTCTCTGGGCATGACCAAACTCCTCTGCTGGGCTGATCTTGACAGGTCTCCAACAGCAGAGGATGTTGCAGTGAACATGGAAAATGCATGGAGCAAATGACGCCTCGAAAGCTGTTCCAGTTCCCTGCTGCTAATGAGAGAGAAACTGTATCCAGTTATGTTACATTTATGTTGAAGTATTTCAAACGCAAAATCTGGAGCTCTCGTGTAATCTCGGGGTCTCCAGATCACAAGTTTCGGCAGATGGGGCTTCATACTGTTAGGGGCTGAAGTAAAACAATCAGTATGGATATCTTGTTGAGTATGAAGCAAGTCTGAAAGTTCTAACTAGTGCTGCTGTTGTTTTTTTCCTCCATGATTCTCAAGCCACAGAATAGACTGCCTATTATGTGTATAATAAACTTGGGAATTTCACTAGTATTTTGGATTTCCCTCAATGAGGCCACATTGGCTGACTTTTTTCAACCAAGAACACCCCTTTCTTCAGCCAAAAATCTTGTCATTAATGCCTATAGTTTCTTAGCCTGTGTTCTGCTCTACTTCTGAAGCACGTGCTATTCTACAGGCAGTAGAATGGATGAAGCCTGGTTTCCTATCGATTTGTTCTCTTCGATCCCTAAGCTCTTCCTAGTCCCTCTGTGGGAAATAACCTCCCTTGCTGTCCTGCAGCTCTGAAAATTTCTGTCCATAGAGAGCAAGTCTTGGGGCTACCTCAATCACTTCCAGAGGCCAAAGCAGCTTGCTGTGGCTCTGACAGCTCAGTGCCAGCAGATTTTTCCCTTGCTGGGAAAATGGCATACCTACCACGCAGGTTCTTATGGTAGGTAGGTTCTTACCTACCTACCAGTTCTTATGAAGGTCCCTGAAGTCCCTGAACCAGATCACCTTTCCCTTGAAGAGTGAAAGGAACATGCCTCCCTCCTCCCCGCATCCCAGCTCTGTGTGATTCGGCAGAACCGGGATGGCTTCCACTCCCTCCTTGCCCCAGGATGGGTCAGCATCAGCCCGGGTTCCACCGGTTGTGTCCCCAGGGTGAACGCGGAGCAGGCTGGAGCTCCGTGTATGCCTTCCCTGGGATGCCGGAACCCTCGGGGGCCAAGCAGCCCTCCGAGCACGAGGACACCGAGGGACATCGTTCCCAGAGGCGGCTGGCGGGCGGCAGGGGCGCAGCACGGCCGGGGGACAAGCAGGGCGGGTTCCCTGTGCCGGGGTACCGCTCCCCGCCCCTGCAGCGCCCGAGCCCGGCTCTTCCGCGCCGCGCCCCTCCGGGCTGGCCGGCGGCGGGGCGGGGAGGAGGGAGGAGCCGGCGGCGGAGGAGCCGTGCGGGCTTCCTGGCGGGGCAGCGCTGCCGGCGGGGCGGCTGTCGCGGCGTGGGCAGGTCCTGAGAACTTCGCCGAGCCTGCCTGGAGCGGAGGCGCGCCCGTGTCCGTGGGACGTCAGCCGCCGCTCGCTCGGCATGGCCGGCCGCCTTGGCCGCGGGATGTGCTGGGGCAAGCGGGGCCGGGGCTGCCGGGGCGAGGGCGCGCTGCTCGCCCTGGGGCTGCTGGCCGCCCTCGGCTTCCTCGTGTGGCGGCACGGATCGCCGCCCCTCCGCGCCGCCCGCCGCGCCCCGCCGCTGCCGCCGTCCTCCGACCCGGAGCTGCTGCGGCGACCGGTGTACGCCAAGCCCGCCCTGGACCCGGGGGCGCTGGGGGAGCTGGGCCGGGCGGTGAGGCTGGAGCTGAGCCCGGCCGAGAAGCGCCGCCAGGAGGAGAGCATCCGCCGGCACCAGATCAATATCTACCTGAGCGACCGCATCTCGCTGCACCGCCGCCTGCCCGAGCGCTGGCATCCACTGTGAGTACCGCCGAGGGCAGGTGGGGCTGGGGCAGGGGAGCCGTGCCTGCCGCTGCTGCTGCTGCTGTGGCTCAGAGAGCCGCTCCGGCAAACCGGAGTGTCTGCTGGCAGCGGGCAGCGCGGGGTAGTCCGCTCTCTCTCAAGTACCTCTCGCTCAGGAGCGTGGAGGCTTTTGGAAACTTTCCCATCACAAACGCGCTTGGATCACAGCGTTCGCTCTCAGAGTTAAGTTGATCGGTGACTTTGCCAGGCTGCCGCACCTACACAAGGCAGTACGAAGTCGCGTGTTGGTGGAGTGTGTACAGGTTGTTTCCCCACCTGTAGCCCTGGTAGTGTGTTTTCAGTCCTCAAGCTATGCTGCTCTGTCATGTTTCTCCTGCTGCTGTCCCCTGGGTCAGTCACCATGGGCAGCAGCATACTTTCTCAGTCACTCCCAGCTTTACAAATGTTACGCTTCCCAGATTTCAGCTGTGCATTGTATTCAAATGTCTTAAGACACACAGTTTAAAGGAGATTGTGTTATCAGCAGTTTTACCAGGAGTGAGCTAGAAATGTTGCTCACAAAGGTGGGCAGCAGTATTGTAAAGTGGGACTGTGCTTGATCCCGGATGCATGCTTGCTGGGACAAGGTGCATTTACTAATTACATGTACAGTTATGACACCAGCGGCAGATAATGGTACAGGCAATTACAAACAAAGGGTTAGATAATGTTTGATGAGGTGGCTCACGTTTACAGGCAATGGCTCAGTGCAGCTGTGAAGCCAGCGTGGCACGGCAGGTCTGACTGCTGTGCCCTTGCGCAAATACTCGGGGTGGCACCTCTTGGGCTGTCCTGTGAGTGAGCTGCCGGCTGGTGAGAGGAAGGGCCAGCCAATTAAGGGGATATGCTAGCTGTCACAGGGGTTGGGATGGAGCCACGGCTGCTGCTGACTCCTCACTTGTGCTTCACTTGAGCTTGGCTTCAGCTGGTTTGTTTCATTGCAACAGGTTTGTATGATATGGTAGCAAAAAGCAGTGGAAAAAGCAGGGCTCTGGCTCTCCCGTGCATTCACTTCACGCCCGTGTGTCCTGCCCAATGTTTCACCAACCCTAATTGTAAGTGCTGAATCTAAAGCATGAATCTTAGGATGGCTTTCAAAAAGTTGCAGTGCAAATGCAAAGCCTTTTGATCATAAGTTTACGCCTGACACTAGGCTTGTTTTACTTAGTTATTATTCCCCTCTTATCAGCAGTCTTAGACCATAGGTCAAAAAGGACCATTTAAGTTTCATTTCCATGGGAAGAATTAAATCATTTCAATGAGTTATTTTAGACTTCTGCCATTTCCCTATGAAAGGATGTTAGAAAAAATGGAAGGTCACAGTTGTTGAATAGGAGACATTATAGGTGGGTGTGGGTGACTATTCTAGAAATGAAAATAATTTAAATAGATTTTGCTACAACAGTAGACCCTTTTTGATTTGAATATATGGATGCTGAAATGACAAAATATATCCAAACCAGAAGAATCACAGAAGCATCAGTGACATAATCTGAGAGATAATTGCCTTCTGAAGCTGGGGCTGTATTGTATTGTTGGCAGGTGCTTCATGCCTTTGTGCGCAGTTAAATCTAAATTATGGCAAAAATGTCACAGAGCATCTCTCCAACTCACACAGCAAATGTAAAAAACTTTCCCAAAGGCAATTTTGCAATGAAGTGTTAACTCTTTCTCTCAAGAAGGAAGACCATGTAAGAGAATGAAGTAAAAAAAAACCCCATAATTATAAAAAAGAATTAAGAACTTCTCACCAAGTCCACAGCCATAGCAAATGCATTGCACTTAGTTCCAAGATTAGAGGTTATACAGTTCAAAATCTCAAGTCTAGGGGAAATATTTTTTTTTTTATTTTAAGATAGATAATGCTTGACTATTTATGACCTTTAATGAACGTTTTATTAATGGGTGAGGCCACAATGATGGGAAATAAGCAGTAATGATAGATGGCAACTAGACTTCAGCGGTCCACCAAAATCATGCAAAGGCTGAATTTTAGATGTGATCAGCGAGACAACTTTGGTACCAGAAGGTGACAAATACACCATTTTTTAGTGGAGTGCCAGCAGAGAACCAGAGAACTGTGTGCTGGCAATCCTTGGATCTTTTCCAGGCATGTTATCTACAAACTGTGGTAAGGGAAAGAATTAGTAACAGATAGGAGGGTGTGATCTGTTGAGAAAGTCAACAAGGCTATTGTCAAGGATGACGTGTCTTACAAATCTATATGAGTTCTTTGAAGGTCGTAATTATATGGATAAAAATGTGTGTTGTTACTTGATGAGTTCCTTAAACAACTGTGAAATAATGTCGAAATTCCTTGCATTTATAAATAACTGAGTAGAAGCTGCAAAGCAGTTTTGGGGGTTTTTTGGGTGGTTTTTTTCAGTTTTTTTGTTTGGTTAGTTTTGGTTTTTGTTTGTTTTAAAGAGCAAAGATAATGTCCCACAGAAATCTGTGTTGGACTCAATGCAGTTCAACTTACAGCATGGCTTTCATAAAGAAGTGACTAATTTACAGGTTTTCAGCCTAAAAGACATGGGGCCTGCTGGAAGTGTATCTCCTGCAGGATTCCTGCAATACATGGTTGATGCATGAAAATGGATAAAACAAATTCTGCCACCTTCCTGTTCCATAAATCCATTTCCTGTAAAGCATAGTCCATCCACTAAAAAATTTAAATCAAATATTCAGGAGGTATTGATCTATGCTTGGAGACTCTGTTCTGGGCTATGGGCTTTTGGTCTGTTTCAGCATATTCTTGTGTGTGTAGAGGCAATCTGGACATTTTAGATACCAAAAAGGTGGGAGAATAAAAGGGAAACAGAAACAGCATTACCACCACCTGGATGCCCCAATGGTCCTTTTGATGTTAATGTCCTCCCACACTGATCAATGAATCCACTCTCTGTGTGTGAATTGGCGAAAACATTTGAATCCAATGAAAACTAGAGTTTTGCTAATAAGATAGAATCTGAGCCAGTAAGCTGTTAAATGTGATATGCAAAATGATTGCACAAGGTGTTGCTGTGTCAAAAACTCATGCCAAAAATCTTTTCCTACTGCTGCATGTTGTACATCCTGGACCTGCCACGGGAACAGAAGTGTGGCAGGTATTTGCTAATATGTATGTCTGGTAATACTGTACAGGAAGAGAAGAACAGTCTGGCTGAGATTACTCTCTCAAGTAATGTATTGATTGATGATACTTGACTATGAATCCAAGAGGTTTTCAATTTAGACCTTTCTCCTACTAATATATTCCTGACAGTGAAAATATTCAGAAAGTTGTTGTTCCCTCTTGTTCCCACCACTGTAACTTGCTTTTTGTGATGACTGATTCTGTTTCTATTGACCCACAGACCCAAAGAACTTGACAGCTACAATTGTTGCCTTTAGACAATTTCTGCTTCTTTTAACTGTCTGAGCTTGACATCAGCAACTGAAAATGTGTTTCATCACACAGGATTTGTTTAGTTTTATTGAAAGTATACATATAAACAAATAAACATTATGTATAAATAATCTAGAAAAATTCTTCCATTTGGAAGAATCTGATGGATAAGAATGTAAGTTAATAAATGATGATACAGTTTGTACAAGGCTAGAAGTGAAATAAGCCATTGGGTCAGAGAAGGATGGAGGTCGGAAGGAAACTTTGAGGTGTCTAGTCCAACTTTGAAGCCTCCAGGGATGGAAATTTAATGATGTTTGAACACCTCTTTACATGCAAAATCACTACCACAGTGATTTATTTCTATTTTTGTCCCCTGATCGTAAGGTTGTCTGGATGGCTCAGCTTGTCTTCCCAACATCTACCCTTCATTTCTTGAATTTGTACTCATAAAGTGAGCAACAATTGCAGGAGGTTTAAAACCAGCAAGTGTCTTCTGTCAAACTTGGACTTACTGAGGGCCCTGTTGGGTCTGATGCCCCTCTGTAAGTGGGTGTGATGAGCTTGGGGCCATGGGTTTGGCTGTTGCTGCTGCTGCTCTGCCTTCCTCCCCCTGCAACAACACGTCAGCATTGTGTCCCATGGGCTTCTCCTTGTGTGCTTGTTTTACAGGACTGTAGGGCTGGCAGACAACTGATTTGTTCACTTAGGCTTTTACAGCTTATTACAAGGTGTAAGAATTACATTTCCAGTTTTTCTACCTGAGTTCTTTTAGATTAAGGGCAGTTTTCAAGCATTGTTTCAGATTTTAGGCATTCTGCTTTTTCTTTCTGTATTACAGTAGGGATGCATTGCTCACTTATTTTGGGGATAGTTTCTGTCAAAGCACATGAGTTGCCTTTCAGCTGACTCTAGGTACAAAAGGAGCAAGTCAGGACCAGGCATTTTTGTGCTGACTCAGCATTTCATGTTTTCTCTTTCATGGTAGAAGCCTGATTCAGCCCTTGGGACTCATTTTACTTGTGATCACAAGGAAATGGATTTTTAATTCTTTCCGGTCTTTCCTAAGTAGCCACAAAAGCCCCCAAAATATTGAATGTGATCTGCATAGTATTTTTCAGCTATTAAAAAAAAAAGTTTTAGAGGTTTGTTCTTTAATTCTAGGTAATCTTTTGTGTTTTGGAGAGATTATTTAAATATTTTTTTTAATATGTGTGATTTTATGTATATGTTTAAGTGTCTGTCCATACATCTTCAAGTGTCTTTGTATAGATAGCTGGATATACACAAATGCTCAAATTCGTCTGCCACCACCATTTATGCCTATGATTTTATTTATTTTGGGGAAATATTATGTTTGACTTTACCAAAACAATCTTGTGCTAAGATTGTTTTGTCTTTCAATACTGTTTTTCCTGTTCCCATAATTGAATTTGATTCTCCCGAAGTCTCTCTTCTGTGGTTTGTTTTGTTTTCTGGGCTGTAAATACTAAATTATACCAGGATGTTTCTCTGATAGTATCTTGCTAGCAAGTAGCAAGTTCCAAGAATAAGCCTTGGTACTAGGTTTTCGTTCCTTTTCTACTCCAAAAATCACAGCTACTCCTGCCAGGAGTTTTAACCTGATCTGTTCTGGGAAAAGGTGTAGCAGCAGCTGAGTGTTTCCCTCTTCAGCCCACAGTGAAAGACTGACTTCACCCAGGAGCTTCTCTTTCATCTCTTACTAAAGGTGAAATAACTGCAGTGCTTTTAATATTTTTTCTTTTTTTAAATTTTTTCCTTTTTTTTGTGCTTATAGGAAATAGAGCCCTTTGAAGAGGTGATCTGCAGCAGCTTGACCTTTCTGGCACATCCCTTCCCTCTAAACCATCACCTGATGGTGCACCTTGTGCCCGGAGCTGGCTTTGGCACGGGTGCTCCCAGCTTTGTGTCTGATCAGGAGACACAGCACACGACTTCTTGCAAGCCAAGGCTTTGCATTAAACACTTGGAAGTGTGTTTGGTGTAGTGGTTTTGGAACACTGTGGTCGCTTGTTTGGTGTTAGGATTTTTGGTTTGATTTCTGAGCTTTTTGGAAATACGTAATTGGTTACTAGTAACAATATTAATTATAATACCTTTTAGTCATTACTTTAGTGTTAGTTGGCAGGATTTCTTTAATATATAAACAGGCTTTAGACCCTCAAAGCAATGTTTCTCTAGGACATTGCATTCTTTCCTCAGACAGTAAGTGGGGTAAAAATAATTCTTCACTATATTTGGGTTTTTTTGGGTTTTTTGTTTGTTTGTTTTGGGGTTTTTTGTTTGTTTTTGCTTTTATTTTTTAAAATATAAAAGCTTGCAGTACAAAATGAAGCAATGCTTCCACTATTGCTTTGATATTCAGGATACTTTGCTACTTCTGTTTCCTGTCATCTGTAAAAATGTGTCACTTTTCATTGTCATTATGCTTTTAACAACCCCCAGCAAATATTTTCCAGAAGAGCTCACATGATTATTTTTCACCGCTTTCCTTTCCAGCTTCTGGTAGACTTCCTCAACTTCCTTTGACATCTAGATTATTGCTTGGTTTCAGCTGATTTAATTTTTAAATTGAAAAAGCTCCCAGATCAGTGATTGATAGTAAGCAAAAATTGATTTTTTTTTTTTAATTCAAAAGCTGCTTTCATTTAAACAATTGTCTATAAGGATCAGGTGCATCCACACCTTATTTGTAGTGATGAATACAATAGCTTCTTTCAGTTATGGCTTTGCAAAATATTTTTTCTTGTCATGAATCAAATTACTCACACTAAAGTAAGTTTTTGAATGTAGGTGTAGGAAATAGTATGTCTCTGTGGAAAGGTTAAGTGTATCACACTATCTTGGAAGAAAAGTGAAAACATTTGAGGAAAATGCAACCACTGTTTCAGTTCAGCAAAATAAAATGAAAATCAAGTGGGTTTTCCCACTGTATCATACAGAATTTCCTTCTCCTCTGGACATCCAGAATCTGGGTGAGTTAGGAAATTCTTTAGTATTTCTCTAACAATTTGGACTTAGGAGGCTCTATGGATTTCCTAAATTTGTGGATTTTAGGATACAGACTTAGTAAATTCTCTTACTTGTTCTTTCTAGACATTTATTTCTTAATATATATTTGATCTTTCTTAAAGAGATTTGCTTTCTGTACTCCCTCCTTCCCAACCCCTAACTTCTTAACAAATATTTTCTTCTGTTTCAGACTTTGTGTCTTTCTTGCTTCTCACAATGTTTGTATACAAGGCAGCACAGCCCATTATTATCTGAAATCTTAAGACAGCTTTTGGCAGTCAGTCTTGTCAGTACCTTCTTGTCATTGGGAGAATCATTCTGCAGAATGTTAAATAACCTGGAAAACTGTTTCACAATCAAACCAGCTTCAGTTTCCAGAGACTTGATCATATCACAGTGTTGTGGCCTGTAGAGGGGTGGTTTCTCTAACATGGTTTGTTTCAGCAGATATAATTTAGGGAGCTTTTAGCCAGCCTGCTGGGCTGGGACAGGCAGTGGGGAAGTGTAGGCCAGCATCCTGAACTCACCTGCTTATGTGTTCCAGCCTTGCCCCAAATAATCTGGCCATTTTTCCAGTTATCAGCACTTTGCTGCTGTGTGCTTTGCTACTCACTCCAAGACACACCTTCTGTAAACTTTCAATGCCTCTTTCTGCAGTAGTTGAACACGTGGCTTGTGTAGATGTGCAAAACCAGGTGAAGCCTCTCCATGCCCAGATAAACCTTTTTTAATTTAAAAAAAAAGAAGAAGAAAATCCCTGTAACTGGCAGTTGGATCAAGGTAGTCTTATGTGACAAAATAAATTTGGCATGGAAAGTTGGGTACTGTTTGTAGGAGATGAGAATAGTGTTTATTATATCCTTTAATTCCACTGGAGATGTTGCACTTTTGTATCCCAGGCTTTGGGAGGTGTTGCTTTTGGCTCGTGTGCTGCATTTTATCCTTAGATTACTCTCCCACACAGAGGGGTGAGGGGTTCAACTATGTATTCAGCCTGGAGTGAGGGACACAGCCTTGGTCACTGTGGGGTGGCTTAGAAACCAGTGCTGCCACCTGTGTCACACAGCAGGGCTCGGGGTGCTTGTGGATGGATGTGCAGATAGAAGATCCCAGTGCTGCTGTGTCCTGTGCCATGGCTTTGGGAAAGTGAGAGAAGGAGGTGCTTTCTCTTGGGTGAAGGTACTTGGCAGATTCCAATGCCCACATTGCTGCCTCTGCAGTTTATGGAGTGGGAGTGAAGATGGTGAGACTAGATTGAGGTGCTGCCATTCATCCCCATCAGCCTCATTTATTGCAGCCTACAAAATGCCCCTTTTGAGCACACCTCTCACTGAAAGAGCAGTTTAAGTTGGTGTTTTAGCTGTTTAAATTAGGAAGAGGAAAGGAGGCTGTGAGGTAGGTCAGAATGTCTATGGTCCATCACAACAAACCCAGCCAACCTGGTTCCTAGCCCATCGTGTGAAAGCCAGCCTGAAGTAGAGCCCTGGCAGTGTTTTCCAGGTGCCACTGGGATGGGGTGTATATGTCACCTACTGTAGTCACATAAATCAAGTTAAATAAATCAGCTTCAGCAGTGACACGTGCTGTTTTGCATTTCTTGAGAGAAGCTGCGCAATCCTGAACTTGCCTGGGGCGCTCAGACTGAAACTTGAAAACCAAAACTTACATAGTATACCTTCTGAAAGCATTAAATAATTGATGAGCAGTTTGTGTTCTTAACAAATCTTTGAAAACTCAGAGAACATTTCTTTTTCTTTTTTGTTAAAATATAGGTAACTGTGCATATAGAAGATCATATTTGGAGATTGAAAGTCTGTTTTCCCTTTCTGTATCATTGTCACAGTTGTGGTGAAAGTCTCAAGTAAGAGCATGTCAGCAACCATTCCTAATTAACTCATGGCAGTGCGCCCAGTGTGCACACATTCATGCTCTCTCCCTGTGTATAGATACACATCTCTTAGAGAAACAGCTCTTTACAAAGAAATAAATTGAGTGATTACATTAATTGACACAAATGTTCTTGAAAACAACCCATTTAATTTTGTTTAGGCATTTCCTGAGTGATGTCTCCTTGGTTTCTAATAAATAACCTATTGTAAAACTTGCTAACAGGAGACTGTGTAGTGTAGTAGATTCCAAGGTTAATTTATTAAACTTGTCAGCTGTTTACTCTTGGTTAGACTGTGATTTAAAAATGCAGTGTAAAAAAGGCAAAACCAAAACCCCACAGGAATTTGGATGTGTGAGGATGCACTTTTATATGTTTGGCTTCAGTCTGCATTTTGTGGCCTTAGATGTTTGAGTAGAAGCTGTAGTGAAACATAGAGAAAGGGCAGTACATAGTGAACATGGTTTATGTTCAGCATTATTTTCTCTTTCTTCCCATTGGGAAGTTTAAAGATTTATGGATGAACACATTAAGAATTCTAAAATATAGATGTTGTCTTAGTGTAAATCACTAAGAAATGCCAAAAGACAAAGCTTTTGTTTGTTTTATGCCTGTCTTATGCCACAGTGATAAAGTAGGAGGGTCCCTGGAACAGCCACCCAGTGTGGCAGAAAGTGCCTAAGGGAAATGAAGGATGATGCTGGAGCATCGTAGTGTTCCTGTCTGCTCCTTGGAAGATGGCTGGGGCACTCCTGGCCATGTTTTGTCTGTCACTCTACTGTGCACAAGGCTGAAATATTGGTCTCCTCAGCCAGGTTTCATAAGCTCTTGGAGATCTGTTTCACACCCAAGATAGCTCAGTTACCTTAGAAGGCATAAAATCAGCAAGATGGCTTCTGTGATAGTGTGGGAAACAAAAAAAGTTTTAATAAAAGGCAAAATAACAAAACTCTTTAGAGAGAATAAACTGAGCCAGGTGCAAGAGGTTCTTGCTCCTGGTAAAACACCTCACAAAAGCAATTACTTCTTTGTTCTTTTTCTAGTAAATTGCTCAGGTGGGACTTTTTGGCTTCTGTCCAATTTGCTATCCTTAAGTTTGAGGTGAAGTCCCCCAGGTCCTGTCAGGTGCCTTTTTTTGCTAATTGAGGAAATAAACTTCTGGGCTTTTTTCCTTTTGAAGGAGACAAAGGTTAGTTTTGTCATTCGATCAACAGGGGGCACATTCCTACACGACGCTTCTGCTTGTGCATTTTCTAGCGAATCTGCAGAGAGCAGATGTGACCAGAGGGCAGAGACTGAGCAGGTGTCACTCCTTTGCATTGCCATACCTGTTGTGCCTCTTATTCATTATATATCAGTGTTTGCCATTGAAATCTGAGTCCTGTTTAAAGCTACGTGCATTTATTTTGTTGCCTCTAGAAAAGCCTCTTGGATGTGTTGGCAACAGGTTTTTCCTCAGTGACTGATCCTGGTATCTGATAACTGTTACCAAAATCAGATTGACTAGAGATATGTGTGCTTCTCTGAAGAAAATGAGCCCACTCAACATGCACAACATGCCATTTTTAATTTAGGTAATTGTTTATTTTAAAATACAAATTGCAAAATTATTATAAAACAGTAAAGTTCCTGTGATTGAATAAGATAAGGAGAATTGTGAAGGAATGTTGGACTTCAAATGCATCTGCATTTATTTTCCATGTTTGGAAATGTCACGCTTACAGGCAACTAATTTCCTTCTGTCTGTGTTATGTTTTTACCAACCATTTGGTAGTTATGATGACTAGGTTCAAAGTGATGTATCACAGCCAGTGGAAGGGACCGCATGTAACTTTATTCACAGAAAAGTTAAGGAATGTTCCATAATCAAGCCTCTATAGACAAGAGGGACCCGCTGAGGTCTCTTGGGCTGTGCTGGATCAATGGCTTAAGGAGGGTGAGGCGAGTTGCCTTCTGGATCTGTCTTTATGGACCTGCATAACCCAGATGATCAGCTCAAAAGTAGTTTTTAGGATGAATAATGTGAGATGCAATTAAAACTGTCTTAACGTGATCCTCTCTATTGGAAAGGACAGTGTTATGAGTTTGAGGGTGGCACTAAAGAGTGCCCTACTCAGAAGCTGAAAGCAGGTTGCAGTATAGTATGCATAAATAGATGTTCCCAGTGTGTGCAAAAACATATTTTGGGACTGCTGTCACCAGTTGCTGTCATTTTAAAGGCATACTGTAATTGATATGCATTTGTTTTTCTGAATAATCCAAAAGTAGGAGTGAAATGATTCAGTTGGAAAGTAGGAGCTGGGATGCTTGGCTGACACATGGATAATGAAAGTACATCTTGAAGTTTGCAAGTGTGAATACAGAAGGTGGACTGCTGAGGCATTTCTGTGGTAAACAGGAGTTGAGGAATGGAAAAGATGAGTTATGACCACTAAGCTTTCAATCAGGTTTTGTACTTGTAGTGGGTTTTTTAAAATTTTTATATCTTGTGAAGTGATGATGTTTAGTGTCCATATGCATACCACTTAATTGTTATTCAGCAACACTGCCAAGCATTTCCATTTCAGGGATTCATTAGCTTTTAAAGATTTTCTTCTGCTATAATTTTTCCAGGGTTTAAATGCTTTGGGTTTGTAATCTCCCGAATGGGATTAATTTTTAAGGCTTAGTGAAACTCTTTCATTGCAGAAAGATAAGGAAAAGTGTGCTTTACTTTAGCAACACTGTTTGAGACTGCTAACAGTTGAGATCTTCTGGCACTTTAGCGAGAAATATGTCTTGGAAATAATATCTGAGATAAACATGCAAATCTGCACAGAAGTTGAATAATATGGGTGGGTTTTTTTGGTTTTGTTTTAATTTGTTTTGTTTTGGTTTTGTTTTTTTAGTAAGGGCATCAGGGTACTGCTCAGGTCAGGGTGGCCGTGCTGGCCAGCAGCCTGCCCTGCTACCATGGTGGGTCACTTCTCTTCACTCCTGTGCTGCCTTCCACCACAGAGCTGGTAAATTAAACCCATTTTTTAGTGCTGGCCTCTTTCTTGACTTTGGAAACCTAAGAAACGTGTGTTCTGGTATGTCTTGTAGTAGGCTGACCTTTTCCTGCAGTGTGGGGTGTGCTCAAGGAAGGAGGCAGCAATGCACAGTGAATCACAAACAGTGTGGGGATTGCCTTGCTCTGTGCCAAATTATGTTTTCCATCTCCAGCATGTAATTTCAGGCAAATCCATTGAAGTCTTTAATCTATAATTAGACTTCTAAGCTTCTTTAGACCTTTTAAGTTTCCTTTCTTTAAATTGAATACAGCATTTTTTTCCCATGAATATTCCTGACATATTTTTCAAAGAATGCTTTCCTGGTATATTTATTTATTTATTTATTTATATTTTCCTTCAGCTTTCTAAACTGGGTATGTAGCGATCCTATTTCCATCAAGAAATTAACTCAAAATTACCTGGTACAAGTGACTGATGTATATGGATTCTTTTTTCCTGGCAGTACTGAGCAGAAATGTTTTTTAGTAGGCTAAATTAAATATGTATTTCTAAAATTGGATTCATACATTGGGTTTTTCTGCATTACAATTAAAGAAGTTAATTAAAATGTCACTTGTCACTCCTTTTTATGTGTCAATACATGAATGTCTGGCTAAATAAATCAATTCTGTCACCAGGTGTTGGTGTGAGACAGTTCCTCTGTAAAAGCCCCTCAGGATAAGTTACAGCCTGGAGGGACAGGCATTCTTGTCCTTCACTGTATCAATGTGTGTGTCTATATGTACTACCTATGTATATATGTCTGTATGCACACGTGTTGTCACGGGGCGTTCCTGCCATGTTTGAGAAGCAGCCTTTGGGTGCCTCCTTTGCCTGAGTGTCATTTGTCCTGTTGCTTCCTCATTTTCATGTATTTATTACAGAACTACTCTACAGACTTATTGTTTCCTTCATAAGAGTTTTAATATTAGGCACAATCAGATTCAGATTTTTTTTCTTTCTGTACAACTGATCTTAATAGATACTGCCTAATCTCCAAAGAAACCTATAAGCCTTTTTTAATGCAGACACAGCAGACATAAATAGTTTGTTAAAATATTCTCAATGTGCTATAGGTAAGCAGTTTTCATCTAATATAGTTTTCTTAGTGTTTTGGGGAATTTTTGTGCCCCTAAATTGACCTAAGGTATTTTCCTATTGCATTTTCTACTGATCAGTTTTAATTTCCCTTTTCAGCTCCCCATAGCACAGGTTCTGGAGGACTCACTGTTGTTCTGCTACCTGCCTTGGTATCTGTTGTGATTTAGCAGTCTACAGAAGTTAAAGTCTGTCCTTCTGCCCCTTACAAGCCTTGTTGACTGCAGGCAATAAAAGCTGCCAATATGGAATGCTCTGAGCAAAGAGGAGAAATTGTAGAAGATGCCATCGTTTTTTTAAAATTCTTCTAAACCAGGGGATTCTTTTAAGAATTTATACATTTGGCTCAGCTATAACTTTCTTGGCATCCTTATGTTCATTTAGGGAAGTTCATATATATATTTATAGGAAATACATTCTGGAGCTTAATCCAAAGGTTTGCAAACTTTCTGGCTCTCCATAGAGCCAAAACCATGCATTTCTATATCTGTTTTACGCTTCCGTGGATTTCACTATTAGATTTTGCCAGTTGTGTGGTCTCTCCAAATTCTGCTTCAGTGTGCATACATTTCAGTTTTGTTGCTGGTTGTTTGGTTTGGGGTTTTTTTTCCTCTTTATATGTTGCTGTTCCTTCACAGTCGTATTTTTACTGTCTAGCACTTGTTCTATTTTCCAAAGCAACAGTTTATGTTACTGTTTTTACTGCACTTAGGTTTTACATTTCTTTTTTTTTCCCTTTAATCTGAGGCACATTTTGTTCATTACCTGTTCTTCTATTTGAAATTGTGCGAAGACAGCTACTGCAGCTACACCAGCCCAGAATACCTCCTATTATTTTTCTTTTTAGACATTTTGATAGTTTGCAGAAATTTATTCATAATGCTTCTGTGGAAATGGAACCTCTGTAAGAGCAACTTCCTAATGTCTTCTCATACAATTTTCCACACACATGCATTTCTTTTAAGATCCATTCTGTGTTCTTGCTTGCAGTTAGTAGCTAGCATGCAAATGGATTTGAGACTTGTTTCCTGAAAATTAAAAAATGCTTTTGCACTTTTACTAAATGTTATCCCCCCGCCTTTACAGATGCAGAGAGGAGAAATATGATTATTATAACCTGCCAAAAACCTCTGTTGTGATAGCTTTTTATAACGAGGCTTGGTCAACGCTTCTGCGAACTGTTCACAGTGTTCTTGAGACATCTCCGGATATACTTTTGGAAGAAATTATCCTTGTAGATGATTACAGTGACAAAGGTAGGAAGAATAAGTCTAAATAATATTGATTGTTGATGGGCTTTTTTGGTCAGCCAGTTCATAGGAGAAAGAGTGATGCTGTTCACGTCACATAACAGAAAACTGTACAACAAAGGCCTCTCACTGAAAAAGTTTTTCTTGTAGTGTGCCATTGAAAAATTTGGCTTATGTACCAAATTTAGTTTGGAAGCACATTTGCTGTGCTGTAACATGAGTGCTTGTGTGTATAGATAGACTACAGTCTGAACAGAGCACTTTGGGTTTCCTGAATTGAGCAAGTTTCGATTGCACCAACGCTCCCCTGGTGTCTCATATAATGACAGTGACCGAGTTCTTTGGTCTTGTTTGAACAACGGGACATAAAGGCAATGCTGGCATTTTCCACCACACATGAATTGTGTTAAGAATAAAACTTTTATACAGAAAGTCTTAAGTAACATTTGAGAAGCTCTTATTGAGCTGGGGATGTATTACAGAGGTAAATGTGAAGCATTCAATTTCTTAAAAGTAACTGTGATTTATGTTCAAATCCAGGTTTTGTGCTTTTTTCATGTCCTTTCTAAACATGCAGAGCCAGATCTGAGTTCAAAGTACCACAATCTTTAGAGCCTTCTATAAGTAAAATGCTAGTGAGGAGAGAGCTTCCTATAGAAAGACATAAACAAATAATTTCAGAGTGTATTATTCCCTCTTTTTTTGGCTTGTTACAGAACATTTAAAGGAGACTTTGGAAAACTACGTGGCTGGCCT
This sequence comes from Zonotrichia albicollis, assembly GCF_047830755.1. Classification (NCBI taxonomy): domain Eukaryota; kingdom Metazoa; phylum Chordata; class Aves; order Passeriformes; family Passerellidae; genus Zonotrichia; species Zonotrichia albicollis. The sequence continues at coordinate 92,384,345 of NC_133819.1, forward strand.
ACGCAAGGTGCGTCTTATCCGCGCAAATAAGAGGGAGGGGCTGGTCCGAGCCCGGCTGCTGGGGGCGTCTGTGGCCAAAGGAGACATCCTGACGTTCCTGGACTGCCACTGTGAATGCCATGAGGGCTGGCTGGAGCCACTGCTGGCAAGGTGAGCTTGTGCTCTGGGCGGGTTTTCTCTCCCATTGGAGAAGAAGGGGCGAGACAGTTTGGCCCATTTCTGAAGTGGAAAAATGACTCATGGTTCACCAAAGGTTACTACAGTCTGGTCCCTGAGGCACTGCCAGTGTTTGGTGTTTGTCTCCTGGCTGTGGGGGAGCAAATACAAATGGAAGTTTGAAAGATCATGGCATGGTGGGTTTTGAATTTTTTTTGCTTGTTTGTTTTTGTGGTTTTGTTTTTGTTTGTTTTATTTTTTTTTTTCCCTGAGGACCAAGCTGCCTCTTCAGCAGCTGGAAAGTTTTGGTTTTCAAGACGACGAGTCCTCACCTCCAGCTTTGGAACTACATTGGTAAAGAGGGCTATTTCTGTCAGCCTGGGTGAGCAGAAGGTCTGGAAAGATGTGTGCCCTGCAAGGCAGTGTCTGCATAATACAAGTCAATAAACTCCGTCTTCTTAGTCCTGAGCAAATCCACCTTTCCAGACTGCTTCTGACATACAGCATCATGGTGTAGGATAGGGAGGAGTAAATGTTATGTCAACACTGACTCTTGTTTGGAAACCATCTGTCCTGGGACACTGTACTTTGTGCCTGTGTGGTCTCTTGTTAATTCTGCAGATCCGTCAGGCTGTTCAGAAAACTTTGGTTAATTAAAAGCAAGCAAACAAACAACAAAAAAACCAAGGAACCTTCCCAAAACTCTAACAAAAAAACCCTAGAAACTAGAACACTAGCCTTCTGTTTCAGCTGAGAATATTTATTATGTTCTTGAAGCCTCACCCATGTGTAGCCAGCAGCCATACATTGACTTTTTTCCTGCTATGGGCTCAGCCACTGGCACCTCACTGCGGCACCTGCTGCTCCTGAATCACATTGCAAGGCTCTGTTGGTTTTGCCCCTTTTGCTAACAGCTCATGGCTTTACCCCCTTGGATGCCATTAGTAGGTACTGATAGATACAGGACCTGAATCAGACCTCCAAAATGTTGTATGTAGAAAAACAGCTTTCCTTAAAACATATAAAAGAAGAAAAAAATTCTTTCCTCAAGGCCAGTGTTTTGTCTTGGATCCTGTTAAGATTCCCACCAGATGCAGAAAAGGACCAGAAAACTCACCCCAAATACAAACTGGAGAGAGACTTCCAAAAGCACAAAGTGTCTTGATGTGTGCAAGTCTGACTGATTCCTAGTGGGACTTGTGTTCCCAAATTCCCCATGTCCCTTTGAAATTGTATCTAGAATACAACTTCAGGTTTTTGTTTTTCTTGTCATACTTACCTTGTTTCTAAATTTCACAGTGAGTGTATTCCAGATAACTGGGGGGTAGGTATGATAGCGTGAAGAAAGGAAAGGGGATAAACCTCAAATCATGGGCATAGGTTTAACTAAAAAAGTGTGTGATGAGGGGAAAGTCTGTCATTTCTTCACTTCTTTAGCGCACCACTAGATGGCAATCTTGAGGAAGGATTGGGATTTTTTTAAATGCAATTGTCACCACCTGTAAAAAGTTAGCCCTCTCTTGGAATTCCTGCCGTTCTTGCTGCAGATGCAGACATGCATCTCTAAGGGGTTTTTCTGCGGCATATCTGACTCAAATGTATGGCAGCAATACCATCGTGTTAGCATTTTGCAGGGCAAACATAGCTGTATTTGTAAGCTGCCTGTGCATTGTACCATCTAGCTAATTTTCAACTTACAGAAAAAGTGATGACTTTTCACTTACTTCACTCCTTTCATAATTGAAATCATATGCCAGCTACCTACTTTTTGCTTGTTTTCCTACTTGTTACAGGAGGAGGGAAATATTTTTACTTTTTATTGATCTTTTTTCCTTTTTCTCTACATGTGGATATCATTTTCATTGCTTTGTACAATGAAGATTTGTACAAAGTTTTATGCAAGTGAGACAGGAGATAACAATATTTGTATAAGCCCTTTCTTGTGCTCTACCAAACAAGGTCTCAACGGGAGATCATAAAGAAGAAAACAGCTGTTTCACATATTCCCTCCAGCCACAATAGGCCATTTCACACTTTGGGCAGTCTTTCTCAGCTCAGACAATACTACTTTGTAATTGCTGCTGTTCTTTGCTGCATTTAACCATCACAAGCTACTCTACTTTCACAGTATGAGCCATTGGTCAGTGTACAGATTTTTAGCCTAACAATCCCATGAGGAATGAGCTCCCTTTGGATTACAGATGTAGTGCATCTCTTACTTGTTTGACAATATAATGTGCTCAGTTTTCCTTCACCTCTGAAACATGCAAATACAAGATGCAAGGCTAAAATGTATATCTGCATCTCTAAGTGAAACAAGTTACTTCATTTCACTGAACTATCAGGGGGTGTCTAACTAGAACAGGGAAGATGCTAAACCGTGATTTAGGAGAAAGACCTTGGCTTGAGTTTGTGTGCTTGATGTTGCTCCCAGTACTGAGGAGGGGGGGCATTCTAGAAGGTGAGGAGAAGGCTGATAATCCCACTGCTTCCTATAAAGATGAATCCTTTTGGAAAGGAATCCTGAAAACCCTGCATGATGTTGAGAAATGGGAGGAAGGGATTTATCTCCTTGTAGAAGTAAACCTGCAAGAAATGTCATCAGCTCTGATGTATTCGTGTTATGATAAAGATCTGGACTATCTTTAGATCACCCTTGTATTAGGAATGTCATTCTGCAGTGCTATCTTGTTTCTCTTTTTCATCTCCTATGTTGCCAAGGTTTCTTGAGGCCTCCTTCAGTTATGTTTCATTGTTGGAGGTCTAATTCCCATGTTGCAGGTTTGGTTTTTTCTAAGCTCAGGGCTTCTTTTTGAGTTACTGTTACAGTACTCACTGCAACATTTGCAGATGATCACAGTTACAAGAACAGCCATGACTTCAAGGGCCAAGAGTCTGGCTGGTTTGTTATTCATCGCTGCGGAAGTATGCAGTAAAACTGCTCTCTTAAACAGCGACCTGTACAAAAGAAAATGAACATTTTTTTTTCTTGATAAAGTGGTGCTGGCTATGGCAGCCAAGCCAGATGCTGAATGTGTTATCTCAATCCATCTGGCATATCTTTCTTCCACCATCCAGGAAGGTTGATGCTTGCCAGTGGCGTCCATCCTGATACATCCTCCTGATGTAGGAAAATGGGGGTTATTCTTGTATTTATTGTATCATATTTCCTTGTTATTGCAGCATGAGTTGAAAAGGAGCAAAACTTCATGTTTGGCATTGTAAGCATTTTTTGTTCCTGTCAGTTCTAGTTTTGGTTTGTTTGTTTTTTTTTTTTTTATTTTTAGAGATGTTTCTAAAGGAAGTCACCCTTTTGTTTTAAAACCTTACCAGGATTGCTGAAGAAGAAACAGCTGTTGTCTGCCCTGTTATTGATGTTATTGACTGGAACACATTTGAGTACTTGGGAAATGCCGGTGAGCCACAGATTGGTGGATTTGATTGGCGCCTGGTCTTCACTTGGCACAGTATCCCTGAAAGAGAACAAAAACGGAGGAAGTCCAAGACTGATGTGATCAGGTTAATTTTTATGCATCCTCAAAACTGTGCATGTGTTTTTGATTTCACCTGAAAATGCCAGGTGCTGAAAGATATTTGGGAAATGAACATATTACTAAAAAGTACGTCTTTTGTTTAGTTCCCCATTTTTTCCAAAATAGCTCCTGTTTACCATATTCCTGGAAAAAAATAATGCTCTAAAAGCTGAAAATGCTGTTTTATCTTCCATATGGAAAGCCTATTGCAAAGTAGGTTCTTGACTCCTCTAGACAAACTCTTACAGATGCTTACCAGCACATGGAAAGAGTGTAACTGATTAACTAATACCAGAGGATGCCCTCTGTGCAAAGAGCTCTGTGTTGTAGAGGAAATGTATCATGGGCAACGATGAAAAGGGAAAAAAATCGCCAACTAAAAAAGCAGTTTTGAAGATTTTTTCCTGTGCTGTGTAGTTCACTGTGCTATTTTCAGAGGTGAACCATTTTGTCAGCTCTTTACAGGGGTGAAACAATACAGCTCTATCCACTATGGTTTCTGTGAAGGAAAGGTGCTATTTTCAAAGGTGAACCATTTTGCCAGCTCTTTACAGGGGTGAAACAATACAGTTCTCTCCACTATGGTTTCTGTGAAGGACTACCTTGCAGAGCTCAGGCTGATGTCTTCATTATGGGTTTTAGTTTTGTTTTCTTTTAAGATAAGATGCCATCAGTTGGTATTGTTTGTCACTCAACATTGTATATTTAAGAGAGGTAAGAGAATAGAACAGACAAGGCATCTGGAAAATGGGAATGGTAGACAAGATCCTGATAGCTGAGGATCTGCCATGTTCAACCTAGCCCCATCTGCTATGGAAGTTTCTGTATTTCAGCAGTTTATTGAAGTCAGTTAACCTGTTTGGCATTTTTAATACCGTCATTTTGTTAGTACTTTTATCTGTTATTTTATAGACCACAAAAAATACAGAATTACTAATTTTTCTCAGTCTTTTCTAAGTTGCTTATCATGATATTAATTCCCAGTATTTCACGTGTATTAATGTACTTATACTCAGCAGAATGAACTTTTTTTTAAATGAGAAAAGTGAGGTAGTAATTGAGTCTTTCTCAGCAAGTATTAGTCCATGTCATCCTTAAAAAAAAAACAACAAAAAACAAATTGATTAAATGTTTTTTAAAACATTTAGTTCAAATATGATGCCTTTGTTCTTCATGATAAGAAGAATTGTGTTTGACAAGCCAAGAAGAAAATGATGGGGGATAAAGTTTCAGGGTAGCCTGAGGACTGGGAGCTCGACAAGTGTCTGGAGAAAGCAGCAGTGCTGGGAGTGGTGTCACCAACAGCCTGGTTTGGAGAGACCTGGAGGGAGACAGAAGGACTTGACTGGTTATGGAGTTTATTTTTCCTTCTGTCTTGTCTCATCTCATTCCATTCTTTGAAACAACATATGACAGTGTGAGACAGTGTTGCTTCAAAAAGAAAGCTGGTAAAATTAGTTTTGACAGATTTAGTGTAATTGATCATTCATCTCGCTTTTGTTGATATTTACCTCAACAGCAATTTAGTAAAATTCACATAATGCCAGATGAACTTAGTTCTAATCACCATTATATGCTTGGCACTTTAAAGAAAGTCATCCTAAAACTGTAAACAATAGGGAACAACATTGAACAAATAAAAATTTATGTATATGTGCACACTCTACCATAATGGAAGTACATCCCTGTCACTGTGGGCTTTATGATCTTCAATGAGGACCCAGCCATGACTCCTGATTTTTTTTTTTTCACCAAAACTTAGTAAAAAATTTAAGAACACACAGATGGTTTCTTTCTTAGAAAGAAAACAAATCTCTTTAGGGACTATATTTACTTAATAATTAAAATGTGAGAGTCTTTTAATTTTTATTAGTGGGATCAAGAATGTTGGTTTTAATTACGAAAGCACAAGTATTTATTTAATTATTGCTTAAGTAAAATATGTAAGGATACAGCACTTAAAATTTCAGAGCCAACTAATACAGTTCTGACACAAAGAAGTAATGTTCTGTTATGTGAAGAGGCTCTTCATTTACACACAGACACTGCAATTGGAAAAAATATTTTTACATTCTGGTGTTGCTTCAGGTATGTTTTTTTTTAATGCAAAATTAAATTCAAATGGCCTCATAATAACTGATAAATTTCTGACTGTTACTTTGTATCCACAAAAGACTGAGAAAATAAAAATATATTGTATTTTCTTATCTGTTACATTGGTTTAGTATTTTTTTTATTCAGTTCAGAGTTTCTATTCTCTTTCATAGGTCTCCAACCATGGCAGGTGGATTATTTTCTGTGAGCAAGAAGTACTTTGATTATCTTGGTTCCTATGACACAGGAATGGAAGTCTGGGGAGGAGAAAACCTTGAATTCTCATTTAGGGTAGGTGGCTTAATTGAAAGTTCCTTTTCCTCAGAATACAACAAGTTCCTGTTTCTTTCTTCATGCCCTTTTACTTAATGAGGTAGCTAAGTGCTACGAAGGGAGTATTTAGGGAATATCTTGTTCTTGCACTTCAGGATCACTGTACTTTTCTTCCAACTAGCCATTTTAAAGCAATTTTTAAATACATGTCTTTGTTTTGAGCTGTAGTATAAAATGTAAAAAGGACTGTGATACTAGTGGGTGAAGTTTACATCCTGCAGCTTGAAGGAGGTCACGGGGAAGAAGATTTGTAGTGCTTGGATGTGACTCAGAGTTCTTGCTCTGGTTGATGGAGCAAGCAGTTCCCAGAGGGGCAGCAGAAGGCAGCCCCTGTACTAATTTTAAGGCTTTTTTCTGTTTCACCTCAGAAAAAGTTTGTACAAAGGTTATAAAAGGTGGAGGATCTCCAGTAACTGTAGAGTTGTGCCCACAGGAGGCATGACCAAGTGCTCAGATGTGAGTCAGATTGCTGTAATGGAAACGATTTACAGCAGGAAAAGAGAGGAGACACAGCACAGTCCAGGCTGATCAGCAAAGCAGAGTTCTCCTCTGCTCACCTTTACCAGTGCTGATTCCCACTGAGCACTGGCTGCCTATGGTTTACCCCAAATCACACTTAGCTCATTGAAGCCATCCAGTGGTGATGTAAGAGGGATGCCTCTTTTGGCTTTCATGGAGTTCACAGCTTATTATCCTGGATTACCCTTGTCTGTTCTGCCCATCATCTGTTATTTTTGATGGTCATGTTTGCATTTCTCTGAGTCATTGACTCATGGTTCAGGAGGATTTTTGGATTTTTTACCAGGTGACAACAGATTTCAAGGTTAAATAGCATTTTAATGTTACAGAACCACTTTCTTGAGAAAGGAGACATCAGCAGACTGTCTCTCTGGATGTCTGTGTGTTAACCAGAGAAGCATGGAGTTTTCCTGGCTGCTGTTATGATGTCCTGCTGCCTGTAGTGCAGAAATCGTAGAAAAGAGGGTATAAAAATAAGGAACAAAAATTGTTAGGAATAACAAACACAGGCTTAGAGTTGATATGGTTTCTCTCTGGAGGGAGACTTCTCAGCTGGAAACGCTCTTCAATCTGAGTTCATGACCACCTCCTTTTTTCACCTAGGGAACAGTTTCTGGCACATAAGCCCAAACACAGCCTAGTCAGTAGTCTTGGTCTAGTTCAGCAGGCCTCCACCTGAAGGGAGAAGCAGTTCACCCACCTCCATCAGCCCTGGAACCTTCTGAAGCAGGAGTCTCTGGTCCCGGTGTACCCAGAACTTCAACTCCTTGAAGAAAACCTCTAATATGGCACATTTTGCATGCAGTTCTTGGCTTCCTGCTCTCTGTGTCTTGCTTTTGGGGAGACCAAGGCTTGCATGCAGCATGACCCTTCCTTTTGGCTCAGAGTGCCCCAGTCCCAGCTGCTGCTGAAGACCCACCCTTCCATTGCCATTGACCTCTATGAAGCTCTGGCAGCCAATCTCATTTTGTACATCACAGGTTCCCCTGAGCCAGGGCTCCCTGGGATGCAGCAGCATTTATGAGCAGTGCCTTTACTCCTTCAGCATGCAGGACAGAGATCTCCTCATGGGATAGAGGAAGCCTCAGAGGTGGTCTAGCACACAGGAGAAGCACAAAGGGAGCAGAAGAGTCCTCAGGAGAGAGTGCACAGACACTCTGCAAAGGTCTAAGCCAGCATGTAGGTGCAGGTGGTTCAAGCAATTCCTGGGAGACAAATGATTTAACAGGACAGGCTGTGCAGTGGCCAACAAATATGCCTGGCCAATTTTCCTAGTGCAGATTGCCAGTAGCATCTGGGTATTTGTACGCAACATGCTTTGCTCTGTTTGATTTGGAGCCCTTGTACTTGTGCTCTGTGTGGAGAGGATTTTTGTGGAACAGAGCAGAGTGCTATGATGCTGTTTAACTGTGTTCTTTTGGCTGCCTGCAGTGTTCCAAGAGGTCGGAAGGGATAAATCATTGTTAGTGTTGTTGTCCTTGTGTTTTCTAAACCTGTCAGACCTGAAAATTAGGAGCAGAACTACTCAAAACTGCTGTAAATTAATTTATTGTTGTTCTCGTCTCTGAAAACACCACTCTCTCCCAATGACATGAAAAGACTTGTCCTCAAGCCTCCTCTTTCTTACACTTCTATTATTCTGAGCTGAAGAAATTCTCTGTGGTTTTGAGAGGTGCAACAAGGACAAAGCTTTCACTAAAAGCACGATGACTAAGAGAGATGGAGGCTACGTGCTGAATGCAGAATCGAGTCAATGTACCTTGATTTTGGATTGCTTAATGCTATTTGGCTGGATAAGATTTCACTTCATGGGCATAATGGGCATTGAAACTCCTCTTTCCGAGGGATTCAAAACATGCTCTTTCATCTTCTCCCTCTTGTACTCAGAGCAAAGGGAACCTGGTTGCAGCTTCTGTCCCTCTCTTGCTCTTGGCCCTGCAAGTGGCACTGCAATGTAAGTTTGTTTCTGGACCAAGGCTTAATATGTCTGTGGTCTGTCCTTCAGCCTACCATGTGCAAAAAGGTCTTTCTTCTCAAAAATGTTCCTGCCCATGAGCCTGGGTGATATGCCTCAGAACACCTGGGGTCTTCTCTCTTCCAGGATTTTTGTATTGTTTCTTTTTGTCTGGATCTGGAACTCTGTCTTGTGTTGAGAGCAGCCAGGGTGAGTCTGTGTGTCTGGGGTGCCTCTCCACCCAGCTTCCGGCAGATTGTGCATGAGCACCACACTGGGGGCTTAGCCACAACTTGTCGAGAAAAAATTGCAGCAGGACAGAGCAGCAGAACCATAGGGTTTTCCACATTTTGCCCCTTTTTAGGATGTAGCATCCTTTCTATGTTTTTTATTTCTTACAGATAGTCTTAACATGTTAGAATGAGCTGGTAGAGCTTTTATTCTTTAGTATTCATTGACCCAGCACAAGGTCAATTGTCCAGAGACCCTGGCAGGGAGAGCGATCCCAAGGTGAAATTGTGAACATTTTCTGTAGGTTTTCATAATGTCACCATCTGTCTCTGAAAGCAAAAGAAAATACGCCGATAGTCTGCATGCATCAAGATGAAAGTGAAAAAAGGAATGTCACCTTGTTTTCTTATTGAAGTGGAGGAAAAATGTGTGCTTTTATAATGAGAGCTGTGAGTTACCCAGACCTAGTAAAGAAACAGATCTACATGTACGTGAGCTTGCAAAATATGCATGAAACCTTATGTGCTTTTCTGTTCGAGAAGGTTGAGCTAGTTTTATGGAGAATCTTCTGCAGAGCCACTTAGTTAGCATTTAGTAATCAACTTTAGTTTCTCTATTAAATTCCTCGCTTTATTTTATGGCTGTTCATTTGTACCTGATTCTGTGTAGAGGTCATAATTTTTCCATATTAATGAAAGTGAATAAACAATTCCTTTTGAGGAATTGTTTAGCTGAAGTAGATTCAATTTTCTTTTGTAATAGGATGACAAGATAATTTTTGTATTGTTTTTATGAAATACTTAGAATTTAATGAGCATTGCTTAGCAACCAACAGTTATTTTTTAGAGAGCTTTAATTATTAAAAATTCAGCTGTTATGGAATTCTCTTTTTGTCATCAATTTAGCGGAGGTATGGTCAATTTGTTTCATTCCTTTGAAATCAGACTTTATCATGGAAGAGCTGAAGCATGTGCTTCCTTTTTAACTACATTTTTATTTCAGTAGTCTTTATCATCTGTTCCTAATATATTTTTTAAGAGTAGATAAAGATGAATTAATAATTCTTATGTGGAATATAACATTGGAAATTTTTAAACTAATAAAATTATGGCTCTTAATATTTGCTGACAAATCTTGAATGGTAAATTGAAGCTTTAAAAAATAATTTTGAACATAGAAATAATAATTATGAAAAATGTTGTTTTGAAATAAATCTCACAAAAGGAGGTTGTAAAGTGAAAGTGGATAGTTGGTTTCATAGCAGCTTTCAAAATGGCAGTAAAGTAACTTACCTAAGAAAATATGCAAATTGCTTAAAAGATTAGTTCAGAATTCTAGATTTTTTGTATAATTCCTTTAATCATCTTTGTTCAAATGGCAAATATACTGCTTCCCTGAAAAGCAGCAAAAAAGAGGAAAGAAACCTCACGTGGAGAACAAGAAATTAAAATTTTAAATCCAGGAAGTAATAATTATCCAATATTCCCTATAGCTGATTAATGATTTACCTATATCTTTAAAGAAACACTCTGTTTTAAAAGTAAACATATGTATTAGAGTGGTTACACTTTGGTAATTAAATACAGCATTGTGCCATGCAGAAAGTCCAATGTTGTTATTCAAAACCAAATCAATGGACATGACACTCATTGATTTCCAAATTTAGAAATTTTAGAGAAATTCTAAGTAACTTAAAAAAAAAAAAAAACAAACTAAAAGTTAGCAGTCTAAAATCAAGTCCTATCTTGTGTAAGCTGAAAACCTTTATCTTTTTAGATCCCTAAAACTCCCAGAGAGAGAGATGGGAAAAGTCCCACCACTGATCTTTTGGCACTGTTAGCAGCAGAGCTTTTATTTGCTACCTCGTATCTTTCACTCCTGCTGTATTTATTTGGATAGCATATAATTAAAAATGTATGTCTTATACAAGAAGGTTGTCAGGGAGCAAACCTCTACCCCTTAAGCCTATCCCAGCTAATTTCCTTTGTCTTCCATTTAGAAAGGAATGATGAGCTGCCACTTATGCATGGTTGAATACATGAGGAGAATTCTAAATCTTTTATGGAAAGTCCATCAGAGCCATTGGTGACAGCCTCAAGTTAGTTCAAGTACAGCAACATCTCCGGCATTCCTCCCATCTGGCAAAATTTCAAAAACCTTGTTGCAGGCACCCTTCAGAAACAGGGCATCTGCCATGGTGTGGTCACACACAATATTGAATAGGAAATGCATAGCTCTGCTTTCCTTTCAAGTAATCAAACTTGAGATCAGAATGGGTGATGGGAAAGTGGCTGTGTAGATGAGCTGCCAAAAGTCCTTGGTTTTCGGAGGCGAAGAATGTAATTACAAAAATGTGTACATAGTGCTGAGGCTAATGGATCAGCTTGATGGTTGTTTCTGGACTTTATCTCATGGGCTGTACATTTCACAACCTGGGGAGCCAGAGAAGCAGGAGCCTGAGCACAAGGGCAGAGTGATGGTTTGCAGGGATCTGCCAATTCCACGTTTGGGTGCAAGTACTTCCTTGGCATCAAGCAGGAATATTAGTTTAGATAGGGGAGGTTGTTTCATTGTTGTTGGTTGGACCATCTTAAGTTATAGAAGTACTTTGCTTTTTCTTCTCATGTGTTGGGTGTGGGGTACATTTCCCAGCTTTCCAATGGAAAAGGTTGGTGAGATTTTATCAGCAGGCACCTATGCCACCCTTCTAGATTGGTGAATGTACAAATGGGAAGCTTACCTTTGCCAAGTCAGCTTTCCAGTAGAATATATAGATGGTACATAGAGCTATAGATTTCTAATAAGAAGTAGTTATCAGTTACTGGTTTCTTTCTGAGATAGCTATTTATGTGGTTAATTTGGAAAAGAAACATGCTTCTTTTGTCTTTTAATTTATTTTTTCTAACAATGCCTGCATAACTTGTATGGTAGATCACATCTTATCATGAGAAAATAAAGCTAAGAAAGGAATATTGCACTCCAGATAAAACCAGAGAGTGATTATCTCCTTGTGAACTCAGAGCAAATTACTAAGAGCAACAAGGATGTAATTCTATCCAGTTTAGTCATCAAATGAGACACAAAATTATTGTATGTGTTACTTGTAGTGTGGTGTGGTGTTCTTGAGATGGTGTTGTTCTTACACAGGCTTATTGTTACTATATCCTTGAGCTTGCAAAAGACAAAATTAATGACACACACTGTCAATTCTTTGCTCAGATATGGCAGTGTGGAGGAAGTCTTGAGATCCATCCTTGCTCCCATGTAGGTCATGTTTTCCCCAAACAAGCCCCATACTCACGGGTCAAAGCTCTGGCAAACAGTGTGCGTGCAGCTGAAGTGTGGATGGATGAATATAAACAACTTTATTACCACCGAAACCCACACGCTCGCCTGGTGAGTTCAACTCCATTGTTCCTGGAATTTCAGAATTTGTTTTCAACTTACTAACTATTGGCTAAGCTAATACTTAACATGAAGTGCTTTCTATGTTTATTTCTTATTCCTTCTGAAAGTTTTTCCCAGACATAGAATAAGTCTGGGAATATTTTAATTCTTTGGAAAGAAAATTAAAATTCTGTAAGAGTTCAAGGTCGCCCAATCTATGTCAATAATAAGTGAAAAAATAAAAGAATAATATGAAGTGGGGTCATCAAAGCAAGGAGGAGTTGTTTAGCCTAAAATGTGCACTTCTGTGAAATGGCTGATCCAGGACTCTCAATAAGAATTACACAATTAATGAATGCAAATCAACAAGTTTCAGTGGACAGTAGACCTTCAGGTAAACAGCATATTAATAATATTTAGCAAAATTACCTGTCTTGTAAAACTTTGGACTGATGTAAACCAAAATAGATTTTTCTGTTTGATTTACTGCTGCACCATGTTCAGTTAAAAAAGAAACCAAAACGCCAACAAGTAGAAACCAAAATCAATATTGAAATAATTAAATTAATTAAAATCAGTCATGGCAACTCAGATGAAAATGTTCCTAATAAAATATTTCAAGTATTAGTTCTGTCAGTTTTGAGGTTCTTTTAAGTTGATATTTTTATTTTCCTTGAAATGAAAATACAAGATCATTGGTTGCAGAATTTTTCAGGAAATTATTACTGTGAAAACTGAATATGTCAGAACAGCAAAGCAGTGTGCAAATTCATAACTTGGACGTATTTATCGTTAGGGGCCTGAAGGCTGGAAAACAGTAACACTGGAATGTTCTCTCAGTGTCTAGAAATGAATTAAATTAACCTCTGTCGCAAGGTCTGAAATTCAGGCCCCAGAGAAATCATTGCCTGCTGTTACTTGTTTCTGGAGGTGCCTGGTCTCCCCAGCATGATCTCTTTGCATGAAGTTTTCTAAACGCTGCCTTTTTGGTTTTGTGCCTGAGATGGGCTGCTGGGCATCAGCCTCTGGCTGCACTGGATCAGACCTGAGGGACCAGTGTGGGGCACAGGGAGCCCCCACGCATTTGAGTGGCCAACCCCAATAGATGCAGCAGGGGAAAACTGCCCTTGCAAACATGAGGCTTTTAAAAAATATGCTGGAGGATGCTGGAGAAGATGAATTTGGTTAGCTTTCATCTTGTGTTTGTTTGGATTAAATTGGGTAATTAGATCATTATGGTCCACACATTTGTAATAATTGGTTTACTTTAATGTCATAAAAGCCATTTAGGTTTTATTATCGGAGTCTGACTTGGAGAGAAATATGGGATTTGCCCATAGGCAACGCCAGGCTGATTTCAGCTTGTCATACACAAAAAGAGCAATAAATGCTGACAATTTTTCTTGTAAAGTGCTGGGCATCTTATGTCTGTAATGACAGAGCTTTAACTTTAAAGGATATTTGTGTTAGTACTGAAAGTTTCATGTATTGGCTTATTGTAACACAGTGAATATAAGCTGAAACTCATGAGGGTTATTTTTCCACATATCAAAGCTGCTGCCAATGAACTTTGGTTTCCATAATGCTCTGTGCACCACTTGTTGCAGCAGTTGAGCTCAGACCTTTTTACTTCATCAAACCCAAATATTCAGTTCCGTAGCATACAGGAAAATGATTGATGTTATGGCTGCAAAAATTGGTTCCATGAAGTTTCACTGCAAGATTAATGTTCAGACCTCAGAGCTAATATGTCACGCTGTTTGTTTATTCAAACAGGCATCTCTGTTTTACATCTGCTTTGTGTTTTCAGTGGTATTTCCACAGCTCTGAGAAATGCAAATACGTTTGTGGTTTGATGAAAGACTCTGTCAAGTGACCTGTAAAAATCTGGGGGCTGCAAACGCTCTCTCATGCCTGACTATCTGAAATCCCTAGTCAATATGAAGATAGGGTTTTGAAGACAGATGTAAAAAGACATGAACTCTGCTCCAATCCATAGACAGGGAAAAGTCTGCAATGAAAGCTTTTCTCTGGAGGTTTAAGATTTCATACTCCCCACCCTCCAAAATGGTGAAGTTCAAAGGATACATTAGCAGATTTCACAAATTTCATAACTTAAATGTAGAACTGTACAGGTAATTTGCAAATGGATAGTGTTACAATTTAAAGTCCTAAAGATTCATTCACTGCTTTGGAGATTTTCAATTATGTATCTAAAGGAAGTCTCATTTTCCAGTACGCCTTCTCAGTCTCCAGCAATCTGTATTCAAGGGCTTCCTCACTTGCAGATTCAGGGAGTTTTCTTAGACAAACTGTCTTCTAGAATATTTTAAAGTTCTACTTGCACAGTTCCAATTATTTTTTGTCAGCATTTAACAAATGTAAGGATAATGAAATCAAATCCAGCACCCAAACATGGTGATATTTCCTGGCTAGAAGTCCTACTCATCACTGTAGCATACGGTTCCTAATAATGTATACAGATAATTTAAAAGAGAGCATCTGTTCTGGATTTTTTTTTTTTTTTTTTTCTTTCAGGAACCATATGGAGATGTGACAGAAAGGAGACTTCTACGAGAGAAGCTGAAATGTAAGGACTTCAAATGGTTTTTGGAGAACGTGTATCCAGAACTTCACGTACCCGAGGACAGACCAGGCTTCTTTGGAATGGTGTGTGGCTGCTGAGAAGGGAGCCTGCTTGCAGTTCTCTGAGCTCTCCTACTAAGTCAGTGTGAAGGTGGTTTTGTGCCTAAATCAGTTTGGGATTTTGGTAGAATTCACTTACAACTGGTAGGCTTTAAAATGTGGTATTTATCAGAATCTTTATTTAAGGGAATGCTGTTTATGAAGGAGTTCTGTGACAGAGTAGGAGAACAGGTAATGTTGTTGTGGATTACTCCTTCTAAGTGACATCTTGGGACTGTTAAAGGCAGCAAAAGAGGAGGTTTTTATTTCTCGAAACATTGCGTAACAAAAAGGTAACAGTAAAGTGTTTTATTTTATTTGTTGAATTGAAAAGAAAAGGAGTCTGCTTTGAAAATTATGTTCATACATTTTATCTGTTGAAAACTATGATGCTCTGGTGATGGGAAAGAGAACTGGTGCTAAGTGCTTCCAGATCATAGGGGATTCTGTATATTAAACCAAAATGTTAATTTTTAATCTGAAGGTCACTTAGACCAACAAGGGCACAGGCAATAGTTTCAATCAGAATCCTCTTCTCTTTTAAGAGCAGACAGCTCTTTATGCTCTTTGCAGTTTACAAAGAAATATAAACTGTAGCTCTATGTATATTACATTACTGTAATCTCATCTGGAAGGGATGAAGGCAGAGATGATGCAGCAAGTAGCTGTTTCCTCTGAAAAATCCCCTCTCTTCTCTCTACCAGCTGCATGTTAGGAACACAAAACTGCACCTTTCCACCAGGCAAAGATGTATCAAGTACCTTCCTAATTACCAAATGCCACATCGACTTAAAAGTACTTTTGCTGGTAACTCAATCTCTCTGCAGATCCAGCTGAGCTGCATTCCCACACTGCATCATCACATCCAGCCCTTGTCTTGCTACCATCTGCTCTTCCCCAAGTTACTCAGCCTCTGCTGAATCTCCTTCAGGAAAGGGAAAAAAAAAAATCTGATCTCTGTGGACATACAAAACATTCAGGAACAAAGTCTCCCCACAGTCTGCCCTAATAGCTTTGTAACTTGTTGAATGAAAAAGATGCTAATGTGGAAATGCTGTGGTTTTCCCTGGGGAAAACTCCTCCTCTGGGGAGCTGTGGGAGCTCCCCCAGGGAGGGGAGCAGTTGTCAGAAAAGCCCTTAGGAGCCTCTGGGAGAATTCCCACCCTCCTCCATTTGTCTTGGAGCTTGCAGGAGAGGTGATATCTCTCTGATCAGTGGCATGAAAGGTGCTACCCACCATTTTCCAGTACCTTGAACAAACCCTGGTACAACACTGGTTCTGGTTTTGCTCTTTTGTTCTGTGTTGCCACTGGCAAGTTCTGAGACAGTTGAAGCAGTAAAGTATTATAAGACTTAGCTTCCAGGAGCATTTCAGGTATTTTATCCTTTCCTCCACCTCCATCCTTCTCCCTCCAAAAGAAAGGGTTAGACTGGTGCCAGTGATAGTGAAGAGAAGGGATTTGTGCAATTTCTTTCATGATTTAATTGTCATCTTCAGGCAAGGAGTTGACAGTACCTAGAAATAATAACTCTTGTTCAGAGCTGCTTGAGGTATCTAGAGTGTAATTTAGGTGTGCTCTATATATTTCTCTAAAAACAATTCATAAATGCTGTCATCTAGTTGTGAGCATAATGAGAATACGCCATTTTTGGGGGGGAGGAGGAATTTAAAATGTGATGGAAATATGGTTGTACTCTGAGAAATTGGGAGTGCAGAAACGACACCTACTGATTCAGCTGATTTGTGGATATTGAGTCCCATCTGCTAGCTTCAATGAATCACTGATCTTGTTCTTTACTCCCGCCTTAGCTGTGTAGGGCTTTTCTGCTTCACAAAAATACTGTATTTAAAAGTGTCAGCTTTCATAACAGCTCAACTTAGTGTGAGGTTATTTAATTGTTCAAGGAGAATACAAGGGAATATGGAGATTTTTACCTCCCTTAAAAATCTTTTTACTTTTAAACTGAAGTTAAAAATATTTCTAAGATTACCTGTAAGTCAGCGATGCGTTATTCAGACGGAGTCAAGAATTAATGAGCAGCATTCAGTGCTGTGCACTGGCAAGCAGCTTCTTATGCTACATTTTTTTTCTTGATACATAGATAAAAATATCCATACTACCTACCCTTGGTTATCTAAAATGCTAGCTGCCTCAAACTTTACTTAAACATACTGAATTATGAACCTTTTTGCCTGAGATATGATTGCATTCCTGCAAACTGCCTGAGACCTATAAAAGCGATAAATATCTTCGTGCTGCTCCTTGGGCTTCGTGCAGCTTTGGAACTTTGTGGGACATGAACCTTCTGCCTTGAATCATTTCTGTTAGGGAGCAGGAGGAACTGATGCTGATAGGCACTCAGTGGGTTAAAATAATATGTCAGCACTTCTGGAAAGGCTGATAATACCTTTTAGGCTCTGGTGTAGCACACTGATGTGTCTTTTTCTGGCACAGCCTCTGATTTGGTCATCCTTGAGCATGCTACAAGTAGGTAGGTGTGAAATTGTAACAAGGCTTGAGCCCCAACTCTGCAGAAATTGCCCACCTGGACAGCAGAGACTGGGTCAGTTTACAAATCCCAACTACCCTGGGAAGGGATGGTGTGGGAGTCTGTAGGAGAAGAGCTTTGAGCCAGCTGATGTGCTCAGCATTGGTGTGGTGACATCTCTGCAATGTGCAGCTGGATGGAGATAGAGGGGCTGGGCAGCTCTGTGATCTTTTCATGTTATGGGTGACTGTGGAAAGGCACGGCTGCAAAGCAAGGCAGGAGTCAGAGCTCTTCTCTCTTCTGAGGTGTGTATTAAGTATGGCTGGCATTGAGGTGCATATCCAAAGATAAAGATTGGGGTCAGTCAGTGAATTTGGCTTTAAGTTTGGCATCAAGATTGCTTTTAAAATCAGCAGTGACACAAAAATCAGGATTTTACTCTAATTTTCTGTAAGTTTGATCACTTGGTGGTGAGACCATACTATGTTCTGACATGGTAAGTTTTTCTTTGTTCTCAGTTTCTAGCTGATATTTTTTTCAGCTGAATGTAAAGCAACTAAGCTGATAGATGTCTTGTGCTGGGACTTTCTATCTGGTCTCTCTTTCTGCCTTCTATCACTAAAGGCATCTGTTTCTGACTGAGTCAGTCGGGAAGTCAAAAAACTTGAATTTTTCTTTTGACAGCTTCTTCCCTATTTTCCTCCAAGACCATCTCATCTTCCTTTTCAAGTCCTCAGTCATAATTTTCTTTTTATTTAGACTAGATATAATCCTAAAAAAATTGGAAGGAAGATTTTAAACTATGCCTTTAAAACTTTGAAGAATTTTGTTTTGCTGCAACATGAAAGAGAATTTAAAATTATTTAAATTATCTAAAGAACACATATGTCTGGACAGGCTTGCAGAAGAATACAGCTATGTGCTTTAAATTACATAATCAAAGATATTGCATGACTCGTGCTTCAAGTTCTCAGAGCTATCAGGGTCCCTTCTCTAAGGTATACCTCTAAAACTTCATTATAATCCAATTTGTAGAGCTGCCACTTGACATTGACTTGGTAGCCAAGATTAGGACTGACTAGACCTGGAGAGTTTATGTCAATCACAGGAAAATATGCACCACTTGGTTGGCTCTGAAAAGCCTTTGAAAGCTAGGCAGAGGCTTTTTAAAAGGGATTTCTGGAAGAAATTCAAGTGTTTGGTAGTGAACACGCCATTGCTTGAGCCACATGCTTATAGGTTTTTGAGCTTCCCAGGGGGATTTGGGCTTGCTGGGGTGAGCCAATGAATCCAACAGCAGTGTGTCACCTTCCTTCAGAGGGTTTTAGTCATCAGTCTTGTATGCCCTTTTCAGCATTGCCCTTAAGTTAACAGGTGATATGAAAATAGCATTTACTCAGTAGAATAATTTCCTGTGACTGCTTGGATTACCTTTGAGGTAAAAGCTGATATTTGATCAGTACTAGTGAAGCTGTCTGGCTTGCTGCAAATTCATATCTTACTGCATCCCACAGTATCATCTGTCCATCTCACTAATAGATCAGCTCCACTGCCACTGGCAGAATAAAGAGGATTCTGATCTATTTTGTGGATGTAGAGAAAGGTTGGCAGGGCTCCATTGGCCGTACTTATCAACTAATGTAATGAAGTTTTAATGTCAGAAATCTGTTGTTGATGGTTTGTTTGCAATGCACTTTATCAAACTAAGACTTATTCATAGAATGCCAGCTGTATTGTGTAGTTATATGCAAGCGTCCAGATATTAGGAAACAATAGATTTAAATATCTCCTAGCAGTAAGGGTTAAGGTCTATGGTGAATATCTTGGTGTTTATTACCTATGTCAGCCTCCAAACAGTGGTAACTAAATGGCACATAGAGTGACACCTGTAGTTTCAATGGCAATGATTCAATAAGAAGCAAATGCTGTAAAAAACCACAGCCAATACTCCTGCATGGGTACGTGGTTTTAGATCTGAACAATGTGTTTTAATGGCAAGGTGATCAACATTTTTTCTTGCTTCTGTTTCTCTAATGCAGCATTGTGCAAAAGAAGTAAGGTAAGTCACACAGAAAATTTTATTCTCATTGCATGACTTGTTTATGGTGGATGTGGGAATAAACATAGCTTCAGAAATGAGTGGGTGATCACTGTTTTGATAGAGCTCTTGCACTCTTGCACATAAAAGATACTTAAACTGTATATTTTCATTTAACAAGAGAAAAATATTTCACAAATTCTCTTATACTTTTTTTCTGCCTTGGAACAGAGGGCAAGTGTGTGTCTTTGTTTTTTGGGGTTTTTTAATAAATGGTGCTGCAGTCAGATTTTCAAATTTTTCTATGTCATTTCAGATTAGGTAATTTAAAAGCTTAGAATATACTATTTCCACTAATTAGGTCTTGAATACTTGTGCCAAAATTTCATCAGGAAGCCAATATCTACCAATGTCTGACAAAATAAAAGAACCAGGTGAACAACATGGACCATGTACATGCAGAAAAATGTCTGCATGTATCACAAGCTGACATTTCATTTATGCATGAAAGCGAAAAAGGAGAGAACATACATGGTAACACCCTAGAATACAGCCTCATTTTCAAACCATCTGACATGAATCTTAAGTTTAGTAAGCTTTTACATATCTTTTTGCTGTGTATATTTGGGCATTGAGTAACATGCATGTGGGAGTTACTGTAGTTCTGGTGATGCAGGACATTTTCAAACAGATTATTTAAAATTTCCCAAAAGGGAGCTCACACTTGAGCATGTGCCAGGGGCTGATGGCAAAGAGCACTAGGGAAGTCATTGGGCTGCCTGGAAGGGCACCATGGATGTGGGCTTTTCTGCCCTTGGAGCCAGTAGACAGTCAGGCAGAGTCATATGTTATTAAACCTACCAATGGGAGACCCTCTGGTCCTGAAGACAGCTGCTGACAACAACAATTGTAGAGATAAAATTACCATTTTAAGTGGTTATGACTTTTAGGTTGATATTTCCTGATGTAGAATGTAGAAACGTGAGAAGCTTATTGTTTGGTTTATGTAGTTCCATGGCAGTGTTAAAAATAGTCTATGTAAGACACGTCTCTTTCCTGTTTTTCTAAGTGTAATTCTTGGCTCCCATTAGGAAAGTAAACAAAATGTTTTATTTTGACTGTTCAAGGAGGGTTGCAGTGGTCTAATGCAGGAGTGAGCACAAGGCAGTGGAAAGAAGATGTTGGGTAACACTAAAAGTAGAAGTTGGCAAAGCAAACATATATAGAACACAAGTATTTAATTTTCCAGCTTGTGTGGTTTGCTCTGTGGTGGGTTTAGGCCCCACAGGGTTTGTCTTGTTTGTTTAGTTCTAGCCGCCTGCAATCCCTGTGTGTCCGCTCATTTTCCACATTAAGAACTCTGGATATGATTATCATGACTAGGGAAGAACAGTGAAATTACACCTTGCTGAACTAACTCTTCTGAGATTTACTCTGCCTATTCTTTTTGTCTGTGATATAATTACACTCAGTAACAGGGGCATTCAGCTTCTTGTTTACTGAACCTATTCTGCTCTGTGTGTTTTCAAATTTGGTTATGTTGCTGATACCAGGAATCAGTGGTTATGTGCTTGTTTAACTTATTTTCAGTTACTTTTGCCTCCTGAATACTTAAATGCAGATCCTTGATAACTAGCCTGTTGTTTTTAAAATTAGCTAACTTAATATTTTAAAATTTTATGTAGAAGTTATGTACCTCTTCTGTCAGGTAGAGATCAGCAACATGTATCGAGAGCATTTAATATCACACCATAATAATATCTCTTTCCAAAGATATATTTTGCCCACTTTCAAAATTTCTGATCCTAAAATCTGTCTGCTTGTTCTGCCTCAAGAGGGTACTGGAGTCCTTTTGAGAACAAATCCTCCTAACATTTCCCATTTGACAAACTGAGAAAAGTATGTAGTCATCTTTTCATAAGAAAATTGAACAAGTAGATCCTGGGGGAAAAAGGCATGGCAGACTCTTTTGTTCTGCATGAGTTGCTGGCTTGTTGGGTTTCAACACACTTTTTCATAGTTTCTACCCACTTCCTTTGCAAATACATTGGAACACAGTGTCATTCCTAGGGGAAGCCATCATGTCTGGCTGCTTCAGTGCTCAGTCAAGATGATCCAGTTTTATTTCTTATTAGTCTGAGAGATGTTACCATTGCATGCTTTTGATTTATTCCCGTTGCTTTGTACTAGCTTTGGGATGGATCTCAGAGCCCAGCAGGATGAGTGTAGAGTGACTACAGAATATGTTCCTTACTTTAGACTAATATTTTAAAATGTTCTTTTGTTTTGATTAGCTGAAGAATAGAGGAATGGAAAACTTCTGCTTTGATTATAATCCTACAAATGAACATCAAGTAACCGGACAGAGGGTCATACTCTACCCATGCCATGGCATGGGACAAAATCAGGTAAGAATAATGTTTTATTTTTATTTTGACTTAACATTTAGGGTTGTAATGTAAGGAAGTATGGTAAAGTCATTGCAGTAGGGCTGAGAGAATATGTTGCCGCAGTAAGGTGATCTTAGTTTGAGTTTTGATTCTTGCACTAAATGCTTTTTATTTTGATGTTTCTTCAGGTCAGATTTTCTTCATTCTGAGGATGTGTCTACCCAGCCCAGGGAACTCATGCACACCTTTATTATGCCTTTCCACAGAGCTCATTAGCAGGGGTTAATGGCACATCACTGCAGCTATAGTGCTCACAGGCCAGTGTTCACTCAACTCCAAAACCCCTCTGAGCTTCTCTCTGTCCATGCCTCTAAAGCCCTTAATGACATTGGAAACCTCACCTAGTTCCACCTGGGTCTGGCATCATGTCTCTTCCTCGTGGTGCTTGTCTAACTACCCAAGAGGTTTTTGGCCACATCTTCTCCTGTCCTTCTACAGAAATGTCCTCCCTCCTTGGGCTCCACAGTCCAGGAGAGCAGGGGCTCTCTTTAATGCTGTCATTCTTGCTGTCTTGTTTTTAACTTCTGTTGATGAAAATGCTGTTTTCTTTCTCCATGTTGACTGAACCTTTGTGCAGCAGTTGTTAGTTTTGATACCTATAAGCCTCTCTGCATAATGCCCTGGTAAAAGTGTTGTGGGGCACTGTGTGAATGGCTAGAATGGCTGTTTTTGCATAGTTTTGAGTGACCATCTTCCAGAATTGAAGTTTGATATTTGATGTGGGTCATGTACTTGCCTATCTTGATTTTTGGCTTCTAATTCCGATTAGAGTAAACACAGTACTTGAGATATGGTCTCATCAGTGCTGAGTACCAAAGGTCTTGTGAGACCTCTTGTACATAACCCTGTGACAGCTTGGGTGGCTTGACTGTTCAGGTTCTTTTTTAGTGAAATTAATCCAAACATTCAGTTAGGATTGTTTGGAAAAAGGAAAAAAGGGAAAACAAAGTTTGGGAAAAAAACAGAGATGTGACAGTTAAGCAGAGTATCTGCTATCGTTCTGAACTCTGCTTAAAAAAACAAACATAAAAGCTCAAGGAGTGTAGAACAAATCTGTATTGGGGAGAAGGCTTCTAATATGAATTGCACTTTACATGAGAAAGGGGAAAGAAAAAGCTATGTACCTCAGATCTTAAGAGGAAATAGATTTGCTGCTGATAGCAAGTTTATTGCCTAAATTATTATAACTATTATTTAGTGTTATTTATTAGCTCATGTCTGTTTTATGTCTTAGGTTTCATAATATTTCTGTCCTTAAGGTCAAGGTGCAGAGGAAGGCAGGGGGAGAATCTTGTACCATAAAAGCCAAAGGATCTCAGTACTGACAGATGCATGCCAATTATGCGAAGCCCCACCTCACCCTGTTTACTCCCTCAGTTCAAATTCTTGCAGAAGTTAAGAATACTTCTGTAGATCTCTATAGAGCAGTTAATAATCAGATAACCCAGTCAAGTCACTTTCTTATAAGTGACTTGATAGCTTTTGTAGATTAAGAAGCAAGTAATGTAGAGGATTACATGCTAACATGCCAAAGGTATTTATAGATATATTTTTCCTTGTATTTCAGATTACAGAGAGGAGAGGGGTTGCAATTTTTTTTTTTTTGCATTTCTCTGAGCAAAAAGAGTTAGCTTAAATTTTATTTCTTTCCCCAAGAAAGAATAAAGAAATAAGATAAAAGGTGAAAGCAAAAGAGAACAGTTATCCTTTGTTTAGCTGGCACTAGGAGATTAACCTAAGAGATTAACTGAATTTACTGCAAGATATCACATCACTGGCTATTAATGCTCTTCCATCTCTGCTGGTGGTGCATCCATGTACCTGTGGTGGCAGGCGCCGGGCTGGGAGCAGCGACACTCTGGGAACTGTGCAAACCGCTCCCTCTGCTGGCACCCGGGCAGGAGGAGGATGGAGAAGTGGAGAAAGCACCTGACTGCCATGTAAACCAATAAAGGAAAATATGAGATGACTTAAGAGAACTGCAGAGCCTGAGGAGGGAAGGCCAAACACAGGAAATGGGTAAAACAAGATTAGCAAAATGGGCCAAAAGGCACGGGAGGGCTGGCAGGAGCCAGGCAGAAAGGGCCAAGGTGACAAAGGCAGTAGTAGTTTGTGACAGAGGTTGAGCAGCTGGTGATGAGCAGGGCATGTGTGACACAGGGAAGAGTAGGACAGGGAGTGGACCAAGCAGAGTCATTGGAGAACATTTTAGTGGAAAGGGGCATGGTGACTGAATGTGGGAGCTGAGATACCAGCTGGCAAAGGAGGACATGAGTAGGGGGGATAGGTAGTTGCAAGAGAACAAGTGGACAGCAGGAAGAGTTGTGTGTGGGAGAACAGAGGAAGACTAAAATAAGACAAGATGTAGAAACACAAGTGAGGTGGGAAATGAAGTTGGGGTTGCTGGACTTGCAGCTCCCTTTTCTGGCTCACAAATAGCTGTGACACCTACCAGCAGGACATTTCTCTCCATTTCTTTCCCATCCCACCACCTTCTTGACAAACTGAAAAGGTAGCAGGCTGTTCCTTGTGGTGTGAATCCTTTGGCAGGTGACACTGTCAGAATCAAAACAGTCAAGTCTTCCACATTTATGTCCATTGCTGTCTGCTGATGAAATGATTGTGGCAAGGTTTGGTCATCCTCTAGTTTTAACAACAACGGAATCTCAGAGATATTTACTGACAGCAGGCAGCCCTTAACTTCTCTTTGGCCCCCTGGAAGGGAATCCACCATCCTAATCCCAAACTCTTCCTGCCTTTTTTCTGTGAGTTTGTTCTCATCACTCCACTCTTTATCTATATAGAGTTTTAGCAGCAAGCCCTTATTCCAAACTTTGCTCCTGTTCCCTGTCCCACACTACAGGCAGGTGGCTGTTTATGTAGGGGACAACTTCAAAACTCTTTTCACTGGCAACAAGTCTCTACTTGGTGACCTCTGAATATCTGTGTGCACTGTGCTGAGAGGAGAGAGCACTGTGCTCTTGGTTATTTATAAGGTCCAGCACCTGCTCCTCTTTTACATCTCAGTGAATAAAATCACTCTCAGAAAACTAAAATTTCTGGTAGTTTGTTTCTGTTCCTTCTTGAATCCATGGTCGAATTGAGAAGGTTTCTTTTACTTCTTTTGTGTGAGTGTAAGAAAACTAACTGGAGGGGTTTTTTTTTTAAATTAGCATTATCCTTATCACAAGAAAGGGAGGATAACACTGCAGTATTAAAAGCTGAGTGTATCCATAAGAGAGGAAGGAAATACACAAAACACTGGGCACTGATTGCTTGTACCTCAGGCTGCTTATGTTTTGTGGGAGTATCTGCCCCACAGAGGAGAATCAAAGGCTTTGAAACTCAACACCAGTGAAGCCCTTTGCCCTTCTGGGTATGGCTGGGAAGCAGTACAGAGGCAGCAATGTGTGATGGCAAGAAATCAGCCTGATGTGATAAGAGGATGGGAACACACTGACTGACAGTGTTCTTCCCAGAATTCCCATTTAGAGCTGATACATTTGACATAACAGTGAGAGGGAAACAAAGAAGTTAGAAAGCCCTTGGGTTTTCAGCAAAAAAGAGTATCAGACCTGGTAACCTCTCTGCTGGTTCTACCCATCAAGTGCAAACTTTTGCCTGCATACAAAACAACAATAGCCAGGCACAGAGAAGGATGAGAGTATGTTTCAGGGTCCAGTGAGGTAGCCAAAATCTGCTGCTGGCCCCAGTACCAGAGAGACACTGATGCAGCTGAGACATATCCTGTAGATTGTCCAGAAGCCAGAGACAACGGGTAAAAGGCCTCATCAAGTTCGCCAATAGCACTTAAGGGAATCTACTGATTCTCAGAAGGAAAGAAATGCAGTAAGGCTACTAGTTACTGTGCCATGGATCAATTTGAAAATGCTTCCTTTCTGCTAACAGAATGCAAGAAAAGAGAACTAAAAAATGCTTTACCTTTTGAGGAGGAAGATATTTATTTCCTGTATTACTAGAGCTTGGAAAAGCCCAAAGCCTGAAGTATTTATTCAGTTTGAAGTGTAGGGTAATAAACTGATTATGTTCATTGGGCAACAAGGCAGGAGTGCTTGGTTGTTAGTACTATAACCCCATTCCTTGAAGCTATCCAGAAATTAACCATTTTACTTGCTCTTCTTTGGAATCTGGTGCAAGTCCTTGAGAGACCATTCAGGAAAGATATCAGTAGTAAGAAGTGCTCTGATCTAGAAGCTGCTCTATTTATTCTTGGCACATCTGGTACAGTCAGCAGCTTGCAAGCTTTCACTTATACAAATTGCTAAAGAGTTATTATATCTAATACATCCCCTAACGAGCAAGGCTCTAAATATGGCTTTGTGAAAGTGGCAGCTGTAAAAAGTGTCCATCCACACACAACTGAGCAGAACTGAGGCTTTTTCTTTATTCACAAGCCATAGGATTAAAATGTATGTCTCTGTAGCTCACTGTGGTGCCCAAAGTAGCGAGTTTTCCATGTGTCAGTCAGATACTGAACCTGGGAATAAAGCCTAAAGGCCAGGGAGTAGCTGCTGCCTGTTAGGGTAAATAATAATAACAGGACCAATATTCACACAATTTACTTTTGTTGTCGATGAGATTTTTTGTTTTTTGCATATGGCAAATGTAAAAATAGTGCAACCTACATTGTAGGAACAGATCTTAGCAATAGGTTTCAAGGGAAAATCATGGTCTCTGAGGTCTTATGTCAGCAGGGAGACTTCAAACCTGATGTGGCTTTCTCAAAAACACTCATTTCCCTTTGTGGCTTACCACAAATGAATGGTGGCAAATAGGTGAATTCTGGGGGGCGGGGGGGAAGGCAGGGGTCAGTCACTTGCATCATGGCTGGGAAAAAACCCCCATGAGACTCCACAGGGTGATGCAGTGGGCAGCATTGGTCAGTGTATGGGTGTGACAGCCACCTTGACAGAGAAATTCCTGATTGTGACAATAGGAGGGGCAGATTTCATGAAACAACTATTATCAGTGTAGTCCAGATCAGAGCTCTTACACTTGGAAACGGATGGCTGAAGATTTTGTAATAGCACAGTCCTGTTTATACTGAAACTCCACTTCCAACTCCTCATCAAGGTTATTAGCCCTGGTGGTTGTTAAGGATGTTTTTGTGGTAAGTTCAAGTATGAACATTTCTGAATTAGTACAGCCCCCTTCACAAAGCCTTACAGTCTCCAGAGGGGAAACAAAACAAAAGAGGATTCCTTCTCTCCCTCATCCTTTTATTGGTCTCTGCTAATGCAGCTGTACTATGGGTAATAAGCAATTTTCTGATGTTTATACAACTCTCCTGTACTTTATTGAGTGTAATGTAAATCAGATCTAAACACACATCCGTGCACTATAGTCATCTAAATTTTTTATAAGCTTGCTAAATAAAAACAACTGTCCAACTCTGCCACTCTTTAATGAAGTCCAAAAGTTGGCAAATATTCATGATAAGTATACAATTTTAAGGAAGTCTTCAACCATAACTGCTACAGAAGCCAGGAGTTTCAGAGCATGTTCATAACATTTCTGTAGAATATCGTGCAACAAGTAAAGACAGTAAATTGTCTTTAAGGAAGTTTTTTCATGTTTAAAAGCAGCTGTACCTGTTTTGCTTCAAATAATATCTTAAAACTTTATAGAACAAAATGCTCATCACCATGCATCCCTAGTGGTGGAAATGGCCATTATAACTGGAAATGAACCTGGACCAAACTGCATTTGAACAATGCAGTGAGCAACTCCTTAGTTAAAAGTGATATTACTTTGTGATGACTGAATTAAGAAGGCATAATGTCAGGCCAGAAACTGTTTTCTATCCAATTTTTAAGGGGGGCCTAGAATGTGAAAGTTAAATATTGCAGTCGAATTTTGGAAATTCTTTAATACTGGAACGCCTGTTTTCCAGCACATTTAAGTGCTACAAGAATAAAGCAGTGCTGTGATGAGATTGATTTTCTGTAAAATAGTAAGCAGTAGAAGTTAAGGACTCCTGAATATTTCTGACAAAATTTCCCTTCACAGCAGCAACTTTTATTCGTGAACCTAATTATAGTCTCTTAGTATATGCTTCTTTCTAAACACTCTCTGTGTGCATGTGAAATGACTGCTGTCCTTTGTTTCTTCCCTTGGGTTTGTAGTTTTTCGAGTACACATCCCACAATGAAATACGTTACAACACGCGGCAGCCGGAAGTCTGCGCAGCCGTTGATTCAGGAACTGACTACCTGACGATGTACTTGTGTCAAGAAAATGCCCACAGTGTTCCTGAAAACCAGAAGTTTATTTTCAGAGAGGTAAGCGTGCCTGCTTGGGTTCGGGTTTGCTCTTTTTTGTGAGTGGGTGGAAGGAGAATTGTTGAATTTTTGAAATTTTTATCTTACTGCATACACATGCTACAACACTGGCACAGGTCTCTGGGAGAAATAGGCTATCTTGGCTTTTAACATCTGAACACAGAAACAGGGTAGTGAGCAAAGAGCATTCCAGTCATAAAGAACAGGAAGATTAGAGGAAGGAAAGCACCCTTGTTAGCATCAAGGAGGTTGGGAACATTCTCTCTTGCATGTCGCCCCTGCTGTTTTCTCCTGAGATTGAGGTGCTTCAATATAACCCTGTCCCAGCCAGTCATATGGCTGGCCTACTTCTCTCTTTTAATTGACTTATTTCCCAATATTTATATTCTCATTTATCCCCAATACTTGACACATCACCATTACTTTGCACTCTTTCCTGCTTTTAAGCAGCTTCCCCTACATGATATTAGAAAAGTTTGTGTTTAGTAGTTTTGAATCCGTAAAGAAGCCCCTGGATGCCTGAGAGAAAATAAGCTGGGTGAAAAATGATGGCCTTGGTCAGGTTCTGGAGTGTTGTTATTTGGCTAATGGAAAAGGTCACATAATATATCAAAATGGTATATTTACATAATGTGTCTGCATAATGCATCGAATCCCTACAGGCTCCATGGCTGACAAATGTCACACTTCGATACTACCAGCAGTGATAGGTAGCAGGGTAAACTCTAAAAAAATAAGATGGAAGTTACTGTCTGTTCCCTAAATCTAGTCCAGACTGAAGCTCATAGTGATATTACTAAATAAAAATGTTTAAAAGGTTGACTTTATAAATTATGTTTCATTTTTAATGTCATCTTTTAACAAAATTGCTCAGTCATATTGCATGAATCCCTAAGATGGTGTATATTGAAGGATCTTCAGTCACTTCAAGAAGTAATCAAGAGAACTGAACTTTTCAAATTGAAAAAAATGAAAAAATTGAAAAAAATTATGGAATGTATCTGTTTCCACTGTAACCATAATTTCATCATCTGAGACTTTAGAAATTACTTTAAATGTTCTTTCTCATGATCACTTTGTGTGTGTGTGTGTGTGTGTGTGTGATTTGAACGTACTGCTCTGCTCCAGTTCCTTTTCTGCTGCTGCACTAAATCAAAAGCACCAGTCTCCACCTTTCAAGGCGAGTGATGGGTGAGGTGTCAGCACCACATTTCTTTTGCTTTGTGCATAGTACTGTCAGGCAGCTGTCCTTATGGATGGAGCATAATCAAAGACTTGAACAGCCTTCCCAGCAGCTTGGCAAGAATTGAGTTCTTGCGGACACTGAGTCCAAAATGAGTGAGATGGATACTGATTAATCCGCTCTAAAACTTGAATTATTGTGATGGAAGCAAGAAAGTAATTCTGCAGCTGAATCTGTCAGCAAGTCTGTGAGCAAGCGCATGCTGCTGGGCATCAAGAGCTGCAGCTCAGGATGCAGTTAAGTGCAACATTCCTGATGGGGGAAGGAGCAGACTTCCACAGGAGTCAGGGCTATTGACAGAAACAAGGCATTGGCATTTTCCTTTCAAAGCTGCCAGGGGCCTTGGGAATTGCTGCCCCCAGGCCAAGGGGAGGGCCTCAGAGCAGGGCAGTCCTCCACAGCTGCTACACTGCCCTTTTGCAGCTTGCTGTCCTAGCTGACAGCACTCCTGGATTGGAAGGAGAGACTTGATCTAGAGATAAATGTAAAAAAAAAGGGCCTGAGGTCTCAAAATGTGTTCTTTAGGGAATTTGACTGTGGAGGCCTGTCAGACCTTACACTTCTGAGGCAGCTTTCCTTTCAGCAAAGCAAGTGAACTCCATACACATGTGCAGAAAAGGGGCATACTTAGATACTTTTACTTTTTCCATCAAAAATATACCCTATGAAGAGACAGGAAAATTTCTTGCTAAAATATTTCCAACATTTATGCTTAACGAGCAATATTTACCTTTTACTCACAAGATGTGCAGTAAATTGATACATTTGGGGGTAATGCTTGTGCTTGGCTTAGTTCTTTTCTGCCATATTGTGGTCCAGTTACAAAAGGCAATGAAAGCAAATGTTAGCACATCCTTTACAGGCTGAGATGCCACTTCATGAGTCACTCTAAAGCAATGCTGATGTCAGGTTATGTAAGTTTAAAAGCAGAATATTTTGATAAAGTTTCAGACATCCTCAAGTTAGGCTTTACTGCACAACCCCATTGGAAGAAAGAAGCTTCTCCTTCTCACAATCCCTCCTTCCAATCCCTTTTTCCCAGTTGCTGAACCCAAAAATGTTCAAGGTTGCTTTACTGCCCAAAATCCATTCCTCGCACAATCCCAAGGCATGCCACAAAATGGCCGCCACCGAAGAATATGTGGGATATTCATTTGTTGCAAATGATTTCTGAAATAAACAAGGGCCAGGAGACTTCTTCTCCTTTATAATGCCTTTATTAAAAGTGATCAGCTCAGGATTGGGCGGCTCGGCAAGGCTGCAGTCCCCGTCGCGTCTCCCAGGGCGACTCAGAGGAGGAGGATATGTGCAGCTCCGTCCACTAGGGGCAGAGCCGGGGGATCCAGTCCTCGTGGGAGCTTTTAAGGGCTTGATGTCCCCGTCAGATGTTGCCTCTTCTCTCTTATCCGGCTTGGTCTCTCCGCCGGGGACGACTCTCATGGTCAGGGCGAGAGGGACTCAGCATCTCTGCAGGCTCAGCACTTGGCTCCTCACATCCGGACATCACTTTAGTCTCTCAACTCTTAGGTGGCTCGTTGTTTTTAGGGTTTTCTCGTTGCATTTTGGAGTCAGGGTCCCAAAAGCATGCTGGTCTTGGAGTCACTTTGCATAACCCCCCCCACCCTCTCAGGTGTCTTCCCTATGCTGGGAAGAGAACACAGCCTTGGGGAAGGGCCATCACCCCACCCCAGCCAGGGCCTTTACTAATACAAAAGGGGTGATAAGCTACAATGACCCGTGATTACAATAACAAAGCACACAGAACCCTGGCAGAGACAGATCTGGCTGCCTTTTTGTAACTTTTTCTCACAAAAAAAATATTGACCGAATTTTTGTTCATAACAATTTCTGTTATTTCAAAATACAGTGGTATGTCTGCAATTTTTGAGACCTGAAAAGCTAACTTTTTTTCTATCTTTTGTAGGATGGTACCTTGTTTCACCCACAAACCCAGAGGTGCTTACAAGCCGAGGCAAACGCTTACAATGGGAATCCAGTACCATTGCTACAACCTTGCACCAACTCGGACTATCAAAAATGGTTCTTCAAAGAAAAAAGTTGATCCAGATGTTGTCTAGGATATAGCTGAATACAAAATAATGTGCTCTTTCTAGTCAGCCTTTTGAAAAGCTCATAAGTGATATATTTTTGTATGGAAAGAACTGTAATTAGTTGACAAGCCTTGGATCTCGTTTCCTGGAGCTTTAGAAGGCACTAAGTACTGAGAGCTTCATAAAGTGCCACAGAATCTGCTCCTTTTTATTTGGCAGCTACATAACTGCTTCTGAAGTGTCTTAGGTTCTTTACATGTGACATTTTTTTAATCTGCTGTGTGGAAGTAAGGCAGTCACAGAAATTGCACTAATGTTAATCTGCCAATAACTTAAAATGTTTATTTTTCTACTAAAACATTCTCAAGTTGGATTTTTTACAGATAGTAGTTAATAATTGTTCTTGTCTTTTAAATACCAAGAACGTAAATGTAGGCCATATTCTGCCCTAAGTCACTACCAGAAAGCCCTTACTGAAGACAATGTGGATTTACACATAAAGGCAGAGTATGACTGCATGGTTTTGCACAAATAACAATCTAGTTGCATACAAATTGCACATGCTTGACAATACCATACCTTAACTGATCTGACAATTTTAGATGTTCATGGCACTTGAAAAGTTTCTAATCATGCTTAAGATGGTTTGGGAGTAAAATGGGGATTTTCTCATCTTTCTTAAAGGCAGAAGGCAACAATATTTAAAGGTGATGCTTTGGGAAAACCTGTTTTGATTCATATGGGCCCAGCTATGTGGCTGCATCCTAGAATCCACAACCAACTTTAACGTTATGTGGATTTTCAATGTGCATAAAACTTTCAAAATAATAATATCAACAATTACTTTGTAAAAATTTGAAAATTACAGTTAGAGAAAATGAGTCTTAACATTTAAGAGTTTAAATGATTCGTGGAAAAAATATTTTTAAAACAGTTTTGCAACTGATTTCTGTGAAATTCAGCTAATATTAATACAAAAATTATTGTCTTTGAGGTATAACTTGCATTTTGTCTGGGAGCTCCTTTTAGATGAGTTAACCCTGCATGTGGTCCTGCTGAAAACAGGAGGTGTATCTGCAGCAGTCCAGGATGGTTTGTGCCCTGGTGTGTGGGATCTGCCTTGCCCGGTCAGACAAGGAGTGTGTAGCAACGTGTCTGGCCATCGACCATCAGCATTACCGTGTTGATTAGAAGGGTTTCAGCTCATAAGAGGAGTTTCTTTCCCTGTCAGATGAAGGAATGCTTATGTGTAGAAGGATGAAAAAATGTCAACCTTTTTCCCCCCAGAACTCTGGGCATCTGTTTTGATTAGTTTGGTATGTGTTTTGTTCTTTGCTTTTGTTCATGTTTTCTATAAAAAATGTACAGCCTTTCCTTTGAATCTGCATAAGCTCATGCCATTTTGGCATACCTATTTATATGATTGGGTGTGGGGGGAGGGTTTCTGCTTTTAGGAGATACATGTGTACATGTTCTTCCAAGGTCTTTCTTACCCATGTAGATAGAAGGTTTTTGTGAGCACCTTTGAAATTTTGTCTCTGTGGGCTAGACTGATGAAACTGATGTTAGAATTAATAAAATATTTTGTGATTCAGTAGAGTGGGAAATGTCTTATCCACTATTTTTTTTTCTTGTGGTCAGTGGTTTTCATTTCATCATTTTGCTGATCTCTTAGGTCCAGATCCCTACAGCACCTGGGAGAAGACAGCTTCATTTTATGGTGCCTCAAGTTCTGTTTCCTGAACTCAGTAGTTCTTCTGTTCACCTGGTAGCAGCAGTGGTTTATATTTTGTGGAGCCACAAATCAAAAGTGAGTGGCTGCATGAGAGAACAGCAAGGATTTTCTACCAATTTCTGCTTTGCCTTCTTGACTGCTGATTGAACCATGTTAGTTGCTGATAAAAGCCCAGCTGCTAGAATCACAGCCAAAGCTCTCACTGACCTCCATTCTCAGTGAGGTTTTCTTAGTCTTGGGATTTCAAGATTTCATCATCAGATGGTGGTATGCAAGTGAAACTTAGTAAGTGGAAATTATTTCCTATACATCTTCTCACTTTGCCCTTGTTTAGAAGGAAGTATTGGTGTTTTTGGCTTCCTGCAGCTAAGATGTTTTCACATATGCCAACAAACCTGCCAGCCTGGCTTGCATATTTGCTAGACAAACACAGTTGAGTTGAAAAGCAAACACCGAATGAAATAAACAGGGCCAGGAGACTTCTTCTCCTTTTTAATGCCTTTATTAAAAGTGATCAGCTCAGGATTGGGCGGCTTGGCAGGGCTGCAGTCCCCGTCGCGTCTCCCAGGGCGACTCAGAGGAGGAGGATAAGCACAGCTCCGTCCACTAGGGGCAGAGCCGGGGGATCCAGTCCTCGTGGGAGCTTTAGGGCGTGAGGTCCCCGTCAGATGTTGCTCCTGTGACCTTCCCAGGTGGCTAGTCCCGGCGTTGGAACCACTCCCTGCTCAGGGCGAGAGGGGCTCCGCATCTCTGCAGGCTCAGCCATCGGCTCCTCATGTCCAGACATCATTTTAGTCTCTCAATTCTTATTTGGCTCGTTGTTTTTGGGGTTTTCTCGTTGCATTTCGAGTCGGGGTCCCACAAAGCATTCTGGACTTTGGAGTCACTTTGCATAACCCCCCCCCCCACCCTCTCAGGTGTCTTCCCTATGCTGGGAAGAGAATACAGCCTTGGGGAAGGGCCATCACCCCACCCCAGCCAGGGCCTTTACTAATACAAAAGGGGTGATAAGCTACAATGACCCGTGATTACAATAACAAAGCACACAGAACCCTGGCAGAGACAGATCTGGCTGCCTTTCTGTAACTTTTTCTCACAAAAAAAATATTGACCGAATTTTTGTTCATAACAGTCCCCCCTCTTTTTCTTTGATCGAGCTTGAATTCTTAAGCTCGCATCAACTCACAATTTTTTGTTTTGAATCTACTATAAATCTCTTGTGCACTTTGGTAATCATGCTTACTTAACCTTGTTACTTTGCTTGGTTTTTCCAGATTGGTTTGTACAGCCAATACTGTTTTACTAAAACAGACAAATAAGCATAGTAAAAAGAGCAATCCTCCAAGTACACACACAGCGAGAAAAACCACTTTTTCCCATACATATTTTCTGAAAATCTCTAAATTCTCCCACCCATTGGGATCAAGTGTAGGAGTTTGATCTTGATTATTTACACATGCCAATCTTTTTATTTCGTTTGAAATGTCCCTAATAATTGAATTCTTTATTTTTAACACTGCCTGTAGCCGGATGACTTTGTTCAACACAGATTTTGGGATCCAAACTTGGCTTTTACAATTTTGGATTTTCTCAATTTCTATTTCACTTTCCCGGTTTTGTTTAATTTCTCCCAAATCATTATATATAGGAACTCCCAAACTTGATCCAGTTTCTTTGGGTAATAAGAAAATTGGTGTTATCACCTTAGCAATGCAGTTGCCAGATGAGATCAAACTTAGGGGTTTAGAGTTTCCCTGAAATGTGTTCCAAAAGGGGTTTATCTCTTTTCCAGTACACTCATATAAATACTTGTAACAAACAGTTTTTCTTACCATTTTCACCATTTCTTTGCTTTTTGCTAGATCTGCTGAGCTTGTTTCAGCAGCATCACATTCAAAGCAAAACCAGGCTTCCTCTATAGGGCACTCTCCTAGGAGTGGCTGCCTAAAAGTGGCAGTATTCTGGGCTATCCAATACACTCTCTTATTTTTCTCATAAAGGACCAATTGGGAGAGGTTAACACCATCAGGGTTAGAACTGATGTGGACTCTCGACAAGGAGCTCACTTCCTCCTCATAGCAGGGTTGGTAGCATTCACTGCACAGCTCAGCTGGGCTCCCCTGAGCACCACCAGCAATCAGAGCTATCAGTACCACCCTTCCCAAGAGTCCGGTATGGGTCATCTTGCACAGCCTGCCCACCCGGCCTTGCCTCTTGGGGAATTTTTTTCTGAGGACAAGCTTCCAAGCTCTTTAGAGTCCCTTCTACCCGCTTCTCTGGTTAAGCCTCTCTTGGTCTGTTCCCTACAAATTTTATTTTCCCCCCCAGGGGAGTGTTCTGTAGAGGGTTAACCTGGAGTCTTTAAAAATATATTGGGGAACTTAAACTAGAATTACTTATTTACAGCCTTAAACTTTTTACCAACATAATTTACACAAAACAGTTTTGAAACATTTTAAGCAATATTAGAACTCTGATACCAATTTTTCCCATACAGTTCAGTCTTTTTGACTCCTCTTCCTGAGAGTCAACTCCAAATCACAGTATACCCAGGTGAATTAACTTGTGATGTGGATGAATCCTTATCCAGTGCCTGGAGGTGAGTGGTGTGGACTCTGGCCCAATGCCAGAGGGGAAAACTGGGAGTCTGGCCCAATGCCAGAAGTAGACAGGGGTGTAGTCCGGTCCAATGCCAGACGTAGAAACTGGGAGTCTGGCCCAATGCCAGACGGAGACAGGGGTGGAGTCTGGTCCAATACCAGGGAGAAAGGGGTGCAGTCCGGTCCAATACCAGAATGCCAGAGGGTAAAACTTGGTGTTGAATCCTGGTCCAATACCAGGGGTGAGAGTGATGTGAGTCCAACCGTCTTAGTAATGAAGAACACCTGAAACGGGCTTTCAAACACAGGCATTAATGGTCTACTGTTAATGATTTTATCAAAACTCAGCTTCTCTGTTTAATGTTATCAGTAATTTCTCTTTTTCCATAGCTTGTATGTTTCTCTTATCAACTTCTACATATTTTGCAAGGAGTTGTATTTCTCCACTAACTTAACTCTCAGAGTACTTTTATTCTCCTATTTTTCTGTGTATTTAATTCACTAGTTTTCTGTTCTATTTTTCAAGATCTTATTTATCTATCTCTTGCTTCTGTTTCATACTTTCACTTACAGCTTAAATATTTCTTTCAACCCCCTTGCACCTAAATTTTTCCTTACACCATTCTTTTGCACAATACACTTCCCTCTAAGGAGATGTGGTAAAACTTGTAATGCACAATCTACATTACCTCTATTCTAACTCATCTATATTCACTTTTTCATTTCTCATTCACTTTCACACACTCCTCCACACCTTTAAGACACAAACTTATTGCTAGAAAATCACAGGTCCCTATAGCCCCCCCCTCACCTTGGGGTTGGCCCCCAGGTCTCAGTATCTCTGGGCCTCTTGGAAGGGCCCAGACTCTGGTTGCCTCTGGTGCACATTCACCTGTGAGGCTGCCTGCGTGTCACTCACGCTCTTACAGCTACGGCTCCCTCACACATCTGGGGAGCACTAGTCTGGTTTGCAGGTCACACACACACACACTTTGGTCACAGCCCCCACCCACCCGGGGGACACAAGCCTGGTTTGCAGGTCACACACACACACACACACACACACACTCCCACTGCCCCCTTCCCACCTGCCCGGGAAGTTGAGGCTGACTTTTCTTGTGACTCACTCTCACACACACAACAAGACAACAATAAGGTACCTTTTACTTTCACACCACTTATTACAAGTTTAGTTTTACTGGCCAGTTTTGGTGCTATTGGATATCCTTTCTACCTAGCTGTTTTTTGTCTAACTTCAGATGTTACTTTGTTGAGACAGGACTTATCTGCTCCTGTATCAACCAAAAATTCAAATTCCTCATTTAGGGGTCCCACTTCAAAGTTTACCAAGGGCTCTTCTAGATGTTGCATCAGGTCCCCTATATTAAAAAGCCCCTGACCCTCTACTCATCACCTCTAAGGATCTTTTCTAAATGATCTTGTTCCCTGGCTATTGCCACATCGAGACTGAGCTTTTTACAAAACCTCCTGGTATGTCCTGGCTCTCCACAGTAATAGCAATATCGTTCTTTCAAAGGGACTTGAGGTGTCTCTATCCCTTTTGCATCTGACAGTACAAGAGGCCTATCCTTGCCTCCTCCCGGTGGTGGTCCTGCCCACCCTGCACTTTGTCTGGCTACAGCAACCATGATCTTAGCCTTGGCCTTTGCCTTTTCTTCCTCCCTCCTTAAATACACCTTCAATGCCTCTCTTAATAACTCATTAATGTCCTTCTCTTGCCAATCTTCCATCTTTTCCAGTTTTCTCCTTATATCAGGCCAAGATTTGGTAACAAATTGGACCTTTAGTAGCATTTGACCTTCTGGGGTGTCTGGGTCTATTCTAGAGTACAACTGGAAGTTCCGCTTTAGGCGGTTAAGCCAGGCAGCAGGAGCTTCCTCTTTCTCCTGTGTGCCCTCAAATGCCAATTGGGTGTTAGTTCCTTTGGGAACTGACTCTTTGATCCCCCGTATTATCAAAGACCGATATTCCATCATGGCCTTCCTCCCCTCCTCCTGGTTAGGGTTCCAGCTGGGATCCGTAAGTGGCAATTTCTGTTCGCCTGATGGCACCTGGGGTCCTGGACGGTTATCCTTCTCCCAAATTCTTATGCTAGCCTCCCTAATCATCTGGACCTCTTCTGGGGAAAATAATATACTCAGGATAGAATTCATCTCCCCCCAAGTGTAGATATTTGGACCTAGAAATTGATCCACTTGGTTAGCTATGCCCACTGGGTCCTCAACTAAATGCCCCAACTCTTTCTTGAATCCTCTCACCTCAGAAGCAGTTAGGGGAGCATTCACAAAGCCAACACCTCCCATTACTCCTCCCATAGGAACCTCTCTGAGGGGAAAGAGTCTCTCTGCCTTGGAGGTCTTGGATCTGGTACCACAGTACGGCCCATCTTCCGATGCCAAACTACTTTGAGGGATACCTGGGTTACCCTGAACTTTCTGCCCATCAGCAGGTGTATTTGCTGATAGCTGTTTATCGGGCGAGGAGCCATTTGTGCCCCAACTAGGAGGAGGTAAAGGGACAGCAATAGGAGGGGGAGAAGAGCCTGAGTGAATATTAAGTGGAGCTGGAGAAGGGGTGGAGAATGCAGCAGGTGGAGTAGGCACTTGTGGTGGTGCAGAAGGAACTGGAGGAGATACTGGGTTTATCATAGCGGAAGCTGAAGAGGTAGAAGGAGGAGTTTGAACAGGTGGTAGTGAGATGGCAGCCGGGGGAAGAACCGGACCTGCCATTTGAGGTGCTTGAAGAAGAGGATTATAAGGTGGAGGGGCAGAAGGAGGCAGATAATCCAGGGGATCCCATCTTTTCCTATCATCCCCTCCTTCATTCCCCTCTTTCTTCCTCTGTACCTTACAAATTCGCACCCCTTCATCCCCAACAGCGCTCTTTAACCAGCAAGCTACATACAATAATTGCTCAGGATCAGTATCCCCTCGAGCTGTCAGATAATTATTTAATAGCTGGCACATCCACTTATCCTTTGTCCCACACCAAGGCCATCCTCCTTGTATCTCTAATTCTGGCCACACTTCCATACAATAATGGATCATTTTCGCTTTATCTAATCCCTCCGTGGCCTCTATAGAATCCCATTTTACTAACAGTTCTCCTAAGGGACTATTAGGATGTATATACCTCAATCTCTTACCGGTCTTTCTACTATTACACCCTCCCATTTTACAGGTCTTAACAGTAAAAAATCCTAAAGGTGCCTTTACTGACCGGTAATTTCTAAAAAGAACCTTCTTTGAGGAGCTTCAGCCTCCTCCACTGAAACTTCAAATTTTCTGCCTGATGCTCAGGACTTTATACTGAAACAACTGCCCAATCTCTTGATTGCCTAACTTTCCCCACGTCAGGTCTTACATCTATCGGGACTTGAACACACGAAACCTCAGCCTAAGAATCCGGGTCGTGCCTGACTCCCTCAGTCAGGAAAAACAACTGCCTGATTTTTAGTTTGCCTAACCCGCCAATTTTTAGGCTTCACCGTATCAGGACTTAAAAGCAAACCACAGCCTCCTTCGCTGGGGTTTTTGCCTGGTTCCTGTGCCAGGACTTACTTTTGCCTGCAGGGCTTATGAGCTACCCGAATCCTTCTCGGGACTGACAAAATCTTACGCGAATCCTTCTCGAGACTTACAACTGCTACCCGAATCCTTCTCGGGACTGACAAATCTGCCTGACTTCCCTCTGTCAGGGCCTATTTTGGGTGCGTGCCACTCATACAAATATTCCCTCCGCACGCCCGGAGGGGGGGGCCCTTTATTCCCCCTTGGGAGACGACTCACTCACGCTAATTCCAAGCTCCGCCCCCTGTTCCCGGCCGGATCCTTCGCAGGAGTCCGGAACCGCGGTACTGAGAGGTCCGCTCTTGCTTCGAAGGTCCGGCTGCCGGCCTTCGTCTCATTCACACACACATGCGCAGGTCTCCCGCTCCCGCCACCGGCTTTCTCACCAATCCGGTGTTCCGGTGCTCCTCTGCGTCGCTGCTCCTGAGCTGATCCCTCTGGTCCTGGTAGCCAGCTGTCCTGAAGTCCAAGATGGCCAGTCTTGAGTCTTCTTGCGGCGTGGCTATCCCGGACGAGCCCCCAGCTGAAATAAACAGGGCCAGGAGACTTCTTCTCCTTTTTAATGCCTTTATTAAAAGTGATCAGCTCAGGATTGGGCGGCTTGGCAGGGCTGCAGTCCCCGTCGCGTCTCCCAGGGCGACTCAGAGGAGGAGGATAAGCACAGCTCCGTCCACTAGGGGCAGAGCCGGGGGATCCAGTCCTCGTGGGAGCTTTAGGGCGTGAGGTCCCCGTCAGATGTTGCTCCTGTGACCTTCCCAGGTGGCTAGTCCCGGCGTTGGAACCACTCCCTGCTCAGGGCGAGAGGGGCTCCGCATCTCTGCAGGCTCAGCCATCGGCTCCTCATGTCCAGACATCATTTTAGTCTCTCAATTCTTATTTGGCTCGTTGTTTTTGGGGTTTTCTCGTTGCATTTCGAGTCGGGGTCCCACAAAGCATTCTGGACTTTGGAGTCACTTTGCATAACCCCCCCCCCACCCTCTCAGGTGTCTTCCCTATGCTGGGAAGAGAATACAGCCTTGGGGAAGGGCCATCACCCCACCCCAGCCAGGGCCTTTACTAATACAAAAGGGGTGATAAGCTACAATGACCCGTGATTACAATAACAAAGCACACAGAACCCTGGCAGAGACAGATCTGGCTGCCTTTCTGTAACTTTTTCTCACAAAAAAAATATTGACCGAATTTTTGTTCATAACACCGAACATTAGCGATGCCACCAGCTTGCTCCCTCTGTGTTGGCCTTCTAGTCCATCCACTTACCATTTTTTATTCTTGACAGCCTTTTCTTCTTCTCAACTCACCGGAGTTGAGATGAATTAATGCCTGGCTTCAGGTTTGGAGGGTGAAGGACTCCATCAA
Organism: Zonotrichia albicollis; assembly: GCF_047830755.1. Classification (NCBI taxonomy): domain Eukaryota; kingdom Metazoa; phylum Chordata; class Aves; order Passeriformes; family Passerellidae; genus Zonotrichia; species Zonotrichia albicollis. The sequence goes on from NC_133819.1 coordinate 92,425,095, forward strand.
GCATCTGAGTCATGAAGAACATCTTCAGACTTCCTTTAACATCTCCAGACTTCCTTTTGCAGGTCAGGGTTACCTGCTGAGGAATGGACTGTGGGCTTCGGGCTTCTCCTGAGCACAGATAGGGCTGGATGTCTCATAGAAATGGAAAAACTGGAGGATTTCAGTTCCAAATTAATGCTTATTTCTTAGTCTTTCTATTCCTGTATTTTTTATTTTTATTTTTTTAGAAAGCCATCCAGACTACAGTCAGGTACCTAATTATCATATTTATTTGAAATGATCAGATAGTGATTTTGACTTTTTTTTCATTTACTTATTTACCAATTTCCTTTCATTTAAAAATTGTGGGTCTTCAACATGGGCTAAAACTTATTGGATTTTCAGTTCAACAGAAGACAGTACATGAACCTTCCTTCTAAGAAATAAACCACTAAAACCTCTCTATATGTGGCCTTTCTGAAACATTATGTTGGGGGATTGCTAGAGCTTGCAGAAACACCTGGGAAAAACAGTCATCATCGTACATGCATCATTCAACATGAATTGGAAATAGTATTTCTCACTGGCTCTGCTGAAAACAGAGACTCAAAAGTGTGTTCAATTTCTGTTATATTTATAGGAAGTGGTAAGATGCACTGCAAGGGGAAATTCATGTTGGTTGATAAGGACTGATGAGATTGTGCTCCTATTTCCTATTTATGAAAACATGGGCACCTACACAGTGATAGTGCTTGGTTGGTAATTTAAAATCTGATGCTCTTTTAACTTCATTTGCCTTTCTTAAGGCCTTTAGATTTGGAGTTTACCTTGAAGTTAGCTGAGCTTTGTCCTGATACCCTGATAGAAAGACAGCAGTCAAGGTGTCTGGAGAGACTGTAGGGTTTGGATCATGCAGTTGTGTGTATACCCTTGCAAATGTGCAGGTTTTTTGGCAGTGTTTGAGAGTGCTGTATGCTTTTGTAACAAATATGGAACTTTGGTCCAGGAAGTTAGCTGAGGTAGGTGTGAAAGCCCTCGGGAGAGAGGGAAAAGATGGGTAGGAGAGCTCCCCCCGGTTCTGTTGAGGCGCAACAGCAATAGCTGAGTTCAAATTACAGCACTGCAGTATTCCCACATTTCTCATTTGCAGAGGAAAAACATTATGCATGTACATGCAGTACTAAAATTACTATGCCTAGATTACCAGGTTTTTTTGGTTTTTTTTAATCCACTGTTCACTGATATTTTAAGGAACAGACAAAGCCTGATTAGACCAGTCCCAGTCAGCACTGACAGGAATTGCATGGCTCCAGCATTTGCAAGGGTGGCTGGAGACAAAATACAGGGCAGGACCTTCTCAGTGATCTCTCAAAAAGTATTAAGAAGATGAATATGCAGGAAAATACATACAGGAAGTGAGTTGCTGGCTTAAGGGGCTCCATGATATATTTTGTGTAGCATCAAACCATCTCCCAGAGGACTTGCAGCAGATGCAATTTATTTGTTGGTGCTAATAGAAAATCAGTTTTCTGAGTTTCTTGACTTTATCTGTGGTCTGAAGATACTTAACTTGCAACTGAAGAAAAAGTGGTCAAGGGAGTCATACTAGTACAGATGCTTAAATGTGAAATTAATTAATTAGATACTCTGTGATGAGCAAATATAAATATATAAAGAAAAAAATTGTTAATTGTGCATACGCTGTGAGAAGACTTAGTAATAACTGAGAAATTGGAAGCGATCATTAGCGGGAAGATACTTGACAGTGTTTTTACAGAAATATGGTTGAAGGATTCACATGATTGAAGCACTGAAATGACTGGGTAACATGCCAAGAAGAAAGTGACATTTGATTTTCGAGTTAAGAGAACAGGTTTTACAATTCTTGTGAACTGATATTTTAGCCAACGAGGAATAAACAGAGGGTGTCTGATGTGGACCACCAAATGAGAATATAATGCCTTTTTGCCTAACAGATAAAGGATGTGTGCTGCTTCAGAGGATTTCATCCTAGGGAATGCACTTTACCAATCTGACAGTAGCAAAACCTTCTGGGGATTTCTAAGGGGAAGAAAAGGCAGCTGGGCCAGTGGCTGTGTCTGACACAATATTTAATAAGCAGTTTGGTGCAATTCTCCTTCAGGCCTTATTTTATTTAAAATGAGCTGTTACCTGGGCATCTGTTATGCATAAACACAGTACAGTACCTAAGAAAAGAAATTTCTCATAGCTGAGAACTGGAAAGAAGCAGGCTTTACAAGATATAACTGTAGCAGAGAATCATGTGCTGTACAACTGTAGCAGAAAACATATGTGGACAACGTGAAACTTTCAATCAGTTAGCAAATTAAATACTTAGGTGCGAGAAATAAAGGTTTTTGTGAAATCAAAAGTTGGCCTCAATGTGTGTATTAAACTACGATTTTTAATTACATTATCTTCTTGCAATACATCCCCTGTTTTTGAGGGAGGAGTGAGGGGTGCTTGGGGTTTTTTTGTTTGTTTTTATTGGGGATTTTTTGTTGTTTTTTACAAAAGGTGGAGAAACTGTCATTTTCATGCCTTACTGACACACAGGAAGAATTTTGAGAGGCTTATTTTAACTAATCCTTATTGTTCAATATATGGCCTTACTTGCATCCCCAGAACAAATCCCTAGACTGAAAAATAAAAATTATTTTCTTAGTGTGAGTTGTTTCCTTTAGTTGTTTCCTTTTTTTTGGTTTTTTTTTTTTTGTTTTTTTTTTTGTTGGTTGGTTGGTTGGTTGTTTTTATAGAACTTGAATGTTACAGTTTCTTGGTGTTTCCCAAATACTTATTAATCTGTCTTCACAGTACTGCCACGGAGGAAGAGCACCCTGTTTTACTGTCAGGGAGTGCAGCAAGAAACAGATTAAGGTCAGAAGCACCACATTGTTAAATACTGTAATTTGAAGTGCAGCTTTGCTTGGTTTAAATATCCAGCCACAATCCAGACCTCTGCAGATCTCTCCTGGATGCATTTCTTTGGCCTTCCCTGTGCACTGCAGGGACACCAGTGTCAGCTGGTCTCTGCCTCCCATATGAGGGCAAGCCTTGAACTTCACTCTGAGTGGAACTGTCCAGTGACTCTTTCTGGCCTGTGCTGGGAAAGCAAGGAGATGCATTTCAATCTTCAGCTGACAAAGGGACATTTGCTGCTGCAGCAGTAGCAAAGAAGGATGTCAGGTAGTTGCTAATAATGTCCAAGATACTAATTCTGTTGCAACACACAACCTGGCCTCAAGCTTTCTTTCAGAAAACTGAGTTCTCAAAACCGTAGAAATTGCTTCCAAAAAAAACCCCAGATCTTGGAAAGATGATGACAGTCCAGAGCCAATGTGAGTGTGTGTGCTAATAAACTGCCAATGTTGTAAAAGGATCACCAAGTTGATCCAAGTAGCTGTAGTTCTGGTAGCCAAGTACTGGTGAAAATCACAGAATGATACAGTATACAAGCAGTGAAGAAAGATTTTTCTGTGGAACTAATTTTGACAGACAAACTTGCATAGCAAGCTGAGAATGGCAAAACATCATTTAGCATATGATATTCTGGTTAAAAATAGCATTACACAAAATCAATATGGCACCTATTCCTGCTGGCATCCTAGGAATGTTCTTGGTGTTATGATAATCAATTTTCTGGAAGAAAATGAGTTGCTGGAAAGTTTGCAGGTGACAAACTGCTGGACAAGTCACTTGTACAAACAAAGGTCATGGTTTGATTTATTCCAGTGCAAGACTGAGCACACAGAAGTAAGGAGGTAGGTGATGCTTTTAGGCAGGAGTGGGGAGGGGCAAGAGCTGGATGCTCCTCTGGCTCTGATCCAGGGGGTTTTCCAAATGCCTTCTGCCCCACCTGGGTCACCAGAAACTGGAGTCTTGTGAAGGCTGACCTAGAACAGAGGCTAGACAGAGTTAAAAAATAAAGAAGGTATTTATTAAAAGGCTTCAGCGGATACACCTTGGGCAGTACAAGAGTCTGGCCAGGGCTACACCCAAGATGAACCCAAAATGGTCACAAAATGGATGACTGGTCATGAAGTCTCTCACTTTTATAAGTTCTGGTCCATTATCTTATTTGAGTTAATTGTCCTATTACAGCTTTATATTATGAAGACCCATGTTTTTCTCTCTTCAGTCCACTGTTTATGCTCTTGGGCCTGAAATTTGGACCATTTGTCCTTGGTCCCCAGCTAGAGAAGGAATTGTTTTATCTCCTACTCTGTGAAGAGAGCTTACCAGCCCCTAATATGAAGCTAAGAACTACACACTAAGCAGTACAGAATTTGAAAAATATAACAGCTAAAACCCGAGGCATCAAAAACATGGCGTAGATGATTTCATAAAGAGACATCCCCACAAGGACAACACTCTGTCTGGTCTGCCTGTAGGGATTAGGTTTCTCAACCTGCCAACCTGCCCAGCCTATGGAACTGGCCGGTACTGAGGGAGGCTGCACCTTATGGCCCAGTGCAGGCAGGTCACAGAAGGGCCAGTTCAACATCATGTGGAAAAAGGAGAGGTGCATTGGAAGTGCCTCCAGGAATGATTCTTGAGGTGAAGGAAAGCTGGCCTTATTATTTTACACAAGCAAAATGTGATTAATCTTAGCTCCTGTGTGGGGGAGAAGATCACTGATACTGCGTCCCCTTAAGCTAATAAAGGTATGATGAGACCTGGTGGTGGGAAGTTGGAATAAGACAAATTGATATGGAATATGAAATGCACCTTTCAGCAAACTAATTAATAATTGAAATGATTTATCAAGAGATGTGATGGACTCTTCATTACTGATGCCTTAAAGTCAACACTGCTGGACGTCATTCTGAATGAAGGGCTGTAATGCAACAAATGTTATGAAATTACTGATTGAGGGCTTTTACCCCAAGGTCAGATCTTACAGTCTTAGAATGTATTAATCCATGAAAATTCTTTCCAGTTTATTGCAGACATGCTGCCATTGCTGTGTAATATAAATTAGATGTATTAGGTTGATCTTCAAAGGTTTGCTGGGAGTGACCTCAGGAAATTTATGAATATGTATAAAAAGTGGGGTGCCTAAGGCAGGGTTAAGAAAAGTTTTGCATTTTGCCTGTACCACCTCCTGTATGGGATCTACCTGAGATGAAACAGATCAGCCAAATGCTGCTCTGGGACTCTGCAGACTGGATCTGGGTGGGCAGTGTGAACGTGTTCCCTGGGGTGAGGGGATAGCCTGGGAGCAACGCAAAAAGCCTTGGGCTGTCCATGGGCCACTGAGATGTGGAGGCAATTATTTGGGAGAACACGCTATTCACAGGGTTGCGACAGCCCTCGGAGAAGCTCAGAGTCCTGCCGCAGCCTTAATATTTTTCTTTCTTCTATTTTTTTTTTTTTTTTTTTTTTTTTTTGTAACCCGAGGGCTGTCAGGCTCCCCAAAACCCGCCAATTCTGCGGGAAAAAGAAACCGGTTAAAAAAACAAACAAACAAACAAACAAAAACAAAAAAACAAAAAAAAAAAAAAAAAAAAAAAAAAAAACACAAACACCAAACCAAGAAAAAACCCCCAAAATTAAAAAACCCGAAACCCCACGACTTGAGCTGTAGGAGAGGCGCCGCTGCTGCTGCGTGCCGCAGAGCTGCCGTGGCCCGGGCTGGCTGCGCGTGTGCGTGTGCGGGGCGCCGAGCCCGAGTGGGAGCGTGTCTGCGTGCCGCGTGTGAGGGCGGGAGCGTGCGCGGAGCCCGCCCGCGCCGGGCAGCGCTGCCGCGGGCGCCGCGCGTGTGCCAGCGGGTCGCGCGTGGGCACAGCCCGCGGGCCGCGGCTGCCGCCGGCCTCCCCTGCCCGCCCATGGGCAGCGGCCGCCGCTCGCACCTCCCCGCGCCCGCCCTGGCAGCTCCACCTGGAGAAGGTGCCCGACCCGCCGGCGGCCAGCGCTGATGCCGTGAAGAGGGAGCTCGGTCCGGCCCCCGCCGCCGCCGCACACTTTGCTGTGCCCCCGGCCGCGCATCCCGCCCGGCGGCGCTGCCCGAGCCGGAGGAAGGGCGCAGGCGGCACTCCGCGCCCGCGGCGGGGGCTGCCCCGGCTCCCGCGGAATGCGGCACTAGCACCCCCGCCCCGGCTCCGCTCCGCTTCCCTCCTCCGCCTCCCCGGCTCCAGGGGGGGGCTTTTTCCTCATCGGCGTTTTCTGCCGGAGCATCCCTTTTTTTTTTTCCCTTTTCACCCTTTTGGAGGAGGAGGAGGAGGGGGAAGGAAGGAAGTGTTCAATGAGGGCTGCTCGGCTCCCCCCCCCGCGCCTGAGAGGTGCTGTCCCTCCCTGAGCGGAGAGGGGGGAGAGCTGCCGGGGAGGCAGAGGCAGGTCCCGCTCCCTTGCTGTGCCGCGGGGAGAGCGGAGGAGGGTGGTGGGGAGAGTGTCTGTGTGTGCGTGGTGGTGGTGGTTATTTATTTATTTATTGCTCCTGGTGGTTGCAGCTGGCAGACCTGGGAAGGAGTAGGCGCCATTGCCAGAAGGATTATTGCCAGGGGAGGGGAGGGGGGGGAAGAGAGAGGAGACCCCGAGGCTCCCGAGGAAGCGGAGAGAGGCAGATCTTTCCCTCCCGCCTTGGCTTCTGCCGCCGGGGGATGCGCCCAGACTGAGAGGGGCTCGGCTCTCTTCCGCCGCTCAGCCCGTTCCTCCACCCTCAGTCCTCCTCCTCCTCCCCATCCAGCAGCATGCATCCCTCTTCGCGGAGACCGGCCGCTGCCACCTCCAGCCCTGCCATGCTTCTGCTGCTCCTGTGCCTGGGCTGGGCGCCGCCGGGCTGGGGCTGGTCGCGGGGCAGCTCCCGGGGGGCGGCCGGGCTGCGCCCCAACGCCACCACGCCGATCTCCATCATGGGCTTGATGCCGGTCAACCAGTCCGAGGAGGAGAGCAGGATCACCCAGGGAGTGCTACCCGCCGTGTATCTGGCCATGGATCAGATCCGCAACGAGTCCCTGCTCAGCCCCTATTACCTGGACCTGCTGGTCTACGACACGGAGGTAGGGACCGCCGCGGGCCCCAGCGCCGGGCGCAGGGGGAGGCGCCGCCGCCCAGTCCCGGGGCGCTGCGGGTGCAGGGGCGCAAGGGCAGCGCGGACGCCCGGGCCGGGCTGCGGCTGCCGGCGGGGCCGTGCGCGCCGCCTCCGAGCCGCCTTGCCCGCCCGGCCCCGCAGGCTGCCGGCAGATGTGCGGGCACCGGCGGCGGACGGGGGGGGACGCGGGGCCGGCGGGCCGTATCCTGCCCGCCCGGTGTTACCAGGAGCGGCTGCCCCGGCAGCTGGGGCTCGCCCCGCCGCGCCAGGAGCGCCCCTGTCCGGGAGCCGCCTGCATCGCGGGGGTGGGCCCGGACAGTGCCCGGGCGGTGGGGGGTTCTGGTGGCTGTGGCCGGGATCCGCTGCCCTTGGCACTCACGTACAGCGGTGGGAGGAAAGCTGCCTCGCCCAGCGGAGCCGCGGCCGCATCCCGGTGCCAGCCGCCACCCGCTCAGCAACAGATGCACTCCGGGCGCTCCGCTCCCCCGCGCCGCCAACGGGCTCACGCTGCCAGCCCGGCTTATCCCATGCGGCGGCGGGACGCGAAGGGCAGCGATCGCAGCCGTAGCTTGAGAAGGAGGAGGAGGAGGAGGAGGGGAGGCTCTGTCAGGGGCTCGCTGAGATGCCCCCCGTGCCTGCCCCCGGAGGGAGCGGCTGGGCGCTCGCCCGGGGGTGCGCGGCGGGGCGCGGAGGCGCTCGCTTCTCGGGAAGAACTAAATTTGCAGTGCCCGTCCCCGCGGAGCGCTGCCAGCGCGGCGGGATGCCTGCCCCCGTTCCGGAGCGCTGCCAGCGGCCGGTTCAGGGCTGGGAGAGCGGGGAGCCCGGCTGAGCGAGGGAACACACTCCCTTTACCTGGGAGAGGGAGCAGGGAGCGAGGCGAGGGCTTTGTCGAGCTGGTTGCCACTACCAGCCGCCCAGAACTGCCTTAGGTTTTTGTCACAACTTCAGTACCTGTGTGCTTGCGGAGGATACGCGCGGCTCCGGTACCGGGGCTCCCCTGAAGATGGCAGTCGCTTCTTGTGCAATGCTGGCGCCCGGGTTGGCTTCCAAGACAACCCCCGGTAAAGCAAGTGACTGCTGAAAATCTTGCCGGCTGTAATTTAAGGAAGCCCCCGTCTGCTCCCTTTGGGTTCTCAGGGTCCGGGGGGAACAAGCTGAGAGCAGCAATGACAGGCTGTACTGCTTCGTGACAGTGTTTGCATCCCTGAAATGACTACCGAAGGCCTCTCCTTCCAGGGTGGCTGCTTTTTATTGACATACATTTGTCATAGTGTGTTTTTTTAAAGATATCTCTGAGCAGAAATGCATGGAGGGCAATACTGCTGAAGATGTCACTTAGGAAGGAGCAGGCTGCCATCCTGTTGTGTTGTGTGAACAAGACTAGATACTGACAGGGAGTACAGGCGAGATCAACCTAGAGTAGCTGCTTGTTTCCTTAAAAAAATGAATCTTAGGGAACTCTGCAATTGTAATGAAAAGAATTATGGGGATTTTCTGAATGGCATTACCTGTCTCATAAAGTGAGATGCATGTCAGGAAAAAAATCACAGGTCTCCTAATCCTGTTTTCATTATGTTATTCTATATTAGTTTTTCCCTTGGATAGAATTATTACAAAATATGCATAGGAATTAGAGGAGCCTAGGCAGGATGTCCCTTCTTCATACAGTAATATTTTAATCAATCAGGTGCTGCGCTTTATTGCAGTCAAAATATTGTCGCGTTCTTCATAGAGATTTTGGGTTCTAGACTAGGGGGTTATCATAAACATATTCAGGAAGAACATTACCGTGTGTATTCTGGAATGAGTATCAATTTCTTAAAAATTGCGTTTTTACTGCTTGCACTCCAGGGGCATAAGAAATCAGGGTCATGTTGCCAGCTTGCTGTGTTGCTTTGGATGCTTTTAAGCAATTAATAAATGGATGGTTACGGGATGTTAAGTCAGGTGAACGTATGTGTTTGGAGTACAGTTGGGTCATTACTGTGTGCTTAATAGTGACAAGTAAATAAGTTAGTGTCCACAAGGAGTGCTAGATTGACTGCACCCAAACGGAATGGACGAGTGCCTGGAATAGCCGTTAAATACCTAATGGCAGCACAAACTTTGCCCCTCGCTTCAGGCATTACCTTTTTTACTTCAGTGCACTTAGAGTAAGCAGGAAGGTAGCTGGCTCATCATGCCCACTTGATTCTCAGCCTATTTTCTGAGGCTGCCAATAAATAGATATGCCTGAAGGGGCCTGGATCCTTATCATTGCATAATCAGAGGCCAGGGAGTAGCTCTCCCTCTCAGGGCTTCACAGGTGGTGCTTGTGACATTGTTGGCTCTTGGAAGAGAGAATGTAGAGCCTTGAACACATGGGATTTTTTAATAGCTTGAGAAATAATTGCAGTATATTTATAATGCTTAGGAAATGTATGGCAGTGATTTAGTAACTCGTGTATTCTCCCTTGTGTCTCTCCAAAATCCCTCATTGTTGCAGTCTGATCCTTGTATTGCAATTTTCTGTAATGGTTTAACTAAGTGCTTGTGAAAAACAATAATGAAAATAAACAGACTAGATTGTTTTTTTATTTTTTATTGTGCATTCAGGTTCATTCTGTCAGGATTGAACTGAATATTCTCTCTGGCTTGATACTTCTGGTTTGGATAAGGAAGCATCATAATGCCTTTACTTTCTGACCAGCCATCTGAAGAACTGCAGTGTGCCTTCTAAGGTCAATTGTTGTTTGTCAGCACTTGAACTCGTTAACCTCTGAGGACATGAGCAGCAGCTCTAGTGTTTTTCAAAGCATTTAAATTGAATTAACCACTTAAGTATAATGTTTAGTTTGTGACTCAGCTGAGATTGTGTGAATTACATCTTTGTTATGAAATATGACCGCAGGTTACATCACATACAAAAATGCAGAGGCTTCTGTTCTGGGTATTTTTGATTTTTAAGTGTGCTCGGAGTGTGATCCTGATCCAGTCTATTTTGGTACTTCATGGGCATGTCTTTATCTATTTGGGCATTCCTATGCAGACTCAGCCAATAAAATGAAGCTCAAGTGTAGGCATTTGCAGAACTCTGGTCTAAGTGACTTTACTTTGTGCTGTTCATTTCAGTGAGAGTGGGAGTCTCTCTCTAGATGAGACTCTTGGGCAAAATTTCATAATTGTGTTATTTTAGAAACTCAAAAATTTATAAAGTGATCTCTAAAGAGTCTCATCCAAACCCCATTGAAATTAATGGCAGTAAATGCACCAATTCCAGCAGCCCTTGGACCAAGTCCTAGAAGTTAAGGGTGCTTGATAGCTTATGGCTTCAGATAACAACCATGATACAACATTTCTTTTCATTTTTTCCATCCCTGTGATTGTAGCTTTAGTTGGTTTAAAAAGAAAAGAAATAGTTTGCAAAATAATGAAAGAAAAACCTCTACAAACACTAGATACAGCTGAAGATGCACATAAATCATGAACAATTATTCCAAAGTAAGCACCCTAACATACATCTGTTGAAGGAAAAAAGCAGAATAACCCTAAAATAAAAGGAATTAATCATTCTAGTGGACCCTATTATAAATGTCAAAAGTATTTAATTTGCATCAGGCAAAAACTGACCATATGGTAACTGGAGGAAGAGGCATTCTGGAAGAAGGCAAGGGAAGTCAATGGAAGTTGGATATCTGTCCTTCTACATCTGGACATCTTCCCTCAGATATGCATTGGATTTTCTTATTTCTTGTAGGAGCAGTGCTGCAAGTGGTGTACAGACAGTATGAGTTGTTTTTTTTAATCAAAACATGCATAGTCAAGAAAGCACTTGTTTCTGAAAATCAAAGTGAGTTTTGACAAGCTAAAAAAAATTTTCCTGAAGTAAGTGGGTATATTATCACAAAGAGAAAAGAATATTTGTACTTGGGAGATGAGATTATTTAATTTTCTCTAACTACAACAAGCACCTTGTGGTAGGCATCATATAATCTCATTTTTGTGAAATAATACATTCTAATACCTTTAAATAGCGGGTTGGTATAGAGGGAGGAGCTCTGGAAAATGCACAGGATTCCACAAAATCTGAAGGAACATGTGAGCTTATTGATATTTGAGACATATTTGCCTTTTTCTATTCTGTAACTAAGTAGAAAGTGCCTTTCCTAATTTATGTGACAAGAAATTACAGTTTAGGTGTAGTATGTGTAGACTTTATCTTTGTTTCCTTCTTCTTTTTTACTAAAAAAAGTGAATGTTTTCAGTAAAACTCTCAAGGCTTAAGAAGGACCATGCACCCATCTGAGTCATTCTTACCAGCTGTCCTAAATTTTAAAGGACCCTGAGCCCCCAAATAAAGATGCCCCTTCCAGAAAATCCTATCATGAGTGGTGTCAACAGAACCCACTCACGTCTTGTTCTGCAAGTGGAAGTAAGAAAACTGTTCGCTTTCGCTGAGTATGGGGGGCACATTCCAGAAACAGGAGAGCAGGTTGGTGTCAGTGGTACGGGATAAGGTGTCTGTGCGCTGGAACTCCACAAGGTGGTTCTCGGAGAGGGACAAACAGCTGCTGGTTGCTGTCTGAAAAACTCCTCCATTACCATCACAGGGCTGAGCAGGGACACCTCTACCCCCCAAAGTGCCTGTGATGTGTTGGTTAGGCCCTCTGTCTTGGGAGGCATCGATCCAAGTCCCTCTCTGGATTTGCAAGAGGAAGCACGATGTACCACAGTCAAGTGGGGTCTCTGGGGTGGGCCCTGTGATGCTTGTGAGTGCTCTGAGCACTAAATTGTCTGGAGCCTTATTTTGATTTCTGGAGTGCTCACAGTGGGACAGGTGAGGCTGTGTTGTGGTCATCTGAGGGTAACAGCTGAATACATGGGAGAAGTCAGGGTCTGAAAGGGGGTACAGTTAACAGCAGACAGAGCTGGCAGACATTTGTTCTTGTGTCATCAGGTGAGCATGTGTCTGGCACATGTTGAGGCAGTTGGGTAATTTCTTACCTTTAAATATTACTGAGTACTTGTGCTGTCTGATATTTGCAGAGAGGGAGGCATTAAAATGCACTACACTGCGTGTATGGTGCCAGTCACTGTCTGCTCTGCTGGTGACACTCTGCTTGGAAGGGACATCTTTAAATAGTCACTGTCCCTTCTGACTTCCGAGTAACATGACTCCAACATAACCTCCTTTTGCTTCAGAGTTTTGTAAACTTGGAGGGAAGAATCTGAAAGTTAAGTGTTTATGTTAATTCCATGCTGGCTTCTCCGCTGATGTTAAGGTGTGGGTGGGGAGAGGAGAGAAATCATGTATTCACTGCACCCACTCCTCTGGGTGCAGATCCCAGACCTGCAGAATGTACATCCTCTAAATATCTCTGCAAAGAGATTAAAGCCAGTTTCTGGCATATGTCTTGCAATCTCTTGTATAACTTATCCTATGCATACTGCAAAACACGCTCTTATGGAATCTTTAGATTCAAATGCCAAACGTGCTCCATCAGCACGGAAAAACTATTTTTTGGACTAAATCTAGGAAATAGTATTTATTTGCATTTGAAGAAAGAGTAGAAAGGCCCTGTCCTCTTACATCAGCCAGAGTTAATTACTCAAGTTTGTGGAAAGGATGGGATGTAACATCCTGGTGATAGCTGTGAAGAAAATATTTGTAAGGGGAAAACAGAGAGGAAGGAGCTAGATGAGAGAGATTTAATGATAGCATTCACAAAGAAAGTTGTTGATATGCTGTTTATATTATTTTAATTAAATACATGTAACTATTTAGGATTACATCATAGGCATGTCAAGGCTGCAAAACACCACCTTGCATTAATAATCTGAGTATGATGATACATGTGCATATCAAGCTGTGTTCTCTGCTTTCAATTTCATTGCTTTATGGACATTTTCATGGCATAAGGCAGAAGTATAATGCCTTTGAGCAAACTGTAGAATCTGGGAACCAAACAAAACTCAAGTGGATACCATTGCTATGATGGAAATGAGATACTTTTCCTTAGAAGTGTTGAACCATTGCATGCAGAGGTCTGGCTCAAGGAATCAAGTGGTGAAAGTTAACAGAGGAAACCCCCCCATTATTCCTTTTGACTTGGATAATTTTTGGAGCAGCTGGGGTTAGCAGAGATGTGTGCTGAGATCAGTGAGCACAGCTATGACTCAGTCTTGTGGAGATGTCTGTTAATACACAGCAGCCCCATATATCCCAGGAAGCCTATTTCAGACTGTGGGATTCCAAACTGAGATGGTGCAGTGCACATATATCACATTTTTTCAAATTTATTTTTGTACTAGGAATCTAGGATCTAAATCAGTGACAGAGCCTCTAACTTTTCAGCAGCCAGATGCACTCTGATTTGTGGGTCTAGCTGAGCTAGAAATGAGATTTGCAGTACCTTTGTGGTTCTTGGGCTCCCGTGTTAATGGCCCAATGGCCTGACTCCTGAAGCGAGCTCCTTCAGCTACACCCTGAGAACAAATGGAATATGTTTTCAGTCACCCTCTGTCTCCCCTTGCCATGCCACTGACACTTTAGGAGATGCCTTCGTTACTAAGCAGGGATTTCTTTACTTGCAAAGGCTTTTGCTGTGGGTAAGGTCTGCTGGATTTGGGGACTGCTTGATACTGCCTGCTGAGTGGAAATGGGGCATACTGACTGGCAAACACTTTTTTGAATTTTATTTTTTCCCCTTGTGATGGAATAGCCAAGTAATCTCATTGCTAAGTCAGTGATTGATGATCAATTTCTGTGCCATTAATTTTTCATTATCATCTGCCTTTATTTCTGATGGTTTTATCTATAGTATTTTTCAAACGAGTTTTCTCAAATGTGAAGAGGAAAGCTAACAAATTAAAGACAAATATCCACCTTCTGCCTGAAACCTATACCCACAAAGAATGAAAAATATGGGCGCTAATTCAGCAGGGATGTCCAAATTGTTGTTACTGAGGCTTCTGAGAGATGAAGGTCCAGATAATGGACTAATTGCTTTAAAGTGAGCATCAGGACTTTGAGTGATAGGATTAGAAAACTTAGGTTTCCCTCTATGGCCGTGGTACTTTCCTTAAATAATTAATGAGTTCTAAGATCAGAGGACCATTAGGATTATCCACATTTTACCATACAGACCATGTATTTCAACTTGCAGTGCTGCAAGCTAGAATATGTACTTCAGAAAACCTTTCTATCTTGTCTAAAGGATACCCTGAAATCGTTGTCCCTGGACAACTTTTTTCTGTGATTTGCTTGTTATCTCCAGCTTAATCTTTGCTGACCCTGCAGCCACTGAAGCCACGAGAGGAGCAGCTCCAATTTTTTTTCACATACACCTCCGTCCCTGCAATACCTCAGCAGCTGCAGACTCAGGACATCACCAGCAGAAGAGGGGGATCAAGGCTTTCTGACTTCTATGGCTGTCTAGGGGATCCTTCCCTTTTCTGAAGGACTCTGGTGGATTGGATCTTGATGGAATCAGAAAACTTCTTCGCTTTGTGAGACATAAAGTCACAGATGTTATGTGGAAACCTTGTATGCTTGTTTCTTTGCAAGCTGGGTCTGCCAGGTTCATGTGCTCTGTCACTGAGTAGATGGCTCTGCAGAACGTTTTTTGAATCCTTGGCTGAACTGATTTTCTTCTTCTTTACCCCCACCTTTTTTGTAAGACCCTTTTTGCCACAATCCCCATCAGAGGAACTTACCGTGTCTGTCTGATTAAGTTATTTCCATAATGTCTTTTATTTTATTTATTTGAATAATCATCACCATGTATCTCTAAAAGAATCTATTTGTTGAATCTTTTATGTCCTTAAAGTAGTTATGTATTTTAATTTTCCATTTACTTAGGGTAGGCCTCAGCTTCTGCTGCAGCTTCCTTGAACTGCAGAATTATGTGAAGATTCATACACACAATAGGTGTCTAAGTAACCATTTTACATCCAAAACCTCCAGGGAGAAGTAGTAAGAGGCCCCTTTTGGGATGCTAATTAACTTCCTTTCCACTGTTTACTGCTCCTGTTTTCACAGGGATTTAAGTGTTTTTCTAGCAAAGAATAATCTCTTTCTTTCATACCTTTAACTCTATATGAAGGGACAATTTTTGACAGACTAACACTTAATGCGGTATAAAATACAACATGCAAAAATTTTCAAGCATTGTCATTCAGATGTGCACTCGTGTTTATTTTGCCAGCACCGTGTAGGTATATTTTGGTATACACATATGGTATAAAAATATTAAGCTCTGTGTTTTTGTGGGGTCTTCCATATAACTTTAAAGTTCTGTAGAAGCACCATGGGTTTTGCTTTCTATTTCCTTCTGTGAATTTGGCAAGACCGAAGTATTAATAATTTACAGGAGGTTGATCAAGAGAGAAAGCCAACTTCCTCTTTATTCCCCCATCCACTTTTTCTAAAAATTATAAGCAGGACAAAATTCCCTGTTGTTGGTGAGAATCTAATCTGGAGGGATGTGCTAGTGGCAACAAGATTTTGTGTGATGTAGCAAAATAAATTAAGTTCCAGTAGCTGTCTGTGTATAAAGTGATACGAAAAGTTTTGCATTTTAAACTTAGTTAAGCTCCCCTCTGCTCCTCATTTTTTGCTGAGAGGCATGCTAATAGTATCAGCTCCACATCCCTTTTTTCTTTGTTTTCTTTATTTTTTTTTTTGTTTTAAAGGTTTCAGTTAGGTCCCTGAACTAAAGATTTGCTTTCCAAAAAACACGGAGTGATTTGCATTTTCTGTCAACAACAGTGGGAATTGCTGAATGCTCAGCACTTTAGAAAGCCAGCCCACCTATGAAAATGCAGAGTTTCTATGAGGAGGAGACCTAGAATTGCCACTTTTAATTAAGAACAAAGGCACTCATCAGTTACTTGCTTTACAGTTTCAAATTGCCTGGTGGAATAAAATGCTGATTTCATTCAGCCTTTGGGATAGAAATCCTTTCAGGATCAATGGCAGTATTAAATATCTTTTTAAATTAGATTATCACATCTCAAGGATCTTGTAGTTGAGAAATAAGCAAAGTGCAGTATTTTTAAAAAACCATCGATCAAAAAATAGTCGTTTCTACAATTAACACATATTTGAAAATGGTGTTTGACCTTGGCAAAAATAACAGCTTGTATAAAATAAGCAAAAGGAGTGACATGGTGGGAGTACTATGTCCCTAGGGCCTTGTTACTCAAGGCAGGTCTGTATGGCTGGCATGATTATGTCACTGGTGGGTATCAGGAGGTGTTATCTCAATGTTAGCAGAAGCCCTTACTGTAGTTGCAGCAGCAAACATATTTTTTTTCTAACAAAGGTTATTTAGTTAAAAGGGGATAGTTTACTGAAGGACAGAAAGTGTGTTTTCCTTAGCTGCTCAAAAGTTTGGTATTATTAGAAATCATTTTTCCATCCACAATAGAGCAAGTTACAGAGTAAGCCACCTCTGAACATTAAACTAGACAGAAAGAATTGCTGATTTGGGTTTTTTTCCCTCAGCGTTTTATGCATTCTTGTGTCTTTCTTCTCAATCTTTTGCAGTTTGTCATCTTTATTCTCAAAGTGCTGCCACTAGAATTTCATCTATTACTTCAGGAATAATCTCACCATTGCTGTAAATACTAGTAATTTTATCTCTTTTCTTCAAGCCTTCTGTTCAGAATGGAGGAAATTAATTTGATCTCTGTGTTGCACTGCTGGGAAAAAGGGAAAGGAGGCAGAGAGATTTTCAGCCTACACACAAGGAGTCAGACACTGGGTTTTGAGGCAAAACAAAATTTTCATTTCAAATGAAAATTTTAATTTCAAGATGATCTTGAAGGTCTCTTCCAACTTAGTCATTCTGTGAATTTTGTGAATTCTGTGATGTAGATAGCCTGCACATTTGGATGGTGCTGTGGGAGGTAAATAATTGTATCTGGATAGCAGTTACTTAAAAAGCTGGGACATGTTACAGCACATAGTAGTATCTTGATAATGAAGTGCTCTTGGCATTGGTCTCAATGTCAGAACAGGAGTTTCCTTCCACAAGAAATGTGTTGGTTTCCAATACATTACCAAGGTTTCTTAGGATGTGTGAGTGCTCTATAGTCTAATTACACTGAGCGATCAAGCAACAAGAGTGGAGACACGTGGGACAAGAAGGGGTGAATGATAACCTGCTTTGAAAAAAACTAACATGTGAGCCTGGGATTAGAACATCCTATAAATGTTAATGGCTGTTGCTCAAGGGGGAGGAAGCTGTGTGTGGGAGGCATGAGGTGACATATAGCTTAAATATATAGCCAGTCTTTAACGCAGTTAATACAGTCTATAATCAAGCTTTTACATGAACTAATAACTGTTTAAGTGATTTACAGTTCAGAAATACTTATCAGGGGATTGAGAATTGAATTTTAAATGCTGTAAAATTTGAGGATAATGTGGCAAGGAGGACAACACTGAAAAGATTCCTCCTTTTGCCTTTGGAAAGTTTTGGCTGTGGAGGACACATTTATGCCAGGTGTTTGGGGTTTTTTGTATTTTTAAGTTCTCAGGGATTGTGCTTCTACGAGGGAGCACAATTTCCTCCTACAGTTTCCCTCTCTGAATATTACTCAGTTTGTGTGGAACTCACAAAGGAGATGCCAACAGTGAGTCATCTGGTCACCAGCTCTGTCCTAAGGTTTTTAGCTAAATCTTGCAAAAGCTCCTTTAATGTACTGAACAACAGTGATTGACCTTTGGTAAAACCCCCCCAAAACAGTGTGAAAGGCAGTGTTTAAAGTCAAATGGCCTTCTTTTCCTGACACTGAAATCAAGTTTCAAAGTCAGTGCTATTTCAAATGCTTCACATTTGAGAAGTGGATGTAAGATGCAATGAGTTGATTTATCATCTTAAAATTTCTCCATTGTTATATTTTAGTAGTAACTTTTGAGGCTATTGGGCAAACTCACTTGAAAGACTCTATCTTCAAATGTGAAACAGAGGCTTAGTTATCTGCTTTTGTGGGTAATAAGCCTCAAGAGATGCTATTCTGAAAATGAAGATTATACCTGTATGATCAGTCATGAGCATGGCAAATATAGCTATTTTATTCATAAAAATGAAAATGCAGGGGCTTGTTTTGATGCAAGCTTTACAGGATTAGTTAGCAATAAAAATACTATATAAGAAACATTTGTCTGGTTAGGTAGTTCAATGTTTCTGTCAGGAAGCAGATTTTCAGGACACAAGTGACAGGAGGCTGCTGTAATTCATAATCTTGTTTGCTCCTTTGCCAGGCATGGGTTAAATGCAGCAATGCTGAGGGCACCCAGCAGTAGCACCAGCAGAGAAAAAGACTGGTCTAGCTTGAAGCTGCTCATGGGTCTACAGAATAAGATGATGCTCCCTTAAATGTGTGTCCGTCCGTATGGTGCTGAAAATTACTTCATAGCCTCTGATTCGCCATTGCTCCCTTATAAATTTAAAGGCACTGGCTGAGCAACAGGGGTTCAGTGAGGTGTGCTGGCAGATTTGTGCCTTTTGAAGTGCTAAAGAGAGTATTGGATAGTCAAACCACATTTTTTTGCTACCTACCTTTGAGCCAAAGCTATGACTCAGTGGAGGCCCGTTTCCTCACTTAGGTGGTAAGAAGATTTGGGGATAGGAAGAGCAGTTCAGAGCCCCTTATTTGCTGAGGTTTGGCAGCATGAATGCCTGCTTTCTTCTCCTCCTTCATTAGTGTAGTCAATGCTGAAATAATTTGTAAGGAAGGCTGGTCCAAGGACTGTTCACCAATAAAATCCCATTTAAGCCTCTAAGGAAGGTATTAAATGGGATTTAAGCAACATCTTGGCCTATACTGGCTGTCTGCTCAGGGAAGAGGTTCATCTTAAGTTAAAAAAAATGTTTTAAAATATGTTTTCAGTGATCACATTATGGAATCATAAGGCTGAGGAATGGAAAATACCTATTAAGTCATTGTGTTAAATTGTTGCTATGCAGACTGTGCTATGAGAGTGTGCTTCCTACTTTGTGTTGTGCCCAGACAATGCATTAAATTTCTTGGTCTAGGAAATATCCATAAGAAATGTTGATCTTACTGCATTTGATCTGGCCATGGCCTTGTACAGGAAGAAAGCCAATATCTCCTTCCCCACATGAAGGGCTCCATGCAGCCTTGCTGCTTTCTCACTATGGGCAATGGTGATAAAAAAAACCAAAGGCTTTTTGCAAGGTTTTTTCTCCACCCTAAGCAAGGGCATTTCTATTTCACCTCATTTTTGTGTATAAGAATGCATTTGACTCTTGTCTTGTCCATCCAATTGCACAGGTGTGTTGGCAGAAGGGTCACTGTGGACAGTTAGTGATTAATTGAGAGTATCTCCTGCTTGGTGCTATTTGCTGGGCCCCAGGTGGACATTTTTTGCTTATTTATACATTGCTATTTTGCTCATTTTAGTTTTATTTATCTATTTACTTCCATGCCCTTATGTCATGTGACATATATATTGTAATTATAAATTAGAATGCTTATAACTAGAATTTTTGTGGAGATTTTCTGTAAAAACTTCTTAGTCGCATGTCAGTTTCAGAATAATTTGTTGACCTGTAACGTCATGTTTTTAAAATTAAAATTAGACAGACTGCCCTTACTTTTTGCAGCAAACGAATGCTTCCTTTTTTTAAAAAATGTCAGCCATTCACAAAATAAATTGCCAAGCTCTGAACATATAATTTCAAATTTGATTTATACCAAATTAACCTTCTGCTTATGAGCCCTTCCATTTGTTTTCCTTTCAGATTATTGAGTCATGAAAACCTTTGAGGTTTTGGGTTTCCATCCCAGCTTGGCACAGGGAATTTTTTTGAAACCTTGAATTTCCACAAGGTGGTGAAGTAATTTGCTTTTCAGCTGCATATATAATGAGACTTGCTCAAAATCAGAGCTTTTTTTCTACTCGGAGAAGCAAACATCTCCCAGATTTCCTTCCTCTCCGTGCCACTAGGCTTGGCTTTTGTGTTTCCTTCCCTTGCCTATGACTGCCTATGAATTCCACAGTGCCATTCCATACTGCCTATGAATTCCAGTAGGTTTGGGGGCTTCCTGTGGATGGGGAGAGCTGGCTGCTGGAATGGAGGAGAAGGATCAGCCATGGCAGGTGGCTGCTTCCATGAGAACAGCAGCATTCCTGTGCCAAAGGGGCAGGGAGGATGCTGCCTGTCTGAGGGGTGAGGTGGAGGATGCTGCCTGTCTGAGGGGTGAGGTGGGGTGCAAGTCCTGGGGGGCAGAGGTGCAGGTTCTCCTCTGGTGTGGTGATCCTGTGTATAATCCCGTCTCACCCTGGCGGGTTTTGATTAGCAGCAAGGAAGATTTTCTCCACGTTACTATTTCCTCTGCATTTCTGCATGTACGGCATCCGTTCCATTTCATGCCCTGGCATATTACTTGGGGAACTGCAAATAGTGTGCTGAAATTACTTAGCTAGCTACAACAATATGTGAAATGCCTGTCAAATGCTGTGTGCCTGTAGATGGGAGGAGCAGGCCTGCATGCTGAATTTTCTCACAACTACCACTGATTTTAAGGAAAGCATGGGGTTTCTGACAAAAAGCAGAATCAGGAAAAGGATGTACAGCTTTGAGCTGCTGCAGCTTTTGCACTAGAAGTATATAAAATATTATGGATATGCAAGACTTCATATTCTCTGTTTGACATGTATGAAACCAACAGAAAATGTGTTTGTGCAAGATAAAACAAACTGAAGCAATCTTCTAACCCAATGGCATATAGGTTGCTGTATGCAACTCAAATATTACTTCACTGTACAACCACTTTGATCAACCCCTAGAATATCTATTTTCAAAGGAATCATATGAGTTCTTGTATTGATTTGTCACCTATGGTTGAATATTTCTCCTACAGAATGTTTAAAATGACACATGTTTAAAATTAGACTTGGCAGAGTAATTTGCCTAGAGATTATTCTTGTGAAGTATTGATTCACAGCACTGCTGTGAGCTGGATTACTGTCCAAATTGGAAAAGCCAGTCGTAGAGAGGCCTTTATCCTTTAATAACAATTAGCTGCTTTCTTAGAGGGACACAGCAGACTGAAGCAAAGGAAAGCTGTAAAATGTCAGGCAGCCAGGGCATCTAAGGCCTGGTTCTCTTCAGGGATGAGAAAGAAAAAGAAGAAAACCCCCAAAAAAGATGGTTTTCTGGAGCTGGAAACTAGACACTCTGATGCTGTTTGTGTTACTAATAATTAGGTGCTCTGAGGAGCTGAATCGGACTCGCCTCTCTCTTCTTGGGCTTTTACCCAGCAGCTGCCTGATTGACCAGAAAAACCTAACAGCAGATGTGCTGCCCGCGGTCCATTTAGCCTTGAAACATTTATACAAGCATAGATGGATGCTGAAGAACTATGAGCTGCAGGTATCATTCCATGACACACAGGTAAATGGTTGTAGGTGTAGAGTTGTGCAGTGCTTGAGCCTCCTCTGTGAGCACACTTCAGGATGCTTGTGACTGGAAAATCCTGCTGAAATGAAGCAAATGTGGCTGCCCAGCAATGTTAGGGCTCTTGGGTGGATGCCTGACTGTGATGTGGATCTTGTAGCACAATCGTGTCCTGGTGGTGCTAGGAGCAGGAATAAAGAGTGTGTGAATTAGGGGGGTTGGTGAACACCGACAGCTCTTGAGGAGTGTTTGTGGCACCCAGGAAGTGATTCCCAAATCCATGGCTTGCCGAGTCACTCTACTCTTCTGCACTATCCTTGCTCTTCCAGCTTTCCACGGTGACAGCTTTATCGATCACTGCCTTTCTCTTCTGCTTCTGCATGAGCAGGAGAGCAGCCTGGGCTGTGCTCTCAGAGCATGGTGGGGATGCACAGCTTTGCTTGACAGTGTAAGGAAAAATTAAAGGCTGATATGAGAGATGAGGGCTCTGAGAAGCTGGCTATATTGAGATGATATCTGTTTTAGCAATAATTTCAAATTTGAGGGAAGCTTCTGCTAGATTTGAGATATCTCTTCATCTTCTATACAGAAATTAATGCAGTCAGTTTCTAAAACCTGTCTTTTAGTCTGGTCAGAAGAATTATGACAAAATTAGGAGGAGGAGCTCACATACCAGTGTGATCTGGGAGCATAAACATATTCTTAAGGAAGGTGCTACTGATATGAGTTTCTGTTTCCCACATCAGAGGCATGTGGTGGGGCAGATTCCCTCAGACTCATTCACACTTACAGGCTGCTTAATATTTTGAATTTACAAAGCAGTGTGTCTCAATATGTTTGCTTATCTATAAATCTTAAAGCATGGAATGTACTGTTATGATGAAGTTATTAAAATTTGACATTATTACACCAATAATGGTTGTGCTGCATTATATAGTGGGGAGAAGGTATTATACGACTTCTTTTGAAACTCTAGAAAATTAGCCAAGGGAGAAATTAGAGTGCAATTTTAATAGTGTATTTGGTTCAAAAGCACTTTTGTATAATTTTTGAAGTGCTTAACGTATAACAAACATGATCCCATATGCTATAAGATTACTTGAAGATTGCCTCTCTATTTAATAGTGGAACACAAATGCATCAACTGCATGTTCTCATTTAGAAATCACCTGTCTTGTAAATTAGTTTTGATACCATTCACTGTTTTTTTTTGTCTGTATGTTCCTATTGGAAATATAATTATAGTTATGCAGTCCTGAAAAAAAGTGTATTTCTTAGTTTCTCATGTAAAAAGAATAACATTTCAATTACATTTCAGCTTAAATAGGTGGAAAGTGTAGATATGAATTTAAGTGGACAGCAATTAAAACCTACTTTTATTTGCTCAGATTCAGTGTTTGGGTTGGGCTGTGGGCAGTTTTGTGGAGGTGGATGTTTATTTGCTAATTGTGTTTACCTAGTTTCCAGTTCTAGGAGCAGCTCTAAAATATTTTTCCCCGCATAAATATTCAGTGGATTTGAATTGCAGAACCTCAGCTCTGTTGCACTGACCTCTCAATTTGAATTAAAATATTGAAGTAATCTATAATTGTATTTTTAAAATAACCCTTGGCAAACGACATAGATCACTGCCTTTCTCTTCCTGCTTCTGCCTGAGCAGGAAGACATGTCATGGTGACTTGGAAGAGATTAATAGAATGTGGATCCTTAAAATTTCTGGTTTTTCTTCCTGGTTCTGAGAGTAGAGTACACACTCTTGAGTTTTAAGTACTGATTACAGACACGCTGCAGAGGTCCTTGTCTTTAATTGTTTGTCAGGGACAGTATGAATGCAAGAGAGCTGATTCTTTTCATTCTGCTTCATTTTTTTAATGCTGTTAGCCTAGACTTGCCTGTGTGACCTTATACAACCTTTGGATTAGCTTCCTTTCAATTAGAAAATACGGATACTTGACTCTTTGGATGCAAGATCTGCCATTAGAGGGACAGATAATTTACTTTTGGGTATTGTTCACTAGGAAGAGAGAAAAGTTACATCTAAAAGTACTTGAGTTGCTTTTGCTGAAATAAAAATTGGAAAGAAATCATGACTCCCAGTATATGCACAGGGCTTGAAAACAGTGTTGTTGCTTCATTCATGAGCCAGGGGAGGAGAGTTGTGCTCTGCCATGAGCCCCTGAAGTTTTGAACATTCTCTGCTGCCCAGGAGGGATCACTAACGTGCCCAAAGGTGGGATGTTTTGTGCAGGGTGTTCAGTCTTTGGCTTTGCTACTGTTTTATTTCAACTAATTAAGCTGTCACTACTCCAGAATGAGAATGCTAATCAAGAGGCAAGGAGAGCATTCTTGCAAGAGATGTCTGAATGCTTTGTATTAAATGAAGCTGTTTCAATCTGGAGCCTTTGGGAAACTTTCTTCAGCAGAGTACTTTATAACCTGGTGTCTTTGGCACTGAGCTGAGATTGGAATGCTCTTTTTGACTGATGTCTCTCAGGTCTCCCGTGATTAAATGTGCATTTCCTAATTACTGTGTTGTCAATTCCTTTTAAGTGGGACTCCCTTGAAAACTCATGATGTAGCACTTTCACATTAAAAAAAATAAAGCTTAAATATTCACTAAGAATGAAAAGCAAGCAGATGAAAACGATCTTGTAGTTCGGTAAATGGCTGCTTATCCATCAAATGGTACATCTGTGTCTGCAATGTTTATTTATTTATACCAGAGGGACAGTGTTAACAGGACTGATAAATCTCTCTATGCCAGCCACCCCAAGCAGTGGCAGCCTGGGGAGGTTTCCTGCCTCTGACTGAGGGAGGGCTGAACCTGGGCTGTGTGGAGAGCTCAAATCCTTGAAATGTTGGACAAAGGATGTGGGAGGGCACCACAGCTGCCTGCTGCAGTTTTGTGAATCCAGCCATGGAGCAGCTTTTTAGTGTAGTAGGGGAAATAATGCCCTTGAGATTTCCACCCATGGGGGTGGGCAGCCAGGTATAATTGAGCAGTCTGAGTATCACTTTATTCCTGTCTTTCACCGTATGGCTGACATCTGGAGTCTCTCCTTCTATGCTGTCCTCAGGGTGATCAGGCTGGTGGATTCTTACAGGCTTAAGCAAGACTAAAAATAGGTTTACTGCTGTGTAAAGAACAATATGTTGGTACTTTGAAGTTATTTTTCTGTTACCTAGTTTTCTGAGTTAGTGGCCAGTTAAAGGGATGAGAAGCCGGGGCTTTATTAGCAGAAAGGTTTATGTGCTGTAATTAGGGCATGGTCTGAGCAAACAAATAGACTTTACCACTGGGATTTTCTGAGTGGTGCTGATTTGCACTCAGATTGCTGGTTGACACTTGGCTGAGTCTATCCTAACATGTATCATTTCTGACAGCAATGCTACAACATATCCCAGTCTGACTTAAAAGCTGGTTGTCTTTTCTTTGTTAGTAAACTGATTCCTTTGTAATAGAATGACACAATAACATGATTGCTGTGTGTCAGCTGATTCAAAGATTTGTGTTCTTATTAAATAAATGCAAACCGCCCCCCTTCCTCCCCCCCTAAACCCCCTAAAACCCAGCAGTGGAACAGTCACTGAAAGTGACATTGATAGGCAAATTATTTCTAAAGTGAAAATTTCAAGGCATGCTGGTTTACTTGTCTTACCAAAGTAAGAAAAAAAAAATCTGCTTCAGGTTTAAGATGCAACAAACAGAAGCACTACACTGATTTTGGGTTGCACATGTATATTAATCCCCTAAAAGCACAGACATTTTGCAATGATGTTAGGATACATTGCCAGTGTTGTTCTATAAATAAGACAAAACTTCTCCTGGTTTTTGTGTGTGCATCATTGCATATGATGTGTAACTCCACCTTGCACATTCCTGCATTCTGGGATGTTTCAAG
This sequence comes from Zonotrichia albicollis, assembly GCF_047830755.1. Taxonomy (NCBI): domain Eukaryota; kingdom Metazoa; phylum Chordata; class Aves; order Passeriformes; family Passerellidae; genus Zonotrichia; species Zonotrichia albicollis. The sequence continues at coordinate 92,450,441 of NC_133819.1, forward strand.
GAACAGTTTGCCAAGACAGGCATAGGAAACAAAAGCATCCTGTTCTGTAGACTTGAGAGTTTGAAAGCTTCTGCAAATTGGTGACCTAGGAAGTTATTAAAAGACCATGTACTTGCTAAATCAATTCTTGACATCTAATTTCCACATGAACAAGATATTCTGTTTTGCCTCTCAGAGAATGCAGTTTCTAGGTACAGTATTTTAGGCATGAAAATTGTGAACAATAAAATACTTGTCAAAATGATAATTTTAGCATTCCTAAATTGTCATATCACTATCCTTGTTATTGGAAAAGTCTAACTGAAAATGGGAAGAAAAGTGTTATGTTGTCTATATTTTTCAACCCAAAAACCTCTTAATTATGATTCCTGGCAATATCTCTTTGTTTTCCAAATATTACACTTAAGAAAAAATGATGATAATCTTGTCTAAATTCCTTATAGACAGTTGTTTTGAACTGTCATGAAAGGTATCAAGTTTCAGTATTATTCTGATGTTTCACGTTCTAGTGCAGCAGGGTTCAGAGTTGTACAAAGGGTGCACAGTTGCCTTATATTAACACTTTTTAAATGTTATTTGAGCTACTTCTCACAGAATGGGAAGACATGTAGCTTTTCTTAACTTTTGGCCCCAAAAGACTCAGCCTTTATTCACTGATGTAATTCTGCCTTCCTACTCTATCTTCTTAGTGTCACCTTTCATTTATTTCAGGCCTTTGAAACTGCTGTGTTTAATGCACCTTCCCCATATGAGTGCTGTACATGCAGACATCTGGTGTGAGAAAAAATTACTTGGGCTTGGCATTTCTGTTTTCCTGTTACTGCTTCTGAGCCATAAGGAATTTGAGCAGAGGAGCTGGTTGATGAATCCAATGAGGGTTGACAGCTCAGGAGAGCTATTTGGTGCTGTGAAGCTGGGGATGTTCCCAGGCATGTCCAGGGCAAAAGGGCTCTGGGCTTCATCTGATCTAGGTTTGGAAATGTGGGCTGGGGATATCTCCCTTGAGCTGGTGTGCCAGGGTTCTTGTGCCATCAAGGAGTAGGCACTTTTATGTGGAAAATTCATCTAACCTATTTTAGTTGACTATTTTTAAGATAAAAAGAATTGTATACTAGAGAAAGCCTGATTTTTTTGGTGAAGCATAAAGGGAGCCTCAGCTGGCTGGTATAGATGCAGATGTCTGCTATGTGGAGGTCTCTATTACGTCAGCTAGAGACCTCCCTAGGTGTTTTACATTAAAATTCTCCCTAGGGGGAATTTTAATGTAAAACCCTGTAGTAACAGTGCATTTCCATCACCTCTGGCTCTCCGAGGGTTCCAGAGAGCTCGCTTCCCACCATCCCCACTTCATCTTTACTGGTTACAAAATACTCTCCTTTGGTCTCTCACACCTCGCCAGAAAGGCTGGAAAACAGGTCAGCAGTGTCCTGTGGTGTGTGGGCAGCACAGTGGCCAGGAGTGCCCAGCAGGAATCTCTTCCATGCCAATCCTGTGGGCACGCAGGCTGTCCCTCACTGGAGCTGGGGATGGGCATCTGCAGCCTCTGCCTGTGGGGCTGGGCCTGGGGAGGGACTCACCTGTAAGGGCTTTTTCATGGGTGAAATGTTAATGATGCTGGGGAAGCATGTCCTGCTCTCTGGTCTTGCTTTCAGCTCCTGTATAAGGAGAAAATTGTGAGGAGAACTGTTCATGCAGAGCACAGTTTCTTTCTAAATAAATAACACTGAGAAACCACATTATCATCACCGCTCCTCAAAAACCAAGGAAGGATCGTTTAGATATTCTTGACATAATTTTTTAAATTGCATGCTCTTGTATTTTCTTTTCAAAATTAGATTCAATTTAGATGGCAGGTTTTTTTCTCTATATTCCACATTAAATTAAAAATTAAAAAAAAAGGAATTATTGTTTTTATGAAGATGAGATATTCCCATCAATGAAAAATTAATTATTTTCTGAATTCTCTTTCATGGCAAAATGCTACGTTTGGGATTTTCTGTTCCTAATAGCATGAAAACCACTTGCAAAACTGTACAAATCACTTGATCCAGTTCTGCACCTCTCTGCTCATGTCCCCTCATAGATGTTCTCCTTCTGTGAAATTCTACACATACATGTTTTCTGATCTGTATTGTGAAAGTTTCATAAAATGCCTCTTTTTCAATTTGAAAATAAAAAGGGAGATCCATCCGAACAATCAGATTGTAGAAAAGTTAGTGCATTTAAGTATGCTTTGTTTAGGTCAACTCCAAGGTTTTATGCTTGGTGTATCATGTTGGAATGGATCCAAGTCTCTGGTGAATAGTGTTGCTTTTGGAGCAATTTGCTTGATCTTGATTTGTCACTTGTGCAGTCTCTAAAGAAATACCACCAGTGACATCTTCACTCTGCTGTCATTCCCAGAATGACATCTTGCAATTTCCTTAGCTCTCGCTGTAAAGCAGTAATAAAGCAGTGCAGGGGCCTTGTGAAGGCAAAGAATTAAAAGACTCCAGAAGGGCTGTTGTTAAGTTCTGGGTCGTTTGTAGCTTGGCTGAAGTGTGATAGCCTCACAAACAGGTCCGATAATGGTGACCTGCTAGACAGCTAGTACCGGAGAAGTAAACCACGGTTTGTTTCAAAGTAGGAGGTGGTAAGACCACTTGATTGATTTGAGTACTTCCACTGAAGGATTACAGATTTTAGCTTTGCATCACAATTAAACTTGCTTAATTTAATTATTTTTTTTTCATAGGCAATCTTTAAAACTAAAAATGTCTTTTACTTTCATCTATTCAGTGCTCTGATACCAGCTGATGCCATACCACTAGAAACATTTTCTTGTTTGATGGAGATGCACAGTAAATATTTTATACATAGAGAAATAATCTGGAATTAAAAAAAAAAGGAATTTAGCACTGTTTTCTGAGGGTGTTAATATCCAATTCTGTTATTCTCCAGGCCTTCTGTGTCCAACATGGTCAAAGAACTCAGTCCTGCTGCCCATCTTACCCTCATTTCCCACTGCTGGGCTCTTTTTGCTCTCAGTTAGCATATGCTCTGTCTTGGCTGACATCACTGCTGCTCCAGAGCTCCTGTCTCCTGCCATGACCACTGACTCCGGGTGCTCTGTGATTTCTCATCTGCCCACAGTGAGGAGAGAGGCAGGGATCCAAGAGAAAGGAGTCATCAGCAGGGGGCCGATGAAATGTTGTGAAGGGGAAGTAGGCGTTTCACAGGGTTTTGAAACAAGAAGGATCAGGAAAAATGTCACCCCGATGTCTTATGAGCAACTTCCAAGCACAGGAACCCTTTAGGAGTGAATGGCTTAGTACCAGCTAAGCCACCAGAAGTTGAGAGACACAAATGTGATCAGAGTGCTGTATTTAAAGAAGTGGGGCTTGAAGCTGTAGTGAGGAATGTTAACTCCAGAGGAATTTAGCAACAGGAAGAAGATAGAAATGAATTTTTATTCACATTTTTGTTAGGAATTTGTGTCTTATTACTGAGTGGGTCCAGTATTGCTCCCAATACCAAGTGTATTTAATAGATTTCAGGCTGGAATGGAAGATTTTCTGAAAACTATGTTAAATGCATCATTGAAGGAAAACCATGAGGTTTTTCTGATTACTTTTTCAGTTTTGTGATTAAATTATCTTCCAATAAATGTTTGTTTATTTTTATTATGAAAGCAGGGACATTGAATTGCATTTAACATTTTGTTCCAAATGACGTCCTTATTCTGAAAAAGAAAACTAATAGAAACAAGAATTTCTTGATACATAAGAAAACTCACATTAAGATCTGTCAGACAGATGGAATGGATTTATAATATTTATGTGATATGTATTAAATTATTTAAACCTTATTGATCAAAGCAATAATATAGGTACTTTTATAACAATGGGAAAATACTCTTGATCCAATTCTCATGTATGCAAAGGACATTTTTACTGAAACTGACAAGGTAAAGGTGCCTTGAAAACATCTGATTTTTACATCTGCTTGGACAAAAACCACAGCCACAGCCAAAGTAATTGACTTCCGTGTAAGCTTCTCTCCCCAAAACCCGATATCCAGTGTTAATAAAAACATATAACTTGTGGGGTGTGTAGAAATGCAGTGGGAAGATATAAAAGTCAATAGGGTTGTTTCTCTTAACTTTGGTGTGCTGGTAGCTGCAATCAAGGTGATGCTATAATACAGACATGCTTTAGAGCTGGGTGACATGCCAGGTTTTATCCCTGGGACTAAGATCTAGTTATTAAGAGGTCATGCAAAGAACTTTCTGTATGGTAAATCATGGAAGGAACTGGTAGAAATACCAGAAAGCCTCTCCTTTTGTAGCACAACCTACAAAGAGCAGAGAAAACTATATGAATGAAACGCAAATAAAATGCTTGCCTTGAAATGGATCCTTGCATGTAGATATTTTTACATCAGCAATGGTTTTAAACTTGGCAGTGATCATCATGGAGGTAAAAGTCTTAGAAGATGCTTCTAACAATAACTTCTTCTTGCCTAGTTTTTGTTGTTACTCTTGGCTGTCCTAACGGGGTCAAAAACCTAGCAGTAGATTAATTTACAAAATATGGTAATCTTGACTTCATTAGCCTTCCATGGACCAGTTACTCTATCCATCAAGAGATTCCTGCAGCAGGTTCACATGTCTCCCTCAAAATTGTAATTTATCTTTTTGAAAGATGTGCAGTTTTTATTCAGAGTCATCCAAGGGTGAAGAGAATTTACTGCATTTTTTTGCAAAGCTGTACCAATAGGCAATTTCACATGTTGTTTCTGGTTAAACCTTGCTGATTTTGTATTTCAGTTGTAATATATAATGGTCTCTGTTAGATTTAAGATCACAGTGTGATCTCTGTGTATTGATTGTGGATCATGTTCATCTCACCACTTTCTATTGGCTGTGATAAACAAAGGAAGTGCTTTTATTTTCTTGCTGCAAGGCAGAATTTTCAGGATTTACAGCGCTCATCAAATTAGCTTTCTGGAGAGAGAACAGAGGAGTGTTACCATTCTCCATTCCCTTACTTGACTCCTACTTTAACCTCACATTGTAGAAGCATGGTTCCTGTAGCAATTGACTCTGCTGTTTCTACTGACTTGTGGAGGTCCAAAGAACAAGTGGGATACATATCTGGTACAGGAAGAGCCCTATTTATGTAAAAATCACATACAAAGATAGAAGTGTCTCTAGAAATTTTGCTGTGTCCTTGAGTTGTCAGCACACAGTTACTCTTCTCTCTTCACATAATGCTGAGATACAGGCTATCTATCATAAAAAAATGTACCCATAAAATATAAAGAGTTTAGACTGCAGTTGTCTCAGTTGAGTATTCTTGATAGACAAAACCACAGTATGACCTTTTCTGATTAAAATAAGTTTGAAACCCATCCCCTTGAGGACAAAAACTCAGCATGAGAAAAGGAGGATATTTAAAGATTTTACTGTGTTTCACATATCATTGCAAGATTGTTTAATCTTTATTTACAGAACACTCTTTATATAAATATGCATTTTTCTCAGTAGAAGCAATATGACAGGTGTTTTGTTCTTTGACTTTGTTTACCTCGAAAGCTTGCATGTGTAAATATGTGTAGCTATGTAACACTAAAAGAGAAGGTGTGGGACTGTGGCTAGCTATGAATACAAAATCCGAATGACTATTTGATTGCTTTGTGTTTCAGCTGTCCTGTATGAGAGCTCTTTTGTTTTGTAGACATTTGTTTCAATCTCTGCAAGAAAACTGCTAATAAAATTAGATATTGTGATATTTCTAAAGGAATCATAGAGTCATAGAGTCACAGAATCATGGAATCATATAATTGTTTGGGTTGGAAGGGACCTTAAGATCATCTAGTTCTAACCTCCCTGCCATGGGCAGGAACACCTTTCACTAGATTCAGGGCCCCATCCAACCTGGTCTCAAACAATTCCAGGAGTGGGGCATCCACAACCTCTCTAGCCAGCTTGTTCTGGTGGCTCACCACCCTTACAGTAAAGAATTTCTTCTTGCTATCTAATCTAAATCTACCCTCCTTTGGCTTAAGACTATTCTCCTAGTCCCCATTACTTTTTATTTGCACTTAACTTATGGAGTTTTCTGCCTTGATCATTACTGAGAGTGCTTTCGTTCTTAATTTAATATAAGTACTGCTAGTTTGGCCTTATAGAGTTCCCTGCTTAAAACCTGATCCATAACCAGGATGGACACGTATAGATAGAGCCCATCAAAGCTGAACTGAGCTGAGAAGTGAAGATGGATGCAAAGTTGATGTCTGATTCATCACACCTATTTTTAGATATGTTTGTCTGAGTTGGTCAGCCTTTACAGTCAAGACATTTAGATGCATGCTTTAGGATGCAACAAATCCTGTACTATAGCAGTCTGCTTCTTTCCACTGTCTATAATAACCCATAATATTTAGCATAACTCTAGGTTTGGTCAAATGAATCACACTATGCATCCGGCCATAGAGAAAGGAACTTTTTGTTTGTGCTGTTCAGGTACATGGTGATCACTACCTTGTTGATCAGCTGCATGGCAAAATTGGGCATTTATAGTTTTTTTCACTCCTTCATATTCATGAACCAATATCCTCTTAACCTAGGAAATACCTTCAAGTCTGTGTCCTAATGGAATGCCTGGATACTACCTAGGTTTTTACATGACAGACCACCCATTTAGCATCTGAGAAGTAAACCCACTAATGGCAACCTATCTTTGTGCCTCAGGGACTGCTAACTCCCAGCAGCTGACTGTGTTGTTACCTAATACATGTTCTCTTTACTTCCACTGTAAAATTCACATTTATCTAATTTTTTGCTTCCAGTGCTTCTAGAACTGTGTTCAGATTGATCTTGTTAGTTATATTTTAATTTTGCAGGATGCTTTTGCTACTAAATGCTTCTACATCTTTGAAAATTTATCTCTTTTGTTATTTTCCAAACACATTTCTAAACCAAGTTCCTTGCCTTCGTTAGTATTCTCAGTAGCACCCAGCTTAATAGCATCAGGAAATTTTCAGCAAATTAACCAGTTGTTTAGGTCTTCAATATAAAAATTAAAATGTTAAACAGAACTGTTCCAACACTGATCCTCTGGCAGTCTAATCATAGTCACTTTTCCCAAACTTAGCAATTTGTCATTTATCATCACTGTGGTACTTCAGCCATAGTTCAGACTGTCTTATCACACGTGTAATCATATGTAATTAATTTGGTAAGATAATATGAAATGATATGCTGAATTTCAAATATTCTAAGTGAGTTCAAGCTTAGTTTTCAATTAAAATTGCCACTTAGTGGGCAGATGTATCACAAAAGCAAATACATTAAAATCAAAGTGCAGTGCATAACGAATGAAATGGAAAGTTGTGGATACAATATTATACACAGATATTAGATGAAATGGTGATACATCTACATTACATATGAGCTGTAGTCCATCATAAAAATGAGTACAGGTCTAATAGCAGGGATTTAGAGATGGGGGTTGAACCTAGTCCAAGGCCTGCAGGTGCCTTTGCACAGTTGGGAACTGATTTGAAAGAGGGGGTCAATCCCAGAATCGCATTTCATGACACTTACTCAGCTTAATTCCCCTAAAGAAAAAAAAACAGGCTTTCTTTTACTTTTGCATTTTACTTGAATTAAATATTTCTTGGCCTAGATATGAGAAGTAGAAACTCAAAACAGTGGTTTCTGGCTTCACAAGGATATCCGCATAGATTCTTGATGTTGCTTGTTGTACTTGAGCATCAGTCCACTTCCTGCCTTGCCCAATGCATAATGCACAGGTTGGTCACACCCAGGCAGTTCTTTCATGTACCAGTTCCTCTAATTTGTTTGAACTGATATATAAAATGTTTTTTTTTTCCATTATTATTTCATGTAAAGGTTGCCCCAGATCATCCTTCACTCCTTTTGAATCTGGCTCTTTTGGTGCATAAGGAAATGTGGGAAGACACTGGGTCCTTGAAAAGAAGCTGATGTCTTGGATGCTTTCCATAGCACACAAGAAAAAAAAAAAGAAAAACCAAAAAAAAAACCAAGTAGAAGAGAGCTCTGAAGTGAGTACTGGGGGCGGTGAGGAATGGAGTGTGATGAATGGTCAGGAAGCCACTCTAATGCTTTCATATAAAAATAGACATGCAGTCTCTTGTGTGGTTACAGAGTAAAACTTGAAAAGGTAATAGGAGTGCATTCTGAAATCCAAAGGTAAATAAGCAGTAAGAATTTATTGTGATCATAGGTTCAGTTTCATGGTATTTTTGAGCCTGACTCATGACCTTTCAACATCTGTAATGGATGGTATTAGCACAATACGGAAGAGATTCATAATGTATAGCACTCAAGTAAGGACCAAAGCACCTGTCAACCCTTTTGCAGTGAAATTTAATTTCCTGCCTTTTTGTCCTGTTCAGAGTAGAGATTTTCTTTTTATTGTTCCGTTTGTCTTTGAAGAAATATACCTTGTTAACAACTTCACACTTTTGAATGTGGTTTGTCTACCTGAATTTATTTTAGCTTTCTTTATAATTGTAAGACACTGAGCATGTATTTCTCAAGAAGCTTTTAAATTTACCTAAAGTAACTACAAATCACGTTGGTCTGATTGTGCAAAACCAGAAATATTAGTTGAAATTCTGTGTAGGACAGAGCAAATAATTCTTAAAGAATGAAGTTGATCAGAGTCCTCAGAATTTCTGGAAACAGAAATATAGTGCAACAATATATTTTAACTGAATTTTATGGGCCAGTAAAAATACAGAGATAGATCTTTAAATAGAAAAAAATATATAAATACTCCTTTTCAATTCTAAAGCATGTCACTTGGAGCCTAGCTCTCTAACTAAATATATCCCTCCAAAATACTGAAAAAACTGGGCAGTGTCCTTCAGAGATCCATCAGCAGTAGAGCTGATTTTGTGTAATTCCTCTATTATATTATTGACCTGGAGGATGAGATGGAGTGCTCCCTTCCCAAGTTTGTAAATGACACTGGACTGGAGCAGTGGTTGATGACTGAAGGAAGAGGGAACTCAACAAGGTTGGGTTGAAAGGGCTTTTGGGGTACGAGATATTGCCATAATGATGTGAGTCCAGCAGAAGACGTCCAAGATGGTTCAGTGGTTTGGAGCACATTACGTAGAAAATGTGTTTCAAAATTTAGTTTTGAGATACTGTATGTGAGGGAAAGCAAAGCAGATGGTATTTGGTGACTCACTAGTATGAAGGTAAAGTGCAACTATCATACTGAGCTATCATCTCTTCATCTCATGGGCGGCTTGTCCCACTCTCCTGTCTGTTGGAGGGACAGCACAGAAGGGCACAAGCAGCTCAGGATGTTTCTGGAGGGCACTGGTGATAACTTCCAAAAAACATAAGGGATCAAGGAGCTCACGAGCTGATGAAGTAGGGGCTTGAGGGGGAGGACTGACAGCTGTCTGAACTGGCAGGCTTGAAGTGTAGCGATCAGCAGCATGGAGACTAGTGGGAGATCAGACCCTGGTGGTGTACCCCAGGCAGCAATACAGGGTCCAGCACCGCTTAACATTTTAATTAATGATTGGGGCAGGCTGTATACTCAGCAAATTTGCAGAATGAGACAAATCTGGGGGAATGGCTGGCAAACCTTAGGTGTGTATGCCTTGATGTGGGGAGGGACTTGGATGGAGAAGCAAACCTTATGAAGTTCAGGAGGGGAAAGGGCAAAGTCCTTCCCACAGGGAGCACTAACACGTGGCATCAGTACACACTAGGGCTGTCCAGCTGGAAAGCAGCTTTTCAGAGGAGGCCTTAAAGGTCCTGGTGGACAGCAAGCTGACCAAGAGCCAGCAATGTGCCCCTGCAGCAAAGGCGGCCAACAGCCTCCTGGCCTGGATGCATTAGGAAGAATGTTGCCAACAAGTCCAGGCAGGTGATCCTTCTTGTCTGCTCAGCATTTGTGAGGCCACATCTGCCGTGCCATTTCTGGGCATCCTGATACAACAGAAATATGGACTTAGTGGAGCAATTCTACAAGGATTTCTCATATGTGGAGAGGCTGAGAAAGCTGTGATTATTTAGCCTGAAGAAGAGAAGAGTCAAGGGAAAGCTTATCAATATTATAAATGGAAGGGTGTAAAGAGGAAACATTTAGACTCTTCTCATTCATGCTCATCGAGAAGACTACAGGCAATGGGCATAAAGTAAAACACAGAAAATTCTATCTGAATATAAGAATTTATTTTTTTCTTCACCGTGAGAGTGGTTGGAGAGATGTACAGTCTCCATCCTTGGACATTCTCAAAACACAATTGGACACAGTCCTGGACAATTTAATTTTTCTGACCCTGCTTTGCGCAAGGAGGTCAAACAAGATGATTCCCCATACACCTCTTTCAGACTCATGCATTCTGTGGTCTGTGATTGTCTAGCAAGATGACTTAACTTGAGCCTGAGATGGATTCATTGAATGAATTTCAGGAATACCTGAAATACTGGCAGACTGATAATTTCCAGCTTTGTCTATGGTGAAAACCTTCGTGTAAGAACTAAGTATGAGGTTACTAGATTTACTATTTTATAGAAATTCTCAAAGATAATTAAAATTGCTAAAGATTGAATATTTTACTTAACCGTGTTAAAGAGTCAAAATTACACATGTTACTCAACTCCCTTTTCAACTTGAAATTTGCAAAGTCCTAGTAGTGTGAAATAGTAGAGCTTAAAAAAACCCGACACCTAAACAGATGGCAAGACAAGGGAGAAAAGTGCATAGTGAAATGAAGACAAGGAGGGACATTACACTCTTTTAATCCATAAATAACTTGAATTTTGTAAGAACAGTAGAAATTAAAATAGTTTGATGTTAATCAGTTATGAGCAAACATGCATTTTCTACCAATATTTCACAAAAGCACGAGGAAATAAATAAATTAATTTTTATGACTCTTGCACTTGGTGTAACAAGTCATTCGTCAGATAAATCACAGAATCACATAATTGTTAGGGTTGGAAGAGACCTCTGGAGATCATGTAGTCTAGCTCCCCTACCAAGGCAGGGTCACCAGGAGCAGGTCACACCAGAATGGGTCAAGATGGGTTTTGAATGTCTCTGGAAAAGGAGGCTTCATGACCTCCCTGGGCAGCCTGTTCCAATGCTCTGCCACCTTTCCTTACTTTGAGGTGGAACTTCTTGTGGTTTAATTTATGGCTGTTGGTCCTCATTCTGTCACTGAAAACAGTCTGGACCATTGCCTTTGAGATATTTACATGCATTATGAGATGCCCTATTCAGTCTTTTCTCCTCTATACTAAACAGGCCCAGCTCCTATAGTCTGTTCTCACAACAGAGATGCTCAGACCCCTCATCAACTTTGTGGCCTGTGCTGGACCCTCTTCAGTAGCTCCTTGTCTTTGTTGTATTGAGGAGTCCAGAACTGGTCATAGTATCCCAGTGGTCTCACTAGGGCCAAGTAGAGGGGCAGGATCACCTCCCTTTACCTGCTGGCCACACTCTTCCCAATGCACCCCAGGATACCATTGGCCCTCGTAGGCACAGGGTCACTGCCAGCTCATGGTCAATCACACCGAGACACGTGGTCAATCACATGGTCATCCACCAAGACTGCCAAATCCTTCTTCAAAGAGCTGCTCTCCAGCAGTTCACGCCCCAGGCTGTGCTAGTACTTGGGATTAGTCCTCCCCAGGTGCAGGACCCTACACCTGCTCTTGTTGAACCTTGTTGGGTTTCTTTCTGCCCAGTTCTTAAGGTCATCAAAATCCTGCCTAATGGCAGCACAGTCCTCAGGTATATCAGCTGCTCAGCACACTTGCTGATGGTCTCTTGCATTCTTTCCCTTTTTTCAGGTTGTTGATAAACAAGTTGAATAGAACTGGACCCAGTAATGAACTTGGGGAACACCACTGACTACAGGCCTCCAGCTGGATTCTAACCCTCTGATAACAACCCTCTGAGCTCTGCCATTCAGTCAGTTCTTGATCCACTTCACTGTTCATTTATCAAACCCACATCTCCTGAGCTTGCCTATGAGGATTTTATGGGACAGTCTCAAAAGCCTTGCTGAAGTCTAGGTAGGCAGCACCCACTGCTCTACTGTCATCAGCCCATCCTGTTGTGTCATGATATAGGCTGTCAGATTTGTCGAGGATGATTTCTCCCTGGTGAATCCATGCTGACTGCTCCTGATTACCTTTTCTTCTACATGCTCACTGGTGACCTCCAGAATGACCTATTCCATCACCTTTCCAGGGACGGAGGTCAGGTTGACTTGCTGATAGTTTCATGGGTTTTCCTTCTTGCCATGTTTAAAGATGGGAGTAACACTGACATTCCTCTAATCATGAGGCACCTCTCCCATTCTCCATGATTTTTCAAAGGTGGCCAAGAACAGCAAGTAATGACATCCATCAGCTTCCTCAGCACTTGTGGGACATCCCATCAGGTTTTATGGATTTCTGCATATGAAGTCTGCCTAGCTGATCTCTAATCCAACCGTCTATGACCTGGGGAAAGTCTTCCTTTCTCTGGCCTTCTCTTATCCCAGTGTTCTGGGATTCCTGAGAGCCATCTTCAGCAGTGAAGACTGAGGCAAAGAAGGCATTCAGTGTTTCCTTCATCTCTGTGTCTTCCATTACCAGAACAATCATCTGAATCAGCAGCAGCCCCACATTTCCCCTAATCTTCCTTTTTCTGCTGATTTATTTGTGAAGCCCTTCTTGATGTCCTTGATGTCCTCTGCCAGACTTAATTCCAAGCGGGACTTGGTCTTTCTTGTCACATCCCTGCCTACTCTAATGATTTTCCTATAGTCCTCCCATATGGCCTGTTCCTTTCTCCACATCCCATAAATTCCTTTTTTGTATGGAGAACTGTTAATAACAGATGGATGAAAAGATCTCCCCAACAAAGAAAATGACATGAGAAGAGGTCTCTATTTCAGTATGGTGTTAATTCCTCAGCCTGCCAGAGAAGTAATTTTTTTGCTATTTTTACAAGTCACTGAACATCTTAACATAACTGGAACCAGTCAGCAGTTGGGTTCATCTGTTATATTAAACCTGACTCAAATGTCAATCTATATGTAAGATTAGCAACAGTGGTAGAATCACAGTTACGAGTCTCCAAATGTTTTTAGGGCAGAATTTGTAAGTTACATCAGAAAGAAAAGGTGAAAAAAGTCTGTATTATTTGAAAATCAGGGCAAGAAAAAAGAAAATAATTTTCTTTTTTTATTATGAAAGAGTCTCCAGTCTGGAAGTCATGGTTGGTTTAAATCTGAAAGAATGACATTTCAATATAAGGGAGATAATTATTACATAATTAATGTTTCTGGCAGTAATAGCAGTAGTAGGAGTAGTACTAGTAGTGCTACTTCTAGTAGTACTATCAGCAGTAATATATTCTCAAACAACATGCAGTCCTGAGGAGAAGCAGGTGTCAAATTCCCCATGATACCGAATCCTTAAGATGGATACTGTTCACTTCTCCTGTACAGGGGAACCCACAGTGCAGGTATGTGCCACTTTGCAAGGGATGGCCTGGGTAAATGGCCTTGGTGGCTTTCTCACAGGCCACAGATGTTGCATCTGGCACTGGTGATGCCATCATCTGGTAGCATCCGAGGTGGGTTCCTTGAAATAGTTCAGGATGAGAAGCTGGCAATGGCTTTGCACAACAGGCCTGGTTGGAACCTGTATGGGCAGTGTTTGGAGAGTGAGACAGGGATGTATCAGTGCGACAGAAAGGAAACACAAAGTCATGTCAAGGAAATTCTGACAGTGTGACCAGAGCCTGAAATGTGATAGATGTGTCCTGTCCAGTGAATGATTGGTCTGAAACAGTCTGTGGGAGCAATGGCTGCTTAATTTGTTTGTTGAAGACTCCACATGGAATATGTCTGGTAGCTCACTCTTGATTGTATCCTGCAGCTTCAAGTTGCTTTTGCAGAAGGACTTCCGTGGCTATTGAAGTGAATTGAGTAGTTTAAAGGAATACATTTTAAATCCTTCAGGAAGTCATTAACAGGCAAACTTGGGGTCATAATCTGTGAACATTTCTACCGGAACTTAAAACTAAAAATATAACATGTTCTTCCTATATGACATCTCCATAGCAGTTCAAAACACTATCTGTAAGTTTGGGTTGATATGTTTTCATTGGTGTTAGCTGTAGGATGGAACCAAAATTGAATGTGATCACAATGGGTTGGAGAAACAATCTGGAAGAAACATGTACAATTTAATGCAGACAAATGCAGAGTTCCAGCTTGAGCAATAGACAAAATTAATAAATACTTTCCTTACTTGGCTATAGGTCTTTGATGTGTGTGACTTAATTTGACAGTTTTCCTCACTTGTACATAAAGAGTTAAATGTCTTTGTTCATTACCAACACGGGAACATATATTTAAACAAAAAGATAATTAGGGAGGATTTAGGACCATCATTTCTTTCTTCACCAGCTGTCACGTGTTGGCTGTAACATACCCCTAAATCTTCATTCATATGTATTTTTATTTATTTTCTATAGGCAAGATCTCTTACCTTAAATTCATCAAAATATTACAAGAAGTTGTCATTGGATAAGAAAGAGCTATAACACATTCATTTAAATCAAAGCGTGCTTGAAAAATGGGTATATGAAGGACTTAATATTGTTTTTCTTTGCGTTCTTTTCTGCTGCTTTTTCTCAGTTCTTCAATGTTGTACAGTTTGTTCACTGAAGATGTGTGTTTTTTCCTTTCTTACTGTGCATGAATTCTCATATTGACATCTGGCAAATTCTGCCAGATGTCACTGAAATAGTTTCTTAGTTTTGGTGCTGGAGCTGCTATCTCAGTTTAGATACACGGGAGGTTTGTGATTGCTGTGCTGCTCTGTCCTGCTGCTTCTATATTCTCCATGCACAGGGTGATCTGTGGGGGAGCTGCCAAAGGAAGAGAAATGTCAGAAGTAGAAATGTACTTGCTGCATCACACAGACCAAACAACCCCACCTCCCCTCCCCTTTCTTCTTGTGAAACAGCTAGGAAAAAGATCTAAACCTCTAGAACAGACCTTGCAATGTGTAGAACTTAAAAGTATTAAATACTGTGGGATTTTTTTTGTTGTTGTTGTCAGGAGTACTGAAATGTAGAAAGCTCTCAAATTAGATAATTTCTAGATCATTTAAAAACCCCTCCATATTAAGGAGCTACACTTTTACCTGCTTAGAGGGTGATCCTCCTTTCTGTACTTTCTCATGTTCCTGTCCCCTCTGACAGTAAGCCCTGCTTTCTCACTCTGCTCATGACTTGTCATGCTTACTTTTCACTGTTATCTGCCTAATATTTCTGTCTGGTTCTGCTTTCCTTCTCTACACCTTTTCTTTCACATACAGTACCTTTTCATCCTGGCCTTGTAATGATCAAAATGCTAATCAATAAGGTATTATATTCTGTGCATAAAAATAATATCCGGAAATTAGCTTGCTGCTTAAACAGCCCCACTTCCTTGCCACAGCCTGCTGAATCAGTCACTTCAAACATTACTGGAAACACTGATTGCTGCACTATTCCTAAATGAAATACAAATTTACATACTTTATCTTCCCATGACAATGGTAGTCTGAAATTATACCTTTGAGCATACTTTATTTTATTGTAGTTTATTTTGGGTAAATGGCTTTCAGGCATAAATCCCATTGTTCCTTCAGCCAGTCTTGCTGTAAGGTAGAGTTATAAGTATTAGAAGATGTGGCATCACTAAAATGATAGGTGGAAGGAAACTGTTTTGGTGCAGGAGTGATCAGGTAGTGGTCTCCTAGCTGAGGATATTCTGACAATGCATTTTCATGCTTACCACTCAGAAATCTGGTTATTCAGATTCTTACACTTAATTATCTGATTGAAAGTGCTTGCAGAAGTAGCCTGTTCCCTGCGTAACAGACTGTGAAATGTTACTTCTTTGCTGCTAAAAGGGGATCTAGAGTTAACATTTGGCATAAAATGCCAAAGGAAGTGGCTGATCTTTCAATCAAAGGACACAGATAATTTTTGGCAGCAGGGGGCTGATTCCGGATGATCATATGTTATACTAGGAACTGACTTAGAAATTGCTAGTCAGCCAAATAAGCAAATAAATAAAGCAGATGTTGTTATGAAATCAACTTCAGGCACTTGATTTCAATTCTCTAAAGTATGAGATGGATTAAAAAGATAAACCAATGCCATTGTGAAAGGCTTATATGTGCCCTGGTGAAGAGAAGAAAATTGAGAAGGAATGTTTGTGCATAATACCAGCAGAAACTAGAATTACCTCACAAATTTAATCCTAGGAGCTACTGCACACATTTTACACAGCAAGTAGCACCACTGCTTCTGTGGTAAGCTTTCACATCAAGAAAGATTTTTCTCAAGAAATTAAAGTGGCATCCTTATTGTTTAGAAGACTGTGTGACCTTTGACTGCGATAGTAATAAAGCAGGTAGTCTAGCCTCTGCAGATGTGATAAGAAAAAAGAAAAAGAGAATGGATGCTTTGATGAATGCAGCATGGTGTCAAGAAGGACATAAAATATATACAACCTTAGACTTTGCAACCTCCATTTCAGTCTTCTTGGCAGATTTGGAAGGCTTAAATATTTCCAAGCTCCCTGATTTGTGTATATTTAATAGCACACTACTACCAGAAGGTTATCAAACCTAATGTTGTGCTTATTTTTTTCTTGCCTTTGGAGTGACAAACTGGGGACGGAGGAATGGGAAAGCAAATGAATTGGCCTTAGTGCAATCTGAAAGAATGTTGCCTTGTATCCACTTGAACCCTGCAAGGCAAAAACATTTTGTCACCAGACAGAATCTGATCTCCGTGGCCTATTGAGCAGATAGATCCATCAAACAATTTTTCTTTATTTGTTTATTTGGGAAAGATACTAAATATTTCTGGTTTAAATCTGTGCTTTAAATCTGTATGCTGATTCTGGTATGCCTAGAATAGGTGTTGTCCATGCAATACATTAGCACAAAGCAGGCAACATAGCTTGTCAATCACACTGATATGCATGTTAATCACTACTTTCCTAGATTCCTTGTCATCCACAAGAAATGCCTTGATGGCATTGGGACCAGCGGCATCAACACCAGTACAACATCCAACTCAACATGCTGTCAAAAACCCTTCTCATCTTCCTGCAGCTCTTGCTCCAAACACTCCTTTCCCTTATCCCCCACAACAAGATCCTGATGTGAGATCACAGGACAAGACCAGGCATCTGCGCATCAGGTCAAGAGGAGATGTAGGAGAGGCATCAGGTATGAACAACCCTCCTGCAATGAATCCCTCTTTTTACAAATGACATTTTCATGTGTCACGTTCATCACAGACGGATTGGCTGCCGTGACTGAACAGACTCAAAGTGTTTCTGAGCTGTGCCTGAGAGGTGGTTGGATCCATCGGGAAACAACTCCAGGCTACAGATCTTGTGCTTCATTCCTCTGAGTGGAGGCCAAATGCAGCACTGATGTGGTGAGAGGGGATACTCCTGTCCCGCTGGCACAGAGATGAACAGAGACTCCTTTGCTTCCAGAGACTGATGTGTCACAGTGGGGCGCAAGGCACAGTTGCCTTCTGCTACACAATTTCTGCTTCACAAGTTGCTCTACATCACAATTGCTTGAATCACCCTCACAACCATCCACTCCCCAGGACTCTTTCACTTCTGTTGACATCTAGATTTCCTCACTTCTTTCTTTCTCCAGAATAAATTTTGAGTCCATCTGTAGGCTTGTGAACATCAATTTCACCCTTTTGGAAAAAAGTATCCAAGAGGCATTGCTTGAATATTTTTTTCTTATTTAATCAGATAGAGTAATGCAACAGCATTAACTCGGTGAAACATAATTTAATAATAACTTACATTCTGTAGTGGGTTTGATCCATTTGTCTGAAAACACTTTAAGACATTAATGCATTAAATTTAACACTGTCCCTCTTGTGAAGTAGGTAGGTATTATAGCCTTAATTTTACAGATGAGAAAACACAGGCACAGAGAATTGAAATGCCTTGCTGAAGGTCAAATGAGAGACTCCTGCTAGAACTAAGAAACTGGGAAGAGGAAGGAACAGTATGTTTCCACTAGCACTGCAGCAATGTGTCCAGCTCCTAGGTTTTTATGGAAGAAAATATGAAAAAATATATTGGTTTCTCTTTGTATGTGCAACTAGATATTAGTATAAATGCCTGCATAATCAATAACAGACTTTTAAATTGAGACAATGCATAGTGGGAGTAGTGGACCAAAGATAACATTTTGACCAGCAAATTTGTTCAATTTTTCATTATTATAAATTGAGCATCTCTAGCACTATTATTTTTTCTTGTTTCTTTAATGCAGTTGTTGGTTTTAAGAAATAAATGCACTAAATAAGTGAGTGTGTAACCCTTGCCATGGCTGACATAGGTTAATAAGATTCTGGACTGCTGTCTCTGGAAATGGATACAAAGTCTGTTCTTGGTCATTCCTGCCATGGTTTTAAAAGAAAAAAAGAAGGTACAAAGACAAAAACTGGATTACAGAAGGTTGTCATGACTTTGGGGTTTTGCCATGAGAAAGAAGAATGCCTGGAGCATTGTGAGGGACTGTTTTGCAAGGACAAGTCCTCTGAGACATGCCTGAGTTGGTCTGGAAATTTTAGCCAGAATAGATGTGTGAAATAATTTTTTTCTCCTTAATTTTCTGGTGTAGCATGCCAGTCAAGGTAGAGCCATGCCATGTGTCTAACAATTTTCTTTGTGGCTCTGGAAAATCACTTTCTTCTCTTCAGCTGCTCAGTCTTGTTACATGAATGCACATATTCTGGAAGTACTTGCATATTTCTGATTTTCCTTCCCTCCTTTTCCTGTAATCAATTGCTTCCAGCCACTTCCAGAAGTGTTTATTGGCTTGTTGTCAATTTGCCCAGCCTAATCTATGTAAATACATACAAATGCTTTTATTTCTACTCTCTTTCCCTCCCTACTTAACTCCTTTGAGGTTCTCTGCATCTGCTCTGATTTGTGTTGCATGCAGCTCTGTTCCTAAGTTTTGAACAGATACATGCACTTACCCTGTACATCTTTGCTGTTACCTGATACCTGCAAATTCCATGCTTTTCCAGCAGCGCCTGTTGAATTCACCCATGTGGAGAGGTTTTTGATCTTTCTAGGGAGCATGAACAAAGCACTTTGCCAAGTAAAAACGTCCCACTAGATTGATTTTCCTTTATGGTCTCTGAAGAGGAGGTTCAGAACAACAAATAATAATGCAAAAAATATGGTCCCACTGCATGTTCAGCAGTCACAGTTCTTGCTTCCCAGCTGTAAGCACTAACTCCAGCTCCTCAAACAAAAAGACAGAGGTTTTGTTTCTGCCTGGAAAAGTCAAAGCTGTCTAGCAGAGGTGTGGGAGCTGGGAAGAATTGACAATCCCAAGTGAGAACCTAGGACAAATTTCTAGTTAAAATTCACTCTTCTTTTGCATATTTTTTCATACCTGTTCCCATTTGCTACTCTATCATATGATGCTCCACAAATGTGATTTGTCATCTGTTCTTAAGCCATGCAAAAACATCAAAAGCTGGAGTGTCCTTCCCTGAACTTAGTTTCTTACTTCTCAACTCCTAAACCCTGGGGCAACAAGAGGCTTTCTTCTCTTTCCATGTATCTCATGATTGCTCTGTCCCAGACAAACCTTGTTCAAGAGGTTGTTTTGTGTTGCTGCTCCTGAACAGCATTTCACAGTGTCTTGGACACTTGGCTTGTGTCCTCATGGTGTCATTGATGAATGGACAGCAAGAAACACTGGTTAAAACAAAGCTAAAGGAAAATCTCTCTCAAGTGGGAATGAAGAAAGAAGTCATCTGTGCCTTGTCTCTTCCCTCAGTGAAAGAGGGAAGAGACAACTGTTGGCTTCCTGCTGAAGGTTTATGTTTTATGTAGACTGATGCATAACATCACTGTAATTTGTTGTGCTAGTGGGTGATGGAGGTATTGGGTTCTTCTTTGGTGTGAAACAGCGAAGTATTTTTTATAATCTGATCTTCTTAGATTGGCTTATCTGTATCAATATTTATATTGATAGAGAAAAAAAGGATGCTTCTTTTCCTTGAGGGCTAGCTTTATGTCACCTTTTTGAGTCCTGCAGAAGAACAGAATCAACTAGATTGGAAAAGAGCTTTGAGATTGAGTCCAACCGATGATCAACCCCACCTTGTACATCTCCATACATGGCTTTTATCACGGAAAGTCATGGAAAGCATTTTCTAAATTAAAGATATAGAGGTTTGCCAAATAGCTGCTTAGAAGGACCAGGTGTTTCTTTGGCCATAATGGGCAGAGAGTAGATATGACAGCCAGAGAGGTCTTTGCAGAGGCATTTGCTACAGTGCTCTCATTAATTTTTCTTTGTAAAAAAGCTTACAACTTTTTTTATAGTGCAGCTAATGGTCTCTTCTCTTTTTGCTAATATATTGATACAGCACAAGATATAATAACAGTATGGTATATACTTCATATATGGTGTTCAATATTGTAGTGTTTATTATAAAATTAAATAATAGTAATATAAAATTATAGTGTCAGAGGTGGCTTCAGACCTCTAAGAAGCTCGTTTAGAGTGGGGTTTCTTTTTGTACAGAAGGATTGCTTAAAGGTGATTACAATTCTTTTTTTGGCCAGAACTGGGCTTACTTATGTATGCAGTTGGACTGCTGCATTTTGAAACAGGTATGGTCTCCAAAACACTGTAATTTTAAAGACAGGTATTAGAAAGCCAAAATAGGAGGGTTTTTACCACTTAAGATAAACTTCTAATTTCTCAGGGGTGCACTGATGATGGAAAAAGGATGGGAAGGACATGAATAACACACTGATTTTCAGGAAGGACTAATTCTTGAGGCCAAAACTTCAGGAAAACAGAAGTCACGTCTGACAGTACCAGCAGCATCCAAAAATGTCTGCATCATTGCATCCTCCTATGAGTTAAAATCTTTGCAGGAACACTTTATACCTATTCCTGCCCTTGGGGGCAGTAGCCTTCTCCTTAGCAGTTTGCTTGCATGGCTTCCTCCAGGACTGCTTTAAGGGTTGAACCTGAGTTTTTGGCATCAGAAATACAAGCTCACTGGATTGCTAGAAGAACAATTACATCAGCAGGTTGCAGTGCTGGGTTCTTACAACAATTAATCTGTCAGCAGTAGAAAACTTGTCCATTTTCTTTTCTATTTTAGGTATGTCCAGGAAGTCTTTTTTGAGCATGTAGGTTTCTATTTTGATCTGAGAATATTCACTGAGTGGTTTTAAAATTGAGATCTTTTCAGACAAGCTCTGTGCCAAATGGAAATATTTTCCCCAGTTGTTCTCTGCTGCTATGGGAGCAAATTCAGTGCAAGTCAGGTATAATGTGGGCAGCAGTTGTCTTTTCCAGTAGCTTTCTGTTCCTGGCTGGGTTGCAGAAATCTGAGCCCAGACACACGGATGTATATGGAACTAGAACTGGTCTTTTAATATTTTTCTCATCCTACTATTTTGTTTAATCCAACCCAGAAATACAAGTTATTTTATAAAGTCAAAATGTTATTAAAGCTTAGATCAAGAGTTTTGGTAGACGATGAAGGACTGGCTTGGGCAGGCATTGTAGCATAATGAAACCTCGCAGATTCATTATGCCATATGCTCTGTTCTCAAAGTGTAAGTTACTGAACAATAATAACAATCTGTGTGCTAGTTTTTTGCTTGTTTGGTTTTTGTTTGGGTTTTTTTTTAGATCAAACTGTAAATGATAATTTTAATGTATGGTACCAGATTATGGCAGAATTTGTATTTGAATAGTCTGTTAAAGTCTATGTGCACATTTGAATTAAAAATCCAGGATTTAAACCATGAAATTTAGTGCATTTGCTCAGGAAATAAGAAGTATAAAATGATTTGCAATGTTTGACAGTTAAGAGGATGCTGTCAGAAAATTACACAATTATATTTTCAAAGGCAATAGGAAACATGATCCAAAACATTTTCTTCTTGTACAAAGACTGATCATCCTGGATAGGAAACCATGTAAAAAGAATCTTTTTATGAAGGAATTTGTCCACATAACCATATTTTACTTTTCTCCTGACAAGTTATTTGAAGATGACTTTTAATGGCTGCTGAAAATCTATTGAAGATCTGGAAGATAATCAGCATTAACAAACTTGTCTACTATGTACTTTTGTACATTGTCAAATACAATCTTAATTTGCCAAGGGCATTGTATATTTATTAAAAGTGACATTTTCCCATTTTCCTCCAAGCAGATGTCTCATATGTGCACAGAAAACTAAGTCAGAGAACAAAGACTGTGTATATTGCCTTAATGTTGCGCAATTGCACTATTTCCGAATTTTATGGAAGAGAAGACCTGAAATAGACTCTTCCAATTGCTACTTGTGTGGCAAGAGTTTTTACTTAAAGTAACATGAACTGCCTGCATAATTTTTGCATAATTTTCAGACTTAGTACTTCATATCTTTGTGTGTGTGTAAGCATATACATATATGTATACTCACACATATATTCACATACAAATTTCCCATGTGCTTGACAATAATTTTTTCCCCAAAAGCCACATTTGCTAATTATAGACTCGGTTAAGTGTATGTTGTAGCCTATTTCTGGTTTTATTATCAAGACCAGATGCAATGTAAATTAGGCTTGATCATTTTATCTTGGACCTTTACTTTATAAATTTAATTTAATACAGATATGCTTTTTTGATCTACACTACATAAAGTCTTATGCATGCACAAGAGGAATTAGTGAGATTAGAGTCTGTGAGCACTCTGCAGAGGCATCACAGTGCCTTATAAAGTAAACAGTAGTGAGAATTAATAATTTGCATCACAATGCCTTATAAAGTAAATAGTAGTGAGAATTTCGGGCATTAATTTAAGATGATGCATCATTCCAGCAAGCAAAACTTTTTTGGACTTTGACCCAGAAAGTATTGCCAGCAGATTATGAATGGGAGCAATTCCTTCTGGAAAATCCATTCATCCGCCAGGGAAGAGTTTGCCAAAAGTGTGTATAGTCAGATTAGCCTCTTACATGAATGATTAAGTGTAAACAAGGGACTTAATGCTAGTCTGTAGGTCATGCATCAGAGCTAAGCGGTTCATATACAAGACCTTAATTTCTTTGCCTCTTTCCTTACTAATCTTATGTTGTGCTCACATCAGGTGTGTGTGTCCAAAGAATAACTAGGAATGCTGATCAATTTCTTATTTGGACATCGTCAAGTTAATAGCGTCAAAATTGATCAGAAATTTTAATTTCTTGGTAAAACTGTGGGTAGTGCATAAGCACTTTGAAGAATGAAGAACTCATTCTTTTGGTTTTCATAAATTCATTTGAAATGCTTTATTTGCTTCAAAAGGATTATTCTTTATAGCTTTAAAAATGGAAGCACAAAACTAGCCAGAATTGTTGGCTTAGGACCTACAATAGGGAATTAGTGGCTTCCCACTCACCACTAATGAGTGGATTTTTTTTTAAGCTCTGTTTATTTATGAGCACTGTTGAATACAAATTCTTGTTAAACAAGTCATTTTAGGGAGCCTGCTCTGCTTGACATCAAAATATGTTGAACAACCATATTAGCAAAATGCTATTTGCCCAAGTGGCCACATAACTTCATCTAACATGAAAAAAATGCAGCATGCTTAAAGAAGAAGAAAGTTTAGATTATTAGTAACTGTAGACTTCAGAAATGTTAACTCCTTTTCCTAGAATGGGCTACATTTGGGCTACCACAACATGCAAGTATGTACTTACAAGGACATACAATCATGCATTTAAATTATGTATACAATATAATGCATAAACATTCCAGATAATTCATATCTAAGGTATGTACAAGCTTAGTAAAGTGATTTGCTCATATTGAAGACCACATGCCTTAAGAATATTAGAAGGGAGAATAAGATACAGTTTTTGGGGTAGCATAAGTGCTCCTCTGCAAAATCTTCCTCTATTGCACACATTGACCGTGTTCACAGGGGTCCGAGGATGAGGGAAGAGACGAGGATCTGATTCCATGTTTCAGAAGGCTTGATTTATTATTTTATTATATATATTATATTAAAACCATACTAAAAAAAAATAGAAGAAAGGATTTCATCAGAAGTCTAGCTAAGAATAGAAAAAGAAAGAATGATAACAAAAGCTTGTGTCTCGGACAGAGTCCGAGCCAGCTGACTGTGATTGGCCATTAATTAGAAACAACCACATGAGACCAATCACAGATGCACCTGTTGCATTCCACAGCAGCAGATAATCATTATTTACGTTTTTTTCCTGAGGCCTCTCAGCTTCTCAGGAGAAAAAATCCTAAGGAAAGGATTTTTCAGAAAATATCATGGCTACATTGCACCAGTGTTATTCCTTTTTCATGAATAAAAGAAATTTGAGCAGATTAAAACCAACAGAGTCTGTATTTTGGTATATGAGGATAGAAGTAATTTTTTGTTGATGTTTCTTGACTTCTATTAACATTTTTACTGTAGGGTTTTCTTCCAGATCCCCTGTTTTGATTCTGTTTAGATTATGTGTAAGAGAAGACTATTTAGCTAAGCTTAAAGATTTTTTTGTTGATCTTCTTCCGTGACCTCAGGTTTTGTTTTAAAAATTTCATTTGGTCATTGTTATAAAATGAATTTTACTTTTTCGTGTAATGTTTTCATCTTCTCAACTTAATGCTTTTTTGCCTTTTCATGTTTTCATGCTTTTATGTTTTTGATCACGATGTTCTCTTCCACCATTTTTGCTCCTGCACTGTAACTCCGGGGTGTGCCATTTCTGTGTGCCAAGAGGAGCATTCCTGTAGCTCCCTGGGCACAGATGCTCCAGGCTAAAGCTGGAGTTGAGCAGCTGCAGGTGACCTTGGAGCAGCTGCACATGACATCAATGAAGCCCAGACACTTAAACCTTTTGCAGAAGTGCTTGGGTGCTGGGCTGGGATTCTTAAGTAAAGGTTTGCTTGTGTCTTCTTTCTTCACATATCTAATAACCCCCGAAACCAAATCAGTTTTCACAGGGAAGCAGAACCACTCAGCTTTGGCCATCTGCTGCAGCTCAGCAGGGGAGCGATTCTGGTCGTGGAAGAGGATACCAGAAAGGTCAACTACTTTTAGTTCCTCAAATTACTCCATTGACAGATTGACCTGTAATTGTCTTCTTCCACTGTGACAAATTAAAACTCACTTGCAGTGGGTAATGATTTGCTCCATTATATAAGATGGAGGTGGGATAATTTACTGCATTCCTATTCTGTGCTGGAATTGCCCATCAGATTAATTTGGGGAAAAAAAATTACACTGTGATAAAATGTAGCTTTAAGTGGATTGTACTACAGGTCCTGCATCATCCAAGTGGATATCTCATTTTGCATTTCTGAAGCCATATATACAATATAAAAGTGTTCTCATTTTTGCTAAAATATGACTATATATGCACCCACAGAAGTGCTGATCCTTGTTTGTCTCTGACAGAGGTGTCTCTTGGGGACATAAAGTTCCAAATAATTATAAAAGATATTTTAAAAAATTATATATATAATTTAGTAGTAACATAATATATATAAACTTTCTAAAAGTTTTAGTTAGTGCATGCCATCAAAAGTATTGAAAGGTTGCTGCCTGACAAGGAACATCAAGCTTCCTTGTGAAATAACATTGATTAAAATTATAGTGTTTGAAAAATAAATTATAGAAACACATGGAAAAGGAGATATTTACATGCACTTCTGTGAGTATCTGCAAATATAGCCCTGATTTTTTTTTTCCTTATTTGTTCATTGGCAGGGTCCAGCTAAACTGCTCTGCATCAGACTCCATCATTATGTCTGTCAGCTTCACTGCCACATGGTTTTAGAACTTTCTGTTATTTTAGCAGTGAAGCAGAGCAAGCACATTTACCAATCAGATAATAATTAAGAAACTCAAGACGAAAACCCCAAAGTTTTATCTATATATTTTCTGTAGCCATGGTAATGAAGCTCAGTGAGGCAGGAAGACTCTACTATATCATTATTACCTACAGCTTGTGGCTACGTAACCAGTTGTGAGTTACCTGGTACACATAGCATCAGCTCCTTCTGCTAGCATCACTTTTTGATAAATTTTAATGTCCTTCTTAGACAACAGTCATCTCCCTCAAAATTTGTTTTCTGAATCTCAAGTGCAATGGTACCGGAAAGAAAAAAAAGAAGTACAGAAATTATAAAAAAGTGTCTATCAAGTATGGAAATTATAGCTTCAGATCCTTTGAAATGGTGATGTTTCTGGATCTCCCTAGATAAGCAGATTTCCTTCTCTCCCTCAAAAAAGTATTTTTATGTGTACTATTAACAGTCTTTTAAGTGCACTGCAACGTGAAAACCCCTGGATTGCCTGGATCATGAAGTAATTCCAACAGAGTCTCTGTGAACTGGAAAAAAGCAGGAATTTCAGGATGAGTGAGGGAGATGACAGGTATTAGCCAGAGACAGCTCTGAAATATACTTCCTTCCACCTTTAGTACGGATGGCATGAAGGAATTTTTTGTGTACTTATGCTTTGTATTGTTTGAGGGGGTAGTACATTCATAATAAATGGGAACATGATGGACCTTTTCCTTGCTTATCCAGGGGCAGTGCACATGCTTATTATTTTTTTCTAGCCATTTTTTAAACAGCAAAGGTATACTGTTTGGATTTATGCCAGTGGGTTGTTCTGTTGTTTCAGTTTTAAAATCTGAACAGCATATAGATGGCAAAGCCATAATGCACCTGGAATGAAATACAATTCCTGTCTCCTTCACATGCATGCACCTACCCTTAAAAAGAAGAATGAACATTAAAAAAGTTGAATGTAGAAGACACAAATGAGAACTGACTTTGTGTGAGTAGACCCACTTATGTAAATCTCTGAATCAGTCTTCAGGGAAAGTACTACTGTTGAAAGCTATAAATATTTTTTCAATTCTTTCTGAATGAATATCAGCGTGAGGAAGTGTCTTATCTCCAGTTTCAGTCAAGAAAGGCATTTATTCCATTTTAATTTTACACAGAGTTATTAAAGTTAAATAGTGCTCACATTTTGAAGTATATATGTAGGGTTGGTCAAAGGTAAGGACCATTTATATTTCAGGTGTAACTGTTAGCCAAGCTCTATCAGCGCCTCTTATGGTTCCAAATATTCTCTTGAGTGCCTTCCTACCTTTGTGCCATCAGATGACAAAGTCATCTAGGCCAACTTCCTGCTCCAAGCAGTGCTTCTGCCCATGCCAGAGAGGGTCTGTGCTTCTGCCCATGCTACAGAGGGTTTGTTCCATCTCAGTTGGCCAAACCTCAGACACCTCCAGGGTGCAGATTGAATCTTCCCTGGGCCACCCGACCCAGTTCTGCTCTAGTGAAAAAGTTACTCCTGATGGCC
Organism: Zonotrichia albicollis; assembly: GCF_047830755.1. NCBI lineage: Eukaryota > Metazoa > Chordata > Aves > Passeriformes > Passerellidae > Zonotrichia > Zonotrichia albicollis. The sequence goes on from NC_133819.1 coordinate 92,477,911, forward strand.
TGATGTATTTCCCAGGCTGCAGTTTGCAGCTGTTTTAACTCCCACTGTTATGTTATCCACCAGGACCTTCATCTCTGTAGCCTGTTTTCAAGTATTGCTATGTTGTCACTCAGCCAAGCTCAACAAGCCCAGCTCCCTCGGCCTCTCTGTGCTGGGTTGCATGCTCCAGGCTGGTGACCAACCTGGCAAATGGACTCTTGCTGGAGAGTCAGAGCTAGATGGAGTATTCTAGATATAGTGGCAAAAAGGATTGAATATCTTCTCTCTTACTCTCTAATCACATCTGCTTATATTACAGGCTAATTGCATAGTGTTTGAGAAATATGGTAAGATAATTTTTCCAAAATAACGCTGTTCTTACAAGTTCTACAAAAAATAGGGTATGCTTCCAAGATGTCTTGCCAGCATAAACAGTACTACATGGATCTGAGAAATCAATGCATGAGTCTCCTTTATCCAAATCATAAGAATTGACTTTAAGATGCAAGGCCTGTTTTTCTCAAATTTAAGATGAAGTTCACTCTCGTTTAAGCTGGAGAAGCAAAGCAACATGGTAAATGACTCTGGGCTAGTTTCATCTTTGCTTTCTGGCAGAAAGACAAATATACACATCCTTTGCATTGCTTTTTGAAGGGAAAAGACTACAGGGGAGATATGTGAGGGTGGAATGCCTCCCATCTCTCACAAAATACTTGTTGGTAGTCTTCACAAAGATATTGAAGATGGTATGAGGGACTTGCTTCACTTCTACTTTGGACATCCATTTTTAGTTCTCTAATTAAATTGGACTACTATTAAAAAAATGTGCTTTTTATTACTCAAAATTACACAAAGAAATGGCAAATTAAGCTCACCTTCATTCCATACAGTTCATGTTATAATTTTTAAGAATATTAAGAAAACAGGTGCACCCAATTCCAAACTTTGTAAGTCATTTGCAAGCTTCTGTATATCATTTGTTTTGAAGCATAATCTCTTCTATAACTGCTTTTATCCTCTTATTTTCTTTGTAGTTCTTTGTCTAGTTTGACATTTGCAACAGCTCACATTTTAATAAAAATAAAATAAAAATAAAAATATGGAAATATATTTTCTGCTTTGATTGTCTTTTTCTTTCAATGCAAAGGATATTGGTTTCCTTTAGAAATGTATCTGTTGTGCACAGCCATATCAGAATTGGAGCTTGCTGAAACACAGCTTGACATAAAGAGGCAGGCTCAAATATGCTTGTAATTAGAACACAGTTTAGAATTTTCTGTCCAAAATGCTTTTTTGTTGTTTGTTTTTTTGCTGTTTTTTTCTCTTTTTTTTGTTCTTTGTTTTTGTTGGCCACACCAAGAGGCCTCCTGAAAAAAGTACCTTTTCATGTGATGTACCTTCAGTAACCAAAGAGATTCCATAAATCCTGTTCTCTTGGTACAAGATGTATGATAGCAGTGGCAGGCAGCCAATCTGGAAGAAAAGCACAAGCAATTAGCGTAAGGAAACAAGCTAAACAGATTGACAGGTGCATAAGGATTTGTAAGTGTCCTGTTGGGATGGATTCAAAGGATGTGCTTGAAAGAGGTATTTTTGTGCATAGATTTTTTTTGGGTAACATAATGTGTGGACATACAAGGAGTTTAGTAGGGAAAATGACAACTGGGGATAAAAAGTCTCTGTTGCTGACAGGGGGAACACAAGACTTGATGCATTAAATGTGTATTGAATTATTTAGGGAGTGATAAACAGGAGCTAGACATAATAGTTTAAAAATATAATAACATACTTGATGAGAGGAGGGTGGAGGCAAAAACTCTACCTTACTCTTTTTTACTCTTCTGGATTTGAAGCAAAAAATGGAAAAAATTCCAGTTTTACGTGGGAAAAATTTCCCCCCATACTCATAAATCCCATAATTTTCTGCAAAGTTTGGAGGTTTTTCTGGGTTTTTTTTGTTTGTTTGTTTTTTTGTTTTGTTTTTTGTTGGTTTTTTGGTTGGTTGGTTTTGGGTTTTGGTTTTTTGTGGATTTGTTTTTGTTTGTTTGTTTGGTTTTTTTTTACATTACTGAATTTTTATTGTTTATTTGTCAATCTCAATTCCTGCAAGAATTGTGACCAAAAAACCTTACATACAGAAAGAAATATCTGAATTGGCAAGTATGATCAAGAGTTTGTTTAAAAAGAAGACTGAATTTAGAGTAATTCTGTGTAGAACAAACTGCAGGGCAAGGAAGCACCAGCAAAAGGAAAGAGTTGGGGGTTTAAGAGGTTTAAGAGGTTCTTCTCTAATTTAGGAGTTGGAGAAGAAGAGGTGAAGGGGTAAATTAAGATTGAATTTCTGGGTTGGGTGGATGAGGTGGAAGGTTCAGTAAAGAAAAATAACTGTCTCATTTGCATGGACAGACTAAAAAGTAGTTTGCAAGTCAGGGATGGGATAAATTGATTGAGAGGTATGGTTGATGGCATCGTTTGTTTGGAGTGATGTGAGGGTTATTTTAGGGGTTTTTGTTTATTTTTTTATATCCTTTAATTAGAAGGACTTGTTTGGGTGGGAGCTAGGAGGCAGTGGGAGGCTGCTCCTGCTGGGGAGGTGGGCAGAGATCTGCCCAGAGGGAAGGTGGCAGCAGGAGGCAGGGATCCCGTGGAACACCAGCATCATTGGGGAGGCAGTGGGAAAGAGCAGGGAGCAATCTGCTAGTGACACAAATGACAGAAAAAATCCCCTACAGGCAGAGGAGGCTGGGCACTGTTTGCTGCAACTCAGAAAGCCACTCAGTTGGCCAAAACTGGGCTGTGCATCAAGGATCAGCCTACGTTTTTTGCTGTGAGAATGATAAATTTGAAGCAGACTCAGAAGTTGTCTCTCTCAATTATCTTGATGATTTCCAATGATTGAGGGCATCGATGTCAAGCTGTTATTTCTTTCCAGAATGTAGCTCTAAAATCAATATGTTGTACTAACACTTCCAACGCCAGTTGTGAAAATAAAATAATTTAAATATGCAGTCAGAAAATTGCATCCATCATAGCTTTCTCTGCCATATAAAATTACTCAAATTTTGAATGCTTGATATAGATTATACCTGAGATGTAGCACTCCCCGTAGCTTTCGGGCTTATTTTCCCCTTCTCCTGCCCAGGAGACAGACAATGCAGCTCAGCTGGATGAATTTGAATATATCAGCCAAAAAATTAATATTGGAAGAATATCTTCACTTTCAAACTTTGCATGCTTGCAATTCAATACCACCTACTGATATTTAAAAACATTTTATTTTTGTGTTTTAGTTTTGTTTTGTTTGTTTTTTTTTTGGGAAGGGGGAATATTGCTTTTTCAATTTATTCCATGAATTCTCCATTCAAGCCTTCTGTTTTTTGATTGACTGTTTTCAGAGGCCATGAGAAATGCTGAAAAGTGCTGCTAACTCTAGATGCTGGAGAAAAACAAGTGACAGAGTAACACAGCTTTTCATTTAAGAAGCAGCTCACCCCTCTTGGAAAGGACCCACATGACAGTAACGTGCTCCAGGCTGTGTGCTGGCCAGGGAGGGTGTTTGCCTTGGGCTCAAGCACTGGCACTGCACTTGCACAGATGGGATGGCCTGGTAAAGCACACAGAGCCATTTGCCCAGCTCTCCTTCCACCAGAACCCACAGCACATGAGGATTGAGGAGTTAATGCACCCTGAGCCCCACCCCACCTTAAAATGACATGGTTTCAGTGCTTCTTCATGTGCGGAAATATGTTTTACTACACAGATTCAGCCAACCTAACTTTGGCCTTCTAAAATTTTTCTGCTGACGAGATTGAAAGCTCAGTAAGATCTTGCTTGGTTTTGAAACTCATGGAAAATTGTCACCTTCCAGCTGGAAATGAGCCAAAGGCAAGCTGCCTTTGTCATGCCAAGTTGTCAAGGCCAGTGCCTAATAAAGGTTATAGACCTGAGCAGGATGGCTCTGTTCTTAGCAAGCTGCTGGTGGGAGGGGCAGATGAACCAAGTTTACCAAGGCAGGCGTGGGAGTTTTTATGTTGTGATTTTGGTCTGAGATTTTTTTGTTGATTTTTTCTTTTTCCCCAAAGGAAAGCAAGGGTTTATTTGTAAATGTTTATCGTCTAGGATAATGTGATGTTTACATTCTTGGAATGCAAAACAGTGCTATGCTGCCTGTTGTTTGCCTCCTTATCATTTCAGCATCTTTTGGAAAATATATGAATATACATGTCATGCAAATGAGGGTTTAGAAGTCAATAAATAATTGTATTTGCATTAGTGTGGATGCAAATTTTGAGGTCAAGTTACAGTCATTAAAATAGTTTTATAAGCATTTCTTTTTACCTTGACAAAAATAACTCATCTTTGAAGCAATTAACTGTCATGCAAGCCACTCAACTATTTTGGACAACTTGTTTTTGCTTTGCCATGCTATTTGCTCTATCCAACATGGCTAATCTGTGCAAATGCAATAGGAAAACAATTTGCTTGCTGGTAATCCTATTGTTCAGCAGGCCAGACCTTGCATGACATCTCTGTAACTCTGCTTGTGCAGGGTCTGGATTAAGCAGTGACTCCCTTACCAGCAGTAGCGAACACAAAGTGTGTGTTACATGGCAGATTAATTCAGCTTGCATGGGCTTCTTGCTCCTTGGGGTGGAGCTGTGAAACAAAGAAGAAAAAATAATTCCACAAATAAAGATCTGGACATCAGAGTTATGAGATAAATATCTGCCAGAATCTGGACAGAGTAGGGTAATAGTCCAGTGTCAGTACTAGAGGCGTACCCGGGCCTATGATTTTAATAATGATGTATGTCTGCTGTATATAGAAACATTTATGACCTCATGCTGTAATTTAGGTGTCCTTTATAAAAAAAATGGACACATTAGGCAAAGGCTTGAAGTGATTTGCTTGAAAATATAATTTGGAGATCGTCCCTGTGAAATATTGCAACAGCAGTGTCTTTGGAAGAAAAAATCAAACCAAACTGATAGCCTGGGGGGAAGCAGAAACTTTAAAATAAGACTATATGATCATCAGAGGGAATAAGCAGTGTAATAACTATTACAGAAACATAGGTGAATTCATAGCTACTGACTCACTGATTTTTCACTGCGTATTAAATTATTCTTAATTTAAATTTTTAAAAAATCTAACAGTCACACAGGCAAGAGCCTCAGCTTCAGATATTTCCCTTTGGAACATTCTCAAGCACGAATTTACAAAGAAAACAACTTTTTGACCATCAGGGTGCCTTTTGGCTGATATAAGTATCTTTGAAGGACATTTTGCTTTCTTCCTCGAGCAGCAATAGTGCCAATGACAGTTCTGTTGTATGAGGCCTCAGGAGGGTTAGACACAAACACAGATGACACTATAATGTTTGGCTGAGGAAGTTCTTGATTGTAACCTGATAGCATAATGAACAACAGAAGGTGTCAAGTGTTATTACAGTTAATGGGCCTCAGTTTTCTTGTCATGAGCTTGAACACATCTAATCCTCCTCGCAGCACAGCTTCCACCACGATAAGGCAGAAAGAATTGTCAGGACTGCCAAAAACCTGGGCTTTGGGTTTTATTGTTTTTTCCTCCCTACCCGCATCCCCCCATCTCCAGATGGAGAGGGATAGGTAAGCGGGAGCATATCTGAATAACAAAGCGTGTAGAAAGAATTACCAGACTAGAGAAAAACATCAGCAGAAGGCAAAGGCAGCCTTCCAGTACAGCTCATGTCACACCATGTATGGACTATCCTGTTTATAGCAAATGAAGATTTGAAGCCAGCAGCAGCTGAAAATGTGACTGCAAGCATCAAGCCACTGGTAGCTAACCAAATATTGCCGTGCAGATAGCCAGATTCCTGGGACTTAAATATTCCTGATAACCTCGGATGCAGCTGGCATCTAAAACCAGAGGTAAGGCGTGAAGGGCACAAGAAGACACCCATGCAAGGCTGGTTTCTGCAGCAAAGAACAGGTGACAGATTCAAATGCACAGGTGACTGATTCGGCATGTACCTAACAACATGGATTGAGACAAGATGAACAAGATAAGGCAATAAAATCATTGAAAACAATTTAACAAGACAGATATATTCGGAAAACTATTACAAAAGTAAGAAAAATCCTATAAAGAGCTGAATAAAGCAACGGGAAATATTTTTTTATAAGTGAAAAAAAAATCAGTATTTCAGCAAAAATAATGCAAAAAATAATAAATATGTCCTTTATGAAAGCAATTAATGTAGAGGACAGAAGCCTCCTAGCAATAAATAATGCTTTGCTGTTCATTAGTCTGAGTGGTTTATGCAACCAGTATTTACAATTTTTGTTATATCTAACCACGAATAAAAAGGGAATTAATAAAGTGATTGGAAATAGAAGGGAGAAAGATAACACAACATCATGGAGTTTTATAAGCTTCAAATAGTTACTCAAGTGGAAAATAATTCCTCTGAAAATTTTGCTTTCAGCATGCTGCCAGAAGTCAGCTCAATTTTACTACTGTGTCTCCTTATTGTGTGTGGCCAGAGGTACTGGCCAGCACTTAATGACAGAGATGAGAGATTTATAGCAGAGACATAAATACAGTGAGAGCAGAAAGGTTATATATAATGGAAGTGCAAGTCATGTTTCTTTACAACCATAACTCTGAAAGAATAAATACTAAACTGTTTTCCTTAGGGAGCAATTTGAGTTATTCTTGTGGCCTGATTGTGAGGATAGCTACTTGCTCTAAGGCTTGAGGCTTGGCAAAAATGATGCATGAAAATGAAAATCAAAGCCTGGATGTATCTTGAAGGCAATCATGAAATGAAGACCATCACCCGGAAAAAAATCATGGGTAAATTGTAAAAAGTTCTAAACCCTTCTACAGGCATTAAATCCAGCTAATATTCTACTGGATTTTTCTCCTTGTAGAGAGAAAGAATCATCACAGGAGTTCCCTCAGTGTCAGGGAAGACATCTGTCGAGCTTTCCCTCTTGTCAAGCTCTTTATTAACTGAACTCAACCTGAGTTTGCAAATAGTTTACTATTTTCTTTAAAAATAAAATAATAAAAAAAAAGATCCTTCACAAAACAAACAGCTATTGTTCCTAGCCTTAGGCACAGCTGAACAGCTGTGGAGAAGCACTGTGGCAATTGCTGTGCCAGTCACGGCAGAGGAACAGAGCCTTTCACAGGTGGCTCTCATTTTCTGGGTTGCTGACTTGCGACCTCACTGTTTGATTTGCAGAAGCACTGAGTACTTGCAGCTGCAGCTGGAGTTAATAGTAGCTGGGCTTTGAACATGGAAGAGCATCATGAAACAAGTCTTCTGAAAAGCAGTTTTCAGCACTTTCAGACTGAGTATCCAAAATTAGTAAGCGTGTGGTGGTTTTTCTTTTAAATTTTTGTTCTCTAGGCCTTTTTAAAATAAGTTTTTCTTGCTGTATATTTGCTGTGGAAACAAATTTATTAAAATGTGTTATGCATATAGATGCTGTAATAATGAACTTATGGAGGAATCACAGAAGAAATTAATTGCTTTCACTCTGAACTCATGTTGAGTTAGCAGAAGTAGAATTCATGGAAGTAGAATATGGTAGGGCTGTGGGCTAAATCAAGTAGGATAGACCAAAGAGTAGTTATCATCTTCTCTGTGTCTTGGTCTCAGAATTGTATGAAATGGTTTAAATATATACTGAGATCTGTAAGGTCAGGCACGGTGTCTCCATGATGTGTAACTTGCTTCACTTCAGTTATTACTGCCTTATTGTGGTGTGAATCTTGAAGGAAAGAAGCCCTTCATCACAGTGCATAGAGAGGTCTTGTACTGTCATGGGCCCTAACATTGTCTGTAAGAGCACACAGACATTCTCCTGCATGAGAACTCATTCTGAGCAACGAGTTCTCATACAAGGGGCCTGTGGTAGCCCTGGGTGAGCAGCACAGTCAAAGACTGAGCTCCAAAAGTCAGTGGTGGCTCATAAATAACAGTACTGTGAGTATATAAAACATGGCATAATGGTGTTCCCTAGCTGCTATAGTTACTGATGTTCTTGCTTTATTATTGGGACAGTGTAGGGACAGAGATGCATCAAAGAATCATTGATGTGATAGTCGAATAAGGTCACCTCCAGTGACAGGAGGAGAAACAGGAACTGCTGGGTTTCTCTGTTACTTAAAATGTTAGAGAGGAAACAGGGACCTAGGAAAAGATACGGAATCCTTGAAGTATAAGGAATCCCTAAAGTTTTGCACTTTTATTTTCCTGCATAGCTGAGGCTGATGTAAAATTTGCTGCAATTGATTGTGATTAGTATCCATGTATTTAATTGCAGTCTGCCTGCTTATGATTGATTGTGCTTAGGATGTTATGGCAGCTGTGCATTGCAATTAGTTTAGAAACTGGAAGGTGAGTGAGTTTTGAGGTATTTGCTTGTACTGATTTAAGATTTCCCCTGGCTGTCGGAAATTACCATCGTCATCATTATAGTAAGATTGAGATGAGTCCCTGCAGTTCCACTTTTCCATTTCTTAAACCATGAGGATTGCATTGCTGATGAGAGTGGCTTTCTGTGGGAAGCCAGACTGTTAATGGGAAGACCTGAAGTGCACCTTCTTGTCTTGCTCCCTTGGGCATTTGCTAAAGGCCAGCTTGGGGCAGAGCAGCCGTGTTTGGTACTTGTACTGGTATCCTTGTGTCAGACTCCTATGTGAAATTTTAAGGCTCTAGTGTGCTCTCCCCTGCCTGTCCTCCTCTGTTACTGTGCTGAGGAGGGCTTGGGGCTGCTGGTGGTTGAAAAGCAGGACGTGAGCTGGCAGTGTGTGTGTGCTTGCAGCCTGGAAAGCCAGCAGTGTCCTGGGCTGCATGCAAAGCTGGGTGACCAGCAGGGCCACAGAGGGGACGCTGCCCCTCTGCACTGCTCTGCTCTGGTGAGACCCCACCTGGAACGCTGCATCCAGCTCTGGGGTACCAGCACAGGATCGACATCAGCCTGTTGGAGTGAGCCCAGAGAAGGGCCACCAAGCTGATTAGAGGGATAGAGAACCTCTTCGGTAAGGAAAGGCTGAGACAATTGCTTAGCCTGGAAAAGACAAGGCTTCAAGGTGACGTAGTTGTGGCCTTCCAGAGCTTAAGGTGGGCTTATAAGAGAGCTGGAGAGGGACTTTTTATAAGAGCATGTAGCAACAGGACAAGGGGGAATGCCTTCAAACTGGAAGAGAGTGGGTTTAGATGAGATATTAGGAAAAAAATCTTTACTGTGAATGTGGTGAGGCACTGAAACACTTAGACCTGAGAAGTTGCGGATGCCCCATCCCTGGGAGTATCCAAGGCCCGGTTGGATAGGGCTCTAAACTGGTAAAAGGTGTCCCTACCCACAGCAGGGAGGTTAGAATTATATGATCTTTATGGTCCCTTCCAATCCAAAAATTCTGTAGTTCTCTAATACTGTGGTGCCAGGCTGCAGATGGATGCAGTGACCTTTCAGCTCCATACTCCTTACCAATATAAAGTCACTGTAGGTTTAGTGCTCCTATGAACCCAGTGCATGATAAAATACAATGTGTAGAGAATATTTACTAAAGTAGAACAGTTTTTCATGTTGCTGACAAAACAGTGCCAAGATTGAGCATCAGAAGGATTTTGCAGTTTAACAAGTCAAATTCATTGTTGTCTCTTACACAATACATAAAGCAAAAAGAGTATGAAAGCATGCATGGATATCTTTATACCAGTGAAGAAAACGATTTTCAACATTGGCTCTGTGTGTCTCCAAAAAGATAGTCAGCTTTTTTAATTAGCAGCAAACTGAGTATGCTTCAGCAATTTTCCGCAGAGCCCATCATAAACCCTGGAAAACTGTTCTGGAGTCCTCCTACCACTCAGTTTTCAAACACAGGATTTTTGCTTCCCTGAATTTCAGCTTTGAAATGATTCCAAGTATCACCCCATGCAGCAGGATGACAATACCTGGAAACTAGGACAGCAGAGTCACAAGAAAGATTGCATGCTTTCAGTAGAGTACAAATGAAGGAGACTTTCTAACTCCTAGTAATAATAATAATACTATCTCAGATGGGAGAACAAATTCCACCAGCTTTTTACTTTGCTAAGCTGTGTGCTCTGAAATGAGTCATCATCAATTCATTTGGGTTGACCCAGTTCAACATAAAGTAGAGCTTCATCTGCCCTGATCTGATCAGAAGCTACACAGCTTATTGGTAGCTGTAACAGTTGTGGAAACTACATTTAGTGATTAACAAAAATATTTTATTACTCCTACATCCTTGTTCAGGAATGTGTACAATACTGTCAGCATATGGCATTTTTTAATATGTTGGCCTTTCAAATGTAAAGAATCCTTGTCATACTCTTCCTGTAAAATTTCTGAAATTCCTGGCTGCTCTTATTCCTGTTGTTTCGTCTTTCTGTTCATGGTTGTGCCTGAGAGGCTTTTTGTCCTTGCCAAATCCGTCAAGGTTTGAAGGTCAGTCACTGGCAAGCTGAGCTTCATGGTTTTCACACGTTTCAGCCCTGTTCTGTACTCAGAGCAATTACTGCTGTCCTGTAGCATTGCAGCAGTGTTTCTCTGTATCTGCCTGAAGTGCTGTTAGCAGGCAGCTGGGATGCAATGAGGAAAGGAGCTTGTTAATACCCTGGTGTATCTTTACAGATCTGAAATGTTTTCCTTCACCTTTTTGTTAACTGTTGGATGCATAAGCTGGTTTGCTGTGGGCTATAAACTGGATGGTTTCACACTGCTGCTGCCTGCTCCTTTGGTTGGCAACTCTTAGTTCTGCTTTCATTGTCTCTTATCCCAATTTGTCTGGGTAATATTTTCCTGAAAGCTGCATACACTTTGCCATTAAACTGGTTCCAGCGTGGGAAAAAATGTGAGACATTCAAGTTACGCTCGTGATGTAAACTCTGCGAATCCTTGACAGGTAAATTGGAGAGAGCTGAAAGGACTTTGAGAGGATGTGTTTTCCATATATCCATCCAAATATAAATGGATTGATTTTGACTGTCACTTCTTAGAAGCCTTTGTCTAACCTATTCTTAAAAACCTCCTGTGATGGCGATTCAAACCTTTCCTAGTCACGTATTCCAACTTGCAGTGTTGGGCACAGGAAACATTTTCTACCTTAAATTTGCGATGCAAGCCCATGCTTTACTGCTAGAAGATGTGGAGGAGAAAATGATATCTTAAGCTGCTTTAATTTGCCACTTAGATGCTTGATAACTCTGAATGATTACCAATTCTCACTTTCTAGGGCAAATTGTCCAGACTCATTTAACCCTTCCTTACAAGGGTATACTTTCTGCTCTTCTACTTGGTCCCATTATTTACCCCATGGTTAACTGTGAGCCTGGATACTTCTTTAGTTTTGGCAGTCACAACTGGGCATACCTGGCTAGTGCCACACAGGGCAAAAGTACTTCTCTGGTTGTCTTATGGACAATACTCTTTCTTTTATATTATTGGTATGGAGTTGTTTTTTTTTTAATAATCATAAAATGCATTAACAACTGAGATCAGCACCTGCCTCCTGCTCCTTTGTTCATTTGCTTGCTTTTTTCATGGCATAATAATTTATCCTATGTCTATAGATCTGAAAATATAAACTTTGCTTTTGTTCTTACTGAATTAAAATAGAGGTCCATGATTTCAGTAGGAGCCCCATGAAGGTTAGCCAAACTAAGCAAGATGGTGAGGAAGACTACTTTTTTATTTTTCTTTTTTTTTTCCTTTTCCTAAATAAAGCAAATGAAAAATATGCTAGTTTTCAATCAGTTGGATATTGTTTGTGTTAGGCTTATGTGCTGTTTTTAACCTATTAAAGATGAAGTATCAGGAAATCAACTGAAAATTTATTTGACTGGAACCTGTACTTCAGGTAAAGGCTTAGGAAAAGCTCTGCTGTCAGAGGGTTTCCCAGTGAAACAAATGTCATTCATAGACCTGCAAGAGTGGATGTGTATTTTTGATGTGTTTATGGTAACAGGCAGGGAATATCCTTCTCAGTACTTCTTGAAATCCAGTCATGCCCTTCATGTGAGAAGATGTATCTGTTCATCTGCTACTTAAAACAGTGCATGCACAGTGGCTATATTATTGCAGACCAGAAATCATCTCTGTTAAACACTCACAAACTAAACCTTTTGTGGCATTTTTAAATTTTGAAACTCACTAGCAAAACCCTGCCTCTGAGTTGCTGCATATTGTCAGTTACTCAGTGACATTTGGGATATGGTATTCAAGGATTCATCTCCAAATGCTGAGTTTAAGCTGTCGGCACTGAGATCTTAGCAATAAGTATTTGCAGTTCAGACTAGCAATTTATGGAATACTTAAAAAAACAGCTTGATAACCTGTCTTTCAAAATAGTGAATCTTCATTTTTCTTGATAGATTTTTTTCTTCTATAGAATGCAACTCCATATGTGTCAGTGACACTGTTAAAATTACATTGGGATTTTTTTTTTGCTGTTTTAGGTTGTTTTCATCTAGAAGATGAACAATGAGCAACTATTTGTGGCCATTTGCTAAGTGACATCTTTAATTCCATTGAGCCCCTACATAAGCAAAGAAAGATAGAAGATACAAAAGACCTTGAAGCTTTTTGTGTCTATAATTTTCATTAGTGATTTTACTCATGTTGATTCCAAAGTGCTTCATGAGGTTTTTAAATCACATTTAAAATCCTGGTCTGGAACTCTTTTTAAGAGCTCAGTTTAGCTCTCAAATCGTGCTGTGGTGCAATGTTGTACTTGGAGAACAAACTAACGCTGATTCTAAAACAATGCCAGCTAATAAACAGTGGGAAAGTGTTCGCCTAGCTAGCGTTGTCCAGAGTGAACTAGATGTGGAAAGCTGCAAACTCAAGGGAAAAAAAAATATTTAGGGGCATGTTGCAGATGGTAATTTATGCAAGGCTAAATTAAGCCTGTGCAGTAAACTATGGGTAGAACGGAGCTGTACATTTCTCCAAAAGATCTGTAAGAATACATAATCCACTCTGGCTTCCAGTGGTGGCTTTCCATTTTTTAATGTCCCTGTTCCAGAAATAAGGTGCTGCCCCTCCCCACCTTTAACCTTGGCATGACTTGCTGCCTGGTGTGCTCACCAGCAAATTTGTCCTCCCTCTCCCTGCTCCTTTGTACAGGCTGAGATCCAGCCTGTGGGTCAAGTCTTGCTCCTTGACTGCATGGATTCAAAACAGGCGTGATCCAGCCTGTATAGTCCAGGCAAAAGAGTTCAGCACTCTTTTGTGTGTAAAGTCTGGCAGCTGACATGCTACCTTGCAAAGAGAAGTGATGCCTCTTCCAGCTGCAAAAGCAGAGTAGCTTTTGGAACTAAGTAAACCCAAAGTCATTGCCAACCTGGTTGTCCTAAGAAGCAGAAATCCTGCCTTAGTTAGACCTGTCATGATGGGCAGTCAGTCAGTGTTATTTGTAAATAGAAATGTGATACAAATGGTGGAAATTTAGACAGGAAACATGAAGTTCTGATCTGAAGTCTTTTTTCTGCCATCCTAATTCCTTGAATAAACTTTTAATTTAACATGTTTTTAATAACTGGATTAAGCAGAGTAAAGAAAAATTTTGCCTAATGGAAATAAGTAGAAGTAATGAAGTAAAATATTTAAAAATAGCTCTGACAAAAGCTTTAAATTGCATTGCAGAGGTGGGTAGAAAAAAAAAAAGACAAAACAAACTACCACAGACTTGTGTCATGTTTACTTATGTATATATGAAATAGGCCTCCTTTTATTCTGAGTGACAGTTTGGAATTTATCTACTTTAAAACTTCTGTTGATAGAAATCAGCTGAATATAAAATTTGTTAAAACTCATTATTCTGTCATAAACTTGAATTTAAGAGTTCTAGGGAGTGGATGATATTGATGGGCTTTATTTTGCTTTCCATTTGTTCAAATAGCAATGTTGATTGCCTAATTATCTTTGATTTCCTGTGAGAGATAAAAAGCAAATGTCTCTCCAGCACATGTGGCTTTCACATAATATTAAGATGTCATAGTCTTCTAGTAGTTTCTGGTACTGTAGGCCTAGTAAATTTTTGTTGATTAAGATAAGCTGCAGAAGTGAATAGACAAAAGCTTTATGGCATCTACAGATGCAACCTGATAAACTGATAGGATCCAACCAGCTACTTAGACTGGTTAGAAATGTGTGGGAGAAGAGAGCTGTACATTTACCTTTTACTTTTGTATATGAAAGAGCAGATTGCCTTTGAGACATAGAAAGAAAAATGCAGTATGTAGGGTAATTGTTAAATAGCTGCTTTCTCCTCAGCCTTGTCTTTATGTGGATTGTAGACAAGTAATGAGACTTGGGTAGTTCCTGTCTTCTGCAGAAGGTCTACAATTGTCCCAATGCTGCTGGCACCCTGAAGTTCCCTATTATCATCACATCTGGTCTCATCAAGAGCCAGTGATAAGCCACACATGGTTCTTCTGCTAAAATATCTGGGTTTAAAAAAAAACAAATTTACAGTGATACAAACTGTAAGGTTCAGTAACAGATACATTCCTTGCTCCTGCATAAAGCCAAACAGCCACCAAAAGGGAAGTCAAAAATTCAGGCTTTCGTTGCAGCAAGGATTTGTTTAGTAACTAGTCCAGCACAGCATTTAGTGTAGTAAGGAAACTCTTGCATGGGTATTGGAAGGGAAAATCTCTAAGAGACCAGCCAGGCTGTCTTCCACATCAGGCAGGAGTGTTGAAGTGAAGGATGAGTCCTATGTAATAGTTTAAAGGAGAGCTGGGCCATAGGAGCTTGCAGATGGCACAAGGGAAGGCTTTATGTTCTGTAACCTTGCTTGCTGTTAGGAGGGAGCAGCAAATCAACAGAAAGTACTTTTACAAAAGAATATGAAGCTTCTTTCTTTTTATTAAGTTGCTTTTAGTGTCTCTATTTTTCCTTTTTTTCCAGGAATCGCCATCTTCCTGGTGTTTAAGTACTCAGCAATGGACTAACTTGATTCTAACTGTATCATTATATTTTTTCTACATATAAATTAATATGTAATACAGCAAATATAAAAAGCAACTTCTAAACAATTTGCATTTCTATCAGATGTGAGAGATCTAATTATAGAAACACATACAGGCTGCTCTGCACTGACATGCTGGAAAGATCTGAACAATTCTGTTCCTCTATCTTCTGATTCCTTTAATCTCAATGTTTTCAAGAATCTGTTCTGAGCATGCTCTCACTCCATTTTTACATAAATGGAGCATGCTTATCATTATTTAGAGATTTGGGTCCCTTAAAATAAGTTATTAAGCAACTTTAAAGCCTGCATTCTCAAAATTTCAGGAGAGAACTAGACATGTGAATCACTTTGACATTTTTGAAAATATTGCTTCAATCCTCTCTTTCATCTTGTAATTTTAAAGGATTAAAGGCTTGACTGTCCTTTTAAGTCACAAGCCAGCATTATCACTGGGTGTAATGACACTGTATTTCAAGACACATAGAGCAGTCTATCTTTAGAAGACTTCTGAAAGCTTGCTTGTAAACTAGGTAGATGTCAAGATCATCCTGGGAATGGGGATGGCTGTGGAGACATAGGAAACTCCAGGAGTAGTGGTTTGCAGTGGTGCACCTCTAGGTTACAGCTACTTGAACAGTTTTTTGGGTGTAGTAGCAGATAAACAGAGAAACTCCCACTCTTTGGGAAGAGTACAAGGGAGGAGAGGGCTTCAGGGCTTGCTTGGTCTGAGGTACCACTAGAAGTACGTTCTGATAAGAGAGAAAACCTGTTGGCTGGCTAAAAGCACTCAGTTTGGCAATAAGAATAAGGTGGCAACAAACATCTGTTTATATCAGGTGAAAAAGAGCACTCAAAAATAGCTTGGTCTCTTTTGTGTTTTTGTTTTTTGTTTTTTTTTTTCCCCCCCAGAGCTACTTAGTATATGCACTGAAGTACAAAGCAGTACCAGTACTACTCATACTAGGGCTAAAGTGGTATTGATTTTTATATCTCTCTCACTAGTTCCTAATGTTCTATGTGATCGAATACTTTGGTTATATCTTATCCTTGCCCTTTGCTTCCTCAGAATTAGTTGTGGTATAGATGGATATCTTTTTGGATGCAAGAGCATCTTTAACAGACCTCTGCCACATTTTGTAACTAAAGAAAGGTACTTATCCAGTCATTTATTTGCAACAGTTCTTCTCAAGCACCTTGCTGCAAGACCCTCCAGTGCAGTGCATCTTGCTTTCTGTATGCATTGTCTTACTTGGATTTCAGTGTCCAGGTGTCCCTTGCAGTGTCCTTGATTTTTACAGTTGCCTGGTTAAGCTCTTATTTTTTAAAGATAGTTCCTCAGACTACCCTTCTTCTACCTGGCCTGTTGTCACTTCCTCTCCCTGGCTTCTGTGCTTGTCCCATCCTGCTCAGGTGCTGGTGCTCTGCACCTTGCCAAACTTCCAAAATGCAGCATCAAGTCCTCCCATACACTGCTTTTTCACAGCTGGCCTTCCAGATATAGCTATAACTTGCAGCAAAACAAATTTGCAGAGAAAGCATTTAGCTGCCTTGATTAAGTCCATATCCCAAAGAATTTTTGTAAAGCAAATAATTTCTCCTCTCTACACTGATAGGTTTTATTGAAGAGCAAGAGATTATTATACTTCAAATGACAGGTAGAATTTCTGATCACAAACTAAATCTCATCATAAATGCTTGAATTTCAAATCTACATATTGCTTCTGCTGCACTGAGGGAGCCATAAGTGTGTTTTCTGTTACAGCTCTATACAGTACATAAAGGAGCCTGTAAAAACACCATATGATATTATGAAACATGCAGCCATTAGATTTCATTAAACTCTGGCTGGTAGATTGATCTCTAAAAATAAATCCTTTCTGGCCTCTGGACATTTACAAATTGTGACAAAATGCCTCCTGATTTCATCTTTGATAAGATAAATGGAAGGAGATATTTAAACTTGTTAGGCATGACCGTCTACTCTGGCCTGCATAGATTTCCTTCACTTAGTGAGTTTATAGGTTGGATTAGTGAGGATGGTCATAATTATTGCATCTTGTCCACAAAAAGCATGATTGATCTCCCTGCATTCAACTGCTTCACTGGAGAAAGAATAAACAATCAGAAACATTGGATAGGTACCATCATAGGAGAGCTGATTTCTTCTTAAGAACAGTCTTGGTTTTAGGAGTCTTTCTGGAGGAAAGACTCAAAATCTAGTGGAGAATCTGGTTTTCATTTTTCTGTTCCCTTTCTGCTTAAGAAAGACACATTCTTTCAGAAGCCTTTTGAGATTAAAGCCACAGATTGAACAAAACCTGCTCATGTCTTGCTGTTCTTTTCTTTTTACTCAATTTTTTTGAATGCTGCGTGCTTATGATGCAGATAGGCAAACTCAAAACATCCAGTGTCTTGTTTCTGTCAGTGAGGGATTCTTTATATGGCTCAAATTGCTGAATCTTACTAAACCATTAATTTTTATTTTGCTTATTTATTATTTATTTATTTAAACAATAGGGTGGGGAAGTAGCAAATCGTGGCAGAAAGATTGCAAACCATATTTTTT
Source organism: Zonotrichia albicollis (assembly GCF_047830755.1). NCBI lineage: Eukaryota > Metazoa > Chordata > Aves > Passeriformes > Passerellidae > Zonotrichia > Zonotrichia albicollis. The sequence continues at coordinate 92,495,459 of NC_133819.1, forward strand.
TCAATCTTGATGATCTTTTCTCTATAGCTTATACTAACTTACCTTGAAGTTAGACTGTTTGGCTGTCAGTTTATTTCAGGCTGTCTCACTAATTAAAGTAATAAATTTTAAACTTAAAAGAAACTAGTTGTGTTTTGAAGTTGGGATCTGAAAACAATTAGCAGCAATTTACTTGTATTCTTAATTCAGAGTGATGAGCTACCACCTCTAATTGTATTCTTGCTTTGTGTACATTACCAGTGAGATATTGAGTATAATGACAGTAGTAGAGAAGGATTTGTATTTCATGAGACAGGCTGAACAAACGTCTGTAGTTCTCAAGTGTAGGAACTTTTTATAGTTTTTTTCTTAGATGAACATTAAGACCTTTACTTCAAGAGTGTACTCAGTTCTGGTTTATGCATCCAGCAAATAAGCTGGAAAGGATTCAAAGGAAAAATGATGACTGATGTGACATTTGGAAAAATAATCTTAGCATAAGAGAAAAAAAGTCTGTTTTATTAGAGTTGCTTCAGAAATGTCCTGATCACAGCCCGGGGCAGGATTTTGTTGGAGACAGTTGTGCAGGGTAGAATTGGCTGTAAACAAGCAGGGAAGAAACTGACTTGTCAAAACACCAGCTGCCTCCTCAGTGACTGTCTTAAACTTATAGGCAGGTCTCTAATTTGGTAGGAAGCTCCCAACTTTAACAAAATCCAATAATAAAATTATTTTGTTGTGTTGTTTTGATAGGAGTCAGAGGATTTATAGGCTACAGAGCGCTTAAGCACATAGCAGCATGTAACATTAAACAGCACATTTCTACCCACTGAAAGATTAAAACAGAATTACAAGTGACTATTGAAATTGAGAAGCATTCTCTAAGATGTCTGTCAATTTGAAGTGCCATTGTGAAGAAATTGGCCTTTTACAATATTTTTTTAGTAAATTTACCCTTTGGAAAGGGTATATTCACATAGCAATGTCAAAAATTTGGCTTAATTATTAGAAATACAGAAAAAAAACTAAAGTTTCTTAAAAAGCCAAAAACTGGCAAGAACAGCAATCCAAAACTCAACCTCCAGCAAATTAATTACGTGTAACAGAACATCCAGTTTTTGTCAGGAAAGCACTGCAGAAACCTAATTTGTTGCTTAATTAATAGATATTTCTGGTTGTATTCAGTCATCTTGGCCTACTGCAGGGGAAAATGTGTTTTTATTTGTTAGCCATGGAGACACAGCCCAGTATCAAGACTGCTTACTGAACTTGCATATATCATGAACATAATTATTTATAAATTTCTGATCAACTATTCCTGAATAAACAGAGAGATGATACCACAAGTGTCAAATACTCATAGTTAAGGACTTTCCCCTATTCAAAAAGCTGTGTATGAGAAGTAAGGCCCTGTCACATCAGGAATTATTCAGAGACTTGTGACACCTGGATAAAAAGCTACAAAGGTGCTCTTCATTCCCTTTTTTGTCTGTTTAGGCTAACTGTGTACTTTTTTTCCTCTTGGAATGTGGTCAAAAAACTTTCAGAAACATCTTAGAAGTGGGCTGCTATGAGATGGGGGAGGAAGGAGGGCAGGTGGCTGCTGCAGCAAACACATGCTGTTATTACCTGTAGGAGGTTTGCCCTGTCCCCCACCTGTGTGCCCTGGGATGTCGTGGGGATGCTGCTTTGGGAATGGTCCATGATTCTTGGCTGCAGGATAGCACCACAGCTGTCACAGTTTGGCTTGGGAGCCTGAGCTGATGGTGTGAGAAACAGAAATGAAAAAAAGAAAATAAAAAAAGCAGATGGCTTTTATCTACAGCAATGAAAACATCTTAAGTTTGTCCACTGTTTCCATGGTGACCATGCCATCATATAGTCTCCCTGGGTAACAGGCAGGAGGCGGAGAATGCTCAGTCTTGAAATATATAAACCAGCATATTCTTATGAGAAATTGTTTTGCCCAAAAAGCAAATAGATGAGGGTGTTTTTTGTAGAACTGCATCTGTGCTTGCACTTGTGCAATCTCAGAATGACAGTGGCTCTGTTGATGGGGCTGTCAGCTATTCAAAAAGCTGTGTAGGAGAAGTAAGCCCCTGTCGCATCAGGGGGAATTATTCAGAGGCTTGTGACACCTGGATAAAAAGCTAATCTGCACATTACATCCCTTCAGGTTTTCATGGTGTAGTCCATGCATATCCTGAAACTGGGTGACTGTGAACCACCTGCACTAGAGGGCTTCTCTGCACTTTTTGTTGGTGGTGTATACTCAGAAGATACCCAGTTCTCACATGTTCATAAATTATTCTGTAATATTGTTTGCTTCAGTTTTGTGTTTCAAAGGAAAGAAAGAAATAGGAAAACAAACTAAAAAAAGGTGGAGGGGAAGAGAAAAAAAAAACAATTAAAAATGATATTTTCTACTGACAGGACTAGACCAGCAGGGGGGCACTGCCTAGGTGTTGGCTGCTGCACTCTGGGCTGTGGAGGAGATCCTTCTGCTGGAAGGGCAGGCTGCACACTCTACACCTGTCAGGGAAAAGGGTGCAGCTAGGAAATCTCCAGGGGAGCCTGGTGAGAGAGAAATGGAGGAGCAGTCATGCATGGTGAACAAGGAGCTTTGCTCATAGGAGCAGGCCAGACCAGGCTGGGTTTGGAGGTTTTCACCTTGGGACCCCAAATTGGCTTCAGTCACTTTACCGTGTGACCCTGTTGTCTCAATTCCTTTGCAATCCCATCTCTTTGTCCCTTTCTTCCTGCAGTTAGAGGTGGGAGGGGTGAGGGGTATGACTAAACCTTATGCCATCAGATTTTTTAGTTTGTTCTTGCTCTACTTGACTTCAGTTACCCTCTGTCCTGACTTGCCCCTGCAGGTGGCAGCTTAGGTGGCCCAGTTCCTGGGCACAAGGCATTCCTATTCAGCTGGGAACACAGAAGGACACTCTGGGAATGTATGAAAGGCTGGTTTTAATATACATGAAATGATATTATACACACATAAATACGCTGTGCATATTTATCATCTGCATCTGCAAGACTCATCTGTACTGTATCTAATAGATTCTTTTCAGAACTGGTAAATTTTTGCCTTTTAAAGGCAAACTCAAAGGAAATGCTTCACTTGTGCTCCTATAAAGCTAAGGCAAACAAAGGTGACATGGGAATCTGCAGCTCCAGCAACTCAAGTGCATGGACACAGTGGCCAGTGATGACTTGGGCTGGAACACTTTGACCTTGTGTTACTCCCAAAATCCTGTTATGGGTAAGGAGGATGCGTGTAAGCAATCAAATAAGCATGCAATTTATATTTGTAAAGCCAAGTATTTATTTGTAATATAATGGAAATATTATGAGTCTAATTATTATTAGTTGTAGAAAAACAAGTCTAATAATGCCATTAAAATAGTCACAGACAAATCTCTTGGGTTTTGCCCCATTCCTGATGTTATGCTATACCACCCATTTTTCCTCTGGGTTCTGAGGTTGAACAACCATGTTGGTCCAGCAGGATCTACTGTTAGTAAACCCATTCTGACTCTTCCCAGTCACTTACTCTTTTGTGTGCCCAGAAATGTGTTCCAAGAGGATTTACTGCATCATTTTCCCAGATCTAGGGTCTGTGCGTCACTTTTTCACTTTTTTCGGGATCTTGAACCCTCTTCCAGGGATGTGACAGCCAAAGCTCCAACTGATTATTTCATGCCTACGTGGTTCTTCCTCTGTTAGTGAACTGCAGGTCCAGCTGTGCATCACATCTGGTTGCCTCATCCTCTACCAATGTCAACAAGCTACCTCTAACACCCTCCAAAAATCTCTGTCAACTTGTGTCCTGCTGTGCTTATGTCCTCCTTGCTTGTGTCCTGCCTTGTTGCCCTTGCTGAAGATGTCAGGGCAGTTTTAGACCCCTGTGAGAACAAGGGTCTGATCCAGAGACTTCCTCACTTTGTTTAAAGGAATCTTCATCATCTCCCTCACTTTGGTGTGATGTGGTACATGCATTCCGTATCCTGTAGACGCCCACAGCATCCGGCAGCTTGGGCGGCATTCCCAAGTGGACCACTGTGCACACTCTTCCTCTAGCAGCAGGATTTGGGATGTGGTTTTCTCCTTTGCGCTCCAGAGCAGGCTGCTTCTCCCAAGACTGTGTTCCTGCCTGCTGCTCATTTTACTTGTGAGGAACTCCAGCGCTGTCCTTGTGGGAAGTGACACTGAGGCATTGTCTGCTTGTTTGTAGTGGATCTTCCCCCAGCAGGTCCTGTGTTCTGCAGCAGCTGATACCAGTCCTCTGGGTGCTCCCTATGGATCCCAAAGTTTGTTCCTAAATGCAGTCCTTCTCCTTGAGCAGAGGATGTATTATTGTCTGTGTTGCAAGTAACTGGTGTAGCAGTACTGAAATTCATCTTTTTCAGCCCATTTCTATGCTAACAAAAGCTATGTAGAGCTTTTATTGTTAACATTTCACCTGTTTTTCATCTTTCTTTCCTGTCAGCTGTAAACTTTATCAGCAGAGATTTCTTTGAATTTGCTTTCAGGAATGGATCTTCTTGATGACCTTAATCAAAGCAGAGAGGTTTGAGATTTGGCAGACTGTTTGTGTCAAAGCATGACTTGATTGATGGTGTGTTCACTACTCAAAACTGGAGTCAGACTGTTTGTGTGGCTCCTAGGTACTTTCTGGGCACAGAAGTTGCTAGGTGGGAGGTCCAAGGAGATGATAATATGTACATGCACCCTCTTACCTCCCTAGCCCAACCCACAGAATATGTGACAATGCAGAATTAAGGTACCATGTAAAATCAGGTGATCAACAGAAAACAGCATATGCTGCGACACACTAAGGACTTTGGGCAAAAATGGGAGAGTAGAAGAGGTGTGAATAATTTTCATACATGAATAGGAACATAGATGGTTCATTGGTTGGTTCCCAGGTATTTCTTTGTGGCACCTAAATTACAGCCTGTTTTAGAGAGTTCTGGAAAGGAGAAAAGCTGCTTGCTGTGAGACCACAGCAGCTGAGTGCCTTAATGCTTTGAGTCTTGTAGTGATGATGGCTGTCTCCATGTTATTGATCTCTCTTGGTGCAGGTCCTGTTGCAGTCCATTTTGACTTCTCTTCCTTGCTTTAAGTCATCAAATATGCCACAAGATTCATGTTTGCAGGAAGAAGAATAATTGAGATGTAAGACAGGTGTCCTTCAAGCCTTCATGTGACCACCACTACAGAGTTTATGAGAAAAGAATATAGGTGTTATGCTCTGGACTAAATATTCTGCCTCATATCTGCAATCAGTAAATCTTAGAGCTAGGGCTGTGTTTGTCTCACATATTTTGTTGTGATGTTTAGCAGTTTGATAATCTGTCACTGAATGGTCCTGTTTCCTTGTTGCTCAATCACAGTTGATCTGTATTCTCAAAGAGACCTGGATTTTGAGGGACTTTGAGCACTTTGGTAATTAAAATTGTAAGGGTGGGAGGAAGGAAGGGAAGAAATACTTTGTGACCTCTTGACAAACACAGTAAATTGGCATGCCTCCTCTAAATCACTGTAACTCTCTCAGGGTATGATAGCATTTCAGGTGAAGTTTTCATCATTTACTTCTGCAATAGGCAATGACAAGAGAGTTAAGATTTCAAGTTTGTTTTTCAGAAAGTCATGAATTAAGAGTGAAGATGTGGTGGAAAAACTCTGAGCTTACTCAATCTTGTGGTTTGACTGGCACAGAATGGCCATGCTATTTTGGGGGTAGTGTAAAAGGGTTGTTTGTTCACTGCCTGTAAAGTTACAAGAGGAAGGGTTAGTGCTGCAACTAGAAGGAGCTCCACACCAGATCACAACAATCAGCAGGGGTTTTATTCACATGGTATATCAGCTTTGTAGGTTCTTACCTTGTGCTGGTTCACAGTAAGGAAGCTCCTTGGAAAGTTTAATGAGACCTCCCACCACAGTTATTTTCCTCTCTTTATTTCTGTTTTAAGAGATTCCACAGAATCAATTAGGAGGGAAGTTGATTTCACTTTCCGCACTATAACAGCCTATCTGCTTAGAAGTGCAAAGCTATAATTTTGCTATTTTACTGTTTTACAAAAAGATAGGGCTGTTCAGGATTGTGGTGCTAGTAGCCTAGTGGTAGGACAAATAACAGGAAAAGCTAGCAAGTGTTCAAAGATATCTTACATTTTACTGGATTTTTTTTTTCCATGAAAGAAATATCTGTGGTATTCAGTAAATGATAATAAAATTGGGCAGAAAAGGAGTAGCCACAGTGAACTTGTCATTAAATGTGTACAATCTAATTAGAAATTTGTGAAAAAAAAACAAAAAACTTCATTAAGCCTGGTGTCCTGGAGATTTGAGCCTTCTGTCCCTCTGCCTGGCCTCTGCCTGCACTGTGAAAAATATAATTTCAAGCTTTCTTCACGTCCATCGGGATTTTATCTCTGTTTGGCTTTCAGAGCACTGCCAGCTACCTGGTGTTCCCTCATGCCTTGGGAAGAGGCAGCTGCAGCTCGTGTGGGGTTTGTGTGTGGCCAGACAGTGCTGCCCACTTGGCCGGTGACTGAGCTTGAGGGGCTGTCTCACCGTACACCTTGGAGTGCTCCAGTTTGTCTGCTCGTGATTCCTGGTCATTGGATTTCCTCCAACATTAAAATAATCCTTTAGGAGTTCAGAAGGGGGAAGGGTGATGATTGCAATGATGGCTAGGCAGAAAACAAACTGTACATTCTGAAAGTCCTTCAAGAAGGGAAAATCAAAGATCAAGATGTGATATTTCTTGAAGGTTTAGGATTCTATACCTGGACATTAAAAATAAGCTTTTCCTCTTAATTTTTTTTTTTTTTTTTTTTTTTTTTTTTTTTTTTTTTTTGCTATAGGTAAGAAAACCCTCCCTGGATGTAACGCTGTAATCCATTCAGTTTAGGGGAAAATCAGTGCTAACACTTCTGGTAGGGATTGACAGGTTTGATCCTCAGGGAAGGATTTGGACTTGCTAGTTTTGGGAACAGAATAATCCTTCCTGGGTTTCAGTCACAGTCAGCACAAACCCAGAATTTGTAAACAATAACAGAAGCAATGAACAGTATGGAGGAGGGAGAGATAGTACTGGAAAGAAAATCCATGGCAAGGAAATAGTGGTAAAATTTAAATTCATCTTAAAGTGAAAGGAAGAGTTACAACCAACGGTTAGGGTAATTGAAAAGAATAAACCGGTTGAAAACTGTTGATAGGGCAAAATATAGGAAAAAATATAGTAGGAATTTGTACGGTAGGGTACCTAGAGTGTTAACAGAAGTGATATAAATGCATTTCTAAAAATATGCATTTATAAAGAATGTCAGTAGAGCTGCATGAGTTTTTACTAGGACTGACTTTCATATTTATAAACCTTGCCTACTTGCATGGTCTCTAAAGTAATTTGAAATTCCATATTTGCATATTTATTTCTTAACCTTAATCTAGTAATAAAATGTATAACTGTCTCAATTTTATTACTTATCTCATGCTTGATTTTAAATTAAAGGAAGAGAACCAATTTATTAAGCTATAAGCTATGACAACTACAGGGATTTTTTAAAATTAATTTTATAGTAAGTAAAATTTGTTTCTCTGTCTTTTAATAGTAGTTATATTTTTATATGATGAAATATTTTCAGGTTGGGGCTTTTAATTTTTATTTTTCTGTGTGTATAAAGAACCAGTATCACATGTATACCAGGTAACCTTGCATTTAAAACACAACGTGAGTTTGCTTGTGCAAGAATTGCCACATCCTTCATTAATATATACTTCTATGAAGCTGCTTTGTGGTACAGAACATACGTATATCATTTCCCAGGATGAAGCATTAGGGAAAGACCCCTCTCCATTTACAAATCCCTCTGAGATTATTAATAAATAATAACTCTCTTTGCTGGGGGAATGTGCACTATACAATGACATGTCTATTCAGCTAATCAACTCTGTGATTATAACTTGTCTTAAAAATGAGATTTTTCTAGAAATAATAGATTATTACCAGAGACAAAATAAGGGGAATATTTTCTCCATCCCTGAGATTTCAGTGTCCATAAAAACACATATTGTGAAAAGATTGATATGTCAGCTATAGTAAGTGTAAAATGAAATAAATGATAATATTGTACGTATCTAATTCATCTATATGATCTCCATATGGAAAACATTCAATACAAATGCTCAATTAATAATACTGACATTTTTGCACAGAAGGGAAGGCTGAGTAATTTGGGTAGTTTTCTTGTTTGTATTATATTGTACTTATACTCTTTAGGGGGAAAAGAGAGAATTGTGCTTAAACCTTGATATACTTGAATCATGCAAATAATTTAAAGATGAAAATTGCTTTTAAAAATAATGAACATAGGCTAATAAGTGATGCTTTAAAATGAAATTAATCAGTTTTAACTTTAGAATTTATGTAGCATTTTAGTGCTGTCAGTCTATAAAAAAAAATACATTCTGGCATTGTCTTCACAGTCTCTAATTTTTCCATTTCATGCCCTCTTCTTGTGTCAGGTATATTAGTCACCCTGAATGTCTTTGAACTCTGGTTTCAGCTTGACATGATTGAGAAATATTATTAACATATGTGAAAGTGTGACATTCGTCACATGCTGGGTCAGTTCTGATCTGCTTGGTGTATCTATACAACCTGAAAGATACTTCAGAATGATTGCTTAAAAAAGAAAGTAATTTCCCATCTCCAGGGTTGCAATGAAAACCATTAGCTGTGATATAAAAATCGTCTCTTAAAAAAAGTAGAATAGTCCAGATATTCCAGATGCTCAAAACTGAATGTGAAAATAAAAATATTTAGGAGTTTAAGTTCCTTATGTCATTTAATTACATCTGGACGTAGTAGGTAAAGAAACAGGACTACTCTCTGCACCTTCTATTTTGTGGGATAAATAAGTCATGCTAATATTTAGCCTTCCCCTAAGACAGGCTTCTAAAATAACAGTAGTAATGAGAATGGAAAGTCCTTCTCTGCATCTGTTGCACAATTAATTAATTAATCATTCTCAAATGTGATGATTCAAGATGCACATGATAGTCCTTTTTGGGTTATTTGCTGTGTCTGGAAACATTTTGGTAGGGAATTTTTAAAATTACATTCGATGTTTTCGCATTTAAATATTTACTTCTCTGGTTCCAACCGATGAACTCCAAACTTGGCGTGTACTTCTGTTTTACACATTTGTCATGGAATGGTTTGGGTTGAAAGGGACCTTAAAAATTATCTTACTCTAGTCCCCCTGGTGTAGATTCTGAAGACTTTGTAAATTGCTGCTCACCTACACATGCGACAGACAGAGGTATGTTATATAATCCATGTGCCAGCTCTGGGCTAGAAAAGCATTGTCAGTGCCTGCTGCACTCTGAGGTGTGTTTGCCTCCTGTGGAGCCCAGTCTGAGCAGGTTTGTGTAGCTCAGGTGCAAACCAGGGGTGCTCTGGGGCAGAAAGCATGAGCTACTGAGCCAGAGTTCATGTCCCAGCACAAAGGCAAGGCTGCAGGAGACAGGCTGCTGCTATGCCTGTTATTAATTATAATTAATAATAACCAGCCTGCCCGTGTGCACTGCAGCTCTTTGCCTTCAAAGGAAGGGAGTCCTGACCATCAATCCCAAAGGAGTCCTTGCCCGGGTGGTCTGCCCCCAGTGGCCCATTTCTTCTGTCAGAGCAATGGGAGAATCAAATTGTCTCAAGAGATCAACAGATCTTGTCCCTTAGGATCTTTCTTGTGCAATGTTAGCTTTCTTGCATTAATTTAGGAGGTAGAGCGGAGAAGGAGAAGAAAATACCAGATTTCCTAGAATTTTTCAAGACGCCCAGTAGAGTCTTCTGCCTAATTTTTGCTTCACCAATAGGAAGAATTAGTTGCAAGACACAAAATCCTAAATTCAGATTTAAACTTTGCAGCGTAACTTAATGTATTAAGAGGGACAAATTCACATCTGTCAGTGCAACTGTAAGCAGAAGACTGTCTAGTACTAAGTCTTAATATTTACGTGTGTCCAATGTCTAGTATGTTTAGTGTTCTCAGTGTCTACCTCAAACAGGACATCTGATTTAAGGGTATTTGCCCATTCTAGTATGTCTTCAAGAAAGCAGAATTCCCATTATTCATAATAGAAATGTGATATGTGCAAAAGACAGCTAGAACTAGAGGCAGATGTAGACAAAGTATGTTATTGGGTGTCTTATGTGGGGAACTAGAGACTTGCTGATTGCAAGTGCTGAGCATAGGGACTGGGAAAGAAGTGTGACTTAGAAATGTGAACCTTGTATTTCTAAGAATTGTTTTTGGTATCTGGTGTTTTGGAAATTTTTAGGGATTGTAAAGATTTTTATTTTTCTTTTTTCATAACATATAAAGGCCTAACCTAGTGATGACCAGGGTCTTCTTATATGTCAGTTTGGAGATGTCGAGGCAACAAACATCTCTAATACTTCTGAAAATGTGGATTTAATTTCTCATTTCCACTACGTGGAAGTCTTAGGTTCATACCTTGGTTCAGTTATTTTTAAGATTGCAACATCAGCTTCTGTGTTGCAAATGTGTGGTGTCACGTATTAACTGATAGGGGCTGACCTGGGCCTTTTTGGATCCATCGTGTTTCCAGTTTTACAAATGACATAGTCAGGAATGCTGCTTCAGATCTACTTACCGAAGGAACAAAATGAGTCTTAATAGTGTACCAGGATGAGGAGGGAGGTTGTAATTTAGAGACCAAAAAAGCAAACTAAGAAGTGTTAATTATCTCATCCCTTTGTACATTTGTCAGTTTCGAACTGGGCACTATAGTTTTAATGTACAAAAGAACTCTGTCCCCGTTCCATTTTGTTACCTAACCCCAATTCATTAGTATGGCTGTGGTCTTTTGTCACAGAATAACCTCAGAACCCCTTTCTGTGAGCACACCGAAAATCATTTCTTCAGTTTTGTAAATCAGGATGTTTTAATCCAAATGAATAATGAGGTTGTTTAATCTTAATGAGAAGACATGTTAAAAAAATTACATCTTCAACTATAATGAAGCAGTTTCATTGTGTTATCTTGCATAACATAGTACAAGGTAAATTTATTTTTAAAAAAAATCTCATTAAACATTCTTTTCTGGCAAGTGACAAGAATGGGAGATGTCTTTGCTTCTCTCTTTCTGAGGCAGCTTTGTTTGATTCAACTGCAATGGATTTATGTCTTTTAAGTTGTTTTGATACCTAGGTTCTCTAGCTATTCTTATTTTCCAGTATAAATACTAATCTTGAGTTATGGGGTAGATCTATGCTGTTAGATGAATAATAGCATCAAAAGTGCGTGTTTAAGTTTTGTAGAGTGTAAGCTTCATGTAAATGTCAAATGTAAGCTTTTGTCCCAACACTTTCAAAACAAACTTAGTGTTGTTTTGTCCTAACATTAAAAAAAAAAAAAAGGCAAAAAAGCTGTTATGAAGAGAGACATTTTGGGCATTTTCAAGTGAAATAACTGACATTGGTATGCATTGCTGATAAGCTCATGATCAATTTTGTTGGGGGAATGACAACAGGAATGAGTTTACCATAGTGTAGAACTTGGAATTGGGGATTGCAGTGGGACAGCAACCACACTTAGAAGTAGCAGGCATGCCTCAAACACAAAATTGTTTTTCAGCTAAATGGTTCTGTCTTTAACTGTAGATCAAGGATACAAGTAGAGGTTTTGCTCTATTTGGTAAATGTTTTACATGCAGTTTCCTTGCCACCTGGGTTCCCTGCCTGACCTCTTGCTGGTAGTACTAGGTCTATGCCAGGTTCTAAGCTCTACTTTAGCATCGTGTAAAGTGCTTACAATGTGCTTATATACCTTGATATAATTTGTACATGATCCAGTTAATTTCAGCAATGTAACACAGTTTCTGTGTAACGCAGTGCTCTGAGGGTGCTGAAGACTGAAGTGTGTCAAACCTATTCACCTTCTGTTCTGTGTTGGTTGCTGTCCTGCTCTGGGGTGTTGGTGCATCCAAGCTACGAACTGAAGGAGAGGAGACACAGTTATGACAAATTTCTAGACAGAGATCAGCTGACAAAATAGACTTCTTTGTTTCCTACCCCATCTTCCTAACCTTTGCAATGGCCTGCCTGTACCTGATTCTCAGAGAAACTGAGTTTCACATTGATATTTATAAATAGAAATAATTTGTTTGAGTAAATGGAGATAATGGCAATGCAGTTAAGATTTTCATAAATGCATCAAATTCAGCAACAAAGCTATCCTTATTCTTTTATTAGAAAAAGGGTTGCCACTTGTGTGTAGGCCACACTTGCACTCAGGGATATATTCATGCAGTTGCCCTTCAGGGTGAGCAAACACTCAGAGGTCAGTGCATCTATTCAGTGCTTAAACAAGATCAGAGCAATGCTATTAAGAGAAACAGTGGAGTTCATCAATTTTACTCACTTAAATCTATTTGATATTATAATTTCTCTTCAGCAGTCTCCTAAAGCTAACCTACTTTAGTTTCCTGGCGTGTGCCTGGCAGCTCCAGAGCCGAGTGCCTGAGCCATATGTTCCAGGGCCACGTGGTGATGCTGAGGCATCGGCCGGGTGCGAGAGGGAGTGGTTGGTAACGCGGCCAACGCCGCCTCGGGAAAGGGGAGAGTAGGCATTTGGAGGAATGTTGTCTTCTATTTTGCTTGGATCCAAAATATAAATGCTTTTGAGACAGCCCTTTTGACAGGTAATTCTGTGGCTGAGGCTGGGAGTTGTTCACTGAAGATATTCTGTGTTTTTCAATATGACTTGGAGAAGTGCTCCAGGAAGGAATATGTTTGAGGGATCTGTTGTCAAGGAGGAAAGCACATTCCTAAAGTCTGTGTTCTTTCTGTCTTGAATATTAAGGATTAAGGGATAGATGTCTAGGTCTGCTCAAAAGATTAATGCAGAATTAATTAATCACATATGTATAACATTAATCAGTACAGATTTAGGTTTAATTTTGTAAAATACTGACCACCAACTTCAGCATGTTGTAATACTGAAACCTTGTTTTGTACAGCATCTATCATAAGGTAACTTGGTAAATGTCTTACAGGATTAAATAATAAATGGTGTGGGGTTGGTTTTTTTTCTAGACAGGTTTTTTTGGCGGTAGCACAGGGCCAAATAAACTTTGGAGAAATTTACTGCAAGGTTAGAGTGAAGTACAAAGAGCCAATACAATGGTACGCCAATACTTGTGAAAACTTGCCACACAAATAAGGCTAAAGGGGCCTGGATTTATTGTGAAGGGTTTTGGAGGAGTGGTACTTTGGTTCCTTTTTTTGTTAGCCAGTGTGGTACGCATTCCTGTGCCATGGGGCAGCTATATCTGCCATGGCAGATTTCTCTTGACTTCTGGAGAGCCAAAGTCTTGATCCGTACAGTAGCGATATGTGCACAATTCTGCCATGGAAGCAATCTGTCACATTTTTGAGACATGCCACCTATAATGCTTTTTAATGGCTAGTGCTCTATCCTGTGCATTCTGCAGTTTTAATGTAAAAAAATTGCATACTATCATTATTTTAATGTTATAATGTAATTGGGGGTATGTATATAGCTTAAATTCTAAAGATAAGTTAATGGTCAAGAAAAAAGTTATTGCCTGAAGTACTCAAGAAATAGAAATTTTTCTGAAGAGATCAAGAGAAGTAAGTGATATTGAGGTTTTTTTACTTTATGAGGAGCTGTCATCTAGCTGCAAAATAGGCTGAGAATTATTGACTTCAAGGAAGATAGCAAAGTACCAGTTCTAGTCACCATTTTGTGGCCTTTCACTGCATAATTAAAGGTGTTTAGGATAGCTAAAGGGTAGACCAAACCATTAGTGTCAGCTTACTTCACTGGGATAGAAAAGCACTCAGAGTGGTTGAAGATTGGTTTCTACAGACCTAATTCCAGTGAATTCCTGTTATACTGACACTGCTCATGTGCTTTGTGGCAGTACCTGTGCTCTGGAAGATAGGCCCCCCAAGGGGTTTGTATGAAGCAGTGCTGTGGTGTTGGTTTGTAGGTTTTTTCTCTCTGCTTTCTCTCTGTTTTTTTTCTCTGCAGGAAACTTAGGAGCAAGGAAGGATGTAAGAAAAATGCAGAGAGCACCTCAATTGAAATGCCTGCTCCAAAGCACAGATGAAATAATCTAATCTTCCACTAATGTATAAATAAGCCTGTTCTGTGGTTGCCCCATGGGTACTGTGCAGTAGCAGATGAGGAACAAAGTGATTGCCTGATTCTCTATGGGAGTGAGATTGACTTACATTGTGACAGAAGTGAGAGATGGCGTGCTCTTGAAGGAATTGTTTGTTAAGATGCCACCCATATTTAGTATTAGGCTCAAGCAGTGTAACAACAAATGTAATTTGTTGTTGTGAAAGAATTGGGAGATGTGCTTTTGCTGCAGTTTAAGCAATTTTGGAATTGTGCATTTCAATCTACTCAGAGATTGTGGTGGGTTTTTTGTGTTTTGTGGGGGTTGTTTTGTTCTTGGTTGCTTGTTGGGTCTCTTTGGTGTTACTGAGATTTGTTAAATGTGACCTGATATACAAGAAAATAATCATGATGAAATCTCTGGAGATGTTTTGAATGTTGTACAGAGGGAAGAGTAATTATAATGCACAAGAATTTCTAAATGTCAAGATATGTGAGTAAATGTAACCTCATAATCTGTAGAATTTGCAGTTATTTATGTGCATTAATATATCCAGAAAATATTGCATAAGATAGCCATTCAAACTGTGTAATTGTTAGGAAAACAAACCACTTGGAATGTTGCCAATTTTACACTGTGAAGAGGAAGAGATCTGCCTATTACCAAATATTAATATTTTCATGAAATAGTGCTGTCCCACACAGAATGGTAGAGATCAAATGCATGCAATACTACACAACTTTATTATAAATACTGTAATAACCCATTTTGAGGTGTTTTCCCCAGAAAAGTATGTGTATAGGTAATGCTGAGTTTGAAGGGACTCATTAAGATCATGGGGTCCAGCTCCTGGCCCTGCACAGGACTCATCAAGAGTCACACCCTGTGCCTGAGAGAATTGCCCAAATGCTTCTTGAGCTCTCTCAAGCTTGGTGCTGTGACCACATCCCTGGGGAGCCTGTTCTGGTGCTCAGCCTTCCCCTGGGTGAATTATTCAGCACTGCAGTTTCTAATTCAGCCTGCTGTAAGTGTACCAAAGTGAGAATACCAATTACCGGTCTAATATTTTATCTCTTTATTACGGCTTCTTGATGCTAGGAAAAAAGCTATAGATCTGTCTAAATTTCAGTCTCTGTAGCAGTTTCTCAAGGTGATGACTGTTTTTTGTTCTTTCCTTGTTTTTTTTTTTCTTCCTCCATTACCCCCTCTTTGTGTTGCAGCACGTGACATATTTTCTATTGAACTATCTACTGGCTGAACATTGTGTTTAGAAATACAGTTTTCCCTCTAAGATTATTTGCCATTGCTTATTTAGGTGCAGCAAGGGTTCCAGGAGATATGGTATCAGTTTCTTTCCATGATTAAAATAGCTCATCTGTAAACCATGGCATCAAGGTGCTGAGCAATTTAAGCACCCATTTCTTGCTCCTATAATTTGATATATAATGAACCCGACACATTTCAGGATTTCAGCGCTGTCCAATGCTCAGATTTGCACATACCTTGGAGTTAAATCCTGGATTCAGGGAGGAGGCAAAATTCATGGTAGATTGGCTTAATTCCTTTTATTTGTGACAGATGTGTGGATCAGAATAGAAACTGGACTGTTAGGCTGAGTAGTGGGAGGTGTCTTTGTGGATTGAATGCAAGCAATGTGGTCAGAGAGCCTTGTTAAATGCTTTTGTCCTATGGTACACTTCAAAATTCCATTGATTTTCTTGCGTGTTTTGAAATCTTTTTATTTATATCTCCTAACTATGTTCTGAGGAGGTGGAGAGATAACGGAGCAACTACTTAGTTTGGATCAATGATTTGTAGGTATAGTGTGTGAAAAGAGGATTTTCATAAGGCCAGGAAATGGGGATTTGTGTGGAATTTTTCTAATTACTGTAATAAGATGAAATGTCTTAAATGGCTTGGCATAGTTTTCTAACTTGCAACTTCTTTTCATTCCTGGCTGAAGAAAGCAAATGTGATAAACTCTATAAGGATATTTCAATGCATTCCATCAGAACAGAAAGGAAAAGCATGCCCTGGTGTCTAAGACCTGCTCTTCTACCAAATGGAAACATCCATTTATAGAAAGTGGAGCTACTAGGGCTCTTTCCAAGTTGAAAAATACAGCAGGGAAAAATGCAGTATCAGAAAGCTCCGGGCGTTTTTATTGTTTTCCCAACCATGTGGGGCAGAGAAATTTCAAAAATGGAATATTGCAGCAGGGCCCAGCCATTGGCAGCCCCTGGTGTCAGGGAGCAGGGCTTTGCCTGTTCCCCAGCCCTGTTAGGGATGCTCAGGTCACTGTGGGTGCAGAGGTACAGGTTTCATTATTTTGCCTGATTTGATGACTAAGTGACATTAAACATTATCTCCCAGGCACAGAGGTACTTCTTAACTGCATCTGCAGCATTTAAAGCCTTTCCTTGCTTGAAAGACTCTAGCAGCTTTGTATGACATCTGTATAATTTTCAGAGAAATCTTTGGTTTCATTGAAATAAAAATCATAGCTATTGTGAGATAATTTTAACTCTGGCACATGAAGGTGGATGGCCAATGATTACAAAGGGTTTGCATCTGCTTTTTTTCAGGCTTCAAGTTATCACGTTACTCTCACTGCCCCTAACATTCACCTTGTTTCATTTCTTGTGTGTTGTAACGAAACAGATTTCTTTCCCCAATTCATTAATTCAGGATGAAACTTCAACTGAACTCCAAAGTGTTAGGAAATTTAGGCAGATGAATAAATGTATGAAAGCTCCAAAGACAGAATTGCTTGTCTGCCAAGACACTTCCCATGATTAAAAGATGCTGTCATTTAATTGAAATAAATTATTGCTTAAAAATCACCAACCAAAGACTCAGTAAAATGACTTCTAGGATTAGCAGCCTTAAAGACGACAATACACCTCTGAATAAAATCCATATTTATTTTATATGTCAAATTAAATGAGACTATTAAAGAGTTTTTGCACTTTGGCCATATTTCATTTTGTTTGCATGGCCTTCTTTTGAACTTACTTAAATTAATATGGTTAGAAGCAAGTCTTCTGAAGATAATGAAATAACTGTAGCAAATAACCACTGCAAGGAAGAGGAGGCTCTGGCATGTATATGTAATATTAAAAGAATTCTTCCTGAAACTGCTTTCATAATGAACTATTCAAGAATGTAATTTACAAACTAAGACATAGGATGAGATTTTTGAAAGTGCTGCCAGAAAAAGAAATCCCTGTTCCTGTTTGTAGTTTTAATGGCTACCAACAACTGCGCATTTGATGTGCATGCAGTCGTGGGTCTGGTTAAAACTACAGGCTAAATCGTCTTTTAGTCAAGCTAGATGTAAGTGGAATTCAATGTCCTTCTTCACAGTGATACCTAGATGTAGTGGGAAGATACATGGGTACCTATAAAAGTCAGATGATGATGATTATTATTTTGTTACAAATTTAAGCTGAAGGTTGTGCATGGATGTGAGCACACAAGCCAAGAAACTAGGACAGGAAGAATGGAAAATTAGCAACCAAGCAAGAGAAGAGGTGTGAGTAAGACCTCAGAAGATGCAAAGATGTGCCCTCTGTCATAAAGCACCCTGGGGAGAGGCAGCTCTGCAGCTATGATCAAGAGTGAGCTCACAGCCAGCCCAGCCAGGGCCTTGCTGCTGCAGAAAGGGAAATTTCTGGTGCCTTCCCTGCATACATCCCCTACCCTGCCTGCTTGCTCCTGATTTCACGGTAGGATGGCTTAACTCACTGACCAGAAGGAAGGAAATCACCGGAGTACTTTTCTGCTCTTTGATTGTTTCAGTCTACTCACTGTGGGATCAAATGACTGTCAAAAGCAGCCTTGGTGAGAGGGTGGCAGGAGCAGAAGGTCAGCACCTCTTGCTCTCATCAGCAGCGAGGTGCTAGCTCAGCTTTGGTCATGGGGATAAGCTGGACTCTCAGCTGCCTTAAGGGCAGGGGTGGGGGCAGTGCATGTGGATTGTTATAACAACTCAGTTTTAGGCTTTTTCTGCTTGCTCTACCTTTATATTTTTCAGCAAGTGCCAGGACTCTAAAGAAACACTCAATAAAACATCAAAGTATCTGCCTACATGCATAATAACTTTCACCCTAAAAAGTATGGGCATTTAGATTAACTCTAGTTTTCCCCCTTGAGCACAGGCTCATCATGATTTTATGGAAGGCCTTGTGCTTGGGAGGAGAATCATAGAATGGTTTGGAATGGACCTTAAAGGTCATATAGCTCCAATCTCCCTGCTTTGGACAGGGACACCTCTCACTTTCCCAGGTTTCTCAGGGCCCCATCCAACCTGGTCTTGAACACTTGAAGGGCTGGGGTATCCACAGTTTTTCTGGGTAGCCTGTTCCAGTGCCTCACCACTCTCTGAGTAATGTATTTCTTCCCTAACATTTAATCTAAATCTCTACTCTTTCAGTTTAATGCCTCTTTTTTCTATCACTATCTGCTGTGTAAAAGTCTCTCCCCCTCTTCCTTATAAGCCGTACTTAAAGTACTGGAATATTGCTAGAAGTTTCCCAGGGGCCTTTTCTTCTCCAGGTTGACCAACTCCTACTGTCTCAGCTTGTCTTCAAAGGAGAGGTGTCTTGTCTGTGCAGAGGAGCACCAGGTGGGGTGCTATGAGAGCAGAGTAGAGCATCACCTCCCTCAGCCTGCTGGCCACACTCCTTTTGGTGGACCTCAGGATGCGACTGACCCTCTGATCTGTGAGTGCACACTGCTGGCTTTCAGCCCAGAGAGTGTTGCTGGGCACAAGACCAGCAGAAGTTATCAGACCTGGGAGAGCAGGAACATAGATGCCGGTTCCCAGGTGTTCATGATTTAAGGAAAGGCAGATAAGGGGGCAGTATCCTCTGTTTCCTGTGGTGGTGGTTTCTGGTTGGGCAGGGTGTACCAGCCCCAGATGACTCCCTGTGCACATCCAGTGTGTACAGAAGTGGCAGAGTGGTAGCTCTGACAGTGAGATTTGGTCTTCTGAGTTCTTCTCTTGTGTTCCCTGGGCTGCTCAGTGTGTCCTCACAGCATTCTTCTTAAAGACAGCTAAATGGAGCAGTGAGTGACAGTATTTCAACCTTCTCATTGTCTGTTCATCACTTTGATGTCAAACATCAGTAATGTGTGCTTTCCCCTTGCATTCACTCTTTTGTTTTACCAGAAGAGATTTTAGCATAGTCTTTGAATAGTATCAGTAGATTTATCGGTCTGGATGCACCTAATCTCCCCAATGTTTGTTGACTGTTCATAAATGATGTTATGCAGTAGGTTGGAATGGATTTTATTGCTGCCTTAAACAATTCAGAGTGCAAACTTCTGACAACACAACATCATCTTTAGAAAGGAGAGGCTTTAAATGCCCAGCACAAATCATTACCACCTGAACTAAGAGTAACTGGTAGAGAACTGAACTGTTTTCCTGCGTGTGTGAACAGAATTTAACTCTGACAGTGATTAATCACTACAATTAACTAAACATACTGAGAATTGTTCTACTCTGGTCCCAGAAAAATGCTTGTTCTCGAGTTTGCTGATCACAATGTTGGGTCGAGCAATGAATTAGGATCTTGTACATAACTTTGTGGACTTTGAATCCACTGTATCCACCTCACAAACAAGGACTGGATTTTACCAGTTCAGAGCCTATATAGAAATAAAATGACTGGCCTAATGGCAAGCTGCAGATCAATATGAGGATCAGGAATGCAACAATATCTCCTGGTCTCCTGCAGAAAATAATTTGGGCAAATGAATGCATGCACTGCAGTTTAGCACGCTGGGTTTTCATGCTGGTCTTACCACACTCTTCTGCTGCACAGCTGCTGGCTGGCCATGCTCCTTAAGATCTTTAAAATTTTTAATGAAAGAATGACTAAATTTTTAAATTTTATTGCCTGCACTAGGTGATAGGAAGTTGGTTATTCCTGACACACAAGAAAGTGCTAGTTATTGATTCTCTTCCTCTTCTCCTTCCCTCCCTCCTCTCCCTCCCTGGTCTTAGAATGTTTGCTGAACACTGTGGGGTATGGGGAAGAGTTGAACAAAAGCTGGTAACAGCTGCTGCATGCTGCTGTTCTCTGTCAAGCTAGTAGTCTAGTCTGGTGACAAACCTAAGGATATTGCTAATTTATCAGCCAAATCCACAGGTTACAGGTGTGTAACACTCAAGAGTATGTGAATGTCATGAATATTTGGGCGCAACATCTCAATGATGTTTAGTGGAAAACAAAAAAGGGGGAAAGATCATACTGATAGTATTATATAAAAAATAGAGGTAGCATGTCCTGTTTTTCATCTCCTTATACTGAAAAAAATTCAAATATCTTTAAAAACACATTTTTTTATACAGATACTGCAGTGTGTTGGACCACTTCCTTTCTGTTTGAATGCCAACATTTCAGAATGCTAGATCTGAAAAAGCCTTGTGTAAACTGCACTGAATAACAGAGCATACGGTAATGAGGCAACATACATGATGTTCTCCCAAGTGAAAATGATACAGAACACTCAGTAAAAGAAATTTGGATGTCTGTTAGAAATCTAAATTAGCAGTGTGACAAGGCTGTCTTACAAAAATATTTCACAGGTTCTCAAAATTCCATCACAGATGTGGTTTCTCAGAGGATATTGCCTGCATGTACATCTGCTGCAGTAACATGACTGGTTTCTACTTATTTAGATGTCTCAGGTTGTACTCTTTGAAGAGGGATGGCAGTAGTCGCTGGGAAAGCAGAAGTATTGATAAGGTGCCAAGAGTTTTGAGTTAGACACAGGCCTGAGCTTGGGATCAAGTGTTACAGGAGGCTGTAGGGTGCACAGGAAAGCACGTAGGAGCTGCATGGGCAGAGACTTATGTCTGTTGCTCTTTATCAGAAAATATTATGATTATGCTTTTTTTTTCAGTTGGGCGCTGTAAGCCTAGCCCTGGGGAAAGAGTATGCAGAAGGCAGGAATGGAGAAAGATTTTCAACAGAGTGTGAAGGAGAAGGACTGGAGTGAAAGTAATTGGGATGTCTCAGGGCAGAAGTGGTGCTAGGGTTAAGGAGTACTCGGGGAAGAGATGGGAACATTACATGATTGTACATTCTTGCACACACAACTGGCATCTGCTATTTCCCTTCCTATTTTAAACAGATGGTAGGAAATCAGAAGAATTTTTTTATTTGATTACCTAAGGGGAGTCATTCAAATGAGATTTGTCCTTAAAGGGCTCACAATCACAATTTAGATGAAGAGTGTTTTAGCAGATTCACTCAGTGACATTTTTGTCTGCCAGGATTGATTCAGGGTCTCTTACCTTATCTAATTTTATCATCTCTCTGTTCTTAACCATTTTGTTACCTCCAACCTAAGTCTTCCCAACACTATTTTCACAGATTTATAGAATACAGTTCTCATCTGAAAGACACTATTGTAAGAATAAAATGGGAATTGCATTTAAGTGCTTTCCTCTCGTCTCCTGACTAGCAGTAACTCCAGAGTGAAACACTGTGCACCCCACAGCTGGGAGTGATGGGCTTCCAGGATTTGCTTCCACAGGATGCAGCATGTGCTGGCAACTTCTGGGGCTGGTCTCAGTTCAAGGAACAGTCCTGAGAAAAGCAATGAATGGATATTAGAAATATTTATTCTAAATGAGATCCCACTTTTCTGCTCTGTTTACCAAGATTAGCAGATGCCTTCTTTCCAGGAATATAGCCTAGACAATCTGGTGTTTTCTAGGAGAAGTTGTAATTACAATAAGCTATAAATACCTTACATCATTATACTGTTCCAATAATTCAATCATTACAAGGCATATTATAATCAGAGCTTTCACAAACTCTGACTTGCCAGGAATTATTCTGGGACCTTGGCAAAAGGTGACACATCCTGTGTTTCTGGGTTAATAAACATTGTCATAGTATTTTTCCTCAGCTGTTAGAGGTTGCTGGGTGAACCTAAGTATGTAAAAATGAAAGATGGTATCGCTTGCTTGACTAAATGGTGTTTTAAGAAAAGGTTTTAGACAAGTTAAAATTCATCTAGTTAGAAAAATTGTGCCAAAACAGTGTGAAATTAGTACAGGGAAAACAATTGTCTAACTAGCCACAACAATCTGTAAATAATGCTCTTTATAGTGACTGAGAACAAACCATGATGGAAATGTAATTTAAAAAGCAAAAAATAAAGTTTCAAATAAATTCTTTCATGAGAGCCAGGGAGAACGTTGTTGTTATATGAAGATTAATGATGCCATTCTTTCTCAATCATTTTATATATACGTATATATATATTCCAGTTTCTGTGTTAAGTAAATACTAGCCAAAATAATTTTCTTCTTTCTCATTGCAAAATGATTCCTATTGATGATGGAAAGTGTGATACAAACTGTAGGCTCAAAAGTTTTATCTGCACAGCTTCATTCCAAAAATGGGGTGAAGACCCTATCTTTTCAGTGCTCATAGGTACTGCTTGAAAAAAAGACCTTATTAAATTAATGCTGGAATTGCTGTTGGGTTGGCTGGAATAAGTGCTGCGTTGGAGACTGCTATGAATAGACATGATGTTGTGAGGCTGTCTTGCTTTGCTTTCAGCACTTGTGGCAACTTACTATTGAAATATCTTTATTAATTTTGCTTGAAAAGGACCTCTGGGGATCATTGGGTCCAACATCCTGCTCAAAGTGGCCAATCTTGAAGCTCTCTCAGGTTGCTCAGGCCCTGAACTGTCAGGTGTTGAAAATTTCCAAGGATGGAGGTTTTCCCAAGCTGTCTAGTTGACTTGTTCCAATCCCTGATTGCTCAACTTGCCCTTGTACCTCTTCCATCAGAATTGGTCTTGCTGCAGCTTGAGACTGTGGGCTCTTGTTCTTCCATGGCATGTCTGTGAGGAGAGTCTGCCTCCGTCTGTATTCCCCATCAGGGTCTAGAAGGCTGCCCTGGAAGCCTTCCCTTCCCGAGGCTGAAGGAACCCAACTTCTCCAGCTATTCCTCATGCATTGCATGCTCCATCACCCTTTTGATGTTTCTCCTTGGTTTCTCTCCTGTTCATCAGAATTTCCTGTGTATCCAAAGGCTCAAAAATGAGCAGGCCGCTCGAAATGCAGCTTTGACAACGATGACTAAAAGGGAGTAGTCTGTCCCATGAAACCCCTGGCTGTGCTTCTGCTGGTGCAGAGCAGTCTGCACACACTCCTGCACAGCCCCACTGCTGGCACACATACAGCTTGTTTTTCACCAGACTCCCCCTTTCCTGTCTTGGGGTGCTGCTTGGCCTGTCAGCCCCCAGCCTGAGCTGCTGCTCCTACGTGTGAGACTTTGGATTTGCCCTGATGAAATTCCTGAGGATGCTGTTAACACAAACCTATGGCTTGTCGGTGAAGAGCAGCAGAGCCCTCCTGGGTACAAACATGAGTTTGACTTGGCTGAGCTCAGGTAAATGAGTCATGAGCAAAGGACTTCAGTTTGCTGTTCCAGCAGCTTCCCTGAAGTAGAAAGCTGTGTCCTCTGGGGAGCTGGGTAAGGGAAGTCTTGGCCTCTGTCCCGTTCCACTTGGCCCCACAGTTTCTGGGGTTGCCATGATGTTCCTTCTAGCTCATTCAGCTTCTGCATTTTTTCTGTTCTGTGCAAGAAGTTCTTGAATCATTCATGTAACCAATTGCATTTTTCTAAGCTAATATTACCCATTTTGCTGGCTTCCTATAGTTAATCAATGACTCTAAAGGAGAGTTTATGTTTGCATATCACCAAACTCATTTGTTCAGAAATCAGTGGCATCAAGGAGTTAAGTGCCTTTAGATTCAAGTCTAAAAAGGAAGATAGGTTTGACAAACACTTGCTGGCAGGAGTTGGACTCAACATAACAAGAGGGTTAGCTGACTTTGACCTTTGTGTTTACAGCATTAGCTGATATTTAGAGCCTGTTGTTTGTGTCTCTTCTCAGCTTGAGGTAGTCCAGTCTTACCACTTAGAAGAGATTATTCTTTTTTTAACTGCCAGGCTCAAGATAGACAGGACAAAGCGCACTTCTGTTCTCTTGCTAAAGGTGTCTTGAAGCTATTTGAGTTAAATTAGAAATGTTCCTCTGTCTAGATCATCAAGTGGAAATAAAAGGTAAATTCTTCTCAGGTCCTTGATGCCTTGATGTTTTGGTGGCTTGTAGTAAAAGGAAAGAATCATCCCATGAAAAAATCAATATTTCACCTTAAACAGAAGAAATACCTTTTTGAAGATTTAACTATAAATATTTTCTAAAAGTTTGAGGTCACAGAGTGAGTAATGTTAATAAGAAGGCTTACAGAAACTCTGTGAGGTTTTAAATGGGGTTTATTTACAAATGGAAGGAAATTAAATTATTTATAGCAGATTAAATCTGTGCCAAAATCACTTCTGATTTATTATTTCTAAATAGAAAGCAGTGCTGTTTGCATTGTGCCACTTTTAATGCAGATAGCTGATAAAAATGTGATTTTTTTGTCTTAAAGTTTGCTGTTATGCTGCTCTAAAACTTCATATCAGCTTAATTTATATAGATCTTACATAACTTAGTCATATTGTTTTGCATATTTTTGATTCAATGGCATTTAGACTCACAGCAACCTATTTGCTGGACACTAAGAACTTGTAATTAAGAACTTAGCCAATATTTTCTGGACTTGAGAAGGTACAGGAACTAATGCTGCTAAATGTTTTTGAAAAGGCTAAGCTAGACTGTCAAATGACATTTCAAGGTGCATGTACAAATTTATCACCAATGATAAATCATGGATTAGAAGGTGAATCCTTTCTACTCAGTGAGGAATACAGGGCTTACCAGTGTAAGTTGCTTCTAATACACCTGGTAGAATTAATGCAGAAATAGGTTGAAAACACATCAAAACAACACTATAAAGAGTTTCTTCAACTGTCAGGAACTAGTCAAAAAGAGGAACTATTACTTTGATAAGTTTTGATAAGCTAATCTCTTTTTCAAATGTTGTGGCATAGAGCAGAGGTACGCAGCACTCAGAAGTTGATTATCAGTAGGCTGTGTACCCAATATTAAGTGCTGTAAAGCCTTTTGTTTGTTGATTTGAACATTAAAATGCAAGCTTGGGAAACAATTTCTCTGAGTAACACTGCAAATAACTCTTGTAATCTAATTTTCCCAAATTTGTTTTCTATTGTGATCTCAATTAATTAATTATGTTCATATTTTTTTCTAATGTTTATGGTTGTACACACACTGTTCATAGTTTGTGAATAAAAGAAATTCACAGAAATGGTTGCAACACAATGGAGAAAGCAGTGGACAAATTTTCTGTTTCCTTCCTGTAATGTTATCATCATTAATTTAAAGCATGAGGAGTTCTGAAATCTGGAGGTGTACTTGTTTTGTCATATCTGCATATCTGTGGAAATATTCTGAGCTTAAAGCAGTCAATAAGCCTTTGTGGTTGGGGGAGACATGACACTTTTCTCCCCCTTCCAACTCTGTCATGTTTGCATGCTAACACATCAATGCCACCCAAATCCATGTTAATATTTGTGATTCATACATATCCCTGTCTCTCTCTCTTCTTTGCTGTGGGTGGGAGTCTCCTATCTTCCAACTCCTACAGAACCTTAAACTACATTTTGAACACATTAGAAGAGGGTACTTACACAGTCTCCCATTGGTTTGCATATAGCAGTGTAAATAGGAGGCAGTGGAAGAAATTATCCCTCTTTTTTCCCACTGGTTTTACAGTTTCTAGGGAATACAGTCTCCACTGCACCTGAGGAATGGACTGTTCCATGTTTTTTTGAACTGGCACCTGAGATGTTATTTTATCACCATGTACTTCTTTCTCAGCTCAGCAAGCTGACTTGTGCTTCCAGCTCCATTTGCTGGAGCAGATTTGTTTTGGCTTTATTAGTTTGTTTGAGGTGAAGGGGTTTTTTTTGTTTTGTTTTGGTTTTGTTTGTTTGCTTGTTTCTTTGCTTGTGGATTTCTTTTTTTAAGATTAGTAGGTGGAACTCTACTGCCAAACTGTCCTATTCTTGAAGCTAACATACAGAGTGTTTGTAAAGAGCATTTCCTTTTAACTTCTGTGTTGTCCTTCACCCTCAAAGCATACCAGTCAAATCAGGGCAGCAGGAAGATCTTTGGCAAAAGGCTGTTGTCCTCCTCTGTCCTTGTCCCTGCATGCACATGCTGGCACAAACACGTAAGTACACATCCTGCTTTGACAAAAGGGAAAAGATGGTGTGAACTCATCCATTTCCATGTGAGGTCAGCAGCCATATTCAAACAACTGTAAATATTAGTAGTAATTTGTCAACTTGCTTTACCTGCATTGGGAACCATTTGCATAAACTCTTCTAATTGGGCTGTGGAAAGGGGGCAGCCAGGTGAT
The DNA here is from genome assembly GCF_047830755.1 of Zonotrichia albicollis. Lineage (NCBI taxonomy): Eukaryota > Metazoa > Chordata > Aves > Passeriformes > Passerellidae > Zonotrichia > Zonotrichia albicollis. Next base: position 92,521,995 of record NC_133819.1, read on the forward strand.
GTGTTTTTGACCACAACCTAAGTAAAGAATGCTTTTCCTGGCTCTGCTGTGGCATCTGGTCTGTGGCACTGGAGCGTTTGTGCTTGCATTTTGTCAAAGCTTTGAAATCCTAGTCTTGCTGGTATACGCTCTCACTACTGGTTTTGAACTAGATCTTGTGCCTCCCTCCTGCTCCAACATCTTCCACAGCTGCCAATTTTTATGCAGTTTCCAGTAACCAACAGAAAACCTTTTTAGGTCTCTTTTTCTGCACCACTACTTTGTACTAGAAGACTTTAATGACAGAAACCCCTTTGCTCCCCTTGAGACACTCTGAGTGTGATATTGAGTAAGACATTTGAAATCCCATGAGATATTCATAGCGCTGGTTCATTTTGAGAGTGGTTTCCTTGGACAAGGTCATTGCCAATTTAATATTTCACCTGGTCAGGACTTGCACATTTTCCTTCATTTTATCTCCTAAAAAATTGTAAGAAGATTTTAACGCATTCAGACTACTTCCTCTACCTATATGATGCCACAGTAAAAAAATAAAATTGATCCAGAGCTGTACAAAGTACTTTTCTTCGCTTGACAGTGTAGTGTCAGCCATGCTTGACAGAATGATTAGAATCATTGTATTAGCATTTTATACCATTTCAGCCTGTTAAGATTCTGGGTGACAGTCAGTACATGTTTGGCAAAAGAATGTCAAGAATCTGCACTGTTCCCTGTACAAGCTTAAAGCAATTTATCTCTGTTGGAGTACATGGTATAAAAGAAAGCGGGCTGTCTTGAGGAACTTGATATTTGCATGATTTTTTAATTTATTTTTTATCTCTGGGCAGCTTAGGACTGAATGAGTCTTACAAAATCACGGAGATTTTAAGGCAGGGTTATCTCCATAGACAGATGGAAAAACTTACATGTTTCTCTATCCAGTTACTGAACTAGTAAGTGAATTTTCTACTATGATGATTCAGGCAGTTCAGTCATTTACAGTTTATTAGAGTTTAGTCAAGCCATTTTTAGTGGCATTTAGGCAAGTTAAAAAAGTCAATTTGCACAGGGATGAATTCTACTCATGCATATAAGCTTTGCTTGTGGGGTAGCAGAGCATTACTTGCCAAAGTAATAGCAGCAGTCAGGGAAGTTTCAAATATAACCACAGTGGGAAGACAACTGGGCAGATGACAGAGGATTTGGTAGTTTGGGACTTCTTCATGGTGTGTCAGTGAGATTTCTGTAGAGCTGGTTAACAGCCAGCAGGAATTCCTGGTTCAGGAATTCCTGGTTCAGTGAGACATGTCTGCGGGAGTTTGTGTTGGGGTTTCTTATGAAGGAGGATAGTGTCCTCAGAGACAAAGCAGTTCTTGGGCTCCTACATTCATCTTGTAGTGATGGGTGGCAAGCAGGGAAGGAGGTGAGGAACAAATTTTGTTGTGAGTGGGCCACAAGTATGCAACACATTTAAGAAACTAAAGCAAGATAATTAGGGTGACCTAATTACGCTAAGATGGGCATGCTAGCAGACCTTAGCCTCTAGGATAGATTTTATTTGCAGTTTTCAGACATGCATTGAATATATTTGCCTTTAAGCATCTGGGTGGTTGATCGGGGGTCATCTGCAGGTTTGAGTTGTGCTCTTTGTGGGCATTTCACCTGCACCCAGCTCAGCTCTATTTCACTTTTATGTCACATGGCCTTTTTTGGAAGGTGAAAGCATAAGAGTGAACCTCCAAGGGTCAATACTTCAAGGTGAGTAATACTTACAGAAAATCTTAATTAAGCTTAATTAAGGGCTGTAAGAAATAGAGCATTGGTCAGTCTGCTTGTAGAAATCCTGTACTACTCTGCTGAATGTTAGTGGTGAGGATTTATTTGTCATTCTGCTACCTTTTCTTGATCTTGCAAAGGAACAGCTGTTTGTTAATCATGTTGCAATTTGCAGTGTGGAGGCAGTATTGTTGCTTTTATAGCTTTAAAGCTATTGAAATTTAGTGTTCATGCATGAATGTGACAGGACCACATATCAGACAGATCCACCACTTCAAGTTTTTGAAGTGGTCCCTAATCTCTACCACTTATTCTTCTGGAATATAAAACTCATATCAAGGAGAGCCTTTAGATAGGAAAACAACAAATTAAGTTTGGCTTGAAGTAATACCTGTGACAACCTTGCCTACAGGGCTAATGAAATTGGAAACCATTCCAGTGTCTCTCCATATTTCCAAGGTTGATCCTTCTCTTTCCTTTGCCTCTTAGGCTCCACTTTGAGTCAACTCCCCATTCCAGATAAGTCCATGGCACCTCAGGTTTTTGTTGTCAAGGTTGCTAATTGGTACTGGGATTTTGGGGGTTTTTCATACTCCCAAAACTGTGACTGTGAAGCATTGTGCCTACTGACAGGCTGAATGTCATCCCATCTGTGTAGCTGCTGAAATAAAACTTTATTCTCTCCATGATTTTTCTTTTGCCAGGTATTAAGGGGGAAAAAGAATATGATGCTAGCTGTGCTGATATGTGCTCTATCCATTTCCAGCCCAAGACTTCTTATAAAATGGTAAATTATTGTAGTCTCATGCTATGTTAATTCAAGCCAAATTAAAGCATACCATGAATTTAATTTGGCTTTTATGGGCTAACTTAATGGTGGTTTATCCAAAGGATCACACATTATTCCTCATTAGATAAATTAACTTAGCAGAATTTCATTCACTATGGACAAAGTTCAACTGTTTTACATCACAGAAAGATTTTAATTAAAAATCATGGACTTGTGATGGAGGTTATTATACCAGATTTTCTTGACCTTGGAGTAAAAAAAAAAATTTTTTGCTATTCTTAATTCATTATGCCCTTTCTAACCTCTTACTTTGTCAGCTGTATTTTAATTCTGATTTTTGTCTGTGTTTCAAAAGTTCTGGTTGGGGAATTTAAAAAAAAAAACACACACCCAAAAGAACCTCTTTCAAACAATATTGCTTCAGAAAAGTCATGCTGGGAGCTACACATACCACTAAGCACTCTTGATGTTGAATATAATCCTCTAAAGTAGAAGAGTTTCATCATATTTTCCAAAAATGCCAGGTGCTTTCGGACCTTTTATTAAAATTCAAATATATTCTCAAGGATGCTACAGACATCCTTGTGATAGCTTAAGAGATTGTCTCACATTTTCCAGGTAAATGACTTTCAGAAGTTATAAGAACAATTCTGAAGGGCCTTGGAGTCATCTGTGCTTCTTGTCATCCCTGGTGAATGTTTATTTGGAAATTTCTGTGGTTGCGAGCACTGAGACATGGGCCCTGTTGCCGTACAACAGAGGCACACAAGGGAGACTTTATTTCAACATGTCCTTTAACCAGAAGGATGCTGAAGAGGTTTTCTTTCTATATCTCTTCACCCTCAGAATATTTTTTAATTTCATGTCAGAAAAGTATCAAGAAAGATTTCTTTCTTTTATTTTTTTTTTGCCCCTACCATTTTTTGTAAAAATAAAGCCTTTTCTATAAGTAAGTAGGTCATGATAAAGGAAGAATTCATACAGCAGACTTCCCCTACAACTGCTTCTTGCTGCTTGCTGAGGGTCAAGTGATTTTTCAAAATATCTTTGCATTCCTGTCTTGGTTTCAGTTGCAGCTTATTACTGCAGAGAGGGATGCCAGGCAGTCTATCATGTATATCACTGGTACTTTAAATGTTTTGCTCTAGTGCATCTCTATTTTCTTCCACCCACAAGAACTTCTTGATTTTTATTTATGAATTTGGATTTTTTCTCCTTCTTTGTTCTCTTACTTCAGTCTTTCATTTTATTTACTGTAAAGAGAACTGCTGCATACATTTTCAGTACATAACAATTTTCAGTGTACTGAAAAGACACACTTAGAGTTTAGAGATGGTACCCTTCCCTGCATGAGATGATTTTCCTATTCCCAGAATTACCTGGGGAAAAAAACCCCCAATGCTATTAAAACTGAATACATAGTCAGTTTCAAACATAAGGAAAGGAGAAAACCGGTGAAACTATACCTTTAAAGGCAGTTTCAGAAAATTTATTTGCAAAACATAGAATGAAGTACGATGTATTAGTTTTGATTGTTCTTGCTAAAAGTCTTATCTTTTGCATACTCTAGATGTGGAAAACAAAATTCAGTGTCATATTTAAATGACACATCTTTTCACTTTTCTGAATTCTTCCCTATATTCTAAAAATTGCTGGGGAGGGAATGAAAGGAAATCTAACAGAAATATTTCAGAAGAATGTGACTTTGAAATCATAGACTATTTCTGGCAGTGTAATGACAAATAATAAATGGTAATAATGAAAGGAAGAAAAAAACCAGACACAAGTTCAGAATTGAAGAATTGACATTAGTGACTCTGTGAACCTGCCAGTATGGTCTCCTTTAGCTCTCAGTCTGTACTTAAGCAGCAGCTGGCAAATACCTTGTAATTCTACTACAGCACATGTCTAGGAGACAACAAAATAATCAGCAGATTGCAACAATAAATTTAAGTGATAATGATCTTGGGGTTCAAGTGTCTGAAGCAATTAACACCTTCTGAGGTTACTTAAATGCAAAAAACAGAACTGATTTCCTAGGGGCATTTTAAAAAGTATTTTGATTAAAATAAAGTCTGAAGATATTTTCTTCAATTATTGAATAATTAAAATAATTGTTTTGTTAGCAACCGTTGTAATGTTGAACTTCTTGGGAAAAATTTGAATAGCTGGAGAAAGCCAAGCCAGCTTATTCTCAAAACCAGAATATATTACTTGTTTTCTAAATATGTTTGGATATATTATTTTACTGTTCCTTTGGAATTTTTATGCTTTTCCATAATTCCATTTATTTCCATAAACATAATGGCAATGGAGAGTATGGGTTAGGTTGGGAGGAAGAATTAAGTAAGGTATTGGTCTCCCTGTTTATACTGAATTTTCAAAAATATCTGATAGGTGTTTGAGCACCAGAATGTCAGAAAAAAACCCAATACAGTACCAAGACTTAGTTTTGTGTTTTATATATTTACGACATAAAACTGTGAATGTAAGCATCCACAAGTAGCTTTAAGGATACTTGGAAAAAATTCTGATTCAAGAGGGGATTATTTTTGGGAACATCCATCCATTTCAATTAATGCTGATATTTAAAAAAAATCTGTAAAACCATCTTGTGTAATATTTTATTATATTAATAAAATATTAATTAATGGAATTAATATTTTAATTAATAAAATGCAGAAGTGAGTAAGTTAAATAAATGGACTGTACGTTGTGGGTGAGCCAATACAATAGGGATGTTGTAATATCCTCTCTGGTCTAGGAACATTTGAACTAACACCAATTTGATTCAGGTAAGATGGCAAGTCCAACTGCACAACAATCCAACAAAACTCAGTAACTTATACTGTGGAGTCTGACTAATTGCTCATTTTGCACAATAAGATCACTCTAAGGCCCAAAATTGAGCTTTCTTTTAGCAATTCACAAGAAGGTAACTATGTTTTGAATTACTGCTCAAATTCTTACATCCTAGCCAATGTTACCTGAATTCCATTGCTGTATAGCCCTCAAACAGCTCCTGCACAGGACTGGTGGTACAGCCAGGAGAAAAAAAAAAAAAGAAAAAGAAAAAAATAAAAAGGATGTGGATCTCTGGTTCACTATGGACCCCCATGGGCTGCAGGGGGCCAGCTTTTCTCACCATGGGCTGCAGCACCTGGAGCATCTCCTGTCTCTCTTTCCTCACTGACCTTGGTGCCTGCAGGGCTGTTGCTTTTGTATCTTTTTCCTTGTTCCTCTTTCACAGCTGCTGTACAGTGGGATGTTTTTGCCTGTTATTAAACGTGGTATCACAGAGTTTCATCAGCTGAATGGGCTCAGCTTTGGGCAGTGGGCAGTTTTGGAGCTGGCCAGAACTGGCTATCAGTTCTGGGGAAAAATGTGGGGGCAACTCCTGGTGTCTTCTCACTGAAGTCACCCCTGCTGCTCCTTGGCTACCAAAACCTTGCCACATCGACAAGTAGTTGCATTATTACAATGGAGTGATCGTCATATCATAAATAAACAAAATGCTTCTTGATGTTCTTCCGAACTTCTGTGTGTGTTACAGTTCCACATCAGGGAAAAGCTTTACCTTGGAGAGAAGACTTTGCCTTTCCAGCTGAATGCAAGTTTACTCTGAAAATAGGAAGTCAAATTAATATCTGATACTACTGCATGTTTAATCGGGATGGAAACATAGACAGAGTCAGTTTTGATTACAGAGGATTTATCTATTTGCTACATCCCAATTTCATTTAATATTGGAGTTCTTAAATTGGAATCATTCAGTGTAAATGTTATATACTCCAAGAGATAGTAACAAAACTGAAAATATAAGTCATATAATAAAAAAAGGGTATTGTTGGGAAAAGTAAATATACTTCTCTTATAAGGAGAGACAGGAAGTCTTTGTTTATCTTGCTTGGTGGACTCAGTTCCAAACAGTGAACTGAGTAAAAAGAAAATGTCATTGAGCAAGGGGCTGAGCCTTCACAAGGTGTTTAGACAGGCTCTTAGGACACAAGGGGACAGAGGAGCAAGTGGTCCCCTTTGCTTTGACATCAGTCATTGAAGTGGCTGGTGGCACCTAAGGCAGAATATAAGCTGCTAAATGAGAAGCCAAGCACCAGTACCATAGAGGTAGCACGTGGTGAGCTGTGCAGCAGGCAGAATCAGATAAAAAAGTTGCTAGATAAAGTCTAGAAGTATGTCAAGAGGTGTCAAGGTAAGAGAGTTCATTTACTGGGAAATATTTCACTGAATAGATTAAGTCCTCCACTGCTGTTGCCAGTCCTTCTAAAGCAAAACCAAATATGATTGCTAAATATGATTGAATTATTTTAGTTAAATTAAAATATGATAGAGAAATCACATACAGAAAAGCCTACCTTTTGGGATGAGTTAACATCAGTTTTAAGACAGAGAAGTCTAGTGTACTTGCTGGAAGGAGTTGCTTTTATTTTTCAAATGCAGAACATGGGAATGGCTATAGCAGTTCAGACCAGGCTTGATGCAAGTACTTGGCATTGTCAGTTCAGCAGGAAAGGGTGAGATTTTGATCTTGCTTCCCTAGAATAGTATCCTGACCACCAGAAGTCTGTGATTAAAGTGTTTAGTGAGAAAATTGCCATCTCTCCATAAAGAAGTTTTGAATTGATTTTTTGATCTATGAACTAGTCCAATTTAATTTCATGTATTTGTGAATACATGAAATATATTTTATGAACTTTTAGCATTCATAACATCCTCTGGCAAGACATTTCACACCTACTTTGCACAGTGTGAAGTGTTCTAGAACAATTGAAAAGTAGTGCTTTTTCTTTCAATGGATAATTATGTTGTCACCAGATGCTGTGGTTGTCAAAGTGGAGGTTCCAAGAGCAGTTGTACAAACTCATGGAGAGACAATCCAGCTACAGCAATTAAATGCAAAAATATAATTGCTGTCTTTTAAAGTACCAAAATCACAGATACTTGGAAACAGAGACAAACCTCAGGGGAAGCATGCCCTGCCCATATAAAGCAGGCAGGGTTTGCCAAATTGATTGACATTTTTTGTAGCTCTGAGCAGTTGTCTATATGTTCTTCACTGAATTGTCTGTATTTATTGAGGACATTAAAGAAGTCAGTGAAAATTAAATTAAAATAATTGTTGGTGTTCCTCATCTCTTAGCTCCACTTGAGCTGATGTTGTAACACAGTTGTTGATGTTTCTAGGCAAGATTTTGTAGAGGATAGGAATAAGGCTTCATACCTTTGTTCTTTTTGTTCAAAGTCTCTTAAAATATTTATGAGCATTTAGGGCAGATTGCTGCTGAAAGCTCTGATATCACTTGATAAAGTTGGATATTTTATTATGCAGATGACAGCTGTTTGTTAGTCCCTCTTTTCATAAAGGCTCTCTACCATCAATTGTCAGTAGCTCAATAGACACCAAAATAGTTCCTCATGTTTACTTTTACTCAGAAAAAGTGTAGTTGTGCCAGAATACAGCTTGCTGAGAAACACTTCAGCATAGCTATCCAACAGCTAGAAATCTAAACATAATCACACATGTGACCAGAGTATCTGTCCCTGCAATGCTCACTGCTGTGCAACTCCAACAAGATCAGTTAAATTGCAAGTATCTGCTGTTGTGCTAGCCCTGTAATTACTCAAACCTGTCAATGTTATGGAGTTGGCAAAACTTTTTATTGTATGAGAGCCACATGAATTTCTATTCTGTGCACCAAGGACTTGCAGTGTGTTATGCTTATGGCCATGAGGATTTCAGTGCACACCCCAGTGTCTCTTTCACTGTCTGCCAGACAGCCCTGCTGGCAGCCAACAACCCTCACAGGTCACTCCTGCTGCTTCTCCTGACTTGAGTGATGTGTGGCCTTCACATGGGACATCCTTTCTCCCAGCTGCAGAGGGCCTTTGGGTAGGTGGGAGGTCTCTCCTGTGTATTCAGCTGCTGTGCTGTTCTCTCCAGAAATGTTTCTTGCCTGTGTGCACCCCTAACGCCTCAGGCAGTTCTTCCTCCCTGTGTATTCACATCCTTTTCTCAGTGGAGGATTAGAGTTTTTATTTGTCAGCTGCTCCTCTGAAGAGGATTCAGGAAGGTTCACACTTCAACCCACAAATTCCTTTGACTCTTCTCCTTTGCAGCAGTTCATCTGGCTATTTTTCCTAATTAAAATAGGCAGTTCTTTGTACACTTTGTCAGATGCCAGCTGTGATATTAAGCTGTCTTTGTCATAGCAAGAGGCAGGACACTTCACAAACCTTTGCTCAGTGATTTTGTTGTATTTTCCCTTGTGAATTTTCCAGGTAGTCTGTATCAAGTCAGCGTGCTAAGAGATACACTTAATGTAATTATTTCATTAATATGTATGTTTGCTATTTATATTTTGCTTATTCCTGGCTTTTGGCTGAGGGTAAGCACAGCAATTAATGTGTTTGGGGTAGGCAGTTCTCAGCCCCTTCTCCTGAAGAAAATTGTGATAAGTGGCAAATCACACGTACTTGAAATTCTAGTTTTGGTAAACGTATTGCAACCATGGTTAGTGTTTCAATGTGCAGCCAAGTTCAGGGGCACAGCATAGCTGCCCTGTTTTAGACATGGCTTGAAAGGGAGCTGGCTGAGTTCAGGTCATTGAAGTAGACATATTGATGTAAATGCAGGCAAAATATCAAAACTTGGTGATAAAAGCAGTGTTGACTCCTTCAGATTATATTTTTCATGATGCAAGGTTGTGACTTTTTAGGAGGGATTCTCTTCCCTTCATTGTTATCAGTCATGCTACAGGTAGTAAGACAGCTTCTTGTCATCATCATGTGGCCAGGACTTTCTAGCTTTTGCTTTTTAATGTGAATTTTGGTTCTTAGGCAGTCTTCTGTTGTCTTCTGTAAATAGATTGCTGCCAAGGGTTTTCCCTGGACCCAGCTGGAGTCACTTGGAGACAACAATTCAGGAAAACGTTGGGTGGCAATATGATGGGAATTTCAGTGATTGTTGTCATTCAACAGCACTGCCCCCTTTTATGGTTCCATATGTAGGGTTTGGGAATTGAAGACCATGACCAGCAGTGGTGGCCACCTGGGATTTCTGAAAAAATCCAGTTGTTCTCAGGGCTTCAGGAGCTCGCTAAGGATACGTTCCTCAGACTAGAGGCAGGACGAAACCTTTTCTCCTGCTTGTCTGTCTGGCTTGGTCGGGCTATTATTTTTATCCGAATGTTTATTCTTTAATGCTTGTGACAGACTGTTCTGTTGCTTGCAGGGAAGAATGTTATACACAGTGTATGTTGTGAAATGTGACATTAAACAAATGTAAAAGTCTGCTTTCTCCCATCTTTCTCATTTTTCCTTTAATTTCTGTCCCGTGTGGCCAGCCACAGTATTAAGTTCTTGTTCCTTATCTCTGAGACATACTTTAGACTTTTGGGACAGTTTTGCTCAAGGAATAGGCAGAGTCTACTCTAATTATTCATGGTGGCCTAGAAGAGGGAGAACTGAGACTAGTCAGGAGGAAAGCACAAAGGTAAAAACATGGTAGCCTTTTAACTGAATCACATTGAAGAGAATCCCAGGTGTTGTTGTAGGTACTTTGGATTGACCAGTAATATATTTCAGCAGCGTGAACCTTTCACTTTGGGAGAGATGAGCAAACATTTTGGCATACCTTCCCAAGAGAATTGTTGTGTGATTGAAAAGGGGTTGTTGTCATGCTAGTATATTCATAACCATGAAAAAACAAATTAGAAAGATCTTATACCAGTTCTGAACCTCCCAGCAAGCTGACCTGCTGCAACCCACAATTTCTTAAGTTTACTGCAGTGATAAACATTTTGTAGGCAAATAGAAGTTAAAAATGCATCAGATGTTTTGTGATGTAAGGGTGGATTTTATTTCAGATAACATACCATAAGTCCTTATCATTTATTTATTCATAACTTCGACATGGCCCTTCACAGGCTGCAACTTTCGACAGTTATTTTACTATTAACATAATTTGTGTTTCATATATGGCTTATATTCTCCTCAAACTGCTACTTAGTGATACATTTTAAATGTGACCTAATAAAAAAATAAAAATAATTATAGTAACTGGTTTTAAGTTGGTATGAAAACCAGTTCAGCAATCTCTTCTGCTGCAGCTTCATGTCATAAGGTGGAAGAGGGAAAATACTTGGCTAAATGTCAATTAAGTGCAGATACCTAAAGCTCTGTGTCCTTGGCTGCTTTTAGATTTAAGAAGTAGCTGAGCCTTCTGGTTGCACTTGGAATAAACTGGTCTTTGAGTAGGGAGTGGAGGAGTAAGAATGGAGAATGCTGCTTCTTCCAATGATCACAGTCTTAATTCCCTCACAATGCGAGCTTGTCACCAGCACATTAAACTGACAGGGCAGCCTCTGCTGTACTGAGAAGTTTTGGGGTTTTTTTCTGCATTAAGAAAGAAAACATTGGGATATATTATGCAATTTAAGGGAGTCTATTCATTAAATATCTGTGTCATTTTGAATAAGTGGGAGCAATAATTCTATTCTTGCAGATAGAATGCAAATATAATAATTTTTCTTTTAGCATATTAATTCAGTAAGGAGATTAATATAAGCTTCCAAACTTCTTAGTCAAAATCTTTATTCTCTCTGCAGAATGCAATACAATTACTACTTGGATGCTGATAGTAAATGAACTGTTTTATTGAATAGTCATAATGAAATATTGGAGGCTGGTGTGTGATAGTTCTTATAAAGAGTACATTCAAGGAAGACTTTGCAGAGGAGGCAAAAGAGGGCAGAAAACTTGTGTTTCAAAAAGAGATAGGAGTGGCTGTTAGTGGAGCAGTGGCAGCTGCTATTGTATTCTGTTGGTACTTCTGACTTCCAGTATGGTTTGGAATCAAATTCAACCTTCAGGCACATAATTTATTAATACTCTATTGCAAGCTTAGGAATTAGGGTTATTATGAATTATTAATACTACTTTATTCAAGGATTGATATATCTTTTACAATACTGACTAGCATGAGTCTTTTTTTTCCTAATTTTCAGTCTTGGTCTGAGTTTGCAGTAAAATCCTCTACACCTGAAATAATGATCAAGCTAATTATCAGGGAAGCCAAGAACAGGTCAGGTTAGAAGGACCTCAGAATGTCATCTAGCCCAGCCTGCCGCTCAAAGCTGTGTGAGCTATGAGAGCAGAACAATTAATCCTTAGCACTTCAAAAGAATATTTTATCTTTTGAAGACTTGGTGCTACACTCCAAAATGACAGGCTCTCTGCTGCATATTTTTGCACAGAATACTGAGGTTGGACTTTAAGTTGAAGCTCCTTAGGAGTCTTCTTTAAAGACAGAACTTTCTTAACAGAGACCATCAGTAGTCTCAAACTTTCCTCCAACTATAAAAGCCCTGCTGACAATCCGGTGTTACATTACAAATTTTGCTTTGGGAAATGGTAGCTCTAAATGGAGAGAATGTTTTGGTCAACCATTTGCTACTGGACTTTTTTGTTATTTGTCAAATGGTGGTAGCAAAATTCTAGTTTTGTAGAATGAGGTTTTGTGATGGTTTTGTGATGAGGCATTTTTCCTGTTCTTTTCCTATGGCTCATTAGGAGTCCAGAAGAGAGTGCTCGAATTTTTCCTGTTTAGGTCTTATGGTTATGTCTGTGGAACCCCTGATTTTTTTTTTTCTTGCCCAACTAACTACTCAGCAGTTTACTTCTTAGTTAATTTATTTGTGACATTGAATATTGTCTCTCTCTTTTATTTTTTTTTCCAGTGTGACAATGCAAAAGGACTCAAAGCCTTCTATGATGCAATAAAATTTGGACCTAATCATCTGATGGTTTTTGGTGGTGTATGTGCAACAGTTACTTCTATCATTGCTGAATCTCTGAAGGGATGGAATTTGGTTCAGGTAAGGCATGGAATGGAATATATTCTAATGCTGTCTTGTGTGCATTTAAAAAAAATTAGAAACTTAGCTTTGACGCTTTTAAAGCTTAGAATTTTGTGGAATTTTTATGTTTCAGTTTTGAAGGCTGGTTAATGTGTAAAGATTAGTTGCTTGTATATAGTGCTAGATTTTAAGCCTTGGCATTTCATTGTAATCAAAAATGCTTGTGAGTTCGGGGTAGCAATCATGTGTCTCAGATTAATTAAATAAGAATAATGTGTCTCAAAAAGCAGCCTAGGTGAAATCAAGTTCAGGCATGGTAGGGGGGCAAACCTAGGACTTTTTAAAAGTTAGAAGAAACTCATCAGGCTTAAATTATGGTTCTTCAGGGTATTTACTCAGTCTGTACTCAGTCAGAACACAGTAATTCCTATGCACTTTAAAAGTGCTGGAAGTGCATAAATTCTAAATAGTGACTAGGTTCACGTCTCAGTATTTGACTCACGAAGCACATTTATTCCCAGTTGCTCTTCTTTCTGACTTTCTCAAAGGTCAAGTTTGTGGAAAGGTTTCCTCTGCTGAGGAATCAGAATTTATTAATACTGATCTCTGAAATGCAGATGATAACAGCATGATTTTGTTCATTTATTCAATCATCTGACTAGTGATAATTTTTAGATGGATGGCTGATCACATAGCCATTGACTTTTGCTTTTTGATGTGGAAATACCTTGGCTTTCTACTCAATGTTCATATTGCCCCAAAATACTCCTGTATATATATTTTTTCTTAAAAACTCTGAATTATTCTACAGCAAAATAAAAAAATACAAAACAATTACCTGAGGTTACAGTTACAAACAGGCTCCTCTTCTCCACCTGGAATACTCACTGAGAGTAGTGCAGCAAGAACAAATGAGGCATAATTAAGTTTGTGAAGAAGATGATGATCAGAGTACAAATGGGAAAATCTTAGGAGGATAATTAAAGTAGCTTGTTAACTGTGTTTGCAATGCTTGTCAGATCAGATATTTTTTTCCTTCTGCTTTGGGATTTTTTTCTGATATAAAAAGTAATTCCTCTGTGAAACCAGATAATAGTGTGTCTCTGGGGAGAATGGAGAAAATAACAGAAGCCTTGAAACTAGCCTTTAACACTCTCTCTTAAAATTGGCCTAGTTCATGACCTATAATGAAGTATGTGGCTGGAACTCTTGTTGTGTTTTTTTTCAATTTGTCACATGGAATTTCTGTATGATGTAGGATGTTTTAAACAGCTGGGTTTCATTGTGCTAAAGACTTTTTCATTTGCAGTCAAGTTCTGCCTAATACAATCTGGAAATCAATTTGTTCAAGTTGCTCAGTCTGAGGAAGGGTAATTAGAAAGCTTTTAAATTCCTGAATTTGTCGAGATATACGTCCAATTATAGAATGGTATGAAGTATTACTACCAGAGAGCATTTATTTCTCTGTGTTCTACCACTATAGCTGTGACTATGTCTTAAACATTATTTATGATATCAGTTCATCAAGATGTTCTTGACTGCTTGGGCTTAGTATCCTGTGGGCACTAGATAAATCCTCACATGGCAAAATGGCCCTTTATGTCAGGTTTTTAGATCTGGATTGGTTGAATGATGAAAAACCCACAACAGCATGGCTGGGAATTGTGGCAAGGCTTAGTAAATGGTATAGCAGCAATGGCAACAATCTAAATATTGTTTGTGAAAGCGTTATGTCCTGTAGTGACAGCAATATGTGTATCTGCAAATCAGCAGATGTAGCATATATAAGATAGTGGGGAAACAGAGTACAAATCCTTCCACTCCTCAGGATCCACTGTCATAAGTGTCTCTGATTAAAAGCAGAACTTGAATAGAAGGAGAAGATAGAAATCTGTGGTTCTCAGAAGTGGAGCAATAATATTCAGCCTGATAAAATACAAGGCTGTCCTCCCTCAAAACTTGAGACTTCACCTCAAGGAATCACAGCAAACTCACATAAATTGTTTTATGAAATCATGATGATGATGAAGTCATTTCATGTTGCGGTCAGGAAGAGGGAAAACAGCATAGAGACAAAAACTAACCTGACATTGTATTATTGAATAGAGGATTTTCATTTGGATGTCTGACTCCAAAGCTCTGTCCCTGTCCTTGTGCCTGCAGTCATGAAAACAAAGCTCTTAACCCTAGCAGGGACATTTGATTTGGTTTGATTTACACAGGTGTTATGACGTTCCGCAAAGTGATGACTCTCTTACATGCAAGATAAAAGCAGGATAATACTGGTAGTCTTGGGAAAATAGGAATGAAAGACAAATAATACAATATAAGTGAAAGAAAAATAACTTTCCTCACCAAATACAATATGAGGCTTGCTGACTGCAAAACCATTCTGAAAGCCTTTTAGCCTTGATTTCCAAGTTACTGGGTGACTGCTTTTCCTCTGTATGAATTTTTCTTTTCTGCCTTTTCTTCATTCTCTACAACAAGAAGTTGCCAAAACCAAACAGTGAAAGAAAAGGCCAAGCGTATAAATGTGCTGGAAATTTTCATATTTCATTTTCTACTCAGGCAATTACAGTAGTGGTGAGGGAGGGGAAGGAAACAGATTCTTCCAGTGTGTCTTCAGTCTCTACTCTCCTTACTGTATGCTTTTGATAATGATCATGTCTTTTTTACTTAACTGGTTAAATCAGGTCACTGACAGCCTGCAACAATGTGAAATAGGGAAGATTATAAAGGTTGAGGAAAGTCTCAGTCTGAAGGTGACATATCTTATTTCCATGTCATATCAAAAAACAGGTACTTTTCCTTCTCCGGCTTTACAAATTCCGATTTAGTTTTGATCAGCAGCAGAAAGGGAATTTGTGTTCTCAATTAGCTGCCTTCAACTGCTGGCTGATTTAATTATCTCTTACTGTAACAAAATTAATTATTTTTTAATGGAGCATTTCATTTCTGTGAAAGGAGCAAGTTGTTTTAGTCTGCAAAGTCTTATGTCATCCTGAAGGACTTTCACTGAGGTATGCTAGGTGACACAACTTGGAAAATGCTTTTTGAACAGATATTCTTAGCAGAACAAATGCAGGCACCCATTCCTTGGCCTCTCAAATTAAAAGCCTCGCTGTGGGTAATCTCTGTGTGCCAGCAGTCCTTGGTTGAGTGACAGTCTGAATATGGGTTGGAGGCTGCCTGTCCAGCTTTGATCTCCAGGCTGTGGAGTGGAATCAGTTTGAACTTTTGGTGGTTTAGTTTAAAAGTGCCAATAATATCCTGTGCCTTTGACAGTGGGCCTCAAAGGCACAATAGTGGAAAGTTGCTGTTCTGGAAGGGGAATACATCAATGTCAAATTCTTCCATATTAATCTTACCCTCATTCTCTTTCAATATGTATTCAAGGCAATTAAAGAGTGAAGAAGAGCCATGATGAGTATCTCTTAATATCTTGCAAAAGACAAATTATGTATTTTTATTCTGTACATCGAAGCATTCCTGCTAGTATCCAGTTAGTGTGAAATGGAGGAGATCTTTAGTTATTCAGTCTTTCTCTTCTATTTCAGTATATCCATCGACTGTTATCTCCATGTGAATTTCTTACAGTGGCAAAAGTATTTTATATAGATTGCTGCTCCTCTTGTTTTTCATTGTCATCTCTCACTTTTCCTAATTGCTTTGTTAACACAAACATTTAATCAGCATGATGATGATGACCACACTGGTCATCTCTCTTAATCTGTGGAATTCCTTCTCAATTTTTGGGGATTCTTTTTCTGGCATTGTGCTATTGATGTTCTCTTACAGCCTGCTTCATTTACAATTTCATTTAACTCTGGAAATAAGCTTCTGCCAGAAAAAAAAAGTATAAATTTTTGTGCTTCCTCAGAATATCTTCTGTTCCTACATATTTTATGTAATCTAGTCATAACTGCTGGCTTGTAGGCAAGTAACTCCTTCAGGCAATACAGTGATTAGATTGTAATGACATTCAAAACTGAGGAACCTTATTTTGGATTCAGCATCTCATGTTAGAAAGTTTTCTAACAAAATTATAGGTACCCTAATCATGATATATTACTGCTTACTCTTGGGCATATCAATATAGGATGAGTTCCAGTGTTAGAAAGGGGAGTTGGAAAGCGAAAATTCCTGGTTCTCATGCAAGTAGATATTAAAGAGCCTACCCTGAGATTTGTTTTATTGTCCCAGAGATCCATAGGTATTCAAATCCCACCTCTGAGTTACTAAAAAGGCTGCTGGTGTTCAAGAAAATTGGTGATGTTTCTAGCTTTTGCTTCTCTTCTGAAACAAGGCTGATGTGACTGCAGTGTCAGTTCCTCCTAGGAATTTCTGACCAATGGCCAATCGCAACCCAGTTTTAACAAGGGATTTCCCAAAGATTGTTAGCTTCTACACATTGCTGTGAAAATGAGCTTCTGTGGACAGGGATCCATATGAATGGAGGCTGCAAAATGAGCACAGAGAACTTAGGGCCAGCTGTGCTGTCTTCATGTCCAGCTGCTGTTTAGGGAAAGGGGATTGATTGGCTCAAGATGATTGTTAAAAAAACAGGAGAAAAAAAAATTGAGGAAACACAAAGGAAGGGGGAAACTCAAAAGGGTATGTAGTTGGAGCTGAGGTATGTGTTTGTAGAAGCCAAGATACATGTATCTGTAAGAAACCAGGCTTTATAAGGTGTCTGTTACTCATAAAAATTATTGTTAACACAGAATTTCACAGCTATGTTCAAATTAAAATGATGTGGTTAACCATGAAAGTATGGCAGGTCATCACAGAGATTTCTATACTGGCCACTGAATCAAATTTCTTCTTGTCAATATCTGAATTTTCTAAATCCTTATGCTTTTTACCTGGAGCTCCAGCATGGACACACAAAATATTTGATAAAAGAGTGTGGTGTTTTATTTTCTTTTTAGCCTTTTTCATCATGTTTGCTCCAGTACAGTGAGTTTGTGCTACTTTTGCCTTCACTGCACAATTTTCATGTATTATTAGTTTGAGTAATGAAAAGGGCATTTAAACTAGTCTTTGGCTAAGAAGATTAGCTACTTCTATCTATGTGATGCAGGCAGTCCCTCTTGAAGAGGCCTTTTTCCCACTGGAATATGACCTGATGCACCAACAAACTAGAATCTTTCTCTTTTTGGCCCGTAATTCACTATTGTAATCTTCTGTTTTTCTTCTTCTTCTTCTTCTTTTTCCTATGTTTTTTTTTCTCCTGGGATTGGAGGGATTTTATAGATTTTCTGTATTTGTGTTGTGCTTTTAATAGACAAAGTGCATGAGGGAAAAATACCTCTTGAGGCCTTATTATATAAGGTGCAAACCCGAGGACATTCTGGTCCTGCTTTCAGGAGTTGGCTGAGCACATGAGGAAGTTTTGCTCACTTCTCTGTAGGAATGCCCAGGAGCAGGAGAAGAGCAGGGTAGGTCTGACCTTCGGGCAGAATTTCCTGTGAAGTTTCTCCTCATTTGAGAGAAGCTGTGGTGAATGTGGAGGGAGACAGACCTTTTAGTTCTGCAAATCCTCCCCCTGGTGCAAGCTGCCAGCAGGAGCCCTGCCATTACTGATGAGCCCTCCTGAAGATTTGCAGCTGCTGCTGGAGAAGAGGGTGCATGGGGAGTTGAAACAGATGATCAGTGCCATAGCTGCTAATTAGGCTGTGTGTCTCAGTGTGGGGATGGATGCATGCGTGCACAAGGTAGAGCAGACCTGGAAGCAGTTGTATGTTCACCTTTCAGCTGAGAGAAATGGATGCGGCAGTACAGCAGGCAAGACTGGTCTAGGGCAAAATAATTTCTTTAGTTACTTTGGATCCTTTCACAGGGATGCTGAGTCCCAGTGCATTATTGCAGTTGTAGCCTGGGGGAGACATTTACATCACTTTGCTGTTAAGAGCAGAAACATGGTCCACAAAATTTAAATTGCAAAGTTCAGAAAATTTCCAGGCTGAGGTATGGCAAGAAGTGCACGTCCTAAATTTCAAATGCACTGCAAGATATAGTAGGACCTTCTTTTCTCCTCTTCTTTTCTCCTCCTCTTCTTTTCTCCTCTTTCTTCTTTTCTCTTCTTTCTTCTTTTCTCTTCGTCCTCCTTTTCTCTTCTTTTCACCTTCTGCCTAAATGTATGACATTGATTCTATGGCTGAACCTGTCTTTGCATCAATTTGAAACTGGCTTCTATCCAGCGTTCACTTTTATTTAAATATGGTGAGCTGTTCTTTTTCATCTTGTTTGTCCTGCAGAAAACATCAAAACTACAATTTATAGTCTAGTTTTTGCCTTTGATCTAGTGTCTAAGGTTCAGTTCATTACATAAAGTGTGAATAAAAGTATTTTAATACAGCTCTAGAGTTAGGTCAAGGCAGTTCAAGACTGAACCTGTATATTTATTCTAACGCGATTTGCATGTTCTAGCATGCAAATTCAAAAATGGGGTTCAAAAAACCCCTCCATTTTTTTCTTATTTTTCTTCTTCTTAGCTGTTTGGACATATTCATTCAATCACTTTTGTTTAGTGTTGGATCAATAATATTAAATGAATGAATGGCCTCAGAAACTGAAACACGCTGAAAAGGCCTGGGTGTCACTTTGCCTTGCAATATAATTTATGCTTGGGAAAACATTTAATTCTGAACAAATCAGATATTCCCTCTGTCTGAATCTGAATGGTGTCTTGAACAAAAATAAAATACATTAAAAATATCCCAGACACACATGGGATAAGCATTGTAATGCATAAGCATTGATGTTTTTTTTTTTTTTCAAATACAAAGCCTTATGTTATAATGCTAACACACATTATTGTGAGGTGTTTAAAATGTCCAGGTTAATTTATAATTAGAATAAATAATGGCTGTGAACTTTGGTATTTGGGGATTTTTTTTCCCCTCCATGTAATTTTTTATTGTTGCACTGCTTGTATTTCTGGATTTTTTTTAGTTGGTTTTTTTTCTTTCCCATTGTGTTCATTTCTATTAAACAGGCCTGAAGTCTTTTCTCATGTGGCTTTTGCAGCCCCAGGCTAGGATAGCCTTGCCAGGTAGAATCTTACTTACCAAAATGTTAAAGTATTGCACCTTGCAGCCATTGCAGAGTTTCCTTCCCTGCTACAAAGGGATCCCTGAGTGCTCCCTCAGGCTGCTGTTTGCTGCTGCCTTTTCTGGAGGGCTTATAGGCGGGGAGGTAGAGCGGCAATTTTGGTTCCCAGCTCTTCCTTCTCTCTTCTTCCCTGTCCCTGACATGATAGGCAGATTTAAAATTTGCTTCTTTGTAAAATCACCTGTCGTTCAGCATCTTCTCTATGCTGAATAAGGATGACTTATATGTGATATGCACCTATTTCTTTTTCAGATTTGAGATTATTTTTATGACATATTTTCTAGTACTTTGTCAGATGTTTGAGTTGGTTTTTTTTTTTTTTTTATGGTTTAACCCACTGGACAAAAGTGTTGCTAAATTTTGGTGTAGCATTGTGTTTTCACTTGACTTCTTCTGTGAAATCTCATACAATTTGTATGAGACACTAATGCCCCATTAATGATAATATTTGATTTATTCACAGTTACACCAGCCCAAAGAATCATGTTTTAATTCATTAATCCTGTTGGTTTCATTGCTCTGTGACCCAAAAACTTGTCTAGAATCTCCCACTGCTCAGTGGGAGCATTTGTAGAGTTTCTCAGCAATTGCAGCACTGAATTTTGAGCTGGCTCTTGCATTTTCCCCTTTGCCTGACTCTACGAATCTTGTTTCTATCTCATTGCAAGCTCTCTCAGGGAGATCAGATGCTAATTAGCTGTCCATCTGTATATGTTTTTTCTGCTTTAAAGGTTATATTGATTTAAAGCTATCTTATTTTACTGAAAATCATTTATCACTTTTTGGGTCGTTTTTGGTAATCATTATTAATTTATTCCAAAATGGTCAGACTATAATACTGTATTTTTCTGACTATTGCAATAGTTAAAATATTCTAGGAAATCAGTTTCAACCTTCTTTTGCCACCAGATCCCCAAATGTGGTTCTTCTGGTTATTTTCACTGCACCTAAGATTTCTGCAAAGCTGGAATTGGTTATTTTGGTGTGCTGCTTCTCAGAGTGACTACTGTGATTTGTCTCTTAGACAAGCAGCACTGAGTGGGCTCTACAAAAGCAGCTTGCTGGCCTGTTTCTCAGGAGCCTGCCTGGAAAGCCCTGGGGCTGTTTTCTCTCCAGTCCCTTTGGCCAGCCTGGCTTGAGTGCCCTCATGTGGAGTGGCACCCTCTGCCATAGCTGCTTTTTTCCTTGGAAGCACACAAACCTGTCCACAGTCAGAAGGCAAATACAACAACAACTAATAATAACTAACAACTAACAAATACAACTTGACAGCTAAGTCAAGGCAAAATTGATATGATAAATTTTGTTCTTTCATACTGTGGCTCCCACAGCCTTAAATTTACTACTTCCTTTCATTGTCTCTCACTTGAATGTTTTTCTTCATGTCACTGTTCTATTACAGAACAAGGAAAGCATTTTCATGTGGTAAATTAACCTGTTTTTCCCTGAATGTTGTTACTTAATTACTTATTTTGAGGAATAGGTTAATTCATACAAATTTGGCATCAACAGCACCTGGGCATAAACTGAAGAACAAACTAATACACCAAGAAATTGGAAAAAGAATAATCATTGCCATGAAATTTTGAAATTTAAATAAAATATTTATTTGCCTTCAAAAACAGAAAAAGTTTAATTGTCGTCCATTAAAGAAGTAATTCAATGGTGATGTGTTTATAGAAAAGCAAATGCTAAGGTACAAATTCTCACATAATAGAAGCTGTTCTAAGGGCGTGATTCTAAAATTCTCTGTAGGGTTCTTGGTATGTGATTCTTCTAGGATTGAAACCTCTATGGATGACATCTGTTTTAATTTTGGTATTCCCAGTACTTGGTGCACCTGGAGCAGTTCCTGGGGTCTTACAGATCTTGCTACATGCTTTCTCCAGGCATCAGTTAAGTTTTGAAACAACTGGAGAAAAATCAGGCAAATTGAGCAAGTGATAGTTATGTTTTAATTAAACATGAAGTGATTTGGAAGCACATTTATTTTCTTTAGCCTTAGTTGTCACACATAGAAAAACTGGAACTTCAGTGTCAGAGACAATAGAAATTATCCACATAGCTTAAGAACCTCTAGACTCTTGGAAAAAGAGTTTTGCATACAAAATTGTGACTGAGACAATTTGTAGTTGGAATAAGAAGATTTGTTTGGCCTTGGAAGAGGAATGTATTCCACAGCTCTTAAGAATTGACTTTTGATGTCATTTCCCTGTCCTCTCATCACATTTAAAACTTACAGCTATAGATAACTTAAGTAACTGAGTCTGAACTTAGTTTTGCACTAGAAAATAGTTCCACAGTTGCCCATTTCCAGTCTTTCAGAACCTCTTCTTGGCTCTCTGAATTTTAATTCCAAACTGTAGTTGCAAATCCAGGTTTACTTTGATTTCTTGTTTTACCTTGATTTCATTCATTTTTAGGAGATGTGTAGCTAGAAATTTCTGAACTCTGTGTTAAGCCATAACACTTTATTCTCCTAATTCTCAAAGTAAAGGAAGACATTTCTCCCGTGAAGTGCAGTCTCCGTGTTCCCTTACCTTACAAAGTTCCATGTTATCCAGTAGAGAGCCCATCACAATCTGATTAATAAACTACAGCAGGGTTGGCAATATAACCACTACGAGCTTTGTTTGTGTTATGATGCAACACTAAGCTAGGAAAATTCTATAATTATTTATAATTAAGCTGCTGTGAGGGCACAGTGTGTATCAGGATGTGGATTCATTATGTTGGTTTGCTTTCTGAAAGTAAGAAGATTAATGGCACAGTTTCTGGAAGGTTTGTTTAAGTCCTTCAGTATTCAGATAAGGGAATAAGGATGCATGTGACTGGGGAGTGGCAGGTCTCCAGCAGTCTAAAATATTGCTTGAAGTACTTGGGAGCTACAATTTTGTATTCATTTTAAGCACCGTCTTCCTGACATAAATCAAGAGTTAATTTGTTCTATTAAAAGAAAGGCAAGAAAGTTCTTCTGCATAGCCCTTTTGAAAAGCTTGTAGAAGAGTGATGACATTCTGGATCTGAAATAGTTTACAAGTGCCAATCAAAAGCTGGATGCTTTTCTGCGTTTTTCCAGTGGAGGGCACGAAGATGGTCAGGGGTCTGGAGGATCTCTCCTGTGATGACAGGCTGAGAGATCTGGGGTTGTTCAGCCTGGAGAAAGGATGGCTCCAGGGCCTTATAAAAGCCTTCCAGTACCTAAAGGGAGGTAACAAGAAAGCTAGAGAGGGACATTTTACAGGAGCATGGAGAGATAAGACAAGGGATAACAGCTTTAGACTGAAAGCAGATAGGTTTAGATTGATTATCAGGAATAAATTCTTTACTGGGAAGGTGGTGAGACAGTGGAGCAGGTTGCCCAGAGAACTCTTGGATGCCCCATACCTTGAAGTGTTCAGGGCCAGGTTGGAAGGAGCTCTGAACAACCTGGTTCTGTAGAAGGTATCCCTATCCATGGCAGTGGGTTTGGAGCTAGGTGATCCTTAAGGTCCACTCCAAACTAAACTGTTCCATGATTCCAAACAAACTCACAAACTGGATCCACTAATCTGTTTGAGAGTATCTGTAGCTGCAGGTAAAAGATCACTCCTGGGAAAGTGTCATGCACATGTATTCTTGCTAATAATGGGGTTTTTTGCTATAAAGACACACTTCTGCTAAAGTGATCATTTTCTTCGTGTCTCTCATTTAATTTAAGCAATCACTCCAAAAATTTGTTTGGCCAGCAAATTTTAGCTGCTTCTTTTTTCAAAGCTCAGAATGCTACTGAGAAAAGCAGAGTGACTGAGCAAGCAGTAGAGAGGATCAGTATTATGTTTAGCTCTTACTGACTATGAAAATTAAATAAGAGGTAGTGTACCTACCTGTATATGTATGCCTACACACACATACCTATTTAGAATTATCCAAAACTGTCCTCAGTCTCTTTTATGGCTCAGTCTATTCCTTGTGGCACTGGCATGGTTCAGATAAATGCATTCTCTTACATTGCATCAGGATGCATTCTCATTCAGAATTATTGTTGATGTGTTTAAGTGGATGCTTCATAAGCAGCCTGCTTTGAAATTTTCTTCCTGTGATTTTCTGCTCTCCAGTCCTTTACCTGTTTTGTTTTGTTCTGCTTGCTTGTGAGAAGTTAAAAAATAATCTGATTTGCAAATCTAAAAGTGAAGGAAGGGCCAGAACAAGGAGTTTACTTTTACGGAAAAATCCTGTATGTTATTTCTGGATCTTCATGCAGGAATCTGGAATTTTCCAGATTAGGGACAGTCCAGCCTGGAAGAAATTTGTCTATAGAGACAGAAGTTTAAGAATTAGTTTTTACCTAGCAAATTTCATTCCATCTCTTCAAATTTTCGTGTCTTGACTATTAAAATTTAGTAAAGTTGCAGCTGTGAAATCTGCTATTGCTTAAGGAAGTTAACATGAAGGTTGATTATGAGTTCTTTGAGTTGTCATTGTGACAGCTCTTGTGACCGATGTGATTTTGTCCTTGCTTTTGGAAGTCTGTATGACAGCGTGATAAAATCCTGTCTTGATGCTGGTTTTAGCTTGGGAGGAAGCAAGAAAATGAGGGTTTCTTATCTTTTTCCTTTGTTAGAGCAAAGGGCAGAATTATGGAACTGTGGGGCCCTGAGTTTCACTGCCTGACTACTCACCTTTATTGATTGAGACCTCAAGCTACAGTTTTTGCAACCATAATAATCATAGAGTCCCCTTATACATAGACTGTAGTCAAGGTGGCAGGAGGCATATCTTCATTTATAACACAAATCTTCCTCACAACAAATGTGCTTGCACTGGCCTGACTTGTCTCCTATTTACTGTCCAATTGTTAGATCACAATAAGAGATCTAGAATTCTGCAACTTAATGTTGCTTTAAGAAAAGGTATGGAGGTAAGCTGCTGGTTTATTTTTGTTTTATTTTTTAATTAAAGAATTGAAACAGAAGACAACAAAACTGAGTAAAAATCTTTGTACAAATACTTCTCTGCGTTACCCCTTCTGCTAGCCTCATTCTTACCTTTTCTATTTCGTATTGCCACAAGCAGTGCTAGAAGGGCTTAAGGGCAGCACTCTGCCAATTAGTCATGACTTGAACACTGCTCTTTTGAACAGCAGGCATTCATTTTTATGTCCAGAAGTCCACGTTTATTAATGCTGATGACCCAACAGAGGGGAGTCTCATAGTTAGTTCTATGGTCTAGCTGATGATGTGAGCAGGGAAAATGAAACCTTAAATGCTGTTGCCCAGTACTCTACTGTTTTACAGGCAGATTATTACACTGTTATAATCACCTTGGAAAGACAGCTTGTGCCTCCAGTCACAAATGAATTCACACAGAATATGACATTCTTAGCATAGTTGTAAAGGGAAGAGGTTGCTGGGCAGTAAATCTTAGAATTAATGTTTACTGAGAGTAAGTGATTGAGAGTGCTACTTTGGAAGTCTTAGCTGCCTGTCCAGAGACTACATAAATCCTACCTGCATGTTTTCCCCAAAAGCTCCATTTATAAGAGGTATGCTTTCAGAAAGCAAGGGTAGTATTTTTGCCTCAGCTCCCTGGATGAATAATGAAATGTGCATCACTTGAATTCTATAGAGCTTCAGACTTGTCCATGTATGAAATGGGTTTTGGTAACCCCTCTATACGAGGACACCTTGAGGCCCAGTATCTCATAAACTTACCATCAGATTTGCCCTTGATCCTGCCCTGCTTCAGATGCTCATTCTGCATCTCTGCTTGGTAGTCAGCCACCACCATGCCATGCTGGGTTCTGTCAGGAGGTTCTGTCAATGTCCCATCCCCGGTGACATTGCTTATGAGTTTCCCAGGAGTCTTGACTGCAATTTCTACAGTTACTGTGAAAAAAAAACCCAAAAAACAAAAACCCAGGAGAGGGATCAAAACAAATGACACTTTTCTGAATTGTCATCAAGATTATTGTGGCCAATGTTAAATTTCTGGTTTCTTACCTCCTTTGCTTTTGGCCTTTGAGGAAGGCAGTTTTTTCTTGCCACAAAACATCAAAAGGGCAGTGAGGTGTCTCAGGTGATCATGGCTCAGTGCTTACACTAGTGAAATAAATTTCTAGGAATTGGAAGTGGTACTGTCTCAGCTTCTTCTTTGGTGATACAAAGACAAGCTCTGTGTGAGTACCTGGGTCACTGAAGAGAATGGATATCCACTGATCTTTGGATTCTCTAAACAATATTTATATGGAATAGTATGCCTTTCAATACCCAGCTTTCAAATTCACCTGAAAATGGAAGAGTGTAAAAGAATGAAGTGTACACATTTTCAGAGCATGATTTGGTCCCAAGAGCATGGAGTTATGAAACCTGCAGCTTAAGCCCTGCAGAGGGTGGGATTTCAGATGCTCAACACAAATGGCTCATTGCTCCAGCTCTAAGCACCCCCATGCCTAGCATGCCTGATGTGTTTGAATCACATCCTGAGGCACTTAACTCTCCCTGTGTGCTGTACTGTGAGCTTAAGAGCCTAACTTTGTATTCCATTACTCTGAAAAAGCACAGATTTCCCAGAGTATGTGTTTGCCAGGTATTTCTGAAGCCATGTCTGTCTTTCATCATACTGCAACTGCTCACTATGTTGAATCACTGTATATAAAACTGCCGTTCTAATTTTAACATCACAATTGACTTCTGTGGAAGTGGCTGTAATGAGCAAAATGAAAAGTTATTAACCAAATCCTTTTTCCTGCTCTGCAGTCTAATTGTCATCTGGAGAAATCTCCTCAGAGTTGTAATAACAACTTTATGGGCTTAGTAGAGAGGAAGCTGGATGCCTCTACTGAGGTTTTAAGCCAGTACTACACATTGAAGACCAACACACCAATTAAAAAAAAACAAAAACCAACTTTCATGGAGATTTTGCCTGATTTTAGGAATGCCTAAATGTATAAGGCAGTTCCCTTTTTTTTTTTTTTTTTCAGATGACTCCATGTGCTGGATATGTACAAATTTTCTTTTGTGCATTTTATTTAGGCTTGCTGTAGTCAATGCAGGTTATTGCCACTTCGTTGCAGAAATAGGCCTTAATAAAATGTTGCAGTTTTCTTTTAAGATGTTTCCAGCAGATAAGATAGTAAAGACTGGTGTTTTACTGTGAAAATAAAACAAACAGAATAGTTTCCCAGAAATTTGGAGATTTGCATTTCTCTCCTAAGACAGTCAAAATCACCTCAGAGTGCCATAACCAGTAGGCTATGGAGGCACTGTCCCTCACATGCTCTGTTTTTCTGGTCACAAAAACTTTTCAATGATCTGCTGTGCAATGGGGCACCAATGACATGAGGCAGCAGGAGGTCTAGTTGGCACCCTGAACTTAGGGTGGTGATAAAACCACTATCAGTGCATCAACCTGAGGATGACTTGGACAAGATTCTCAGACATGTATGTGACTCTTGGGGATAGTGCTGTGCAGGACCAAGAGCTGGACTCGATGATCCTTGTGGGTCCCTTCCAACTCAACTTATTCTGTGGTTCTGTGATCTACATTTCCTTCCTTCTGTAAAAGACACTGACTTAAATGTATGAGCGCTCCTACATTCTGGCAGCCAATGTGTCAAGATAAAAATAATGTACTATAGCCAGTGGCTTTGGCAGGACAAGTATCAGTGCTCTTCTTCAGCCTGTGATCTGCATGGATGGGTGTAGGGATCTGCTACCTTGAATAATGTGGCTGGTCTTTGCAGAGCAAGGATTTGGTACTCCCCATTATCCCAAGCATTCCAAATGTGCTGAATATGCCCTGTTTATGTATTACTTGTTTTCTGCACCACCACAGTTTCTAGTTTATGTTATAAGAAAGATAAATATGCACAGAGTTCAAGGTGCTCTTCTGGGACCCAGCTCCCACAGTTGAGTTCTGCAGTATTTATCTCATATGTACTGGGAAAATTAATTTCACCTATAACTGAGTTTGTATTCACTGTGCTACCTGAAGTTACCTTGTACAACACAAACATACAGTGAGGACAGGAACAAAAAATAGCTGGCTTATTGATTGTAGCTTAGGGGTCATTTTCAAACATTCTAGATATGTATAGAGGAACAATCCATCTCTGTTCCTGCTTAAAGAGTGTATGACTGATCTTGTCAGCTTTAATTTTTATGAAATTTAGACTGTGACATTTGGTATGTCTGAGCTTATGTCCATGTAGAATACTGTCTGTTCTTTGGAGTCAGTTCAGGATATGGCACTCAAATTGTCTGTCTTACAGGAAAACTTTACTGGAATGGGTTTTTCAGGTGATATGAGAAATCTTCAGTTTTTCTTTTAACTGTTGGATAATTTTTGAAATGTCCTTAGAGAGGAAGAATATGATACAATTTAGATATTGATTGCACTAAATTTTCAGAATTTTATAGCAAGTTTTTCCAGAACAGATCCCAAGAATCACTGTAGTGGTTCTCCACCACTTTAACACACAGATGACATCTTCCTTATTTTACCAAAATCTGAGCCTAAGAGAATTGGAAATCACAACATAATACATGAAAGTACTGTAGAGATACAATTTTTTTTCTAAAGAGATATTGTCTCTTTTGATTCTGTATCCAATCTAGAAATATATGCTTTATATTTCTTTCAAAACACAGGTGTTAATAAAAATTAATTTCATTTTAATATTTTCTAATCTTTCTTCAAGCAAATTGAAAGACTAAATATTTTCATTTTGAAGGGACTTGTCTGTGTGTGGTGATTCCTCAATCTTACTTTAATTATGCCTAAATAATTATGAACCTACAGACTTTTTTCCTATGGCAGTATTTCTATTTTTATTTTGATCATAAAATGTATAAAATTCTGCACTATAAAAGTATAATAGAACATGCAGGTCAGAGCTGAGAATACTGAAGTTCTCATTAGAACAGGCATGATTTGATTACATTGCTCAAAATTAAAATCTCACATCGGTCAGTATGTATAATTCTATCATTTTATTAGTCTATATAACTTTTCCTTGGATGAAGATGTAAATTCTTAATAATTTTCTGCATAAACCAGTTTTGAAATGTTTTGCTAGCAGGGCGACATACCTTAGTACTGTTGGAGGTTACAAACGTTATACACTGATGTCTTAACTCTGTTTGATCCTAAGTTTAATTTTTCTTTAGAAATATACTTGAGTTACCCAGACCCATAAAAATGGAACCTCTACTTGCAGTGCAAAAATGAGATCCCATTTAGGTACATTCTCTGTTTCTTGCATAAACTTGTTTCCTTGTTGGAATGCTTCAACATTAGAGCACAGGATCTTCTGAGTAGAGAGGCAGGAAAGTTCTGCTTAATGTGAGGGTGGTCAAACACTGAAACAGGCTCCCCAGGGATGGTGTGGAGTCCCCATCCTTGGTGATACTTGGTACCCTTGGTCTGCCTGCTTTGGGCAGACTGTAACCAGCAGGCTGAGTCTGAGGGAGCTGATCCTTCCCCTCTCCTAGACACATCTGGAATGGTGTCCAGATCTGGGCTCCTTGGTGCAAGAGAGACATGGGCGTGTTGAGGCCCACAGAGAGGGTTTATGCATTGGGGTGTCTGCCATACCAATCAGCCTCAGAGGAAGCTGACGCTGTTTAGCCTAGAGAGGAGAAGGTTTGGGAGAATCATGACAACGTGTATAAATACCTGATGGAGGAAGTGAAGCAGGCAGAGCTGGACTTTTCTCAGTGGTGTCCAGTGACAGGACAGGAGGAAATGGGCACAAACTGAAATGCAGGAAATTCCATGTCATTGTAGAGGTGACCAAACTTAAAGAAATTGTAGAAAGTCCATTCCTGGAGGCAGTCAGACATGTGACTGGACAGGCCCTTGAGTGACATGCACAAGTAGACCTTGGTTTGAGCAGGGGGGTCAGACCAGACTGAGACCCATGTTGCCTTCCTACCTCAGCTACTCTGTGATTTTGTAAATGTAACTCACAGTCTTGATTTTTTTTTTTTGTTTTGTTTTTTTTTTTTTTTTTTTTACTGTAGACTAAAAAACCTGAAGTAATGCAGTGAAATTCCACTGGCAGATTGAAATCTCTGATAGATTCCCTTATCAACTAAAAAGGATGAGATTATTTTATTTTAATCCTGTTTAATTCAGTATGCACTTATTGTTACTGGTTTGTTTTTGGAATTTTTTGGGTTTTTTTCCCCCATCAAATCCTCCTTCAGGCTTTTAAAGCAATAACAATGAAACAGAGTGCTATACCCGCTGAATATTGAATTAAATATGACTTGATGCATAAATATGCATTTCTAAAGCACCAAATTCTTAAAAGCACAAGCAACTTTCATTGACCCTCCTTTGAGCAGGAAGTTGGACTATTTATTTTTCTGTAATTCTGAAATTGCTGAACCATGGTGGTTCTTATTAGGTTTAAAAGACTAAAGATGGGTTATCTCTCACAAGGTATAATTCTGAAAGTGCTAGCATTCTTGGCAATTGCCAGAGTATTGAAACTTGATTTTAACTTCGTGTATTTCTAGATAATAGAATAGTTCTTTGCAAGGTGCTCTGTCTTGCCATAATCATGTCCAGTGGTTAGTAAAGTGTTAAAGCTACTGCTTTAAAGGCAAAGTTCCTGGGCATCATTGTAATTTACCAAGCAGCTGCAACAATCAAAAAATATGACACTCAGTAAAATTTAAAAGACCTTTCAAGAAATCTTGTCAAGCCCAAAAGCCAAAGAAGAGAACAGGCAGAAATGTACAGGAATAGTGTACTGGAACAACATCTGCTTTCTGTCCTGAGCAGAGACTGAATAAATTGTATGGCTTCCTCCCCACCAAAACAAGAACGGGAAGTCAAGGGGAGTTACATCAAAAATGGTCAAAAGATCACTGCACCAAAAATAGAAGAGGAATATAGGGAAGAGAGTAAGCGTATCTATCTTAATACAAAATTTTATTTTGCACGAGGACCAAAACATTCTTTACTTGGTTTCACTTGAGTTTCAGACAAAATGAGCTATAATTCCTGATCTGTAATCATAAATTTTATAAATTAGTTAATCCTGCTGGAAAGATTGACATGATTGGAGTGCTAAATTCTACAGTCATAGCCTTTTTAAGAAAGATTAAGTGGGCAACACTCAAGAGGGAGCACTCAAATAGCATTTCTTGTTGCAATGTCAATGACCTCTTGAAAGAAAATGAGTATTTGAGGGATTACTGTCAGATTAGAGAAGTATGAACCATGTAATCGGTATGAAGTTATTACCTGATGTTTGCAGAAAACTATCAGATCACAGTAGAAAACAAATGCAGAACTCAGGATATAGCTACTATATATATATAGGGGCAAATGAAGATACATGATAGGGGACTTCAGTGTGGATTAAATATGGTAGAAATAGCAACTTGCCAACAACAACAACAAAGAAAAGGAACTTGAACGTAGAGGCTTATGTTTAAATTAGCACAGTTTATAATCTCAGTAAGCAATATTGCTCCATATCCAGACACCTACAGGTTGTCATGATTGTAAAACCCAAACAAATGGAAAAATAATGGGCATACTGGATGAAATTTAATGAAAACAAAGCTAAAAAGGAGAAAGAGATAACAATTGGTGGAAACCAGAGGGTAGGAATGTTTGGAACATGAATAACGAGATCTTGAGCAGTCTGATGTGATTAGACCTACTCTGGGCAAAGGTTTGTTCTAGGCAACCTCTGGAAGCCTCTCCCCACCAAAAATACTCTGATAATCCAGGAAGACGAAGGAGAAGAGCAATAAGACATGTTTAGGTAAATCAGAAACTAAAGAAATCTGACAATTATATCAGTTAAATGTTATAAGGAAATAGTATTTTCCATAACGATGTGTCAACAGAAGAAGTGTTTCTTTAATATTCTCTTACCTTCTGTTTTGGTAAAATAGATGACAACAAAAATGCTATAAGTTTTTCTGCAGTAACTTGTGAGAATGATGATTAGGTATTAAGAAAAAGTTGCTTTAAATCGATCTCAATTTAAATTTTCTGACAAACTGATCAAAGAACCTTGTGAGTGTTTGTCATGGACCACTAAATAACTTCAAAGGAAATAGAAAGGAGCTCACAGTACACTCCCTGTTAAAATACTGTAAAGGATAGTTTGAATTGATACAGGCTAAAGTCAGTCGCACAAAATGAAACACATTATGTACATTTTTGACTTATATTGAGCAGACAGAGGAAGGAGAAAAATTACTCATGTGGATTTATGAAAAATTACCTCCTGCCAAGCTCCTCTTGCTTGGAATTTACAGTTTCTGTTGAGTTAAAAAACCCATTTATTTATAAGTTGAGTTAGTTTCTAAAGAATAGAATAGATATTTGCCTTGCAGAGGTGAGGGAATTATAAGCAACAAAACCAAGTCACTAGCAGATAGTGATCTTGATTAGCGAGAGAACAGCAAGTCTGCATAGATTTTAAATTCTTTTCTTCTGCAGCATTTCTCTTCCAGAAAGCAGTGTTCCTTAAAAAAAAAAAAAAGAAAACAAACAAAACAATCTTGGTAGATAATTGGATTAATAACATGATTTCTGGATGGATAGGGGGACAAATAGGGGCACTTTTAGGAGGAATTCTGTGTAGCCCTGGTAGCCATATCCGAAATTTTCACAGAACAGCTATGCATATAGCTAAAATGCAGTAAAAAGGTCTCCTAATAATGAGATATTCCAAGAATTTTGTTAAAATTCTCACACATATGATAGTGATATTTTTTTCATCTGAACTATATAAAAACTTTTGGCCACTTCCATATCAGGAATAATTTTAAGTGGAAGCTTTGAAATCAGCGGAAGTAAGGCTAGAAATAAGATATACATTTTTAACAGCAGATAAATTTAATATAACAATTTACAGAAGCTTTCATTCAAATCTACCTTGCTAGGAGGTCAAACGAAAATATTTTTCCAAAACTAAACTGTAAGTTAAAGAAAATGTAATCCAAGGCTGTACTTCAGCAAGTCACGCATATGAGGCCACTCCAGATCCTCAAAATTATCCACTCCAGTGTCATCTACAAGTTATCTGAACACAGATATTCTTACAGGCACACAAAAGTGTTATCATTTATAGTATGAAAACATGGAAATTACATTTTACAAAGAAATCAGAAAGCCTTGGATAATGGAGAAAGCTACTTATTGGCTTAAATTGACGAAAAAGTATTAGAAGGAAATTATTCCTCTGGAAATTGCTTGAAGTTTGCATTGTGGTGGCTATTAACAGTTTATTGTGCACAAGATAAAGTAATTGCAAAAGAAAAAAAAGAACAATCATGATTAATAAGTTCTTTGCTCAGATATTTTAATAATTTGATAGAATTTTTTTTGTCAGAAACCACAGTGAAGAAATCTAATTACTGTCCTCATTTTTGGGTGTAGTCTTAAAGGCAGGCAAATGTCTCTCAGTAAGGAAAAAAATCGCTTTTTCAACAAAAGAATGTTTTTCATTTGCAACTGGAATATGTGTTCATGTAAAGATGTTTTCTGGGTAAAGATAGGAAGGAAATATTATTTTCAATTATGATACTTTGCAGGCAGATGAAGGAAACATATAAATGTACTTTTTACTTTGTTCTTTAATTAAAGCTAAAGTAATCTTATTAAATATTTGAATACCATTTCCTTAAATCACATAAAAAGATAGACTATGTTTCCATCATTAAAAACAATTTAGCTTTTGTATTGTGTAGGAAAGCTTGTCTCTATGCCCTAGGGCATCAGACATGTTACAGATTATTCTGCAGATGTGAAGATGTAGAGGTACCCTTTAAGGAAAATTGCCCTTGTGCTTTTTGTCTGCATCTGGGCCCAGCTGGCCAGGAATCTAAGACAATACCTACAGGAGCACTTTACTTCGGATCTGGAGTGTGGCTTGGAAGTGCATCCTACTGTTGTCCCCGCTTTCCATGCTTTGGCTCCTGCCAACCTGGATGTTGGAATGATGAAAGGATGATGCCTTCTACCATCATCTGTGCCTGGAACAGTACTGTTCCTGAATAGTTTGGGTTTCTCACTTTTTTGCTCCTGAAGCCAAAAGAGTTCTCTTGCAACCAGGATTCTGAATATTCACACAGCTAAGACAGAGAACCTATGAGTGGAATTATCCCACTGATAGATAGAGCTTATCCCATTGTGTATCCAAAGCTTTCCACATTCTTACTCTGGGCCTTAAAAACGTTTACTGAAACTTCTGTTTTCTAGAAGCTGAAACTAATTTATTTGCAGAGTCCAAAATCTTCAGAGCAAAAGGGGCAACTATAGCATATAGTTTGACATGCAATTAAAACTCTGGACAAAATTTTTCAACTACTTTTCATCTATCTTTGTACAGCCTAGTAATTTATGGCTAAGCTAGACTGAATCTTTATAAAAGACATCCATTTTTGATTTAAAATGTTCTGCAGAGAATCCAGCATACCCTTAAGTGAGGTGTTCCATTGATTAATTGCACTCACTCTGAAAATATTTCCAGTCAGACTTTGCTTAGCTTCAGTCTCCAGTAATTTATCTTTATGCCTTTGTCTGTCAAGAAGCTGCTTGCCATGGAAAAATCTTTTAATACGTAGGTACTTACAAACTGACACTATGTTGCCCTTGGGAAAACAGTTCTGTAAAAGTGACACACATTTTCAAAATCATTTAAAATAAAAGAACCCAAAATTTCAAACATTTCTTTGTTTTCAATTATTCCCAATTTCAAGGGAATAAGATTTTTTTTCTATATAGTATAGTTATACTGAACTTTCAAGAGATGGAGAGAACTTTTTTACCAAACCATGACCGTGAGTTGAAATGAAGTAAAACTGATATAACCTTCCTTTTTGTTACCTCATACATCATTATTTTCAGAGAGATAGAACATGTTTATTTTAATTTTTTTAATCAGTTTTGTTTTAGAAAGCTGTTCCTATTATAGCTACTACAAAAAACGTGGGTTTTCCCCAAATGATAAGATGAGAAAAACCTAATGGAAGTGCAGAAATGGTAGAACCAAGTTTTCCAGTCTGAGGTGTACGATGGTAGGACAAGAGGAAATGGATGTAAATTGGTTAGATATAAAGAAATGTATTTAATTTTTAACCATGATCAAGCAGGTTTACAGAGGTTTTTGAATCTTTGTCCAAGATGATGCTCAAAATTTAGCTATACACAACTCCAGGCTACCTCATCTAGAAGGCCCTGCTGAAAGCAGGAGTTGACTCTTGGATCCTCAGGGGTCCCTTCTGTCTTGAAATCTGCAGTAACACCACACGTGGGGCTATGTGAGTGTTTCAGCCTTTCCATCTTTGATGGAGGTTTGCAAGAGCTTCCTCCTTGACCTCGTGGAGAACTTGTGTTGAAAATTGGTGTCTTTGAGATTTGGAGAACAACCCCCTAAACATATGGCTGGACCAACTAAGCTTCATTTCCTCAGGCAAAAAAGCCCAAAACAGACAGCAGGTCCTTGTTTAGCCCCATCAGCTATGCCCATGCAGCATGGGAAACAGTGCTTTATTAAACTGGCGATGTAAATTGGCAGCTTTGTTGACATGCAACAGTAAACTACCAATGTTCCATATTGCCGATTACTAAATCTCAATTTTTCAATTATATCTTTTGACACTCAGTCATATTTGGGTAGACTGTGATGCCTAAAAAGTAATTAAAACTTTTTCAGGTAATAAGTAAATTGAGGCATGGAATTTGCATTTATTGACGATTACACATAAAAACTCCAAAAATCATGAAACAGAACTCATTTTTATTGACTTGAAGGTTGTCTCCCAGTTTCCTATGCAAAATATTGCCTGTAGCAGACAAGTCAGTGTACAACCAATGCACATAACCAGCTAAGAGAAAAGTGAATCTCTCATTCTAGCACAGTGTATTGTGACACAAAATTTAAAGAAGTGTTATTCTATTACCTAATTAATTCCATGTAATCAAACTGGGAACATACCTATTTTTGTAATTTTTGTATAAATAAGCCACGAAGTCTGGAATTTTTTAAGTCAGGGAAGCCAGGCTGTCAGCATTCAAATTCGGAGTTGTCTTGAAGATTGTACATTTTGAAATGCACCTGATAAAAATAAACTTGTTATGTAATGTGCTGATTCAGTGAAGAGAATGACTACATGCTTAACTTTTTATGCACTACTGGATCTAGTAGCATTCAGTCAGTACACATAAGTTAATTCAAAATTATTGAGTAACAAGAGTCATTGTCGTCATTAGGAATATAAATGCATTTCAGTGCTTCTGATCATTAACAATATGTCTGGTGAATTGGCTCCTTGGTTTGATTGCTTGTTTCAGCAAGATCAAATTCTTCAGTAGGTATGGACTTCCAGTAAACTTATTTTCAAGACTTTTGAACTCCCTCCTGACAGTGTGAGGTCAAACAATCACAGTATTCGATCAAATATGTTTATTGAAATCCCCAATAGGGTTCAACTCTATTAATTCCATGACCTTTTTTATTTAGTGCTTTCTGTCCATGGGCAATTATGATTCTGTTTCAGTTAGTTATTGTTAAACCCCTGTTTTTTCTTCCTCTGTTTCTCCCATAATCTTCTCATGATCACTATGGGTAAAACTAAGCCAGTATTTATATCTCTTTTCCTTTTACATTTTTATTAATGTAATTAGCATCCTTCTTTTGCATAATATTTGCTTATTTCTATATGGAAAAAAAAACCTAGTGATGATTCTTTTCTGAAAGAGACTTTAATATTGCCTTGTAGTAGTCCAAAATGAAAAAGATACCAAAAAGTCACAATGCCTAGAAATTTCTAATGCGTTTGCTATATGCTGAAGGATTTTTTTTCTGTTTTTTGGAGGAGAGAGTATGTTTGCTTTGTTATTGTTGTGGGGGTTTGTTTTTTGTTTGTTTTTTTTTTTTTTTCTTTCATTCGATTTGTCTGAATCTGTTTGGGGCATCATAAAAAGAGAAGCTGGAGAGTCTTTTTATGTTGGTTGTACACAATTCTGTGTACATGGAGAGGAAGGGAGTTTTGGTTTTACACAGAGTGATCCTCCAGGTTTTTGACTAGAAATTGCTTTCATTTGAATGATGATGTCTGCTCATGAATAAATTGGTCAGAGTATGGTAATGCAAATGTGTGATTTGAAGGTCTTTCAAGCAATTTATGAACTGAAGTTCTAAATATACATGGTTTAAAATGCAGCTGATCTGCATTCTGCTACACAATGGCATCAAATTCTCTGATAGGGGATCTATTTTCCAGCAGCACCCAGTAAATTCCATAGCAATATCAATTTCTTTTATTGCAAAGTAATATACTTTTTTCTCACTTATGTCCCTTGCAAAGATACAAAATATGACTCATAGCTGGAAATGCTCAAAAAATTTTATATTGGATTAATATTATCAACAAATATTTTCATGTGTTCTCCAGGTTGTATGGCCATATCACCTACAGTCCTTGTCTGAACCTGTTTTTCCCCACGTGCCAGAGGAGAGGCTAAGTTTGAAGGCTGTTAGATCAGCTTTTCTTCCTCATCTGGACAAGTCTGTACTGCTGCTCTGTTCATTAAGTAGCCCCAAGTCTGTGGTGCAGCAAGCAGTGTAAGGATCTCTGGAACAAATACCTTAAGTTGTGTGGCTGACACTGCTGGCCAACATTTCCAGCTCTTTCTGTTCCCTCTGCAAGCCTAACACAAGTGTTTGCTTTCCAGCTTGTTGAGCCACACATTGTAGTCTAGTTGAAGTCCTCAATGAGGAAATCTTCCAAGAGTCAGTGCAAACAGGAAAAAAAAGTTTAAGCTTACATGACATTTTTCATGTATGTATGTTGAAAATTGGAAGGTTTGCAGGTGCTCTGGACCTACCTTATTATTAAGACCCTTGTAATACCAAGGGACTAGATTCTGATGTGAGGTCCCATCCAGCCTACATGCTGGCCAAATAGTGAAATCAGAAATTACCAAGTCAACATGATA
Source organism: Zonotrichia albicollis (assembly GCF_047830755.1). Lineage (NCBI taxonomy): Eukaryota > Metazoa > Chordata > Aves > Passeriformes > Passerellidae > Zonotrichia > Zonotrichia albicollis. Next base: position 92,559,492 of record NC_133819.1, read on the forward strand.
CCAGTGGGAAAAGGTAAGAAAAGGCACCATTCAGAGCTGTCATTTTGGCAAATATATGCAGAGCACACATACCAACTTTTGCTACAAATTTAGGCTCTTCACTGCTGTTTAGCTTCCTTGTTGCCTGTGGGTTTTAGTGTGTGATTACAAGAGGGAGAGGAATTAGGTAGCTGCTGAGCTATAGTCCAGCATTATGGAACTTAATTTTTTGATGTGAGAGGAAATTTTATTGCATCATTCTGTGACAGAAGACAATTGTTAAAGGAAATCCTTGTGAATAAAACATGAATACCACTTTTCATACTGAAGGCTAAAAGTATATTCTCTAGCAATATATAAAAGTATATTCTCATGCTTTTGGTGTTCTTTGCAATGTTCCTTTTTGCATTTTTCAAAACTTTTCAAGTTTTTCTTTAGCTTTTGATGTCAATGCCCTTCCCATTCTCTGTTGTGGTAGGTTTCTTCAAGTCTAATTTGGCTTGAATATCACCCACATATATGTTTGGAATTCTGGGGTCTAAAATTATTTAAGGGAAAATAAATGGGCTTTTGCTGATGAAATACAATGGTGTAGAAAGCTTATTTTGGAATAAAAGTGACTTTGAAGTCATTTGAGCAGTCTTGGTGGATGAACTCGACACATGATTGCCTGGTTTTAATGAAGCCAATGGAAGAAAATACAAAATAAATAAGATGGGTTTACTTTTGACTCCAGAACAAGTAAAATTACTGGATTATCTGTAGTACCTTGCAGAATGAATCTGTAGTACCTTGTAGAATAATAGTCTGAGGACTCAAATATTACATGTATTAGAAGACCTTTAAATTAAAATTTATGGAAATGGTTCTGTATCTGTCTGGGAACATTTTGGCAATTTTTTTCCATGTGCTTTCTTCAATCTAGTTTCTCAGAGATCAAATAAAAGATTTAGAGAACTTGATTTGTATGCAAGGCGTTGATTTACAATGTTACTGACCTTCTCTGACTTGGCAGACAACACTTAATGTGATCCCTTGTCAGCTACAAAAATTCAAATGTATATATGGGGAGATATTTTCTTTCTATGCAAGGGCCAGCTGTTTCCTAAGAGCTGTGTGAGGTTTGCCGTGACTGGAAGTTTTCTGAACGGTATGATGCAAGTGAATCACAGGAGGTTGGAAGTTGGTGTGAGGGCTGTTGAACGACCTTCTCTTGTCCGTCTCACATGGGGAGCTGGGTGTGGGGACCTTTGGTGCTCCCCCAGGCCTCACACCCTGCGTGTCCTCTGTGTTAACTCTTTGCCACCATGCTGCTGATGCATAGAGGTGAAAGCTCGATGCTATAAAGAGATATTTCTGTTTGCTTGTCTCTTCCCTATGCCTTTTCTCCCCCAGTTGTTACTGGGAAAAGCAGTAGAGTTGTGATCCCTGTTGACAGTGTTAGGGGCTTTTTAAACCCAAGTTACCATGATTCTTCTCTATCACTTTCCAATGGCTAGAGATGAAGAAGAAAACTGTCTAGACCTTTTAGCTGTCTTGCAGACAAGGGCTTCACAACCAATGAATTATGTACTCTGTAAGAGGGAGATTTAAAAGTGCCTCACTTCCTCTGTCAGCTTCAGCATCTGCCATTAAAAAAGCTGCTTGGTAGCTATTACACAAAGGTTGGGCAGGTATTGCTGCTCTTTTTGCTGGAAAACAGAACAAAAAAGGGTTTTGTTAGCAAGAAAAAGGCTAAAAAAATGAAAAGCAACTTGCTAGGAAAACACCAGGAAATATAACAGATTTACTCTCAAAGAGTTTGAAGTGCTTCTCAGTAAGTTTATTCATGACATATACCATTACTGCAAGTAAAATCAAGAAGGAAAGGTAGTATTAACTTCCTGCTGACAGCTTGGGTAGCCAAGATATCCATCACTTTTATTTTTCATTTGCTTTCGGAGTAGCATATTTAGAATAACCAGTACAATAGTTTTAAGGCTTACAGAAAATCTACAGAAAACTATGTAATTTCTTTCCACTAAGTTTTAAAGTATTTTTCACTTAAAAGAATTTAGATGACATGTTTTTCTTAGTGAAAACTCTGCTGCACATGTAAATAATTAATGCATGCGTAAAAACACTCAAAAATCTCCTACCAGCTTTTTTTGGCTCTGTAAATATATTTTATGGAATGAAATTCTGATCAATAGGCTTTGCCAGCTTCTCATTAATTTAAAGCAAGCAACTTTATCCTTTTGCTGTTGGTTTTGTTTTCTCATGTTAGTTTCAATTGCTTAGATTTATAATTTTTTCTTGAAAACAAGGCAGCATGTGTTTAAATAAGGTATTTTCCTTTTTTGCTTTGTTGATATTTTTGTAGAGCAGGCTAAAGAAATCCTGTGGGTTATCAACATGTGTCTGTTGTTCTGAACAGAGAAATACTTTACCTGTTTTGACATTTGAATCTCCTCTTAGAAAGTGACTGGAAAGATTGCCTATTAATTCCTTTTCTTTCTTTTCTTTTTTCCCTTCTTCCTGCTTTCAGTATTAGTTTATTGGAATCTTATTTAATTTCATTGATTTTACCAGAAATGTTCTCACCATTTATAACTAGGGATTTAGCTGAGGTGATGCTTTAAAGCAAAGAACCAAGTTATGGTAAAAATCCCAGTAGAAGAGGAAATCTTTATTGATGTGTATGTTTGAGATTTTTTGAGTATTTAGTTATTTTTCTTCTGGTTCATGAAAGCGAAACATGGTACAGCTACTGTGGTTTGTAGGTTAAGACTATTTAAAAAGTCCTCAGGAAAATCAGTTCTCTCTGTAGTCCCACAAAGTTTAACACAGTCTTGTATTTTAATGCTGTTAAAATTATTTGATTTTAAGTAATTAGTTAAGAATCAATGAAAATAATAACATACATTTTATAAGCAGCTAATTCTGACTGCCTTTGTCTAACTCAAAGAATTTAGAAAGATTTTGTTTCCAAAAAAGTGACACGTAAATCCTAATTAAGTAAAAAAAACTCTGTAGGCTTAGAATTTCATACACTTTTCTTATATAAAATTATTGAACATGTTTTTTCTCTTTTCTTTTTCTAATGCTAATAAATTTTTTACCTTGAGAAAGCACATTTGTCTTTTTCACTCAGCCATGCTTTCAGGTGACAGGTTATGCATGTCATCTTGGTTCAAACACCTTATTTGTTTTCAGTGCTGTATCTTAAAGTATAAAGTTTCCATTTCTCATATCAAAGGTACCAAAAGATACTCCCTTGACAATCAACACTTTCTTTACAAACAAGATGAGCCCTGCTTTTTCTACATTCCTTTTAATAAGTTTGAAGAACTTTGAAGTCAGGAAAATTTTTAGCTGAATGTCAAATGAGGACATTTTCCTAGTTCCTCTGCAGAACTTAGTTAAGGTTTACTTGCTGGAACTCCTTTGATTTACATTTACTCCTTTTATTTATTTAAAATAAAATAATTTCTTTTTCAGTGTCTGTCATTCAGTCATTTGGCACATTAGGAACAAAATTTGCCTGTAATGCCACAGCTTGCCTCATGGTAACACAGTGCATCGGAAAGAGGCCAGCTGCTCATTCATGTGAAATACTTTGTTCATTTTCTCCACCTTTGCTTACTGAACAGTTGTCTTTTTTAGTAGGTAATGTGGATTAATCTCTGACTGGTCCTGTGTGTCAAAAATAAATTTTATAGCAAACGATATAGAGACCTCCTATTGTTGTACTGGTAACATGCCCCAGTAAGCAGGATTTTGCCACAGGTTCAGCAAACCCACACCTGTCCTTTTGTTTTTCATTACAAGTAATAAAGTTTCCTACTTTCTCTCCTGCACGTTGTCTCATCAAAGATAAGTGTCTTCTTTCTCACAGTTATCTCAACTTGCTCCTGAAAGCCAAGAGCTTATTAAGCCTTTTCTGCCCTTGTAGGTTCCAGACAAGAACGTTTGGGGTGTTTTTTCAGAAGAGCATGTGTTACTTGACTTGATGCCCAGAGCACTGTAAATTTTTGTAATTTTTTTGCACGTAACAAAAATTAAAATGGCCTTCTGCATTAGAAGTTGGTATTGAACACATCCTCAAAGGAAGGCCACTTCTACCTTTGTACACAGTCTGGGAACTGTCCAGTTCTGACCAATAACAGATTTCCCAGTAAAGATAATAGAAAATTATTAAGAAGCTAAAATAAACAATAATATCTAAATGTAGTACCAGTATCCACAATAAATGTCTCAGTGAGACTGAATGTCACCAAGAACTGGATAGTCAATTTTAGAGCTGCTCTTTATTGTCTTTTTCCTGGCATTCTTAGCATTTTCTTTCCAGTTCATCCTCTGCTTCTCATTTACTTTTCCCTTCTGTGTTTTATTATTTTGAGAACTCCCAGCTGATCCTCCTGTGCTTCAGTTCCACTTCCTCTCTCAACTGCTTTCCAAAATAGGATCATTGAACAGTTAATGCTGGCACTTAGAATGAGTGAACAACCCAATTAGATTAACTGAGGGTAGGGAAATTCATGTTTCAGACTTTTATTTTCTGCAAACTCAGGAAGACAAAAGAACATAAAACAGCTCCCAGGTTCTGCCAGGCATAGCAGTGCAATGTATAATTGGGACCATAATGTCCGTGCTGGTGATGATGTCGCTGTTTTCTGCCTTCAGGGGATAAGGACGTTTGCCTTTTGCTGAGGAAGAATTAAATGGAAGAAATTAGAGGTTTTGGCAGATTCTACCTGTCAGATTTTGGGGGTGAACAAGATAACTATTAAAGCCTTCATCAGAGCAAAAGACATTAACCAGACCTTACGATGTTGACTAATTCATCCATACCTATGACTAGCTTCCTATGGATCAAGAATTTCTATTTTTGCTGCTAAGTAACACAGGACATTGGAGAGAGAGCAGAGTCCTGGTGCTTGCTATTAAAAGGTAATAAAACATCAATAAAATCACTTTCCTATTATTTAGCCAGTATGGTGGATACGAAGGAAGGTGACTTTCCCCCAGGCAATAAGCTGTGGGGTAACTCTTTTATTTTTTTTCACCTCTGGCCTTCCTAATTAAGCTGCCTCTATTTCTGTAGGGTTTTGCAGCTGCAGTACTACAAAATTATTTTTTAAATTTTTAAGACACAGTTGTTGTTAAAGTGTTGGTAAAATATGATTATATATTTATTTTTATATACATACTTGTAAATGAAACACACACATACTCCTCTTCCTCAGAAAAAATGCTGTCAGTACCAGGATTTAAAAAGTATGTGTTTCAGAGATGATGGCATAACTTTTTTACAGTTTCCCTCCTTCCCCTGACTACTGATGCTAATTTTCAGTGCTGGCCAGCACGCAGGCACAGACCAGCCTTCTCGAAGTTCTGTACTGCATGTAATTTGCTCTTTCCATTGCTTCTTATTGGCAGATTAGATAAATTTCCCTAGTGAACTTCTGAGATGAGTTCTTACATTTGATGGCTTGGTGCTATGTCTTTTTTTTGCCTTTTGCCACTTTGCTTTAGTCCCTCCCTCACTGAAGGAGATGGCACAAGTTATTTTTGCCTACAGCATTCTGTCAAAAATGCAAAGTCAGTTTATTGCCTGGAGATTTTTTAGTTGTCCTTTATTGGTGCAGCAAGGGAGGATAGACAAGCTTAGCACAGGCTGCTATTTCAGCAAGTTGCCAAACACTCTTTGAACACCTAACATTGTTTCTTGTTTGCCCAGACCAGTTTGTGAGTAATCTCCTCTAGGTTTAGCTGTGGGTTTTAGTACAGAAGCTAGTTACAGCTTGAATTAAACTGTTCTCTCTCACTGTAATCTGCATACATTTCAGGATCAGTGGTCCTGAAGTGTTTCCCATTGGAATTTTTCATAATTTATACATACATAGTTTTTTCTACAAGACAGGATGGTATGTGAGTCACAAATTTCCTTCCCACACTTTCTTAATTTAGTTTTAAAGAGTACCATTGAAACGTGTCTGCAATAGTAATTTTTTACTGGCATAGTGTTTTGTTCTTATGATTATTTCTGCAAGTTTGCATCGATTTATAAAACCTAAACAGATCTTGACAAACCATCACACTAGAATTTCTATAAAGTGATTTCTAATGGTTAATTTGGTTTGCCTTCAATAATTTTCAAATTATATTTGTTAAGCATAAAGACAAGCGTTTTTATTTATTTCTGTGTAAGAATATATTTTCACTTTACTTTAGTTGCTGTTTAACAAAACATGTCACTGTTCAATCGTTCAATCACCATGAAAGAAGCCTTCCAACCTGATGCTGATGCTGAATTAACAGATATTCTGGCTTCTTTGCTAAACTTGAAACATTTCACTAAAGATTTATACCTCGGGACAGTATTTAATTCCTCAAAATAATTACTCTTGCCAATCTTAACACACACCAATTTAGTATGGAAAGAGTTTATTAACAAAGGGATGCTTTTAATCTCTGATCTGTCTAATTTCTTTATGTAGTGAGTCGGAAAGAGAGAGCAAGAGCCTGCCCTCTAGGGAACAAGATCAGCCCTCGAGCCAGGCATTGCCTTCAAGATGAGTCTTTCCCCATCGACTGCAGAAGAAGGCTAGAGAAACTAAAATAGCTTCTGTGACTAGTCTGGATTTCTAACTCATTAGAGAGGCTTAATTATATCAACATGTTGGAGATTCTTCTGTGATACAAATTCACCTTCCATCTGTACAACCTTTTCATCCCTTTTTTTTTTTTTAAGCCTCTAGTCAAAATCTGCTCCACAAGTGTCTCAGTTAATATGGGAATATCACTGAAATCTGTTTCCAAATTTCTTTATGAGAAGTCTGTAGAGATCATTTGCAGGGAGGCAGTAAAATGCTACATAGCCTCTCACTGCATGCTGCTCATTTTAAGAGGAACTTGCAAGGATCTTGGCACTCTTTGTAGTTTGCACACCCAGTTGGTAGCATTTAATATAAAACAACCCCTGAAAATGCCACAGAAGATGAAACCTTTTTGGCACACATGTGGAACACCTCCCGTGTAGATCCGTGCTCAGTGTTTCATTAAAAATCAGCCATTGCTTGCACATAATACTTGAATTTTCTACAATAAGCTAGGTATGGTGTATTCATAATAGAACATAACTAGAGTTTACATACTTGCTTTCATTTGTTCTGTTGAAATATATATGATATGTGCTGGTGTTTATCTTATGAGTTTTTGCTTTAAATAATGGAATTTTTTTTCTCATGATTCACTTTTTTTTTTTTAATACAAGGTACAGAGTTTTTTTCTTTATACCATGATGATTAGTTAAGAGCTTTCCCTTACCAAGGCAAGTGTGCTGCTATATATATTTAGAATTTCTGGTTTGTTTATTTCTCATATCAGAACTACTATTTACAATTTTTTAAAATTGAAAAACCGAAGAAAATATATATTTCAACATCAGAGTCCTTTTTTTGTCATCTTTGTCTTTTCTCTTTGGTATTCAGTACTACTTTGCAGCTGAAAAATGCTGGGATTTCTGGTTGAAAAGTGACTTTGCAGAACAGCAATTTGTTTTTTCTGCCTTCAATCAGGAGGGGTTTTTGCCTATGCTTGTTTGTGTGGTTTTTTTTGTTGTTGTTGTTTGTTGGGGTTTTTTGTTGTTGTTTTTGTTTTTGTAATTCTCTGGCATACTGCAATTTTACTTATGAATGTTTTGGTTCTTCTCATACAGCTTAATTTTTATGTACCTTTTAAGCCCACACTTTTCCTCCCATGTCAAGTTTATTATTTAACCTTGCTATATTCAGATTCAATTTTGTCATAAATAAATCTCATTCCCAGTTAATCTGCATTGCTGTGATTTAGCTGCATTACTTAGTTACTTACTATAACTGAGGTGCCTTATGGTACAGCTGATTTCGCATAAATAAAAGTGGATTGTTTCCTGACTATGAACTTCCAAATATTGAATGAGTCACTCAGAAGTTTAAAACAAGCCAGCACTTTTTGGAGAGTAGTTCAGGGAAACTTTTGTTGTTGGAACAAGCAGTTGTGCTGACATTAAATGAAAATGGAAGAACGTTGTAGGAGTTTTAGCAACCTAAAGATATTATAAATAAGAAAGTTCATTGTCATTTTGAAACTATTTTTGTTTTCATTCTTTTATTATATAAAAACTAAATATAAAAAGTGGAAGTTTAACAGCACTTTTTAGCTAGCCTGAAATAAGAATTTATATGTAGTTGCACACTTTGTTACTTTGGAGTAATCCAGAATTAGCTCAAGGTTTTACACCCTGCAAATTCTGCTGCTCTATGTGTAGTTGTTTTCTGTCAACTCACCAATATTAAATGGAGACCTGTCACATTTCTTGTGAGGGACTAAGAGGATGTCATCTCATTTATCTTAGAAAAGAACTGGAAGGTAAGAAAATAGTGTCTTTGGGCTGAAAGATGGAAATGGAAGTACTCTATTTTGAAGTGCTCTATTTCTGTCACTGTGTAATTAGCATGCAACACAAATGAGTGTGGGTAAAAAATGGACTCTGTCTTGGTGTTAATCACAGTGCAGTCGGACTGACAAGTAACATCCCTTTGGCCAGCTGCTGGAAAGTTATTCACTGACCTTAATGACTGCAGGGAGCAAAAGGAATTCTATTTTAAAACCTCGACTGAAGCTTATGAAGTAAAATAATTTCATCTTCAAACTGATGGTTCAGTAAAGGATATCAAGTTATAGATATTCTCTTTAGAGATTTCTTTCATTTTAGGAGATAACTGGCATCTGTCATGATGAGACAGAACTGTTGGTCCCTGTGATACAAACCATGAACTTAGAGAAAGGTCTTGTTAGATTTAAGTAATTCATAAAATTCACTGAATCTGAAGATTATTGCCCAGTGTTGCATTGCTAGATTTGAGACAAGGTTTGATATTACATTTAGATGTATCCAAAAGTGTCTGCATGTTTCTCTAGTTTATTGTTACTCTACAGCACATTTTTAGCTTTTTGTATGGGTTTCTTTACAAACCCTCTTCAAGCCTTTCCATTTTAATCTCCTAAGTCTTGATGTAGATGAAGGTATTAGGAAAAATTACTTTAATTCCAGAATTTCATAGTGATGGTATAATGCAATCTTTTTCTCCTTTGCCTCTAAATAAAAAGTAGAAATGGTTTTTGGGTTTGTTGTTTTTTTTTTTTTTTAATTATTTTATTGTAATACTTTTAAAAAAATATATTTTCTTATTACTTAATGGGTCAGGTATGCCATGTCACTTTTTTTTCTTACTATTTTGTTGAAATTCCCTTTGCTTCCTCCCTCAAGAAATTTCAGATGTTTGCCTTTCCCCTTCTCTGGGCATAGAATTAGTTTTGTCCTAGTATCACTGATACTGCACTTTGAACTGCTTTTGTTTGTATGCTGAACTTTTTCCATTCACAGATTTTTCTGCAACAGATTTTCTTTGGGTTTTGTGTATTTTTATTCCTAAATTTGTTTGCTACATCCAGATAGGTTTGATTATTTTGAAGGCACACCTCAGTGGAGTATAATTAGGCCCTGTGTGATAATTTTCATCAGTACATACTGTTTCATGCATATTACTTGCATCAGCAGCTTAATTTTGATATTTTATCACTGCCAAGTAATTAATTTTAAAATGTTTTTTAGAATATAATATGTAATTCTAATTCCCATTTTCAAATGGAAAGCAAACAGAAAAAAAATTGCCATAAAAGAAGCCCGAAAAGAACTACTTCAGGTTATCTGGGACACATTAAAATATCTTGAACCAGATGTCAGAAATTATGAAATTTCTGAAAAAGTTATGAAATGTGCTATATAACTGTAACCTTCTGTATAGTCCAGGCCGTTCTATTGAAACACAATGGGGAGACATGCTCAGATTTCTACAGAAAAGGAGTTTAATATGATTTGTGTGTTTGTTTTTGTCTATGATTCTATAGTGAATAAGAATGCAGAGGTGGAGGGTGTTTAAACTATGCATTTTTTTTCAGATGAGGATTACTCTTTTCACATTAGACAGATCCTTCTGTGTCTTACAGGATAAGATGCATCAAACAGAAGAAAATATATTATGAGAGACAAGAACAACATACCAGACTTTTCAGTTGTCTATAGATAATGAATAAAAAACATTGATAGCAATTCCATTTTCTATTTCAATTGTTCTTAAGGATTCATTTCTAAGGAGCTTTCTGTCCCATTTGGCTGGCAAATGCTGATGTCTGAATCTTGATGCAATCGGCATCTTTTCCTCATACTAAATCATTCATGAATATTGCACTACTTTTAGACTCTTTATTCTGTCAATGACTTTGTGGTAAAAATAGAAATAGAGCTTTTTGATTTCAGTGATGCATTCATAGTTGATGCAGATCATTAGCTTTTTTAAATGCATAACTCATGGATCCTAATTTTACAGTCTTCAGGCTTTTAATCTGTTGGTAGTGTTTGCACTCTGATTTTAAAGGAATAAATTAATTATCTTTTTTGGAACAATATGAAATAAATAACTCTACAACACTAGATACATACATATAAAACAGGAGTAGTTAAATAACATCTCCAAGAAAAAAAGAGAAAAGTTTACAAACCACAAACATAAACAATTAAAAGAATCAGGGTTATTCAACTTTTATGAGAAGAAAAGGAAATATGTGATACAGTTGAACACTGTACAGGACAAAGGAAAACAAGGACTGTCTCCTAACTCCTTATGTGACCTTTAATTATGAAAGAAAATGTGTTTGTATTTATAGCTACTAATAAGGAATTTTCTGATTCAATATGTTTGCTGTGTAAGAGCTACAGAGCTTTAAGATGGGGAAAATGTCAATCAGAAGAAAATTTGTTGCTGCAGGTAAGCCTGTGGAGGTGCACAAATGTTTCTGCAGAACTAGCAAAGGCAGAAAAAGACAGATTCATTTTTACTTTAAAATAATCATAATTTTAAGAAGAATAAAAGAAAAGAAAAAATAAAAGAATTTGTAATAGCAACAGTGAATCTCTGACCCTTTTTAACTTAAATCAGACTGAAAAGTTGAAGAGAAAACCCCATTTAATCTATACCACTCATTTCTGATATTCAAGAAACCCTTTTCAGCGGTGAAAAGCTCCATGATAAGTATAACACATCTTATGCCTTGGTTTGTTTAGAGAGGTTTGCACTTTTCTGCATTGCAGGAGCTTTAGAAATAAAGCAATCTGCACTATCTGGGCTTTGCAATGAATCTGCATGAGAATTGCACTACTCACAAATATTTACTCTAGGATGTCTTAGCAGGGATAGCCTTAAAAATTATAGACAAAAATAAGTAGATAAAGACAGGGATAAGTAGATAAAGACAGATATAAAGACAGATATCTACCAAGTCTCATCAGAGTGTGATAGTTTGAGGTCAGTTAGCTTTTAGATAGCAAAAGCATTTTGTCCTTTCCCAGTGTTAAGCCACTTACCATGATTGTTTGTGTGGAAAACGGAACATGTTTGGTTTCTTTTTTAATGTCTGTTTACTGCTAAATGAGTTTGAAATGCAAGTCAAGAAATGAAAATGCTTACGTAGCAAGAAAAACAGAATTTAGATTATGTTGCAGGTTTTTGCTGTTGAAGAACAGGCAGCTGCTCCTTAGTGATTTCTCTTTTTATAGAATTGAAAGAGAAGAGATGAGCAAACTCTAATGGAAAAACCTTAATTTGAATGGTATGAGAATGTCTTTCACAGCAGAGGAAGCAAATTGTTGTATGAACTGTGCTTATTTTACTCAACATTTCTTTGATGAGAACTTGCCCTTCATTTGAAATTCTGCAGAATGTTAGCACAACACTTGGCTCCCATGGAAAAGGCAGTAATAAGTGGTTGGTAGTCACTTCTGGGTTCAAAGGAGCTGATCTACTTAGAGGAATGGAAGGGCATCACTTGGCTTTGGATTAGGCCTTTCTACAGGAACTGGAAGTGGAAGGCCCATGTTACAGGGTGCTTCTGGAATAAATTTAAATAAGCACAAGGGTATGGCTAAAAGATAGGAGCACTGTTGTCTTCTGGAAACTTCTCTCTCCAGTTTTCTTTGCTCTGTGTTGAGGGGCTGTAGCTCACAGGTACAGTGGTGTCCTCTACTGTAAGATGCTGTACTGGAAAAAAGAACAAAGTGGAACATCAAATCTGCTGAGATTTTACTTCACCTTCTTGATGCTGGACTATATATATTTTTTTTCCTTTGTGGAAATGTAAAGCATTGGTCATATAAGCAATGGTCTTTTTTGTTTGCCTTTTTCAATTGCACCCTTGAAGGACCAGTGGACTGTCTGAGGGGACAGTGAGAAAGAACTGCTTAAAAGGCAGATCCCAGATGGTTTGTAATCAATGCCTGTCTAGTGGTGTCCCCCAAGGTTCAATGCTGGACCCCATGTTGTTTAACTTGTTTCTCAATGACTCAGATGAAGGGACAGGGGCCTCCTCAGCAAGTTCCCCGATGACACCAAAGAGGGAGGAGTGATTGATACCTGTGCAGCCCTTCAGAGGGGACCTCAACAGGGTGGAGAGATGGGCAGAGAACAGTCTGAAATTCAACAAAGGCAAATGCAGGGTCCTGCACCTGGGGAGGAATTACTCTAGGCACCAGGACAGGCTGGGGGTCTGTCCTTCTGTAAAGCAACTCTATGGAGAAGGACCTGGAAGTCCTGGTGAACAACAAGCTGTCCATGAGGCACCAGTGCCCTGGTGGCCAAGAGGGCCAGTGGTATCCTGTGGTGCATTAGGAACACCAGCAGATTGAGGGACGTGATCCTGCTCCTCTGCTCAGTCCTGGTGAGGCCACGTCTGGAGTGTTGTGTCCAGTTCTGAGCTCTTTAGTACAAGAGAGAGATGGAGCTCCTGGAGCGGTTTCAGCAGAGAGATACAAAGATGATTAAGGGACTGCTGGAGCATCTTTCGTACAAGGAAAGGCTGAGGGAGCTGGATCTGTTCACGCTTGAGAAGAGACAACTGAGAGAGGACTTTTTTTTCTCAGTGGTGTTGAGCAACAGGGCAAAAAGCAACATGCAGAAACTGATGCACATGAAGTTCCACCTGAATATGAGGACAAACTGCTTTGTGGGTGACTGAGCACTGGAACAGATTGAACAGAGAGGTTGTGGAATCTCCCTAAATGGAGAAACTCAAGAGCTGTCTGGTTTCAATTTTGTGCAGTGTACTGTAGGACGATCCTACTTGAACAGGAAGGTTGGATCAAATGATCCACTGCAGTCCCTTCCAACAGTACCCATTCTGTGATCAGGTGTCTAAATATGTACCCAAATACTTCATCTTGATAATTTAGGGAACTATTGTCCTCTTGTTTTTTTCCTGCCCTCCACTTTCTTTATAACCACCTTCTCCACTATCACTTTTGTTTCCATAGATCCTTTGCAAAATCCTTTGCATCTCTCATTGGTGTCTTCAGTGTCACATTGTGGGAATCATGCTGTGATTTTGATAATTTTTCACATAGTTTTGCTGTACGTACTTTGTTTCTACTATTTCATTTTTGGAGTATGCAAAAGAGAATTGGAGACAGTATTCCATCTGAGGTGACATAATGAAGATAAATAAATTGTCATAAGCATGTCCTCTGTTTTATGCTAGGATCTTTCTAGAAATTCTTAATACTCCATTGAAATGTTTGACTACCCTTAAACACTAACGTGACATCTGCAGAAGTTTACCTGTCATAGCCATTTAACGATTAATGTTTTAGAGTGAAAAATTTTATACACCTAATTAGAGCTGCAGGGTTTGTTTGGTTTTCCTATATGGAGATAGCTTCCCATGCACAAATATTATTGATGTACTGGTAAACTGAACTTAAATAGTCCATGTTAACATAAAATATTTATGGCACCATTTGTTGTCTTATGTGGACAGAGAAGTCTGCAGGGATTATTTATCAATTTCATAAATGCTTAAGAGACCTGGAAAAACAGACATGAAAGCATTTGAAATTTAGTTTATGATATTACATTAAATACTGCATTTTAAATTTGTTAGCAAATAAGGTGGCAAAAAAACTCCAAAGCTGTTGTACATCTCTGCTGCTCATAGGCAGTTACTAGCACAGATGTTCTCACCTGTTGCAAGCTGACGGCTCAAAAATGCATGTAACTTTGAATACAAGTGCTAATAACAACTGAGACAGTAAAATGTAATTATTGCGTGTTATTATACTATCACCTGTGCAGCTGTGAGGCAGGGACTGAATATTCTGCCGCCTTCAATTAGAAGAAGATAAAAGTAGCACTGGAGAACTGAGTCAGTTAAATGAGAATTTAAATCACTGCAACTGCAATAGCACTTGGAAAATCATTCAAAATCCCAGCCAACAGGATATGTTGCAAGACTAGCAAAGTGTGATTTTTTTTTTCTCTGAATTTAGGTCACCAAAGCTAGTAATTTGGATGATATCTTAAGGGAGTGTTTGGCCTGTCAGGCAGGTGTATGATTTCTTAATGCCTTGTGAGCAGTGATAGTCACAGGAACTGTATTGTCCTGGCAAATTAAGTAGAAAAAAACTATCTTCTCACTATGTTATCAACATTTGTCTCTTGCATGCACCTTGGCACTTGCCATACTTCTCACTTTCTTATTAACAACTCCAAGCAGCATTCTAGTATCAATTTCAATATATTTTTTGCAAATGTTTCCTGTGAGGCTGCAGCACCTTTTGTTTTAAGATATAAGTCATGGAGCAGTTAAATTGTTTTGACTTCTGTTCTAGAAAAAAAATAAGTGATGGTTGATCTCCCTTTATTGGTAAGACTTTGTTTTATATCAGTGTTAAGACTTTTACCTTTACCTTGTAAACATAAAGGATGCACTAGTGGTATGGTTGTTGTTTCTGGGATCAAGCAACCTCCAGAGTCACAGGAGCTTCTGAGGGTTAAGAACTCAGAAGTGGGAACTTAAAAGCTGCTTAGAACTCCAGAATTTTAGCCACATGTGTTAGATGATATTTTCTGTATAATTTGTCTTTGAACAAATTAATTTCTTCGAAAAAAAAGGTTCAGTAAGAGTAAATTAAGGTAAAACACTGCCCAGAAGATTTTTATAGGCAAAAAAAAAATCATGCATTTCAGTAGAATCATGATAGTTAATCATCATTTAGACTTGCCTACTGTGTAACACAAGCTGTTTCATCCAGTAATGCTTTGAAAACATCTATAGCTTCTGTTTTAAGAATGCATCTACTGATTTAAAAATTGAGACCAGTTCGCTAATTAGCCTTCCCTTTGGTATGGGCTGGTAAGTTCTTGACTTGTTGCTGTAGTTATCATGTCACTCCAGTCACTTTCGTGCGATTCACAGAGTAGCCGAGGCTGAAAGGCACCTCTGTAGATTGTCCAGTTCAATCCATCTGCTCAGGCAGGGTCATACAGAGCTGGTCATCCAGGAGCATGTCCTGACAGCTTTTGGAAATCCATCCCTGTAATAAAGAAAGAAAAGTGTTTCTTGGTGTTCACATGGCCCCTGCTGTGTTTCCATTTGTGTAGATTGGTCCTTGTGCTGACACTGGGCACCACTGGGAACAGTGAGCTTCTTCTTCTTCTTCTTTCTTCATTCCTTTTCATCAGGTATTTCTACACAGCCCATAAGTTCCTCCCCTAGCCTTCTCTTTTCCAGGTTGAACAGTCCCAGTTCTGTCAGCCTTTCATTGTAGGAGAGATGTTCCCCTCGTTTTTTATTTTCCTTTGTTGCACTTATTCTCTAAAGTCCACCTTTCCTGCAGCCCAGTTTCTTCAGAAATTTTCATTTATTTTCACTCTCTTGTTTGACATTTAAGTGGCATATTCTATTGAGTCTTCTTTCAGATTACATTTTCCTTATTGTAAACACAATTTTATAGTCTGTACTAGAATTCCTTTCATCCCAACCGATGCATAAAGTTGAAGTCTCCTTTCTACAATTCTGCAAACAAACATCAAGTAAAATGGAAAATTACTGCTCTTAAAATTGGAGTCCTATGTCAACCAAGCCACAGCCATCCAGGCTTGAAACTCAAGGTGTCTTTTATTTGCTGTTAACAAAGAAATTGGACAACTCCACCAATTAATGTCAACTGAAAGAAAACAACTGTCCTGTATAAGACAAGGCAACAGTGCTTGATTTTATCTCAAAATACCAGCCTCTTAACTGAAGAACTTTTTCAGAACCCCTCACAGTCTTTTAAATTGTGACCTAGAAAACAGCACCCATAACCCCGCCCGCAGCACAGCCACCTCCCTCCAAACCCCCAACCTGATTCCCCCTTGTTACATAGTTGGGTATTGCTGCCTAGGTCCAGTGCCTATTCCTGCAGCTTTAAGTTTTTTATTTGTATTTAATGCTGGAAAAAATTTATTGATTCAAAATACAAATAAGAGCAATCACTCAAAGTTTTTTTAAAAAGAATATTTATTTGAAACATAAATATAAATTCTACATGCTTCAGAGAAGAATAAAGCTTTTATTTCTGAAAGGAAAATAATATTTAGGAAATTTGGATTTTTTTCTCAGGTTAAATATTGAATAAACTCTGACACATTAAAAAGAAATGTTGTTAATTGGGAGGTGGTTTTTGAACGTGGAGTAGTTATAAGAATTTAAAATGAATCATTATTTGTCCCATGCCATGTCCTCATTTTAGAAATTAAATAAAACTTTAATTTTGACCTCGAGCACAGAAAACTCCATGTGAAGCAGATGGAATGTTGCAGTACAATTTGCAGTGGGTTTCCTCTTATCAGTGTAGAAAAATTTGAGAGATGATCTCTTTAAACACTGCTTTGTTACTGTCACTTCCAGAAACTTCCTTCTTTTAGTTAATAGAGTTAGGATGACACTTATTAATGTGTCTGGTGCTTGCTTTTATTTACAACCTTGCTGACGGTGTCCTAGAGAGTGATTTGTTCTGATCAGCTGTCAAGAGTACCATACCATAAGTAGTGATTTAAAATTAAATAGAAACAGGTTTCAGATGCTGTTTTAGCTTAAGGGATAGGTGCACAGCAGTCTCTTTTGTTTATACAAGTAATGGCTACACTTAGAACTGCTGCCTGACTTGCAGTCATGCTGCCCGACCTACCCAGCCTGGTCCTTCCAGAGCAATGGAAACCCCTCAGGTCTGGACTTGGAAGTCTCCCTGAATGGAAAGTGTATTTGCAGCAAAATTATCTTCTCAGAAAAGTGCATAACTTTTCTGTGCATCCCTGCAGCCTACATGAAATGTCTAAAATTGCTGGTAGGTGAAAAGGTGTTAAACTACTTGAGGCTTTGTATCTAAAACGTCTATGGATCTGTAATCCATGACTGAAAGCAAGGGGTAAAAATGTTGTATCAATAATAGATGCTGAATTGCTTAAAAGTATCCTTAATAATTAAACAATTTCATTTTACATCAACAACACTTTTGATGACTGTATTTTGCAGAAATACTTTAGCTCAGAGAAAGAAAGACAAAGGTAATTGCAGTATGACTCCAACTCATGGATAGAGCAGAGTGATGCTTTCATCATTAGGTACCCTTTAGCAGAGATGGCTAAAGAAACAAAGAATCTGGATTTGCCTAAATGAAGTATTAAAGAGAGAGAAGTAAAATCAGCTAATAAAAAATGGCATAATAGTAAATTCAGCAGTAGACTGGAGGGATATTTTATGACTGCTGGTTTTGTCCCCTGAGATATTACAGACAATTCATCCAGAAGACTGTAACTCCATGTTGCATAAAGTTCCCTGTGGACATTCTCCCGGAGACCTGCCCTTCCAAAGCTGCTTTCTCTCCACACCAGCTGTGTCCTGGCAGCTCATCTTTCTGTCAGTAAGATTTTCCCAACCATGGATTCTACAGAGCCACAGTATCTGCTCTTTCTGTTTTGTTTTATTGGGTTAGTTGCATTTTATTTTAATGTCTTGTAAGCTTGACTGTTCTGTTCTTCCTTCATGGAAGGACAAAAAGAGGTTAGAAAACTTTGTGATATCCTTCTGCACCTTGATTCCTCCACCTGCTTTTCAAGATTCTCTTTAGCCTTGCCATCTTGGAGGTCTGAAAGTCCTAGGAATACACTGACAAAGTTCATTCTAGAGTAGGGAGCAGCAGAGCTGCTCATTTGCTGAATGTCAGCATGCAACTTTCCCCACAAATTATTTCCTATTGAGAAGCAGCTCAAAAATGAGCTCCGTGTTGCACCAGGAGTGTTTCAGTGTGCTGGGGACCTGAGCAGGAACTGAGCCAACAGTTCTTGGTTCTGTACTCTTGTGCATGCTGCCCATACCTAGGGTAATGGCTTGTACAGCTCCTGGTTTTGTGCATCTGAGAGGGGATATTCCACACAAACATGTCCATGAATCAGATTTAAATCTGTCTTACCAATGGTTGTGTGGCAGGCAGTATAAATCTGAGTCCTTGCTCAGGTTTATTTTTTTTTTCAGTACAGTCACATTATATTCTCCTATCTCTTTCCATTATATCTTTCTTAAAATTGAAATATATTTCTGTTTCAAAGTCATGGGTGTAATGCTGCAATGCAAAAGCTATTAAAAAGCTGTATATTTTTTTACAGACAATGTACTAGCAATCTCTTAATTGTTCTAACAGCAAGGAGGGTGTTTCATGGAGACTTAATTTTTCAGTGGAAGCATTGAAATAGACTGCTTAGGCAGAAAAAAGATTTGGCAACCTTTGCAATATATCATTTTAGGGAGACTTTTGAGCATCTGCAGTGCAACAGGGAATGAGAAACTTTGGCCATTTATAAGTGTTTGTGTCTTTATATCTGATAATGCTACCATGTTGCATATATATCTATATATGTGTGTGTGTCTGTGTGTGTGTGTGTACATAGATATATATATAATAAAAAAAAAAGCTAGGGAAATTTAAGACCTTTCAGCTACATAAAGGTAACTAATGCGATGTTTTGCCTTGCTTCTTATTTTGATAGAAGGTATCTCTAAATGGGCCAGAATTGTTCTCCTTCCTCACCTCATCTCCCCAAACCTTCCAATAATGAATATGTCTAACTCCTCATGACTCTTGCTTCTTATAAATAACATTTTCATTGCAGTGAAGTAAAAGCAAGTAGGAATTTTGGTTTTTGCTAGTCTTGCTTTGCAACTCAAATACTCTGCTTATCAAAAGCCATTTGATACAAAGAAAGTATGAATTGTGATTTAGCAAAAGTATGTTCTTCAAAGTTCACCATTTTCTGAGGTGGGTTCCAGAAGATTTCCTCAGTGGTCTTTGGACAGCCATTGCTCTCAATAAAAACCAGGTATTTCTTTGTCTTTGTGATTTGAAAATGCTGAGTTTTGTCACTTCCTAGAGAATTTCCAGAACTATTCTTTTTGCAGCATATATATGATATTTTTCCTGCCTAAAAACCCCTAAAATAACTTAGAAGCAGGAAGACAGATATCTGTTTGCACGTCTATTCCTAGTATTCTTGTCTAAACTTATCAGGTGATTTTCTTGAGTATGCACTTCTCAGTGATGTGCAGTACTTTAGGAAAAGAGAATGTGAAGTAAGAAATTTCCTTTCATGCTGAATAAAGTATTTTTAACAATTGAAAATCTTTGTGCTGCTTCAGAAAACAATTCAAAGGAAACTGAAAAGAATTTGGTTTCTGAAGCTGGAGAGTTTGTCTTGTCCTCTACTCAATGATATTATGACCAAGACTGTCATGTATTCTTTAAGTCAGTTTAAAAATACTGTATATATTTCCTGTGATCTTCTGTAGGAGTAAAGTAGTGTAAAGTACAATAAAGTACTTGCTTTATCAGTGTACCTATTAAGAGATAATTAATCTTTGGCCTTCTAAGTGCATACAAAGAAAGATGTTCAGTTAGGCCCTTTAAAGTATAAAGAGAAATACAAGTACACATTGTCTGGAAAGTAAATTTAACAAAATAAAAATTAGATACAAATGCTTGAAAAAAAAAACCTATTCAGCTCAGGATACATTCAGCTGTCTTTTCTGCAAGGGTATGATTGTTTTCAAAGAACAGAGAAATACTGTATAACTGGTTAGAAATCTTGAATTATTTATTCATAAAGATCTAGATATTATCTGCTGAGAATGAAGTACAAATGCCTCCAAGATAGAAAGGCTGCAAGTTGCACCATGAGTATTTAAGTTTGTAAGACGTATTTGCAATGGTATAGTAGTAAAATATTTTTGAGCACATAGCCATTTTTGACAGCATCAAAAATGAGTAGAGATACTATATTTCAGTATCTACACAGAAGAAAATTCAGATAAGTGAATATATTTAATCTTTATTTTAGTGTCTATCTCTGCAGGCTTGGTTGCATTGAAATAAAAATTCTGAATTAAGCACTAAGATGAGCTTAGAAATAGTGCTTTAAAGTCCTTAACAGGCTAGATTGATTCAGGCCCTTCAAAAACAACATGTGAATAGCAACAGGACATAGCAATGCCCTCATTGTTTCTCTGATGACTTATCAAAATCTGTTACAGTATGCAAAACCTAATCATGGCTGGCCTTGGAAAACAAGGAGGGGGTATTGTAAAGAAACAGCTTGAGTGGGAGAGGGAATGGGGAAAATAAGGTCCTTCCAGCACGCTCTTTACCACAAGTGAAACAGGTTGTCATTAAATGACAAGTATAATGTTTATGATTAAAAAGGATTATTGTTGCCTAATCAATCAGCATTCAAAAAGTTTATAGGAAATAAGAAAATGCACACACTGAATTAGGATAATCTTGAGATAAAAATATTTAGGAAAGGAATAAATAAACCTCCAAAGGTTGAAAGTAGGTGGTTTAGACTAGATATCAGGAAACAATTCTGTACTGTGAGGGTGGTGAGGCATTGGGACAGATTGCCTGGGGCAGTTGTGGATGCCCCATCCCTGGAAGAGTTTAAGGCCATGAGGGCACTGAGTAAACTGATCTAATGGAAGGTGTCCCTGGTGTCCTGGTTTTACCCAAGAACAGGGTTAATATTTTCCAGTAGCTGAGAGGGGGCATGGCCAGACCCAGGTGTTATTGGATACTACCTCATGTCATTGCCAGGGGCAGACAAAAGGGACACTCTGCTCTTTGGCTTCCAGGGAGAAAGAAGTGTGTTCCTTTCAGAGGGAGAAAACCTTGTGGGCGAAATAGTCCAGTGTTGTTTTATTTTACGTTTGTCTTTTATTATATTTTGCAGCTTTTGTTATTAAATTGTTTTCTTATCTCATTGTTGTTTCCAGTAAATTGTTCTTAGCTCTCTACCTTTTGTGCTTTCAGTTGAATGGGGAGGGAAGTAAGCAGCTTGTGGTCTATTGAGTGGGAGTACTAAATTGGAGAAAACCTTTCCTAAACCATTACATGTACGCATGGCAGAGGGGTTGGGACTAGATGATCTTTTAGGTGCCTTCTAATCTAAACCATTCTGTGATTATATGCCTCTGAAATTACTGCTCTACACTCAGTTAATAAGAGAGTACTTAAATGTTGAACAGAATATTACTTCAGAGTCTGAAGTGTTGTAGTAACTAACTCACCTTTTTCACACGCCTTCCCAACTTCTGATGAGGGTTCTGTAGTTTTTGTTGCTTGTTCTTTTGAGTTCTTACTAAAAGCACTTCCTCTAACAGGACATGATGCAGATTTGTCTAGTGGTGTTCTGGAAGCAGCACTGTATGCCCTGTACCCCTATCACTGGGGGAGGGGGTCTGCCTTCTGCTTATTCAGCCTGGGGGAAGAGCTCTTGTCCAGGTACAGCAATCAACAACTTGGATGTCTGGGGAATGTTCTGGATGATTCCAGTGAATTAATTGTTTCTTTATCAGAGGTCACAGTGTATACAGGTACAGGGGTGCACTTGTCAGGGAAATCACGTCGTAATGGTTTTCTAATCTCTTTTGTTCTCATCACAGAAGCAGAAGGCAGCAGAAGCAGCTGCTCTGTTAGTGCTACTTATCATTAATCTTCAGTCAAGGTCTTTCAGTCTTTCTGATATTGTCTTAAAATCTGCTGCAGTGAAAAGGCGAGACTTCTGGAGACAGATACTCTGCCTCAGTCTGCATATTGCTTATTTAAATTTTCAGTCTTGTGTAAAGATATTTGTCTGTCATGATTGATTGTGTGTAAATGTACTTTCAATAGAAATCCATTAGAACTTTAATCCCATAGAGATAAGTGAATATTGCATTATTTTACTATAAAATCAAGTTTACAAGATCACATTTTGTCCATTTCGTTTTTGAAGTCACCGGTAACGCCCTTGTTTAAATTATGAAGGATACATAATATGAGTAGAGATTTACAGGAAAAATAGCACACAATCATTTTTTTCTTCAGTCTTACCAGGGACAGGTATCACAGGAGCCACAGACTCCATCAGCACACTGAGTGTGCGTGGAGTAGTAGTCATGATGTAGCACAAAGTGCTGGCATATGGTGACCTTCAGTGCTCAGTCTTGCACTTTAATGATCAGGGATTGGTGTTTACCGATTGCTGCGTTGGACTCTGTGTGTGTGCTATGTCTATATATCTATACATAGCTTCTGCAGACATTTATTTTGCTTCAGCAGTAGCTAATGACAACACACAGAAGGATCTGTCTTAGACAAGTATCAAAAGCAATATGCGTCCCATATGCATGAAGCTTGCAGGCTAAAGCAAAGCCTTTAGTGTTACTTTGGCAGTCATTTTTGGCAGAAAAAATTCCCAAATCATAAGATGCCTGAAAGTTAAATACAACAGTTGAGTTAGAGAGTTTTATGGCAAGGAATAGGAGGTCTTGTGAAATGTAGCATGTTGTGAAGCAACATATATTTTGCTATTGCTTGTTGAAAATAACAAGCACATTACAGGCATTAATGAAATTGAATCACAAAATACTTTCCCCTAAGGGGCTAAATGCATTTTGGGGTTTATGAACACTGTACTTCCTCAGCCTTAATTGACAGGCAACATTACTTTTATCTGCTAGTTTTAGTGAAAATTTACTTAAAAAACAAACATGGGCAAATAGGTGGATAGGGAAAGTAAAAAGTCCTCTCCTTCCCTTTTCAGAAACACCAAAAAAGTCCTGACTGTACCTCAATGGATTATATCTTTGTGTATGTGTTTATTAATTTTGCACACATTTATACAAGTATCATCTTTGGGTTTGCTATTTTTAATTAAAAATCTATTTGCCTTTCCTATTGGCCTGACGTGACACAGCATCCCATGCAGTCCTGATGGCAGCTCAGTAGGATACCACAGACTCCCCAGCAGAGCAAATGCCAACTCACGCCCGCAGGCAGATGGGAAAGTAAAACATGCATGTTATTTCCAAACCACTTAAAATAATAACTTCCCTTACAGCATCAGATGAAAACATATTAAAGAAAATCTGTCTTTTTCCACATTTGGATAAATATGTTCTGTAAGACCAATTATGTTGAGTAATGTATTTGAACAAATATGCAGCAATTTGGACATTTTGTTGAGTGTATCTGCGGTGACTACCAATCACATCAAAGCCATATTGGTAGCAATCTTCTTTATTATTCCTCTTGCTTAAAAAGAAATTCAGATTCAAAAACATGAAAGCTGAAGAAAATATTTGGCACAATCTTTTCTTTTTCTAACCTATTTTGTATATTCAGTTAAAGCCTAACCAGTTACTGCTCACAAGATACTTTAAACTGATGGCAGCATGTCTGACCTTAGTATCATCCTTGTGTCATGTTTCAGTTGGGATTGGAAACTAATTTTTTAAATATAATAAAACCAAATCAAATGCAAAAAATAAGTAAAAAAAATCAAACCAACCAACTAAAAAAAACCACACATCAAAATTGGCTGTTCTGCTTCCGTCCCAAGAGAATGTGCCTTTACTTTGCTAAGATGCAGAAGAGCCGTCTATAAAACCAGGCATCTGCCATACCATTATTTTGCTACTTGCAGATTAAAACAATTTTTCAGACTTTTCTGTTGCTATTCATCACAAAGAACTTTTTTTTTTCAGTGTATATTTGCCGTGTTTTTGTAAAGATTCAGTTCCTTTAGAAGTAGTTTGGCTTACCACGTGATACAGAAATAAAATATAGATAACACATAATTAGTTGAATGATGCCAAAGCACTGCCAAAGATAGATTGTAAACTGTATTCAGTGTGGGCATCCACTGCTGAAGAAACAGAATATATATATATGTTTATAGAAAGTAATTGAACTTATAAACTTCCATCTTGCTTCCTATGCTGTCAAAATTATTATCGTTAGAAATAGAAGTGATGAAAATATAAATCTTTGTTTATCTGGCATTTAAATTTTAAGAGATGGATTCCTCTGGACTTCTGACGATATACTGAAGTGGAAAAGTAGGCAGTTGAGGGGGGTTTGTTGTTGCTCTTTCTACTTTACATCATGCATAGAGTGCAATCAGTTGAAAATATTTTATTCGACTTCTTATGCATACGCAGTATGGTTGTTTCTATTCATTTGACACTTTCTCCATTTCTTTTCTTCCTAAAGATAGTTTGCTTCTCAGCTCTAAGAAAGGGCTAATGGTAGTCTGTATGGGACATTAATTAGAGTATAGATATGTAACAATATTTTCAGACTGGGTTAGTGATCAACATGAACTTAGAGGCGTAGGCCTCAAAGAGGTGGTCACAGGATTCACTTCATCATAAAACTCCAATATTTTTATGATGTCTGGGCACTTCAGTTTCTAATTAATTTTTCAATATGTTGGGATTATATGCCAGTGGAATATTCACTCTTTAATAAAATTTAATTTTATTTCTGTAACCTTATAATCATAATAGAAAAAGAAAAATCTGTAATCATTATTTTGTCACCATAGCAATCCTAGCTGGAAAAGACTTTAAGTTAAAGAAATTATATCTGCATTATTATTGGAAAAGTTCTACTAATCTGATTTTATCTACTAATCTGAAATGGTGATTGTGCAACCTGCCTTCTCCAGTGCTTGACTACCAGGGTTTTTTCATCATGTCTAACCAGAATCTTTCTTGTTGCAATCTAAACTAGTTATTGCCTTCTTTTTGAAAAAGAGTTAA
Source organism: Zonotrichia albicollis (assembly GCF_047830755.1). Taxonomy (NCBI): domain Eukaryota; kingdom Metazoa; phylum Chordata; class Aves; order Passeriformes; family Passerellidae; genus Zonotrichia; species Zonotrichia albicollis. The sequence goes on from NC_133819.1 coordinate 92,584,500, forward strand.
GATTATTCTTGCTGCCTTTATGAAAGGAGGCTTTTATATTAAACACTCCTATTAGATCCCCTATAAAGCCCAATTTTTTGTTAAAGTTTTTTTTTCTGGACCTCTCGTCCTTTCTCGTACTCATCTCTGGACACACAGTCTTTGGTCCACAGCTTCATTAAAGTGTTATTCCCTAAGCTGAACCAATGTGTTTTTCAGCCAAAATATTAATTTCCTGTTTTATGTTTGTGCAACTGATTATTTTTGCCTGACAATTTGATAGCTTGCCCATTCTTCAATTGAATTCCTGATTTAGTTGCAAGCTTCTGCTTCATTTTGTTGAGATTTTGCTTATTAGTTCTAATTTTGAGGTTTAATTTGCTTACCAGCCATCTTTACCTAGTGCTCTCTGTTGATTTAATGTCCATGATCTGTGTTCAAAGGCTATGGAATAGTTTAAGTGATAATCCTATACTCAGACAAAGACAGAATTCCAGAATTCCACTCCCTGTCCCTCTGAATTAGCTTTGCTTATTGAGAAGAGGCCACTGAGAAGTCTGGTTTGCCAATTTCTCTGCATGAAAGGCATTTCTGGAATGTGAAACACTTAAAGCTGGAAACAAAAATGCCAACAAGCATCAAGAAACATGCTGGCTTTTGAAGAAATATGCAAGAATATCCTCGAGGGGTCCAGAAACATAATAAGTTTGTGACCATTTTCAGCTCTCTTATTCTGTGTTCAGCTAATTAGTACAGCTTGAACCACCAAGAAATGTTTGAATTTTGACCCTGTCATTACCCTTGTAAAGGAAACAACATCATAAATCCCAGAGAATTAGCTCAGCACTCTGACCAACAGCAGAAGTGCAAGGGGAAATATGGTAATAGGATGGGCGCTCAACCCTGCAGGGTCTGAGTCCACAACTGAGCATGACACTTAAAGGTTTCGTATTCAGAGGTGAGAGATGATAATAATTTTTGGTCCAGAAAGGTTGACCTTCAAAGAAAGGTCTTAAGACCTGAAGCTGTTCATGGAAGTGTCAGAAGGAGGAAGGCAGAGAGGCTTCAAGCATGAAGAAACTGACTGTCAGGAGGAAGAGCAGAAGCAGGATCATTCCTCCACTGCAGTGAGAAGGGAACAATTTGCCAACTTTATGGTTTGTCAGACTGTCTAAGGAGATAGAGCGGTTTGTCTGCCAGGAGAGCTGACATCCCTTCCAGCCGAGTGTAAGATTCTCTGACTTGCTTCTCTTACACTGTTCTCCAGTACCTGAGTTCATTCCTTCTTATTCCTTCACATTTAAAGGCTCTTTCTGAGCTTCTTTTCCTTTTGTAGATGCATATACATAACGATTTTATTCTTTTCCATCATGGAAAAATACTTTTTTAAACCTCTGGCCTCATTTAACAGGAAGTCTGCAATCACTGTTTTATATTCTCCAGGAATTATTTTTTCTGATTATCTCCCAAACAATTTTGGCTTTGTGTGCTGTATGAAGTTCCATTCACATCAAGGAAATACAAACAACAGGTTCTTTACTCCATCTTCACTCTTGCACAGAATTTGTTAAACCTGCTAGTATTTTTCTTATACTATCCTGGTTCTTGAGTTATCATTTAATTTCTTCCTCCTGTGTCTCATTTATTGTCTCATTCCTCCAGTAGGTGGAAAATTTCAGCTTTCTTCTAGACATATTTTTCAGGTGGTGTTGTCTGTAGCTTTTATACTGACGGTACACATATCTATATGGATCTGTTCTAAGTCTATTAAGTTAGACTCTCTAGGGGTTTTTCTAGCAGTACCTAAGAAATAAGGTGACAAGAAGAAGCTTAAACTTAATTCTAGTGATATTAGAAATGTCAGATAATTTTTTTCCCAAGCAAGTGTTGTTCCCTGTTTTCCTCCCCAACTTCTCTCAGCCAAAGGAGAGGATGGTAGTCATGACTGAAATCCTCCTGTGGAAGATGTATTAGTGTATGTTCTGCTGAGTATAATGTTGCGATTTTCCTCAATCTTCTTAATCACCACATGAATTCATGGTTCTAGATTCAAGATCACAGCTGGCTGCTGCGGAAGGCTCATTGCAAACCAAATGGCGAGCTAGCAGCCAAATCTCTCTCTCTCTTCTTGACATAACCAGTTAACTGATAGACTCTCCAAGGCAGCAGAAACACAATGATGATGTGAAACAACGTGTTATAACAATTTTGTGGGATAATTCAAACATGACATAGCATATGCTTCTCATGTTGGATATAGGAAGGCTATGAGCACCTAAAACAAAAGCTTTAGAAGCTGAATTTTCAAAGGCTCTCTTTTTACAGTTGGCTGGTGTGTCCCTACTTATTTCTGGCACCAATGCTTCTACTTGTACACAGGCCTGGACCTCTGTGACCTGAGAGTTGTCACATGTGGCTCCTGCTTAAACCTGACTTTTGGCATAAATGTCCCGACAGCTGTGACTAGAAGTTGTGAAGCTGTGAAAGTGTCCACCACTAATGTCCATCAGTGTGTCATCTAATTGTGGCTTCCAAAATTTCTTCCAAGATACAAAAAGAGGAGCAGAGTGAGCAAAGAAAGGGAGGTATGAAACCTTGCATGGCTTGTGATGACCTTTTTTGCTGCAGTACACCCTTCCTTGATGTAGTGTGGCATTCACATTCTCTGAAAAAATTCCTTCACCCAGAGTTTTTCTCCTGGGAAGCTGAAAGGCAGTGAGAGAAGCCTCAGAGAAAATGAAAACAGTTCTGATCTCATTTGCTTCTCCTGTGTTGTGCTCGTGTGGAATGTGTTTGGAGATTGTTTACCCAAAGGTGTTTGCTTCATTGGATTCCAGTGTGATTTGACTCACTGGCCAATTGGGGCCAAGCTGTGGCAGGACTCTGGAAAGAGTCACAAGTTTTCAATATTATCTTTTTAGCATTCTGTAAGTATATTTTCTGTATTTTTTAGTATAGTATAGCATTCTTTAATATAATATGGTATAATAAAGTAATAAATTAGCCTTCTGAGAACATAGAGTCATTCTCTCCCCTCATCAGTGGACCTGCATTTACAATAATGTAGTTGTGGTCTTGTCATTACAGTGATAGCCCAGATGGCGTGAGGGGAAGAGGAGAATGCTTGGTATTGAAGAGGGGTGTACATCCTGGGAATTCTGCGTTCTAGGCTGTCCTTACAGGGGATAGCTATAATCTGGGCAGGAGGGCAAAGTTGCATACCTGCTTTTCCTGCTTGTCATTTCCCTCTGGCTACTGACAGTTAAACAAATTGGCTCCCTGAGGTGCCTGACTCTTCTCACATGCTGCCTGCTGAAAGCCAAAGGCCATTTATATGTTCTGTGCCACGTACTGGCACAACAGGATTAGCAACTGCTAGTCTGAAGGCATCCATTTCTTTTTTTCCTGGGTCTCCCAAAAGCATTTCTGAAAACACTGCAAAGGAGGAGAAACAGAATTGTTCCTGACTGAGGGTCTTCCATTTTGCTGTGATTTCTTGCGACCTCAACATATTCTTCAGGACTTAGAATTGCTTTGAAATGACAATAATTTGTGGTTGAATCTGAAAGAGCCACCGATGCAGGCTTTGGGGGAGGTGTGAAGAAAGCAGACTCTCTCAGCTGCCAACCCTGCAGGATTCAACATACTGGTTCAGTGAGCTCACAAACAGGATACTGTCCATGGAGGGATGTTCTTTTATTTCAGTAAGAAATACCTCTCTGAAATCTAGGTAAATTATTTAGAAAGACAGGCATTAACTTGCAATTAAATTTTATTATTTAGCTAAGAGGAAAGAAACCCAGCACACTTTAAATTTTTTAAAATTATTGAAACATAGACATTAGGTTTGTAATTTGGTGACTGGTGAAAAGCCAAAATTCATATTCACACTAGCTTGTTAATTAGGGACTTATTATTAGTAAGTGATTAACAAACTTAGTTGAGTCATCACCCACAAGCTGGTTGGTGGGTACATGCCATCATATCCTCATTTGTACCCACACTCCCTCATTTTCAACCCCTCATTGTTAGCTACTACTGGCCCTGGAGGCATGGACTGAGCTGTCAGTCCTCAGGATTTAGTTGCTACATTTGTGATATTAGGAGTTTTACTTAACACCATGATTCCTGCATTGTTGTTGTTATACAATGAATCTCCATCCTCCCTGCAGAAATAAATTCTTGGGATTTTTTTTTCCTCTTAAATAAGTAGGTCAAGTAAAACTATGAGCCTTATAGAACAAGTGAAAAAATATATGTCTCTCTGTTTGCTTTTTAGTGTTATTTTAATTGAAGAAGTGGGTTTTTTTGATGCTAGATATTGATAGTACTATAATAATTACTGATGGTTTATTGATAAACAGGATTTGTTTACCTGCCATCTGCAGTGGTAGACAATTTGCAATAGATTATCTGCTAAAATGGCTTCTTTTAGGTAATACTTCTGTTAAAGATAAATTCTTGGCTTTTTTAATGCCACTCAAGATTCATCCCTTGTAAATCACAGGAAGAATTTTGCTATAGCCACAGAGAGACTGTAGCCTGTCTTTAGAGATAGTTTCTCTTTGTTTAAATGTCCCTCTGAATTGCAGTTGGACACGCTTCACTGGTATTGCATCAGTGCCATGCCCATCCATCCATTTCGGGGGGGATTGGCTCTGTGGCAAAGTTCATCAGTCATTTCTACCATCACAGCTTGATATGATTTGTACTAGTCTAATTGAGTCACAATTTCAGCTAATAATGATTGATACAAGCTTTTTATCATTGTGAGAGGAGGATGTATGACCTTTTAATCTATTCCTCTGCTTTTTGAAAAAGTTGGTTTCCAGTTATTAACATCATGTAAACATTAAACTTCATGAAGAAAAGTAAAAAGAGATGGAAATGTGTGTTCATTTACATGTCTTCTTTTAGTCATTGTGAATATAACATTTTAATATAAAACTGCCAAGTAAATGCTGCTCTTCAAATTTTTTTGAGGGAAACTGGTAGGCCCTCTGCAGATTCAGTTGCAACTTGCTCACTTTTGAACTCCCTATTTTAATCTTTATCTCCCTCAGCATCAATATTAATCTTTTGTCCCTCTGTATTCAGCACTGTGGAAGCTGCAGCTCAAATCCTGTTCAATTTGGGCCCCTCACAACAACAAAGACATTGGGATGCTGAAATATGTCCAGAGAAGGGCAGTGGAGGTGGTGAAGGATCTGGAGAACAAGTCTCATGAGGAGTGGCTGAGGGAGCTGGGGCTGTTTAACCTGCAGGAAAAGACAGTGAGGTGGCATCTTATCAGTCTCTACAACTACCTGAGAGGAGGTGGTGGCCAGGTGGGAGTCTGTCTCTTCTCCAGGTAACAAGCAACAGCACACAAGGAAATGCTGTGAGATTGTGACAGAGAAGGTTTAATTGGATATTGGAAAAAATTTCTTCACTGAAAGGGTGGTCAGGCACTGAAACAGACTGTCCAGGGAAGTAGTGGAATCACCATCTCTGGAACTGGTCAAGAGATGTGTGGATACAGCACTTGGGGACATGGTTTAGTGGTGAACATAGTGATCGTGCTAGGTTAACAGGTGGAATTTATGATCTTAGAGGTCTTTTCCAACCTTAATGTTTCTATGAGTTCAGAACTACCATTATACCAGTGGTTTGCCAGATCCTGATATACCTTACAGTGATTTTTCTCCTGATGGGAGTAAAGAAAAAAGATAAATTTTCTCTTCTGAGGCTATCTGGTTCTTGAAGCATTACCTTTAAAAAATTCTGTCACTGTAGTAGGACATAAAAGAGCGTATAGTTTTTATTTAGAATGGCCACTGTCAGTACATTCAGTTGTTTCTCCAGCTAACAGGACCTCAGGAAAGTACTGGTAGTCTTTAAGGTATGTGAACACACAGGACTGCAGCCCTCTGGTTCTAAAACTGCGATGTAATATAAAATTCTCAAAAGCATATTTTACACATTAAATATTATCTGTGGGGTGCTTCTACTAGCCTTTAAGCCTTATTACCTATTTATCCATTGTGTTATTATAATCCATAGGGCTGGGGTGGCTGTCATCATCTTAAAATGTAGCACAAGCCAGTTCTTTCGCTGCACTATTCGCATTTCCATTCTGGTGTGTCTGAATCATTGTACTACGCGAGTGCCTTTTTCATACTTAAAAATAGACTCAATAACCATCTTCCTTCTCTGCCTTTCGTTTTACAACTGCAGTAGCAGCTACATTTCCTGTCTCAATAGCACTTATGAAGCAATTAGGCAAATTTAGGACAGATTTTGCTACTGAATGCTAGACAGATTTCTCTTTATCCTCACTAGAACTTGTGCATGGACAGATTATACCCTAATGGCCTAGTTCTATATCTGCCCCTGCAAGAAGCACTCTTCTCATTTTACACATGGGCCATTTGATTTGGTGCCACAAAATGAAATTGATGGATCCTCTAATTGGTCACTTGTAATTAATTAGTTTAAAAAATAATTTATCTTTTTCTGTCTTGTATCTTCTGTAGTCTTCAACGACTACTGCTTGTGGTTACACAGCTGAAGGAAATTATTACCAGGCAAATTGTGGACCTATGGGAGGAGGTCCAGAAGAGGGCCATAAAGATGATCAGGAGGCTGGAACAGCTCTCCTGTGAACACAGGCTGAAAGATTATAGCCTGGAGAATCTGAGATCCAGTGAGATCTCATTGCAGTCTTCCAGACATGAAGCACAAGGGGAAGAGTGACTTTTTACATGGGCACATAGTGGTAACAGTTTTAAACTAAAAGGGAAAATATTTGGATTAGATGTTAGAAAGAAAATATTCACTCTGAGGACGGTAAAGCACTAGAGTGGGTTGCCCACAGGAGCTCTGTCTCTGGGAGTGTTCAAGGCCAGACAGGGTGGGGCTTTGAGCAACATGGTCTAGTGGGTGGCATCTCTGGCTGTGGGAGTGTGGGTTGGAACCAGATTTTTATAGTTCCTTCCAAACAAGCTTATTCTACAAAATTAGAAAGATTTATGAAAAGTAAAATGAAAATATTTGGGAAAAAAACCCAAAATGGCTCCATAAGTAACATTTTTTTTTAGTATTTCTGTAAAATCCCAGTGTTTCAATTAAGTTGAGGGATAAAATAGGCCTTTTTTTAAAATCAGGTAAAGTCAAGAAATCTTACCTACAACCATGATTAAGTGCATATTAACGAAGTTAAACTTATAAAATATAAGTATAATATATATTATAGAAATATGTATAACTTATATAAATAAAAAAATTTAAAAGGCACATCAATTGTAACAGTCCATTGCTGTATTTATGTCCATTACTAAATAGCAAAGATAATTATTCTGATTTACATCAGAATACCCCCCAAAATAAACTATTACTTAGACCATCCCTATAAATTTCTTCCTTCATAATAGCAATGAATATCAATATTCCACCTCCCCTCTGTTCACACATATTGTATTACTGAAAAGGGCTTTCTTGCTGAATTACAGAGAAAAGAAGTACTTTTGAAAGGAGCAGTTGTGCAGGAAGGATTCATTGTGCAAAATTGTGTGTTTCAGAACTGGTAACAAAAATTTCTGCCATAGACATAGGGCTTGAGTCACCTGTGACTATAAAACACCAGGATGATGTGTATGCAAACACAATTAAGTTTAGTCATGGCAAGGGGGTCTTGATTGGAACAAGTACCATAGTACAAGATATGGGTAATACCTCATTAAATAATTAGAACATTCTGCAAAAATCTGGCCAAAATGTTCACACCATTCAAACAGGAGCAGTCCAAAGGAGATGAATAAGAGAATGAGGGATTCCTGAGGGGAAAATGTTATAACTTGTTTAGTGAAATGATGATGAGAAAGTACATGAGTATTTTCCAGCTAGCTTTGATGCTCGTTATTTTTCTGTTCAAAGACCAAATGCATGTACAGTATTCATGGAGCATTTAGATTTGAAGGTTTTAAAAAGTTTTTACACATCCAAAGAGTGAAGCTCTGAGATGACCTACATCGAGGGAGGTTGTGAGGGCAGAGAGATTGGAAATACTTATTGGCTGTGTGCAGGCTCTGTAACTATGTTTATATGAGGAAAACAAGTGTGCATGTGCACAAATATATGTATAATGTGTGTATTCCCTGTATATGGAATACCTGTCCAGCCTTGCTATTGGCTGGACCTGGGGGCACAGAGCTGGGGCAGCCTCTCCTCTGCCGGGCCACCAGATTCAACAGCTCTAATAAAGGTCATTAGGAATTTCACAGGATAAATCCCCTGTTTCTGTGTAGGTCAAGGGCATTGGCAGCGTTTCTTGTCTTCCTATGCCCTCATTTTGTGGTACATCATTGCTGAGTCAAAAGGGGTTTTACCACAAGTTTTCAGCTTAATGAAGTGTGTAGGGAATAGTCTGTGGATTTGGTTCATTGGAGCACGTGTTCTCCAGATTCTTCTTACTGTGTGGTATCCTGCAATTGCTGGAATGGGGCTTGATGAACAAGGTCTAATTTTATATGGCAGTGGGCAGATTATACTGACTACACGCCACAAACTGGAAGTGTTTTCCTTCTAGGTAGTTGGATTGCTTGAACTTTTTGTGTTGATCTTGTGCATAAGCTCTGGAAAGCAACAGAAAAGAAATGTTTGACCCCTTCTTGTCTTGGTATTCAGAACAAAAAATGTTCCTAGACTTGGCTCTTGTATTGCCATACCTCAGCAGTAGAGGACAAACTTCTCTCCTGCTGGAGTACAGAGAACACTCCCATTCATACAAAGCAGCATGACCTTCATCCTGCAGAACTCCATTCTTGATTCACATTCAACTCTGTGAACTACTATATGCTCAGATATTTTAATTTCCCCATGCAAGACTAACAAATTGGGGTTTTACTGGTTTTTTTTTGTTATTATTTAATTTGGTGGGTTTCATTGTTCTGAAATGTATAAAGGTTTTTTAATTTCATCTTAGTAAATTTCATCTTCTTTTCTCCAGAGTAATTTTCGCATTTACCATTGTTCTGAATTATTCCACTGCATTTGTGTATCTTAGATCCCCTCTTATCTGTTATCTGCAAGTGTAATAGTTTACATGTTGTTTCATCATTCAGTCCATAAGATAGCACAGCTGGAAAAGACTGTATGTAAGCAGCATAAACTGTATGATGTCACATGAAATTTTCATAGCAAATTTTCTTTTGCACTTTCCTAGTGGTTTTTAACAACTGGATAGTGGTTCAATCTGCTTAGGATGTTTGTTAGCTTGCTTACAAAACATCATAAGATGGTGTCAAAAACCTTGTTAAAAACAAGATATGCCACTCCCTCACTCCCCTTGTTTTTCCTTCAGATACAAAGATTGTTTTCTATCAAAAAGGATGATCTGACTGGTTTAGCATGATTTGCCCTTTATGTTTATGATGAAGTCAGCAGTGAAGCATGAAGAAAAATAAATTGAAAACAGTCAGTTATGCACTAAAATTGTGTCCTTCAACATCTGTCTAAATTTTTGGAAATCAAAATTGACTTTAGCCGTGCTTTTTATAAGATATCTCAAAGCACTAGTGTTAATGTCATATATCTAGAGGTATATAATATATAAAATCCAAAGCAAGCTAAACAAAGGCTTGTAGAAGAAAATTCTTAACCATTTTCCAAATGAAATGAGGAAATGACATGTAATACATTTTTTTTTATATTAAGAAAAGTTAAAGTAAATAATTTCACTTAAATTCTTTAGAGAGAAATTTGTCTTCTGCCAATGCAAAACATAAAAAATTTTCAAAATTTCCTCCATGGAATTAGCAGATACAATTAAATTTGAAGTTAAGGAAAGATTTGGCAGGCTCTTCTCTTGATCGGTAGTAGAATAATGTTTAAATATGCTTCTATATTATAGGATTAATATACTTCTATATAATAGGATTCAGGGATTGAATTGCACTGTATTTTTCATATTACATTACTTTTGAAAATTATGGCACTGTAGTATTTCCTTGGACATCTCTTTATTGAGACATCATGAAGCAAATCTACATGTTTATAAGGCTTAGAGCATTTTGCTTTTTATTTTTAATTTAGATTTAAAAATAAACAACCCAAAACAGATGTCTTCATAACTAATGACAATGATGTCAGAACTAAAATGTTCTACTCAGTCTCTCTGCTGCAATAAATGTATTTTCCAGCATTCAGAAGCAGAGCTGTTGTGTGCTCAGCGTCCTGCATTCACTGCGGTGTAGCTTTCAATATTTTCACATTGCTTAAAATCTCCGTGACTTTATTCGCATGGTGCTGAGCTTGAGCTAACATACCCTGCTGGGGGACTTAGCTGCAGCACAGAGCTCTGGCAGAATATCTCCTGGCATTGTAAGAATGACTTGTTGAACTCTGTACATGTTGTTGACATAGCAGTGCCGTTTTGAAGTTCTGACAAATGCTTCCACAGCTGTAGGTAGTATCGGGCACTTGGTTATTATTAGGAAATTTGCCAACATGTTGGGAATGTTTGTATGCGCAGTGACTGCAGCCAAAGGTACTCTTTGTTGTTAGGCACAACAAAGAAATGGTCCTAAAAGTTCTTAAGTCTCCCATTACTATAACCCTAGCTGACTGTGGAAGCTAATAGCATTGGCAAAAGCTCCTTACGAATTACAAGCAACACCCATATGCCAACGTTTGTTGCTAAGTGAAATAAATTCTTACTAGCACCACCAAGTTTCTGGAACTGCTTGTTACAGCTGTGAGCCCCGAAGTCGGTGATTAATGTCAGCTGCAAGCATTGCCAGATGCCTGACAGAGCTTGTAAGAGCCAGGAATGCTGAACAGCAGGGCTCCTGAGGGCTGGGAGCATTGTTGGCTTCCCAGCAATAAACGTAACAGCCACACGTCCTGAAATGCAGGAGTCACAGCATCTTCTCTTTTGTCCATTTTTGCTTGGCTCTGGTGAAATCTAATTGCCAAGATGAAACCTGAGGGATTTTAGAATGTCGATATAGTTATTTTTGCTGGTAAGCTTCCTTATGAGAATTTATTAATTTATTTTTAATATAGTTTACAGGTGTCCATGCATTTTCAAGAAAGAAGGGGGCTGGATTCTGAATGCAGCCATGTTCATTTATTGTCTGAGGGTGGAGATGGACTTTTACAGAACCACCTCTAAAATTCTTATACTGGGAGCAATTCCATGCTATTTCCTGTCTCATTATAATTGAAAGCTGCCTAAAGACTAGAGATTTAACTTCAACTAAAAATTGCCAGAGTTGTCTCACTGTGCCAGCAAGTTGCACCCTTTGCTTGTGTTCTCTTTGAGAAGTTGCAGTGAGTATAGGAAGAACTAGTAATGAATCATAAGCCTTTAAAGACCTGAATTTGTATGCATATAAAAGGTCAGTGGATAGGCCAGTTGTCCTACAGTATTTTAAATGTCATGCTGCTACACAGGTGTCCTAAGGCACTTGTATCATAGAATCATAGAATTGTGAAGGTTGGAAAAGACCTCTTCATCAAGTCAGCTGTTATCCCATCACCTCCAGGTTCACCACTAAACTATCTCCAGTAATTAAAACACCTCTAACATTGCCAGTGGGTTACATAAAATTAATAATTAATCTAAGATTGTAACAGTTTAAAACCCAGTATTTACCCATGAACATCTACCTTTTTGTTAGTAGAAGGAATATTTCCACTGTCTGCCAAAATTGTGTTACTAATCTTTGGGCTGCTAGGCAGCTGTACTCAGATCTTGCAATCCTGACCTTCTTATCAAATACACAGAATAAGATTACAAGTACTCTGTATTGCTTAGGCAGTTAAGATGGTGCTGGTCATGAGCTCCTCTGAACTTTTACTAAGACAGTAATTTATTCACTCTGTTTTCTAAGTAAAAACTAGGCAGCACAAAATGAAACATGAAAGCAGCAAATTCGAAATCAAATGGAAGACCTGATTCCTCAACCTGAGCTTAATCTATTCATCTCTGCTGTGGATTATTATGTGGGCCAAATATTGATGCCTTCAAAAAGTAGTTGAACTCAATAAATTCATGGAAGGGAAAAATAAAAGGTGTGACGAATATTAAATCCAAAGGCAACAGAAATATCCAAATAAATTACTGAGATGCAAATTTCTGGAGGTTGGGAATTTCCTTTGCAAATATCTCTAGCAGTGGCTGAGAGCAGATATTTAAGAGCACAGAGACCTAGGAGAGAGCAGACCCAGAGGTGAAGGAAGCAACAGTGTGCATCTTTGCTTTGACCTGGTGATGGCCATTTCTCCGACATGCTGAGCTTTTTCAAACTGGAGCGTGTATCTCGGGCAAAGTGGATCCCTGCGTAGGTGTTTGCCTTCCTTTGAGAATAACTTGATTGAATTAATTTGAATGAACAAATTTGAATGTTGTGTGGATTTTCCCCATTCATCTCCTCAGACTGTCAGCTCTCAAGCCTTCGTGAAGAGGAGTGAAGCGATAACAAATTTATGGCTGATTATCTTGAGTGAAATCTAAAGCTACTCTCTTATCTGCAACTCTTAGATGCATGGCAGCTTCTGAGTGCAGAAGCAATGAGAGAGCTGCAGTTGTAGGATTTGTGAATTTGCATTTGTGAAATCATGTGTTTGAATTATGTGACTCAAGTAACACTGTTTTTTAATGACAGACATTTAAATAATGAGACAGTAAGATGGCTATCTGAACCTGGAATACTGCACAGTAACTGCATATACAGTTCCTAGCCCCCCCAAAAAAACTGAAGTGGCCTCTTACTCTTTGAAAGCTGTTGTGAAGCTTCTGAGCTGTGCCCTTCTGAAATAAGCACCCAGAAACCATAAATACCCAGAAGCTGTAGTATTCCTTTTGGAGATGTTGCCCTTCTCTGCCACTCCCTGACTAACTCACTTCCAGCAGCTACACTGACCTGAGTCCTGTGGGCTCAGAACTTGAATAAATGCATGGTTTTATTGGCAGTGAGAGATAGAGGCTCTCAACACAGGAAGATTGTGCATCTGTCTTTATGCATAGCTTATGCGATCTCAATAATATCAATAAGTAATGGTATCAAAATTTCTGAATTATTGTAATGTCTATGTGAATACAAAAAAAAAAAATCCTCTCCATCAACAGTAAGACATTCCATTTTTATTTGACCAGTAACTTGAATGTAGGCATCTAGCACTAAAGGACTTGAGACAACTGCTATTTGAATGATGTCCTGGCAACAAAATAATATCCAGTTTAGGGATTGAGAGTATAATAGTTCCTTTTTTTTTTTTTTTTTTGGATCCATTAATTCAAAACACTTCCAGATCTCATATTTTTGAGACTTCATTTTGCTTCTTTGGTTGACTCCTGCTACTTTTTGGTGGCTCTTATCATTCCCAGCCAACCTTCATAGCACTGGTGCACCATTTTGTGCAAAGAATAGTGAGAAAGCCTTCTACCTATCTGCCTCTCTTGCATATTTAGCTGGTTGTCAGTGGAGATAATGGTTTCTGAATCACCAAACCAAAAATCATCAGATTTGTGTGCAGTGTCTGTCCAGTGTCCTTTTCCTCACAATTTCACCCACTGCTTCTGCAAAGCCTTGCAGCTTAATAAAGAAAGTGTTATGTAAAAGTTGTTGCCTCTTCTCCTTGATTTAGTAATTTAAAATATATTTCTTGTTGTATTTCAGCTGTGTTGCACTTATTTTTTATCAAGCAGGACTCGCAGAAAATGAACAGCAGAGAGTGAGTGCTCTACCTCATGACTGTGAGAGCTCAAGTGCCATGCAGTAGTGAGGATATAGCAGGGTCTTGGTCCAACTGCAGCCTTGGTTGTGTGGATGGATGTAAAAAATCCCAAAAGGAGCAGCTGAAATTATGTGGGCATTGTTTTGTATGGCCGTTGCTTGAGATTTAAGGTAAATGACATTGTTGGTCATAGAGGGAGGTTATATTGGTGTGGCATGTGATGGCATTACGTGCTTAATGGCACTGCAAAAAAATGACTGGCTCAAATGGCAGCTCTTACTTGACAAATTAAACAGCTTCCCCATCAGTTGCTTTGGATACTTTATGTACCAGTGGAAGTATTATGCTATGATGAAATATGTGCAAAGAACAAGGTTAAGACTGTTTTGAAACACCTGACTTGAATCTCAAGTGCATTTAAGGTTGAGAGAACTTGCAGTGAAAATTCAGTTATCTAAAGACTTAGCAATATGGTAAGACATTTACAGTGAAGATATGGAACCACTTGAAAATTCTGTGATTTCTTTTACTATGATTTCTGAAGAATTAAGGCACTGTCAGATTTGCTAACCATTTAGTTTAACCTTTTAAAGAGATCAAATACCTTAAAATCCTCAGGGGTTAGGAGGCCAAAGTGTCTTCTAGGTGGCTCACTGCTTTCTCACATGCTTTAATATCTATATAGGTCTGATAATTTTTGTGGGATTCATTTAACCAAGTGCATTGTAGGTGGCTGCATCTGATACAGTGACTGTAGTCTCCCACTGGTGCCTACAGTAGTTAGTAGCAGATGCTTCTAGAGAGTGATTCATCTCATCTTGAGGTTTACCCTAGGCAAGTCAATATATGTTATGACATACCAATATAAATCACATCAAATTTGAAGTTTTACACTTTTTAAAATATACTGGGACATAAAATTTCTCACATAAACTTAAGTCTTGGAAAACATATGTTATCCTCTACTCTCAGTCTGTGATGTCCACGTGACACATGTTTTTTAGTGGTTGAAGATCTCTGAAATGCATTCATTGAACACCTGGACATGTAACCCATGTGTGGCTAGATGCTTGTGTTTGCATATATCAGCCCAAGTAGGCACAAAGCCTACCCTTCAGCATATTATAAAAAATAGGCCAAGATTTCTTTTCTTCACTTTATTTGTCCATGCTGTCTGTGCATGTTATGACTGTTGATCTTTTCCTTTGTTTAATTGTTTTTGTTGTTTTTGGTTTTTTTTCCACTACAATGTGTGTTTCTGTGCAGTGAACAACACCTCTCCTGTATTCTCTTGTCCATCTCTCTCATGGTGTGTCATGCAGTCCTTACTGTTGGTAATTTCCTCACAGGGTTTCCTCCCTGCTTTTTATCTGCAGAGTTTTGTTTTGGAATGGGTCAAGAGGTTGTATTCAAGCTGACTGCCTTCTGATCACTCCTTATCTGTGCTCTGGGACATACTTCTCTGTTCAGAGTAACATGAATTTCTTGGTAAGGGAAAAATCAAGAGTCCAGGAAGCTGGAAATTAGGTAAACTATTGGGATGTAGAAACAAAAGCTGCCAAAACCACTGATGAATAGTAGTAGATGAATCTGTTGCTAAACTGGATGAATCTGCTGCTAAACTAATTAAGAGAAGACAAAAAAGAAAAGAATTCCCTATTCATTTCTAATGGTTTCTAATGGTGAACTATCTGCAAAGGCGCCATATGCATATTAGGAAAAGTATCTTCATTTTTACTATAGCTCTGTCAGAGGTAGTCTGTCACTTGTGGTTTTACCTTCTCTTTTCTTATTGGATAAGTGTAAAGATATAACAGGAGTTGTCTCAAAGGTGTAGCTCTCTTTAGTAGTTATATTTAAAGGGGTGAAAACTAAATTTGATGTTAATTTAAGAAACTTAGCTGTTCAACTTCAGAGAATTTCTGAATAGCCTGCTTGTAAGAAAGACTGAATATAACAAATCTTATTTTGTTTTTCACCCAGATGCACAGTGCATTGGTTGTTAGTGCATCTCTTGATAGATATATATATTTGATAAAGCTGGCATTCTTTTAACTGCAGGAGGTACTTAAAAATTCATAGTGAAACTATATTAGCATGAAATGAAGTATAATTCCTCAGGAAAAGCAATACAGATCACCAATTTAATTTCTGAATCGCCAGGTGAATATGAAGTGGAATTGCTCTGGTCACCTGTCACAGATGCTTTCCATTTTCCCTGCTGTCTGTACCATCATGAGTTTGTCCCATTCAGAGTCAGTAAAAATAGCAGACAAGTTCACATTTATCAGGAATATGTCCAAGACCAGTGTTTGAAAAAGACCAGAAATAACTCAATACTACCCAAAATAACAAAAGCCCAAGTCAGTCTGCTGAGACTAAGTTGACAAAGCCATAAGATATGTGGTAAATAACGCAACAAAATAAAAAAAAACCTACCCACACAAATATTAACAACTTGGTCAGAAATGTTGTTTAAAAGTAAATGGCAATTCAGAAAACACTGTGTCACAAATAAGAGAACTGAGAAGAGGCAAGTGACTTCAAAAATCACAACTTATTCACTGCACATAGAAGTGAGTAATAAATAATGAAATACATGATATTGAATTAGGAGAGATGATACTTAAAGCAGCTTCCAAAACTAATAAGCATTACTGAAGTCTAATGCACGCCTGACTTTTCATATACGAGTTCCTCCTCACAAATCAATAAAGCTACTGAAATATTTAAAATTAAACTATATTCTCAAGCACTTTTCTGGCTCAGTGACAAAGATCGAGCACAAAGCTATTCCTTGCATGTGAAAAATTAAGGCTCCATTGGCTTTAGTACTGCATATGGATATGGAGTGATTTAGTTCTGTTTCTATCTCACCTGGAGGGATGTAAGCTATGGAAAGTATTGTAAGAAGACCAGGTTGATAAGGACTGTTTTCAGGAATTGATGGGATCGTAGTGAACAGTTTTATGGAGTAAGTGACAAAAAAGATAATGAGGTCTAGAGAAAACATTCAGCTTTCAGCCTGCAGGAACTAGGGCGATGGCAGCAACTTAGGAAAATGGCTGAGAGATCTAATTGAAGTGTGCATAATCTTAAATGGTGTAGATAATCTTAATGCTTTGTACCCAGCATGCATTCAAAGACCAGGGGCAAGTACTGTACTTAAAATCAAATGCAAGCATAAAGAAACACTTATTAAATTAATAGTAACTGCTGAAGTGACCTGCAAGGCATAGGTATTGAGAAAAACACTTTGAGGATTCCTTGAGCAACAATTAGGTTATGTCCTGCAGCCATCAGCACTGGAAGGAGACATTCATGGCTTCTTCCACTTCCTCCGTAACATTCGAGAGGGGTTTTTGTTTTGTAACTGTACTTGAACCAAGACTGTTTGACATTTTTTATTTCAAAATAAAACTAGATTAAAATGCCTCATTAAGGTTTTTTTTTACAACCTCTTACAGATTAAAAAACACAGAATGCAGCTTTAAGTTGACAGTTTTGTGATTTAGGTTGTCTGAATATATCTGCATGAGCATTTCCTAGCTGCATATGTTGCTGAAAGGTTTTGTATATGTAGATTCCCATCAGATTTGTTAAATTCTCTGCTGACCGCAGATTAAGAAAATATGCATAAAATATGCATGATCTTGGTTATTTCTTAGAGGAGGATCAACGACACATTTGACATTTTAATGCCAAATATATTATAATCATAATTGTGATTGACATTTCTGCTGAACATTTTTAGTGGCAATGTAACCCAAGTTACCCTTGCTGCTGGGCAAGCAGAATTTATTTTGCTGGCAACGTCTGCTGGCAAAAATTTCCCTGATTTTTTACCCATTTTTTTTCTCAACATCTCCCCTCCAGCAAGCCCTTGATTTCTGTACCATAGCCCTTCTTATCCACTATTAAGGATGCAGTTCCAGGTGACTGATGTCAGACTACTCTCTAAGCACTTCTGGGGATGTAACTGCAGCATGCAGTGCTGAGATATCAGAAAAGTTAGAGATTAAAGAAAAGGCAAATTAGCCGAGGCTGAGTACAGAATTAGTGAGGAGATATTGCTCCCAGGACCTGATCAGTCATCTCTGAGCTCTGCTGTTCCATGTAGAATAAACAGTGTCTTTGTGTATTACTGCATTGCATAGTGAGCCTGTCACCTGTTTCAGCCTGAAAAATCTGAGCTTTCTTGCTTAGGTTTGAAACCAGAGAATGAAGAAATAAACAAATCATTAATTCATAGCTTAGGACTGTGAAAAAAACTATTTTTGTAAAGATTTCTGTAAATCTTGAGCTAACATGATGTTGTATTCCAGTAAAAGAAATAAAAGATGGAAAAAACTTTATTGGGATTGTAATGGAGTGTCCACTCCACAGAAGAACTGGGAAATTTTCATCTTAAAACTCACCAACAACCCTGCTCCCTATTTGCAGTAGAGTGAAGGGTTCATATTCTCCCAAAACCAATATTGCATGTTTATAATTTGTACTGGTGAGCTTTTTTTTGCCTCTTTTCATCATTTATAGGCAAAAGAAAAAAATAATGAACCAGATATTTAAAGACCAAATGTAGACAGAACAGCTGTAGTTTTAGCATGTGTTAGCTGGATGAAATCTGATAAACAAACAATACTAATAGAATGATAATAGTTTTGGGCAGCTAGCCAGGAGCACACTGTGGTGAATAGGTCTGGAAAGATTTTTTTTTAAAAATGGAATTTGGCAATATAGCCTGTTTTATCAAAGGTGAAGTGTTTTGTGCAGTTGTTGGTTTCCACTAGACTTTGAGGATAATCTTTACAGACAAGAAAAAAGAAAATTGGGTACCAAGAGTATGAGCATAGGAAACTTTACTTGGTTTGGAATAAACAATAATGCTGTGACTGAGGGAGAACAGGGATTTGAAGCTGAATTCTGGTATAATCTAGGCCAGTGGCCAAATGCTAAGCATCTGAGTGTGGCAGACAAAAATACACAGCCCTCTTTTGCAATGTGGTTCCATTTTTGAAAATGTTCAAAATATTTTGTCTCTTATTCTGTTTGGAAATTGAAACAAAATTTGCAGCAGCTTCAGTAGATCTGACATTTAATTTCAATGCTTTGTTCAACCTGTAACAATAAGCAGAACACGTGTTAGGTGCAAATTATTTTGTTTAATATGGATCTGAACGTAGTTTCTGGAGTGTAGAAAAATGAATTAATGATTTTTTAGGCTCTAACAGATCTTTTCAAATGAATGGTCAGAAAAAATATGCAATGAAAAGAGGACGGCAATTGTTTATTTTCCATTAACAGTGAAAGAATCAAGTAAAGCCTAATTATAAATCTTTAATTTTTATTTTTGACCCCATTTTTAAATGGGGTCATCTGTTGGAGATGATTCTGCCTCATGTTCCCCTGACTACCTTCTGAAACTCTGAACCATAAAGTTTCTATTAATTTTACTGATTGCGCTGTTGATCACTGAATTGAAGGACATTTTCCATAACTTTATCGTGTACTTCATTATCCTGTAAGTAATGTTAATGTCATAGGTTAGTGAGGCAGTATTTATTAGAACTTAAAATGGATCCCCATTACGTGGAGTGAATTTGATATGTAACTATATTTTACTCTGGACACTAATAACTATTTCCTGTTCACCAAAAATGTTGTTCTAAGAATTCTTTTAACTTATATTTTTTTTTCTGTAGAGTTCATAAATGAAGGCTCTTGCTGGTGTAGTTCATATTCTCTGTTGAGAGGCAGGTGAAGCAGTAGTGCTAAGGTCTAGGTTGTTTCCTTCCCTTTTGTAGTTTCGTTTTTCTTTTTTAGCAGATCCGCTAGTTTTCAGCTACTGTTTATCCTTTCCATGACTTGAAGACAAAAAAGCATCTGTCAGCTGAGAATGGATTCATAGAATCATAGAATGGCTTGAGTTGGAAGGGGCCTTAAAGATCATCTAGTTTCAAACCCACCTGCCATGGCTAGGGACATCTTTTAGTAAATCATGTTCCAGTGCTTTACCACCCTCACAGTAAAAAAAAAAAAAGTCTTCCTAATACCTAATCTCTTTCAATTTAAAGCCATTTCCCCTTTTCCTATCATTTTATGTCCTTAAAAAAGTCCCTCTCCTCTTGTAATCCCTTTTAGACACTGGAAAATGCTACAAGGTCATTCCAGAGTCTTTCCTTCTCCAGGCTAAGCAATTCTCCTAGCCTTGTCTTCTTGGGAGAGGTGCTCCAGCCCCCTGATCATGTTTGTGGTCCTCCTCTGGACTCGCTCCAGCAGGCCACATTCTTCTTACACTGGGGGCCCCAGAGCTTCAATCACTGTTCCTGAATCACCATCCTAACCTACAGACTTTTTGGGATTTAAAAAGTTTAACATCAAATGACCAAAATTTATAGTCTGGTCTGACTTCTTGGATTCAGACATCTACAAGGTCTTACTAAATTAAGTTGTGAGTATTTTGGGGTGCCCAAGAAGGAAACAGGACTGAATGCTCCTTTTTCATCAACCTGTAGACACACATCTTCCAGCTGAAGTGCTTCTCATATGGATTTTATTGAAATAATTTTCAGTCCTTAAAAATATTGATTAGTTCAATAGCCAGGACTGCTTCCTAAAATGTCTCCAGAGCAAAATGTAGCTGAATATCAGTCTTATTGTGATTAGATTAATTCACTGGAATGCCATCAGCATTGAGACAGGTGCCTTCCAAGCTTGAGACCAGCTGGAAGTGCTTTTTCTGTAAACTCCCAGGTGCCAACAGGCAGTCAGCGAAAGCAATTTCAGGCACAGAATTAATGGAGGTAACAGCTGATGATATTGGGTAGCAGTGTTTGACAAAAGATCTGATTTCAAAAGGAACAGTATCTTTAATCACATGGGTAATATGTTATGGATTATGAAAGGGATGCTCATCCATGAGATCGATTCTTGTCCAATGAGTTTAGTACAATGTGTATCTTCATATTCCCATCTGGATGAGGCATCCTGTCCATGTACCACCTAGTGAGACATCACAGATATTCTCCCAGACTTTTGTTGTGCTCTTGCAGCTGTCATAAAGAAAGGCCTTACTCATTTTTTAATTTTGAGTTCTATTTGTTGTAACAATGAACGTTGTCCAGTCCCATAAAATCTTCTGAATGATGGAATCTCCAGAGCTTTCATTCAAGTAATTATTTAAGAGTATTATATGACAGGTAAAAATGTAACTATCTACCACTGCTGAAAAAGCATAATTTATTTTTAATATTTTATTCTTTAGTTCAACTTATGCCTTCTTTATGTCAACTTATCACTTGTGCTGTTTGGGGATGAGGATTAGGGCATAGCTGGGGGGGAGATTGCCACTATGGTTTCTACATCCAGCTCAGAACCTACTTCCTTGCTGTCTGTATCTAGACACTCATCACCAGCAGCTGTACTGGTCAGAATAGTCAAGAAACAGTATCTTTGTTTTTTGAACTTTATTAGTGTGTTTTGCTTTTCCCTGCTTTGAATATCTATGCAGGCAACTGTCAATGAAATTACTGCACTTACCTTCTTCTATTGACATATTTCCCAAATATATAGGTGCTTGTAACCAGTTTTGCAATGTTACTTCCACATGTTTTTCCTCTAAGTCATCCATCAAAGCTGATTAGGCGTTACATTTTGTGCATTGAGGTGGGAAAAGGCATTCTAATCTATCCCTTTTCTTATTATACAGACTATCGAGTATTTAAGGTTCACTTTAATATTCTTCTAGAATAATTTTTTTTGTTCTTATTTCAAGTACTGTTATGGGATTAAAATTTATTCATAACTTCGTTAGAGACAAGATCAAGTTCAGTGGCAGTTAGACTGCATATCTGGATAAGTTGGCTTGTATAGTAAGGTTACCATGAATTAGCATTTAACCTAAATACTTATATTTTATAATTACCATTCTGTTAAAAATGCAGTTTGTTATGCTTCAGTCTGTTCTCTGTCTCTGGGTTAAGAGTGTATTGTTTCATTTGTTATGTGACATCATCTAATGCTCAAGAGTGGCAGCAGGCAAATCTTTTAACTCTTCATTATTCATTAGTTTCCGTTCTGGTTCTTCTAGCTCCTGGGACCATCAAGTCATCACAGTCATCACATGCTTGAACTTGAATATCATTATTGTTGGCACAGGCTTGTCAAAGCATTAGAGCTGGCAAGGCACACAAAGGAGTGGTGTGTGGTGTCACAAGTACACATTGCTGCAAATCATCATCTTCCTGAGTTTTGTTCTTGTTATTTTTGTACTACAAGGTTCTGTGTGTGCAATCCTGTACCATTGTAAGAGTATTTTCTGTGGAGCTTTCTGATGTTCTGCCCTTTTCGTGGAAAGAATTATTTGCATTTTCCTCTTTTTTGCAGAAAATACTGCTTTCTATCTAAGCATACATGACATGCAATCTCTAGTTATGATGATAAATGTTAGCACCAGTCAGTTGAATCAGCAGTTTATATCCTGTTTAGCAATGCTGATTAATCAGCATAATTTAACTTTCTAGAAAATGAGCAAGAAATAAAGGTGATATCTGCCATGAAACCCGCTCCATTAGGACTGATTTTGCAACAACGGGGCACATAAAAATTTCTATCAATCATTAGTAAAGTACTTTTAGACGCTTAGTGCAAAAACCTAGGAAAACTAAGCTAATCTCTGGTGCTCAGTAAGCTGATTTCCCCATTTGCAAGCATGAATCAGTTCTCTTAGCAGATGACATTTTATTCAAGGGAAGTTACCCTGTTACCTGAAAGCACTTTAATTTCCTTTTCTTTTTCCACCCATTATATAATATTCCATGAACACAGGGTGTAGAAATTAAACTCCAAATAGCCACTTCCTTTCTCTTCTCCTGCTGGAGAGTCACAAAGGCAGAGACCATGGGTTGAGATAACAATTTACTGAAAGCAAACAGCAATGGACTGAGAAATGCCCAGTAACAGCAACAATATTAATAACAAAAGTATACAAAAGAAGGAGGTGCTTTATACACAAAAAGGTGTTCACCACCTTGACATAGTTCTGCGTGGCTGCTGGGACAGAGACAAGATGGTGGCTGCTTCCACACACAGCACCACATGGTTTCCCCAGACAAAGACAGGGTGGCAGGTGCTCCCCCCAGCACTCTCCTTGTCCCTGGCTGGGAACGGGAAAACAATGGACAACCCCCAAAAGCAAGATTGTACACATTGAGCCACACTACCACTTTGGAGGCTGGGCTCGATTCCGCACAGCTACGGCTGGCACTGGTGTTGCTGCCTTTGACTGCTCTGTCCAGGCCCTCTTGGCTCCTTTCACCTTGAGTCAGACTCAGCTGAGATCTACACATTTGGGTCTACAATAATTTTGCAAAGGATTACTGTTACTGGATTACTTTAGCTGATACAGTCCATTTATATATGACTCATTAATAGACCTGCTGCCTTACATGAGGGGAACTGTTTACCCAGCGATAATTCTGCTCTTTTATTTTTCCTAGACTTCTGTACCATACTGCAGTGACAAAAATTAAACAAATACTTCCTAGAGATAGTAAAACAACTGAACAGAAGAAGATTACTTGCCATTTCTGGTGCCTTCCTTTCTCTCTGCAGTACATGAAACAGCAGCGTGACTTCATTCAGCCTTCCAGCTTTTTGACTCATATATGGGATACATGGGATATATAGTGTTGTTTCCTTTTCTAATTTCATTTTAGCTTTCTAATAGTATTCATCCTTTTTTACATAATTCTTAGTCTTCCCCATTGATTTCATTAGTGCTGCATCCCATTTTTTTAAATGAACAGAAGAGCTTATCATCTTATCATACCTGCTTCTGTACTGACTTTGCGTTGAATGCATCATTCCTTCCTTACACAGAAGCATTTGACAGCACTTCAGACTGATGTTTCTCATGTAATCTACCATACCCTCTCTAAACTTAATATAGGGGTTTGAAGCTACCTTTTGCTCCCCTTCTGCAGAACTGTTCCTTTCAACATTTTGTTTTAGCATCCTTTTTCTTTCACATCACTATCCAGTATTAATAACAAAGTTTCTATGAAAATGTGTGGATTTTCAACTATATTGACATTTTCAAAAAATATTATCTTTCTTGGGAAAATGTAATTCATCAACACATATGCCTGACCCCAAAAACTTCCATAATAAAATCTTTCTGTATATTTTTCAGTTTTTCAGCAATCCACCAAAGTCTATCCAATACCCTAGTCTATCTAGTTCTCATGTTATACTATAGTTAATATTTTATAGCTCTTACTTGAATGGTAAATATTATCTTATTTTCTATTTCAAAGTTTTATACTACTTCATTTCAGAAATTCCTATCTGAGTCATGCCTTATGTTTCCCTACATACTCTCACTTTAAGTTCAGATCCAGTTGCTCACAAATTGGAAGCAGATATTCTAAATATATTCTAAAGAAAGATTTCTCAGAGATATCTAGGAAGTAAATGTAGGGTTTTCTGACAGCATTCAAACAGATAGATAGTTATATAATATATATAAGCTTTCTTAAAATCTAGGTCTACATACATAAATGCACAGAACCTGTTTATATATGCACACACACAAACACCACACACAGAGTTATGATGTATCACCCAGTAGCTGTCCACTGTTTTCTGCTTTATAACATCTTTAAAAACTTTTTTTTCTTTTCATTCATCCTTTCTTGAAGTTTGACTTTTGGCCATCACCTTTTAGCAGTTCTGTAAAGTAATTTTCTGTGAATGAATGACATCATACATTCCACTGGTATTTATTGCTGAGTTATAATCCTGCATATAAATGTTTATCTCTCACTCCTCCTGAACATGGAGAGGCAAATATAAACACCTGTAAAAAAATTATAGAGCAGTGTATGAATATGTATGCTTTGAAAATGCAATAATGTGAAAAATAGAACTTTTGTAGTTTGCAAGGAATTGTACGAACAATATGATTGCCTTTGCTAACTAACTAAGATATCAAAATAAATTCTTGTAACAAAAAGCAGGGTGGCTTTCAGTCCTGTAGAATGAAGTTAAGAAACTATTTAAAGTCTTTCAATATGCAAGTTTCAAATCAGCTGTGAATAAACAACTTTGGCCCTAAAATACGGAGGAAAAATGCTCAGTTAAAAAGGAGTGTACAATCTTAATGCATTATGTGGGTGAAGTGTGTTGTGATCTTACTTGCTTTCTCACATAAAATAAAGGGGGTTTTATGAGTCTTTTCTTTATATTTCCATATAGCTGTGCTGTCTTGCATACTTTTTCGAAAATATCAGTTCATTTCTTAACATTATCTTTTATAATCACTTCTTAGAACATAACGAGGTTTTATTCCATTTTTCATCCTAGACCCTCTCAAACCAGAATATTGAGTGCTGGTGATTTTGGGGTTTAAGTTCATTACATGTCCCAAACTCTTACAGAGATCATTTTAGGAAAAGTTAAATATTTTTAATGACTTAACTTTTTCAGGCTATTTCTCCATCTCTTACAAGGGTCTTATTAATTGTCAAAGTGATGCTGAATGATATATGTGATGTTTGAAAGAACTTTGAATACATCCTACAATATAAGAATTGTTTGAACATTAAATTTTCCCTTTTTTATTTTAATGAAACCTTTATTTAAAAAGAAAATGAAGAGGAATATTTTTTTTCTTGTAATTTGGATGTCATTAGTTTTGCACTTAAATCTGGATTTGTCTCATCTCACTTCACATGGCTGAGAAATCTCTTATGAGACTTCATCTTTCTGTAAGCAATGAAGAGAGGTAATGTTTTGCTTCTTTGCTTCCAAGGAAATTTGAGCAATTCGGATACTAGTTTAGGCCCTTTAAGTCACTAAAAAATCACAAAGGATGGTTTTGAATAGTCTTGCTTATATCGTGGATCTTCACCCTAAAGCAAGCTCATACATATAGAGATGCTTCTCATTACTGTGGATCTTTGTACTACTGATCAGAAAAAAAAAAGTCCATTCAATTTAATAATCTGAGCTAGGTGAACCTTGCTGATGTTTCTTGCCACTACTGTTCCTTCAGTGTTGCTCTTCACTTCTTTTTCTTAAGATCAATCCAATTATATTTGATCCAAACCCATAATAACTTGAAGAGCAGGCTGCTGGGCTGCTGAGAGGTATTCCTTTTCATGTTGGATTTCTAATGTCAAATTTTCTCTCTTTTTCAGTCATCAATACTGGTCCTTATTTCCACCTTCATTGAGCAGTGAGTGCATGATGTTCAGCCCTACCAGGCTAAATAGAAAAGCTGACTAGGTCTACCTGGCAGATATTCATTCTTCTTTCCTTATGGGAATGGGTTTGGAAAATCAAGATGACAATATATCATAGCACCTCATATTGCACTTTTTTCATGAAATCTAGCGAAAGTCCAGTTCCTACATTACAAATATTTTACCTCAGAATTATGTGGCAATTACATTATTCATTATCTCCTGACCAGTGAAGAGAAAGGATCTTCTGTTTTGAATGGTATACTGTAAACTGTCCAGATTATGCACACTTTAAATTGTTTTGATTTCTTTCAATTTGGAAAACAAACTACATTCAGGCCATTATAACCATGCAATATATTCTTTGTGACTCTAAGATCAAACAGAGAATGTCCTGTTTCTGATAGTCTAAATCTAGATTTTTATAAGAAAGAAATAGTGAATATAAGAATATGAGAAAGAAAATTTTTTTCTTCTTTTTGAAGAAAAGACTTGAACTGGTTTTTTGGATTAAACTTGTCTACTCTGAATTTCAGAAAAGGTTGTCTAACTGAAATATATTGAATGCTTGATTTAGAAAGTGTAAACTTAAAGCTATGGTTGATATATAGTCTTGAATTCACCTACATTTTCTGACTATCTATTGATTTTGAAAGTCTTTAAATAATTGTATCAGGAAGCTTATTTTGTGTCAGTCAAACCAATTTAAACAGTACTTTAAGAAACCTCAACCAAAAATCCTGGCTGAAAAAATGCTTGAGAAGTACATTCCTAGAAGCCTAAAAAGAACCGGAGGGAATGACCAGAAGTATCTTTGGAATAGGACAGTTTTCAAAAAGTGAATGTGCGGGCATTCTCTTCAAAATGCGGTCTGAAAAACATTCACAAAAACACACTGCCTTTAACTTGGGCAGAAGAATTCAATGAAGTTTTCTGTTTGGTTTTGTATGTTTTAAAAGGTTTCCTCTTTTCTTTTGTAATAAGCATTCTCTCACTATGAACAAATTTCAGTGTTTTAGCTGTTGAATCCCCTTTCATAGCACAAACCACAGGGGGCCTGCTTCAGTGAAGGAAGCTGAGACCCGAGTAAACTTCTGAGTTCCAGCCTTGGCTAACATAATGATTTTCTGTTTTTCTGTTACCTCGAGCTGTTTTGGTACATGAAGACAGGAAGTACTACTGGAGATTTATCCAGTAATTAAAGATATATAAGAATTTGAGAAAATAATATTCTCTTGGAGATATTCTCAACTTTTATGAAGAGAAATTGATGGGGAATTCATCACAAAGATTTATTCCCTTAGGCCTTATTGCTCTGTGTAATATACAAGATGCATTATTGTAAACAGAGGATTTTACATCACTGACTTTTAAGATTTCCTAGTTTAATTTTTCAGCAGGTGGTTTATAGAGCTAAAATATTTCAAAAATCTCTTTAGAAGTAAATGGTAGTTGTAGGACATTCAAGATCTTTGAAGATGAAATTTCTCCACATGACAGCAATGCACAGACTGTGTCTTGTTGCACTGAGAAAAGCAAAGATTTTTTACTGACTGCTAGATGACTTATGGTGACTTTCATTTTTTTGTTCTTTGATTCTTTTCCAGCTTTCATTTGCAGCAACAACTCCAGAGTTGGCTGATAAGAAAAAATATCCTTATTTCTTCCGGACAGTGCCATCTGATAATGCAGTGAATCCAGCAATTTTGAAGTTACTCAAACATTATCACTGGAAAAGAGTAGGAACTTTAACCCAGGATGTACAAAGGTTCTCTGAGGTAAGATTTGGATAATTTATAGAACACACAGAGAGATTCTAATATCAGATTTCTAAGGTGTTAGTTCCTTTATTAATAGCAATTCAGGAAAAAGAAAAAAGTCCCACTGTTTCAGTCCTGTTTGGATTTCTCTTAGTAGGTCACATTTGCTGTACGGAATAAGCTTAATTCCCTTCTGGGGTTTATTTGAGTGTCTGTAATGAAAGCTACCCATTCTTTTGCATGTTTGTCTGTTTTTCACACACAAGATCATTGCACCCCTGTGCAAAGGTTCCTTTATACTCTTTGTTTTGCAAAAACATATGCTTTTGAGGGAGGCTTGTATTCTGACTCTGGTTCCCTTAAAAAGGAAAATAAATCAAATTTCACCATGTTCCTTTTGTGCTCTGATTTATTACAAGCATCAATCTGAGCACTGAGGAGCAAAATCTGGTAAGTTTGTGGCTGAAAATATTGGAGGAGATTACTGAGACAAAAATGTCTGAAGCCCCCAGAACTAATAAGATCACATACCATGCACCCCACAGATTTTTCAAGTTTCACCCTGAGCAACAGTTTGGTCATAGAAATTGCAATAAAGTATGGCCTAAATGCCATTAATCAAGGTTTCAACAACTGAATGAAAGAACATATATGTAATGAATCAGAGCAAGACAAGGAAAAAAATTTGCCCCATTAATTAATAGAGAGGTAAAACTAACAGAGACATGACTGATTGGTTGTTGGAAGTTTTTTCTTCCTCAGCATTGATTTTATAAAAGGCTGACTGTGCTCTGAAGACTAGCGTAATTAAAACTGGGGAAGAGGGATAAAAACAGGTTAGAGTCATCTTGGATGAGTCAGATATTTTCAAATTGTCTGGCACAATTAATTCACTATGGAATACTTAAGAAATCTTGGACTCTTCCCTTATGAGCTTTGAGAATTAAAGGATAAAAAGGAAATGAATTATAGGGGGAGGGAAGAAACATTTGTGTCTGTCTTTCCAGAAAACACACAAAGGCCCTGGGAATTGTAGGCCAGTCAGGTTAAATTTGATTCCTAGAAAGACACTTGAGCAAATAATCTGTTTGGAATCACGCAGGAAATAAAAAGATGCTAAACAATGGTGAAAATGGATTTGTCAAGAACAAGTCATGTAAAGCAATCTGATTTCCCTCTGCTACAAGGTAACAAGTCTCAAGGAGGTGTGATAGGTGATGTGCAATATTTCATGACTTATAAAATGTTAAAAATGCTCCTAAAGAAAAGTAGGGGAAACTTAATTTTGGTGAAGATACTGTAAGAGCAGTCCTGTCTCTAACCAATATTTCTGCAGCAGATGTTAATTGACGTCAGGTCAGTAGAATATTTGTTTTCAAAACAAATGCTGAAGCAAAAAGTCACCAAAAAGTATGGTATGCTTTACCCTTCACTGTCTTAGAAATAATTTCAGAGAGTAGTTATCAGTGGTATACTGTCAAACAAGAAGGATGAGATTCTTTCAAATGGTATTCTCTAGAAAGAGATAAGGTTTTCTCCAGATAGTATGATAGAGAAAATGTTTATTAAATTGCATTTGATACCTATTTGGGAAAAGCTGCAAGTACTTTGTTGAGGACAGGATTGAGTTGCAGAATGATATTGATACTGGCTTAATTCCAGACAGCAGTCAAGCACCACACAGCAGCTTGGTCATTCCCCTGTGAGCAGGTTTGGGGACAGACTCTGAAGGGCAAAAGCCAGAAAACTCAGGGGCTGAGATAAAGACAGACTCGTAGGGAAAGCAAAAGCCACGTGCACAAGCAAAGCCAAACAAGGAATTAGTTCATTGTTTTGAACAATGTTCAGCCATATCCAGGAGAGCAGGGCTCCATCACATGTAACAGTTGCTGAGGAAGATAAACACATCACTCCAAATGTCCTCCCCTTCCTCCTTCTTCCCCCACTTAATATATTGAGTATGACATCATATGGTCTGGAATATCCCTCCTGTCAGTTTGGATCACCTGTCCTACCTGTGTCTCCTCCCAGCCCACCACACAACCCCAGTCCCTTGCCAGTGATGCAGTAAGGAAAGCAGAAAGGCCTTCACTCTGTGCAAGCCCTGCTCAGGAATGACAAAACCATCTCTATATTATCAACCCTGTGCTCAGCACAAATCCAAATTCTCAGAATCTCTGCTGGTCAGAGTGACTCTGAGATACGTACAAGCTTCTTTTTCCCAGCTGGGCAGCCGAAGGAGGAGTCAGGATTCTTTTTTCTCATTCTCAAGGTTTTTTATTATTTCTTATTTATAACATTCTTTTTCTGACCCACCACAGGTCTGTCTGGCAGGTCAGGTTGAGGCACACTGCCTGTTCTTGGGGCAGTGTTATTTTTTTATACTAAAAACTATGTGTACATTTACCATAACTACCCAATACCTATCACCTATGTTAGACAGTGAGTTTCTACTCTAAACCATTCTAAAAGTGCCAACATCACCCAGAAGATGGAGGCTAGGAAGAAGAAGGAAAAACGACAAGGCGTGCCCAAATTTCTCCATCTTAGGACCCTGAGCCCCCATTCTAAATACCTCAAAAATCTGTTTTTCACCCTGTGATAAATTCACTGTCATTCTACTTAAACTTTCTTGACTTGTAATTCTTCATATAAAGGTTTGCAATTGTTTCCATGGGTCAAGGTCAAAGGCACAGGGGTCTTGGGCTCTGTGCCAAGGTCTCTGAACCCCTGGGCGGGGTCTGGAGTCCTCCAGGGCAGCCAGATGAATTTCCTGGGTTCCGACACCACAACACAGACCCATACTGGACACTGTGAAGAAAACTAACTCTAACCCAGCCAAAACTAGCAAATTGATACAGGTTTTAATAAAAAAAAAATTAAGTGAAAAAGTGCAAAATGGCTATGTAGGCTGCAGATCTCCAGAGAAAGACATGTCAAGCACTACAACAAACCGCAAATTGAATAACAGGCAGGACGTTTAGATTCCTTGATTTACTGTAAAAAGTAGAAAGGAAGCAAAGAGCTCTTGTTGCACCATCCCAATGTAATGCAATATTAACACTTAAGACACACAAAGTAAATTATAACTCTACTTAGTGATCATTGGGTAGAAGTTGGTACATCAGGTCTAAAATCAGTTTCAAGAGGGAAGTAGATCAGAGAAATCTGTAAAAAACATTGAGTCACTTGGAAACATTTAATGATAAAGATTAGAAGTGAAAAAAAGTCAAATAGAAAGGGTAGATTGTTGAACTTCTGTTGTATAGGGGTTTTTAGGATAAAACGAAACAAACACAACACAGGGATTCTTGGTGTTCCTCTGGGACAGCCAGAGGGACTTTGTGTCTGTCAGGGTCACTTAAGAAGTTCTAAAACTGCATCTTTCAAGGGTTTGCAAGAGTGCTGCACTTGAGTTCAAAGTCTCTCCATTTCTCTTGAAAGGTAAGCAACAACTTTCTGTGTCTGCAAACCCAATTTTCTGTGATTCATTACAGCTTTCAAGTAGTGCAAGATTCAGTTAAAGCTTCCTTGAATTGCAGTGATTTTTATACAGCATGTCTTCTGGACATGATTAGAGCTCTATTCTTCCTTTTTCAGCTCCATGTAGAGTTTTTCCCTTCCCCATACAGACAGTGAAAGCACAGGAAAAACTGCAGGAACTAATTAAATTGCTGTCTGGAAGCAGTGAGGAATGGGAGTCATGAGCAGTAGAGCAGAAGAGCATGCGATGGCTGGGCAGAGCCCAGTCCTGCTGCAAGACAGGAGTGCAGAGCCAGGGATTGAAAAGTGACAAAATAGTCAAATAGGATCTAAACTGTCTCTGTTGTAAAACTCCAATCAGCTTGGAATGTGAATGGTCTTATCTATAAAGAAAATGCTTTACATGCCATTCGATCAGAAGTAACTGAATCTTACTCTTATACAAAATAAAGTAAGCCGAAACTAATTTATGGAATCCTTGAAGAAGCCTGTGTAGTAACTCAGCCTGTGTAAAGTAACTCTTTACAGTGAGACAGAGCAGTTCTCACATTTTTCCATATCCCATCTCCCAAACTGCACTAGTTTGACAGATCTCTCTCCTTTTTTAATCTACAGCAGTTTGGATATCTATCTAAATTTTCTCCAGTGGTCCTTCCACCTAAACACATGGGGAATTAGATGCTTGTTCTTGCATAGGGACTTCATACCCATGTAGTTTAGTCAACAGGAATCCTGACTGCAAATCTTTACCTGCCATCTAAGTTTAGGGATTTTTGGGCTGATGACTTTCTTTCCTTAGCTAGATCACTGTCTCTTGTCCCTCTGCAATTTATACTTTGATCTTATCACCTGAATAATTAAAGCTCACCTAACTTGTCTGCAGAATAGCTGCCCCTTAACGTCACCAAGCTGTCTTTTTGGTTTACTTCGCCTTGTAATAATGAGGCAGTTGTCCAAATTACTCAGTTTATCTGTCTCACTCCAGTATATCTCTGGAGGCCAAGATCACAGAGGATCTCTTGCTTCTATTTCAGTTGTTTCCTTTGGGAATCCTTTCCATCAGGGCTTTGGGTTATCACCCATTTCCTATTACTTGGTGAAAAAACTTCTCTTCCTTATTAAAAAATGTTATATCTTCCTTGTTCTCCAGGTCACAAAGAGAGATTAAGGGTAGGTAGAGACAGTGGAGAACTTTATGCCGCTTTGCTTTCAGTTCTTGGAACACACGGGTAATACCTATACATCTTATACTGCTCTTGCAGCTTGAGACTGCCTTTCTTGGCATTATTTGGATTCAAGGATTATGGCTTTTCAAGTGACCTGTATTTTATGGCTGCCAATAGGCAAGCTCACTGTTAGCATCCTTTGTGAGTTCTTCAGGTCTCCATAAATATCCTTTCCATTGGGTTAATATTTCAGTTGTGTAAGTTGACTTGGTATAAGAATAATGTACACACTTCATCAGTTCTGTTACTTAACTAGGACAAATTCATAACTACTGTGCTTCTGTGTCCTAGATTTTATGGATTGCTGCCCTGTTTTCATCCTCGGGGAGAAGACTGTTTCAAAAGTTAATTCTGGGGCAAAGATTTATAAATGAGGTTACAAATTATTTCAGGATTTTCAGCTCAAAGTGTGTGCTGTGGTATATAACCGTAGGGTAATTTAGGTTGGAAGAGATCTTGGGAGGTCTCTTGTCCAACCTGCTGCTCAAAGCTAGTCCAGCTTTAGTGTTTCATAACCCTGAAGAGTTATAGCTGTTTGTCCTGGTTCTGGGCAGGAAGGGTTAGTTTTTGCAGTGTCCAGGAGGGGACATCTCCAGGACCCAGAAGTTATTCTCTACCACCTTGCCTCATTGCTGGGATTTGGGGGAAGGGAGTCTCTTCCAGGGAGAAGGGGTCCCTTCCAGCTCTGCATAGTGTGGTGGAGAGAGCAATCAGGAATTTTTGTTTCCATATGAATTGTTCACGTCTTTCTTGTGCCCTCTGCCATTAGTATTGCTGCTGTTACTTTTCCTTCTCTTATCTCATTGCTATTTCCAGTAAATCGTTCTTATCTCATCCCATGATCTTCACCTTTTGTGCATCTTACTCTCCATCCCACCACAGGGGAGGGGGAAGAGGGTGTGAGCAAGAGGCTCCTGGTTTCACTGGGAGCACTAAATTGGAGAATGACATTCCTGAACCACAAGACTGTTGCACACACACAGTTTTTGGAAAAGGCCTGACTATGTCCTGTTTCTGATTCACGGATGAGGTTTCAGCTGATCGAAACTTATGCAGTGGTTGGTGCCTCAAATTTTATGGCTGCCTGCTTGGGATTGTATTTTGAATTAGGCAAACCAAGCAATATTCCTGTGATTTGTTGTCTTTCATGCTTCAGTGGGAAGAGTCATGGAAATAAAGCCATACTTAACTATCACTAAGTCAAAAGTTTTGGATGTCAGCAGGACTGAAGAAGATGTAAAGGTTACAGAATATGACTGGGAAACAGAAAAATGTATACTCACGTACTGGTTTTCAGATAATGCTTTATTTGCTTATTAGTAATTCTAGTAATACCTTGCTTCAGTATTTTTCTGTTATTTCCTGGATATTTTTCATTTTATCTGTGCACCTTTTTATTTATAGTGTGTTTCAAACTGGAAGCTGGCACTTGATTGCAATAGTACACTAAGACGGCTTTCTTATTTTGTGATATTGACTGACTTAAATTACTTCTTTTTGCAATCATCTCATGTTGAAATTCATTGAAACTGCATATTAACTTAGCATTTGATAGAATATTCATGATATTTCTAGATTTAAAAAAATATATATACATTTTCCTCCCACTTAATGCCTTGTCTGGGATTCTTTTTAAAATAAGTTAAATTCTGTTCATCTCAAGTGAATCTTTGTTTTTCCTTACTTCTTAATAGACATCTCTTTATGTGATTTCTCTGCTTCTTCATGGAAATATTGAGAACTTGTAATGTAATTTTATAAATGTAGGTGGCATTTCAAAAAGGCAGAAGAAATGAGAAGTGTGGAGTATGATAATGATATCAATTAACGATATCAAGATAAAGTATTCTCTCCTGTGACTTTGTCACAGTCTTCATTGAGTTCAATAACTTCAAAATATGTCAGTGACAAAAACTTAAGAAAAACAAACCTTGTAAGTGGACAAAAAGGCATTTTTTTCTGGGGGACATGATGAACACTAAGGATTTCTTCAGATTATGTTGCATTTTGTACACTGACAATTCAACTTCTGTGAAAATCAGCAGGCCATCAGGGTCCATCTTACCTAAATTTAAAGAATTTAGGAACTCTAAATTCCAAATCTCATCCCAGAAAATACTGGAAAAAATAAAATTGTTCCCAAGAAAAGCAGCTAACAAAAAGTCTTCTCAACATAGTATATGTCTGTTGCTGTGGAGAAACCAGTGTAGAAGTATTATTAATCTAGAGTTTTATTTATTGCAGCCTTGTTTGTCACTGTTCAGTCAGCAGACTTGCATCTGAGTTAGTGATCAGTTCTGATAAGAATTCATTGATAAGCAGAGGCTATGAGAAAGTTTTTGTGTTCTAAAAGGACTTGGGGAAAATAAATGAGCTAGCTGACCTTTGACCTTTCAAATTTCACTAAGAAAACAAGCTTGAGACACCAGTTTTGCATGACCGTATGTATACATCATGTAGCTCTCAAGATGTGATTATGCTTTTTGACTTAGGTTTGGCTTCTGAGGATCAAAAACAGGAGCAGAGCTTTCTACTGTCCATCACAATTGCCAAGAGGTTTTAGGGCTTTTTTCCATGAATGACCTTGGAAGCCTCAAATATACCAAAAAACATAAACGTTTAATCTGTGAGCTCTGAATAGTACACAGCAATTTCATCCTAGAGGGAGTGTTCTGCCTTCAAATTTGATCAGGAAAAAGGAAAGGCAGAAGATCAGATAGACACACAAGGCAGTAAAAAGAAAGTATGTGAAAAAACATGAAGAGAAGATAGTGAAAGCAGGAAAACTGGGACATTATAAATGTAATTCTTTAACTATAAAACTCTTAAAAATGTCCCTTCTTAATGCTTGCTTTTTTTTCGAAGTGTCATGTACCTGAGATCTTCTTTCATATTACCTCATTCCAAATTCCTGGCAGATTTCTGTAGCAAAATCTGAGGAACAATTTCTCTCAAGTTTTCTTGACCTTGCAAAGAAGAATGAATTTCTCTCTTGTAACTATGCTTTCTGATAATTCGAGTTGATACATTAAGATCTTCACAGAAAGGCAGTCTCTGAAATTTTACTAATTATAGGAAAACTGAAGTACTAGATCTAGTATGATTCTTCTAGGTCCTGGTAAATATTTAGAAGATGTGAGATTATGGCAAGGTCGTAAGACTATGATATGGGAAATGGGGATAAATCAGAAAGGTAGAAGCTTAGCCCAGGTTTGTCCCTCTTCATAGGAAATCGTCCGGGTACAGTCAGCTGCAAAATAGGGGGTCATTTTAGGTGAGAATTGTAAATAGTAGATAGAAGTGACTATATACAGGCAGCCTTTTAGTACCTTTGCAGATGAAGACTACACAGCCTCCCTGGGGAACTTGTGTGAGTGGTTGGTGATCCTCTCTGTTGCAAAGCATTTCCTGATGTCCAGACGGTACTTCCTAGGTTTCAATTTATGCCCTTTGATCTTGTCACTGGGCATCACTGAAAGAAGCCTTTCTTCATCCTCTTCACCTTCGCGGTCCTTCTGTGGTCTCCCTGTAATGTGTCCATGTGTCTTGTATTGAGAAGCCAAGAACTGAACCTGCCACTCCATGCATGAGTTCGGCAGTGCTAAGCAGAGGAGAAGGATTACTTCTTCTGACACACTGTGACAACACTCCTTCATGCAGCCCAGAATATTATTAGCTTTATTTGCCACAAGGGCCTATCTGCTGGCTCATCTTCAACCTGGGGTCTACTAGGACCATCTCCACCAGGAGCTTTCCATTGGGCAGATCCAGCATATATTGCTGCAGGCTGTTGTTCCTCCCCAGCCCTGGACTTTGCACTTCCCCTTGTTGAACATGAGGCTCCTGCCAGCCCATGCTAGTGTGATCCTACTGTGTATCAGTCACTCATCCCAATTCTGTGTCATCAGCTGACAACCTTGCTGAGGGCACCCTCTGCCCCATTGTCCCAGTCATTAATGAAGATGCTGAACAGGACTGGAGCTAGTACTGACCCCTGAGATACACTGCTACACTGTTACCTTCTGGGCTCTGCCTTGACCTCATGCCATGGGGTGCAGCCTTTTGGGTCAGTTTTCAATTTACCTCGCTGTCCGTTTGTCCAGCTCATACTCTGTTAACTCTATGAGAATCTTACGGGACAATGTCAGAAGTCTTGCTGAAGTCTAGGTAGACAATATTCTATATCACCTTCTCAAGGACTGGTGTGGAGTGGACTGGCCTGTGGTTCCCTGACATTTCCTTTCCTCCAGTCTTCAGGCACTTCTCCCAGTCACCTCAGTCACAATGATTGTTTGATTATTGGTACAATACACTATCACCTACATTGGTGTGATCAGTAACTGTTTGCCCACAAGATCTCATTGGCCTCATTATCCATCCCTAGGAAAATCTCCAAATATTCCAGCTGTTCTGCCTCATAAAGGGCAACCCGACCTCCTCATTTTCCTCCCCTTCTTCCAAAGGAGCCTGTATCCCATTGCATCAGTCAAGTTACACGATCCATCCCACCTTATCTGTGAGCCCCGTAAAATGTTAGCCCCACAGGAGCTCAGTGATGTCTAAGTCACCATGTTTATTCTCCAAACTGAGTGATTTAGTGTATGGGCACTGCAGAGGGCAACCCCACATGCTGATTTCCCAAAACAATTGAAGATTTCTCCATAATAGTGCCTTGTAGGCACATCCTTGCTTACATTTTGGAGGTGACCCTGCTTAAGCTGCTTAAGCTTTGTTTTGTTGATTTTGGGATTCCTTTTGGTCATGTCACTCCAGGCCCTTTACTTATAAACCCTCTCTGCCCTTCACTGTCTCTTAGCACTTCTGATAACTCTCTCCCCTGTCATACTTAGTTTAAAATGCCTCTTTAACAGGTCAGCCGTTCTACTGGCAAAGATAACTTTGTCTCACTCAGTGATCCCGTCTCTCCCAAGCAAATGTTGACCCACACACAGGGTTCTATAGCTGTAGAAATCAAAACCCTCTCACCACAACTAGCTCCACAACTAGTTGTGGATATGTATTGCCAGCTGCCTGCTCCCCACAACCTTTCCCCTCCAGCAGGAGTAAGGAAAACACCATGTGAGCCCTTATGCCCCTGGCCATTGCCTGTAGAACTTGAAGTCACTTTTGATACTCTCCAGGCAGCATTATTGGTGCCTACACGGAAGAGCAACAGAGAGTAATAGTAAGTGTCAGAAAAACTTTGGCACTCTCTAAATATTATCCTGGATCCAGGTACCCAGAAAACAGCAAACCTCCCTGATCATATGTCAGGTCCTCAGAGAAGTTCTCCTGCTCTCCACAGTAAGGAGCCACCCATTACTATTTCTTGTTTCTTCTTCCTGGTAGTCTTGCATGATTTAAGGTTAGGTTTAGGGAACCCAGACACTTTGCTTGAAAGCACATTTCAGTTATCTTCAGGATTCACTACACTGCTGGGAGGTAGTGAATCTGTCACTTTTGTAGACCTTTATGTGAGTCAGGAGTTTTTCTTTTGGTACTACAAATCACTGACTTGGCATGGGCAGCCTGAATCTCTACTGCATCTTGGGGTCCAGAGATACTGAAACTGTAATTTGTCTGAGAAGTCTGTGTGTCTGTCTGTCTCTCATCTTTCCTGCTGTTGTGCAACCTATGTGTCAATACCACATTTGTGTTTATGCTGATTTGAACACAGTCATCTGCCTCTTTCTCTCTTCCACCTCTAAGTTCTTCCTTTTTGTGCTCTTCTACACAAGTCTCTGCTTGGCTACCCCTAGGAGCTGTATTCTAGGCTTGGCTCTTGAAGAGGCTTCTCCTGAGCACCAGCTGGAAGGATTCTTGACCCTCTGTAATTGGTGGCTGCAAGAGGGCTCTAAGCACCTTGGGTCAAGGGCACCTGGGCATGTTCATTAGAATTTGCTAGAGCATTTTGGGGCCATGCTGGCATGGCTCTCCTTAGCTCATCCTTGCCTGGCAGTAGCAGGCACCTTCAAGTTTCTCAGAGGATTCCTGAGTTTTCTCATTGTCCTGGACCTTGTGCCCAGAGGTTCACAAGGCAAAGACCATGGACTGCTGCACAGACTGCTGTGTGTGTTTGGGACACACAAAAAGCAAAGTCTGCATGTAGATAATAAAAAGGGAGGCAGAGGCCAGGAAAAATAAATCACAACATAGTTTTATTGAAGGAATTTTATGTCAGAGATAGTAAGCTAATTGATTTCTTAGAACTATTAGAGTGGATTTTAATGCTTGGCTGAATTTTATTTTGGTTGATACAGTGCCCTGCAGGACCTGGGCAGAACAGGGAAGATTGGATGAGTGCAGGGAGTTCTAAGTCAGTTCAGAAGCACAGCCACAGGGAAGGCTCCAGCAAACAGCAGTACTTTTAGAATAAAGAAGTTGATAGTGACTTTCTCTTTTTAAAGGAATAGCCCTGGGATGGATTTTTTCCATTGTATTAATTCATTACTTTAGGGAGAGCAACTTACAAACTTGTGAAAGTTGTAGATGACACAGGGAATAAAGAAATTCCCATTACAAAAAAGAAACAGACCATCCCAGGGTTTTTCTGTATGATCTTGTTAAAAGGAATCAAAAAAGGAAGTGTGGTAGGCTTTACATGTGGTAACGTTTTCAGATACTACTGGATTTTAATTAAACAGATTCCAGCTGATGCAGGTAAGACATTGAGGATGGTTTCAAATACTCTCTTTTAAACTCTCTTCCTTTGGATAATTATAGCTGTAGCCTTAAATATTTTATTGCAGATTTAAATTTTAGTTCTGTAAAATGTTTTACAGCCTGCAGCATATGAAGAGACTTCCCATGTGTGGATATTTTAAATCCATGTATCAACTCTGTGGTTGTACCAGGCGGTCCCTTTCAGTGATAAATTCTTTTGGATTTTGAACACACCCCATTCTTAACAAGAACCTCCTTTCTTTGTTCTTTCTTAGGTCCAATCAATCAGAACTGTAAGTTCCTTCTGCAAGTGAAAATTTTTGATTTCCCTAATCAGTGTTACAACACCTTATGGAGAACTGACTTAAGAAATATAGATTTTTTTTCTGATTGTTAGAAAATACAGAATTAATCAAACTGTGATTATTGAAAATTTTATTCTAATAATTGTACTGTTAGGATACTTAAGATACACTTGAAAGTGTTTTAATTTTTGCCAAATACCTCTTTTTTTAGTCTAGCTCAGACAGCTACTTGTGCATTGTATTAGTATTATCTGGCTGAATGAATGCATGAGGACTTCCAGCACACAGATTTCTAAACTTTGACTGCAATCAATACTGTCAGAACAAACTTGAGATCAACCCTTTCTGTAAATGTCAAAAGTTAAATGACATACATGTTAAATAGGAGTTATAGTTACTAAAACT
This sequence comes from Zonotrichia albicollis, assembly GCF_047830755.1. Taxonomy (NCBI): domain Eukaryota; kingdom Metazoa; phylum Chordata; class Aves; order Passeriformes; family Passerellidae; genus Zonotrichia; species Zonotrichia albicollis. The sequence goes on from NC_133819.1 coordinate 92,624,285, forward strand.
GTTGCAGTGGCTGTCTTGGCTTCTTCTCCAGAGCTCTTTGTAATTGCTGTGAAGGAGCTTTCAAGAGGTTCATAACCTAGGTCTGTAAAAAGTACATAGGCTTCAAAACCTGTGGAGTTTAGTTGTTCTTCCTCCTGACACATTTGATGGGCTAGTGGATAAATAATTTTTGAGTGCATTTCCACAATCAGAGACAGAGATGACAGCACACAGACCAATGAACTAGCAAAGGTAACCAAGAGTCAGCACTGAGATTTCTCTGTATTATAAATGCTGCCATTTTTCTAGGAAGTTAAAGCCTTCCTCTGGGGCTACAGGGATGAACTTCCGCACGTGCAGAATTTGCATCCCCAGATAAATTTCTGGACTCCAGAGTGCTATTGTCTGTACTTCAAAGGCTGAATGGAGGTCAGTGCTTTCTCTCAGAAAACTAGTTCTACAGATGATATTTTTGCTTTAGTTTCTCATTCAAGAACATGCCAAGGAAGTGGAAATTCTCTTTTCCGTTCCCTTCTCTTTGAATCCTCTGAAATGAATTCAAACTCACATCAGCCCACTGCCTGGATGGGGATCTAATCATCGGAGTGGCAGACATCTGCTAACTTTTTTGGCAGTAACTCCAAGTACTTTTGCTACTGTAATAAATGGGAGTATAACCCATTCCAGAAGGATAGAGTGTAGGTGGAAAATGAGGAATATGTCCAGGTACTCTTAAACAGATACATAACAAGAAATGCTTGTGTTTGCTCTGCACTGCTCTGAGGGAGGAAGGTGGGTGGTGAATTCCTGTACTTCATTCTGCAAATTACACATCTACTGAAGGGAGGAGGAGTACAGAACAGAATTAGACAGTGTTGTACAGAACGTGTCGCTTACAAAACTTCTTTTGAAGTTCAGCCTGTATATGGACATTGAGCTGGCACTCTTTGGATGATAAGAAATGAGCAGATGTTGGTCTTCCTTCTGCAGAGACTGTTCTAGTCATTCCTCAGATATGCAGAGTTAGTAATGCAGCATGAGCAGGAGTGCCTTTACTGCGCCTTTGTTTGCCATGCAGAGACATAATGGAGATTTGTTCTCACATGTTTTACATCCCAGTCTATATAGGGGTTGCTAAGAGAAATGAAAACTTCACCATGACAGACAATATATGGCATTAGCAGGTGTTAACAGGCACACCAAAGCCTCTTTAATACTGCTCTGTGGTCAAGTGCAGCTTTCCAGACAGGACAAACAGGTGTGAAGGACTGGGGTAATCTGTTAAGCCATCCCAATTGCATACCCAGGGTGCAGTTACTTTTCCTAATAAGTAAATAAACAGTAGCATTTAGAAAAATGCATCAAAGTGTGCATGTGGGCAACAAGAGGCTCTGGCTTTGCATTTATCAAGAGTGGTGCTTAGCATGGCGATTGCTAAAATGATGGCTTCCTACAGAAGCAGAAATCCATCCATTAAACAAATGTCCTTCCTATTCAATGTAGAGCCATACACCCCCGTAGTTCCTCTTGCCTTCAAGCATGGACACAAAAAAGTGCTTGTTTGCAGTCACCAAGAAGGAAGCAGGAATGTTTTTCATAGACCTTACTTGGCTCACTTTCCTCCCTTGCTTTATGCTGAGCTCTTTTGAATCTTGTCATGTCTCCAGCTTGAAAATTTCCCTTCTGTGATCCTTCTGCCTCCTGAGGTTGCATGTAGCAGAGGTGTGCTCTACTATACCCTTCATCTGTCGGATTTTGCCGATGAGATGAGATACTAATTTTATACTGAGTGCTGAGAATCCAGCTGCATCATCTTTATCAATGAAAAGTGGAGCCTTTCTTTTTCTTCAAGTCATTTTCATCACTGCCCAGCTCCATCAAGAATTGTCCACTTGTCTTTTCAAGATGTCTTCTCTAAGACTGTAAAACTTCAGTTTATGTCAGCATTAAAATCACTATCTTGAAGGTATAAGAGGGTGGAATCTGTTTCAAAATGCAACAAATTATATAAATTTTGATTTTCACTATATTGTTTTCATCCAGTCCTGATAATCATGTAGGAATTCATAGGAGTTCAGAGACTCTTGGGCCAGAATGGATCCAAGTTGCCGTCCTCATGCAGTGTGTTGCTTGTGAAGATCCCAGCTCTGATATCTTTGTACTGAAATGTTATATTCCTCACAGTACCACAGATTGCAGGGCTATTGGCATCACACTGAAATTATATTCCCTGGAGAAGAGGAGGAGGGAAATATGAGACTTACCTTTTCATTATGGTTCACTGCACTGTACCCTTTAGCTCTTATTTTGTTTTCCAGTAATTTTCTTCATTTTAGCTTTAGCTTTATTTGTTTAATTCCAGGTTGTATGATGTTCTGATGCACTAGCAAACCAATTTGCCTACAGCCTAGTAAAAAACCTCCTATTTTGCCTCTGTCAAGTCTAATGACTGCAAAAATGTTTGCTCTTGCACTGGTGGAACAGACAAGTGCTCTATGTTACCCTTGTCAGTCTTCTGCAATTGGTCCTGAGGTTTTCCCCCAGACTATCTTTGCTTTGTCCAGCATGGTGAAATGAAAACCACGGTTTTCTGTGGTGGATAGCGTCACCAATGGTTTCATAGATGCTTTTGTTTATATGAATATTGGGCACTTCAGGATGAATGCAAAGGCAAAAAGCAAGAAGTTCTCAACAAACTGGAAGCTAGCTGTTTTGAGCTTTTCCCTTCTCTTAAAGTTACTTATAATTTGTGCAGCTCTACAAATACAAAACTAATGAAATGCCCCTACCTTGACTGCCTTGTTTAGCTTAAATTTTGTGTCCTTAAAATGCTTTGCATAACTTGTTTCATTCTGTCCATATAAAATGCTTCCTTAAATTTACCTCTGATTGAGATTTTCTTCCTCTGGCAAGATTCCTTTCTTTTGTTGATCAACACCCTTGGGCAAATTTTTGACTCAAAAAAAGGTAAAGATTAATTCTGAATGGTCTTGATAAAACAGACAACTAGATTCAGAATTGGTCCTCTTAAATATTTACTGTACTAACAGGATGTAATCCATGTAAAGTTTCAATTTTTCAGATGACTGAGGACATGCCTGCATAACTGATGCCTCAGGGCCAGAATGCTCCCTTTGCTTACAGGAATTGCTCTGTGTTTGGGATTCATTTTGTGTAGTGTTAATCACAGGAGAGGGAGATGATGGTCTGTGGCTGAGATGATGGGTGGGGAGGTCAAGAGCACAAGCTGCAAGGTGATGGGGACAAGAGAGACTAGAGGAGCAATACAGCAGGGTAAAGGGACACCTGCCTCAAATGTCTGCAGTCCCTTACAGGAAAATACAGAAGAGCACTGCTGTGTTGTGGCAGCTATTGATCAGAGTTTAGTGAAAGTAATCAGGCAGCCTGAAATGTGGAGCATACTGAGGTTTGAATACAGGCTTCACATATTTGCATAAGAAAAAAACGGTTAATTAAAAATAAATTGATTTTTATTTCTCTTACGGATGAAAACGTCACTTCTGCTGAATGAATATTAAGCAGTCTGTGTAATTCTTGATGAAGTAAGTGATTTGCATTTACTAAAAAGCAACCTTAAGCAAGGCTTCCAGATCCTTTGAATCTGTGATAGAAATTCTATGCCAATTTAAAATAAAACCGTAGCCAAGAACTGAATGCACATTAGTTTTCAATTATTAGAAAGAAAGATCTCTTTCCTGTAAAACTTAACATAAGAATGAAAGACAGGGAGGGAAAAATACTGCATGTCTTTTCAGATGTACACAGTATGTGTGTTTGAATTTCAGTCAGTGATGCAGCAAAAGAAAAGCAATCTCAGCTGTTGCTAGGCTTAGCTGCAAACTTTTATCTGTGAAAGAAGAAAGCTAAATAGAATTACTTGATAAGCAAATGCTGAACTCTATGGGACCTGAGATTGCAGATCTTAAGAATATGTCTGCACCAAAAAAATAAGTGTTCGTACCTGTCTCCAAGACAGAAAGAACTTTCAAAAAAGATTTTGTTTATTAAGGCGAAGAGTCTGTCAGAGTCCATCACAGGGTTTTGATGCAGTGCTTTCTGACTAAAGCATTGTGCCCTCTATTTTGCAAGAATTCCAACTGATGAATTTCCTTTTGGCATTAAAATATTTTTATTTTTCCTTAAAAGGCCTGTTACATTCCAGATCTTAATACAGTGTTATGTGGTATAGTATAGCAATTTTCCCCTGAGGTTCTGTTGCTGACCATGACATTAGATGGTGGGCAATATCCTTTTAGTCTGTTTGGATCAGCGGTCCTGGCTGGGTCCCCTCCCAAAATCTTACCTATTCCAAGTTTACTGATTCTGGGGGACAGGGAGAGAGAAATCCTTAACTCTGTGCAAACATGATTTAGCAATAGCCAAAACCCTGGTGGGTTTTCAGTCCCGTTTTAGCCACCCGAGCACAGCACAGCCACGCACAGGCTGCTGTGAACAAAGCTGTGTTGATAACTTCTTTCCATCCAGAACCAGTACATCCTGCTATTCCTTTTTGCTCAGGTTGCTGCCAGAGAATAAAAGTCATCAGTGGTTTTAATCAGTAGATCTTAAACAGTTAAAAATAATTACCTTCTGCTGACATCAAAGAATTTGCCATTTTTATTATGTACAGGGATTTATTATAATTTTAAAAATGTGGAGATTTAGTACAAATAAAGTACAGATAAATGAGGGATGGGAGTTAGACTGGATCCAGTGAAAAGTTCAAAATAGGAAAGTTTGGTTTTATCACATCAAAATGTAGATTTTTCTTGGTTTGCTAAGGGAAAATGCTACAGAATCTAATTAATAGGTGCATAATTCTGTTGTTTCACATGCATTCATGCTCAAGAACACCAGAAGGCTGGGAAATTCACTACCATCTTTGTCACTGTCTTAGTGGTTAGTGATACACATTAAAAAATGTGTCTTATTTAATCTTTAACTTCCAGTCACTATATTTTATGTATTTTTGTCTGCTAGATTGGAGATTGAAGTTAGAAAATCTCCTTAAGTAGGAAATTTGTCATGTACAGACTATCATCAAGATCCAGTTCTGTCTTAATCCATCTTAGAGCTCATTTAGTCTCTTGCTGTGCAGTCTATTTCCAAACTGCAAATCAATCTTACGGTTTTCCTCTGAAGTTTGAGCTCTATCTTGGCATTGCTTTTAGCGGAAAAACTGGATGAAATTGGTTATCTTCAGTTTTGGGAGAAGAGTGTAGGTACTGTAGTAGTACTGCAGGCACTGGAAGCATATGGCACTTCTTTTTGCTAGGCACTTTTATTTGCTAGATATGTATCTTGAAGTGCGCATCTTTTTGCAAGTGGCCAGAGATTGCCTTCAATCCATGCTGCAGTCCAGATATAGGCTGGCCAACTCTGAACTGTACCCAGCTAAAGAGTGAATAGGGCTAAGGTCTCCAGAAGGGGTGTCTGCAGACCAATTGTTGTGTAAGATGGCCTGTTGGGGTGCAGAATGATAATTGTCACATTTCCATTTATATTCATTTTTATCTTAAAAAATAAGGAAGAAGTTAAGCTTTACTAATATTTAGTGCATTCAGCCAGTCCATGTGTCAGATAGTCCATAGGGTTCCTGAAGTGTCCTGAGGGGAGAGGGGCTGCTTCCCAACACTGGGAAGTTGAGAGTGGCATCCTCACTCATTCACTCACTTTCAGCTTATTCCATGTATTACTGTTTACATGTGTCCAGTTAAGTGGATTTATGGATTATATTATGTAGTTTTCACTAAACTACCAATTGGACAAGGGGTTTAAAAAGATTCCTGCAGAGCAACTGCAGATTGTAGATAATGCTGATAATGCCAGTAGAAGTGAACACGAAGAAAATTACAGAGCTGACATTTCCCCTCATGCTAGTATGAGCTCTTCATCACTACCATTATGGATAACAAGTATGAGAAGCCAAGCAGATAAAAAAAAAAGTGAAGTAAAAAAAAAAAACCAAACAAGTTACCAAGACCGTTATAGCTACTGTTGCTTATTAGCAACAGTAAACCTGTAAAGTCAGTAAACCTTGCTCTAAAAGTATATTGTGCCTTGAGACATTTGCTATTGACAGTAAATGAAGCCATTGAGATTAGGAGGAAATTTAAAATTTAAGAATCCAGTGATGTGTAAAGTCATGTGATAGTCTGTCCAGGACTTTGCATGGCTAAACATAGTGATAAGTGTTTGAAAGAAAATTCTGAATTTTCTGACTTATTAGGAAAATACAAAAACACCCATATTTTTGGGGCAACATTTTTTCTTTTGTTGCTCCAGTGAAAATGGCTGAAATAATGGATGCAGAACAATAGGGTGACAAAGTCCATTTGTCAGAAAATACTGTTTTAAAATGGACAGAAGAGCTGAAGAATTGCCAAAGAGTTGAAGAAACAGATACTAAAAAAAATCATACAGTGTAGGATGTTGGGAGCATCTGAAAATACAGATATTTCTAAACTATCTCAGATACCTTGTTGGGTTCTATTTCAAAAATGGAACAGATAAAGAAGTACTTCTATGTGAGCCATTGAAGGAAATATGTACTGCAGAAGGTACATTCTCAGCAGTATTAATAACAGTCATGCTTTATGGACAAACCGTGTAAGTGTAACCACTAATGGAGCAGCTGGTACAAAAAAAGTTTATTCCAGAGGGTTGCAGAGCTAGGATCATGTGCAAAATACCTTTGCTGTGTCAGTCATTGGCAAGCTCTTGCAGCAAAGAAGCAAGTCCTAAGCTGAAGCCCTGTACTGCTACTAAGGTGGTTAATCTTATATTAAAAAGACCTTATAAAGCTGAAACTTAATCTATTGGAATCTATTAAATAGCAGTTTGGAGAAATTATTGAAAACTAAGGGATGCACCATGTTATTCCTCTATTTCTCCTCTCCCTTAGGACCATACTTAAGAGTATCACATTATTTGGTAACAATAGGGAATCAGGGCAGGGAGAGAAAGAGGGAGGATTCCTGTCCTTCCTTCTCTAATATATGTTTTTAGACCCAAATAGCGGTAGCAGCTGATACTTCCCTTACTTTGGCGTGTTCATGTAATGTGGAGGAAAATATAGTTTCATGTCAATAGATTGTTATTTAAATATTTATTCAAACAAATCAGTAATGAATGGTCAGTTTCCTAAATACTCTAATAAGACCCACATTCCTAGATAATATTCACCAAATTTTTCTGGCATTGAAGTAAATAAATAGATGGAAATTTAAAGAATTATTCAGATTGCAGGATCCACAAATGTATAGTCAAACACGTCTGCAGAACTTTAGCAGAAATGTTATGTAAAGAAAGAGGACATAATTTAAACAAAATTAATGTCTTTCCTAACTCCCGGTCTAGTACAGCTACTTCTTGCTGGAACAGAGTTTACTTGTATGGACTGTGGGACTATTCCCTGGGCTTCTAAGTGTCTTTTTTAAAGGAGGTAGATTAATTTTACAGGCAATTAATGTTACAGTTTGGGTTTGGGTTTTTAATGTTAAGTGGGCATTATCCTTCAAACCACTTCAAAACAGATAACAAATGGCATGGAATGTATTTAAAACTCATAAATAGATAGAAGTTATTTTGAGGCTGATTATTCAATTCCATTGGTTCAAATGTGTAACCTATAATAATAGTACATGTATACTACCCTTCCTAAGAGGGATATAACGAAGAGTTGTGTTTGCTTATGAAGGTACCAAACATTTTTTCATACCAGCTTGTTACTAGGTCTTGTGGGGATATGGAAGTCTGATTCCAGCTGCTCTTTGAATTCCAGAAACAATCTGTAAGGTTAAAAAGAAAAGGTTAGCAATAGTAGAAAGAGTTAGGACATATGGCCAAGGAGAGGACCACCAGTCCATACAAACAGGCATAATTTTTACCACTTGAAGCTGCCAACAAGTGGCCAAAGACACAGATTGAAACTGGTTTCTTAATTTTCAGCATAAAGCACTTCAAGTAATTCTCAACCTGGAATTCTTACCTAGAAGATTGTGTCTTTTGATTTCCAAACTGTATTAAAGACTTCCTCTCAGACAGTACTGATAGACTGCTTACATTTTTGTATGATTTTCCAGTCATGGATATAATTGGCTTTACTTTCTTAAACCAAACAGCTTGTATTAATGTGATTCTGGAGGATTCTACAGGAAAAGAAAATGTGAAGCCAATGAAATTAAAAGATGCCATCATCTTTTTGAACTACATTGCTGTAAGAACGAGTGCAAACTCCAAAAGGCTACTAAGGCAATCTGCCAAGATGCAGCACAAGACCTATTCAGAATCCCATTGGAAATAATAGAAAATAATGCACAGAACTTACTTAGAAAGAACTTGATATGTTCTTTCATACAAGAAATTATTTTCATTTAAGGAGTTTCAGGAAAAGAGACTACAAGGAAAAATCTCAGAAATAGAAGTCTATCAAAGAAGAGAAAGAGCAATTAACAAAGGCATTGAAGGGTTCAAAAAGATATCTACAAGAGCCAGAGGAAAATCTCTTTTCTAGAAAGACTTTCCACAGGTAACTGCAGTCCAGCTTCAGCCAACAATTGAAATCTCAGTGGAGGAAGTATGTGAATCAAACTGAGACGCTCAAGTACAGTAAATTATCACCACCATATGGTGTCCTTCTGAGGATTCTGGAGTAAATAAAGTGTGAAATAACAGTTATACGCCATTGCAGGAAATGTTGCTGCAAGGTTTTCTTCAATATGAAAAAAGATACTAATATAGTTACTGAATTTTCTTTAATCTTGGAGAACCAATGTATAATCCTCAAATTCCAAAATAAAGTTTAATCAATCTAGTAGTTCAAGAAAATTGGATGAACATGCTCCAATAGCAACAGTACTTTTTATTGCTTTCCCTGAATTTAACTTTGTTTAAAAAGTGAATTTAATTCACTTAGCACATGTGAATTGATTACATTAACTGGAATGAGTTAACTGAGCTATTAACTACCTTGCTTATCAAAATTTGAACTTTCCAAAAAGGAATTTGATTATGAATTCTATCCATTTTCAACTTGTTTGGTTTTTTTAACAGGGGTGGTTGCTCTCCAAAGCCTTTAGCAGAGAACAATCATGTCTCTCATGATGAATTTGGGAAAATCACTGATGTAGTCGATGATAGTGCCATTATCAGTTTTTAGGGGAAAGATGTGGGAAGCAGAGAGATTAGGAGAAATAGTCGTTTAGTCTGTAACTTTCTTCTCCCCAGGTGATATGAGCTACTGTAGCTCCCCTTTTGCCAGAGAGTATAATTTAAACACCATTATTTTTTATGTTGCAGACTTTTAGCAACATTCTGTCACACTCCCTGAAGAAGCTTTGAACTTCAGCTTGCTGCTGCATATGAGAGGCAGGGTCAACTTTGTGTGGTTCCTAGAAATCGCAGTTGGCTATTGTGTCAAGTACATGTCACCTTTTCAAAATACACTTAAGTAGTTGAAATTGTATGCCTGGTCTTTTATTAGTTTTGAATGTTCAACCTTTACTTTTAGGTTTATCCTTTGTTCCTGAGCTCACGGGTAATCTAAATGCAACTAAATTTTAGATACCATTAATTTTGAATGTGAGCCACTTCATATGCATTTCTGACATTTTCCAGGATCACCCCTGTTTTTTTTTTTGTTTTTTTTTTTTTTTTTGGTCTTTTCTTTTCTTTTCTTTTCTTTTCTTTTCTTTTCTTTTCTTTTCTTTTCTTTTCTTTTCTTTTCTTTTCTTTTCTTTTCTTTTCTTTTCTTTTTTGTTTGGAAAGAGAACAGTAAAATCAAGACATTTCTTCAGGAAACATTTAGTGATGGGTAGACTCAAGCAGGGTTTCCTACAACAATTAAGATCAAAGCCATCATACAGCTCCTTCAGGACTGCTGCTTCCTCTTACAGGTGTCGTGTGTAACCACTTTGTATGAGGTTTACTGCACTAAATAATAAGTTTTCCAAACAGAAAAATATTAATTCTCTTTGGTCATTTGAACCTTCTTGCAGCATCCAATGACAATTACATTGAACTTATCAAGTATTCTTATCAGGCTGTTTAGCTCACTCTACAAAGTCATGTAAGATATGTAGATCTGAATGTAGAGACAGCTAAGTTAACAGATTTGGAAATCAGTTGGGATTTACAGATGGAATTTACAGAAGTCCTGTCTGTAAATGAAAGCATGATTGTTATTTGGGGATGATCTTTTCACAAAAGTTATGTAGCCTTTCAGCTAGCCTGTGAGATAGTATGTCTATTTTTTTGAAATATGAAGTATTTCAAGGAGATCCAAAGGGAAGGATGTTGCTCCCATTTTGAAGACTGCCACAGTTAAGATTGTATTTCAGCCTTCTTGAGGCTTGTGGGCTTGAAAGCAGGGAGAAAAGAGATTTTCCTATAGTGCTGACAGTGTCTTAGTCATTCAAGGTTTCATAACACAACAGTTTCTCCAGTACAGGTGGGTGAGTGCAGACTCTTGATGCCAGCTATTATAGCCAGATACACAATCCTTCTTCGGATCTGCGTTGCTGATGATTTTCTGCATACCACAGAGAGAGAATGCAAAAATAATTTTAAAGTTTTGCTTCACAAATACTTGTGAAACTAGTTTGGTATTCTGAATTATAAATAAATATAAATTATAAATAAATCATATATGATGTCTTCACAGCGAGGCGATGCTGAAGCATTTTGACAGAAGGTGGCCATTTGTGTTTGTAAACCCATTATTTCCTCAGATAATAATACCAGCAATCAAGGAATTATATTTGTGACCATCTGAGGCAGCAAAAAATTGATAAGTGAGCAATTGTTTCCGCTTCAAAGACTCTAAAAAGTTATTTTTGAAAAAAAAAAAAAAGTACTATGAAATTTCAATGCATAAAACTAAAAAATGCATTAGTACTTTAGTGTCATATATCTTCAGCTTATTTTCTTCTGACTTTGATTTCGAAATGGACTAAAGTTACAGTCCTTAGTACAATGTGCTACAAAATTTCAGTGTTAAGAAAACAGAGAAGAATGGCTCAATTTAATATACATGTGCAAGTGAAAAAGTTCTTTGAATGTAAATGATACACAGTGGAGAGAAAGAGGAATATCTATTTTTAAAATCTCCTTATTGCTTCTCTCTGCCCAGTAATATCACTCCAGTTAGTATCCAATTTAATTCTCTAATGTAGCAGAACCTCTCTGAGTCAGAAGAGATGGAAGGTAACTTCTCACATATTTTTCCAGAAAGAAGAAACATGGGGCTGAAATATGGTTCATCTGGTAAAATTTTCTTGTTTATTTAAAATAGCATTATCATTGTAATGTGGTGACCTTGGATCCCTGAAATGGTGTCTCTTTTCTGCTTTTCATCTGAAAGAGGAAATAGAGACTTGTGATGTTTAAGCTGCAGGGTTTTTTTACAAAGTTGATCTAAACAAAGATGTTTGGAGCAGTGGAAAACAAGTTAATGAAAAGCTTTATTAAACTGTTCTCAAATTTTAAGCAAACCCATCCCTGTACTCCTAAAAAGCCTCATGCCCCAATACCCTAGTGTGTTACCAGGACGGCAAGTATTCCCATTGTTCAGACATAGAACAGAAGTAAATCTGAGCTTGATGTTGCTGACCTTTCCACATTTAGGAAGTCTGAGGAATATGGATTTCTTTTTTAGAGGACTTTTGAAATAATGTGCTAATTCCTTGTGATCTCTATCCTCACAGGTTCCATAACCTTCCTTTCATCAAAATGTCATCCCATTTTTATATTAGGTAAATGTTTCTTCCTTTTTTAGTTTTCCACCGAGGCTTGTATTCATAGTTTTCAATTGATAACAAGACTTACTCCTGGATACAGAGGGTTTTATAAATGTTGGCATAGCCCCCTCAGTCTGATGCAATTAAACCATTAGTGAGGAGCTGCAGCTTTGGAACAGTGACTGAGTGCATGGCAAAACTTCCAACTTGGTCCAGGTTTTCTGAAAGAAAAAAATCCCAATGCATAAGGACTTTAAAATTTTTCACAAACCTCCTCTGGCATCCAAAAAGCAGAATAAGACCCTGTGTGTTCTCCCTCAGCCATTGGATGGACAGATTGAGGAGTGATGCAGGAAGGCAGCTCACTCCTCTGACCTTGCTCTGAGAACCTTTTATTAAGGTAAGGGATCTTTGGGGCTTCTAAGTTTCAGTGGATGGCAGTGCTACTGGAACACCATTTTGAGACAGGGTTAGATTTTAGACCTGGAATTCAGCTAGAGTTCATCTTTCTGTATCTGAGAGTCATCTAGCTCCATTTATACTTAATGGAGAAAGGAGAGAAGTTCTCCCAGGGTGCAATTCATCTCACCTGTTTTAGACATCTATTTATTGATGAGATGACTCATTCCTTGGAATTGCTCATTTATCTTAACTTTAGCAATATACATGTAACACCCTTCCAAGTTAGTGTTGGAATAAAAAAAATATTTTATCTGTCACGGATTAAGAGACTTCAAATGTATAAATGGTAGGTTGCTTTCATTCTGACTAATCAAGGAGGATTTTACATAAGGTGCTTCTTTATGTAATTATAAATCAAAGCTCTTGTAGCACTGATAACATTTTCTAAAACAATATTTAATTATCATTCATGTTTGTTTGAATTATCCCTCTCAATGAATTCTGTTCAGAATTTTTTTATTAAACAGGCTCTTCCTGAGTGTAATAAATGTGTTTGAAATGTGTATGTATGTAAGAATTATTAGCTATTATACATTGTCCACCTCTAATAATATAGGCAGATCTCGAGTCCCTAATTTTTGGTTCAGTAGTCAAACAGTCTCTGCTATATGTGGACTATTACACAAGTGGGTTTGAGGGTGGTGGTACAGTGTGTCCTTCAAAAGATATTAATTATCTTTTACTAAGCTTTGATTTATTCTTTAGTTCTGTGGTACCACGAGACTTTCCATCTTGTTCTATTCTTATTTCCTAGGCTAGACTAAATTCACCAATGTAAAGTAGCCTTAACATATATTCTATGGGGTTTAAATTCATTTTAATTTAAAAAAAATTCTTTAAATATTTTTTTTCTAAACTCATATATAAACCCTGTAAAATTTAATTTCCCAGAAAAAGATGCAGGTGTACTCTATGTTCTTCATTTGATGTTCTGAATGCACTTCACACATAATAATATAGAGTGCCTTTACTTGTCTGCCTCCACATTCCCTCCAAGAATAAATATTGAGTATTTTAACACTCTCAGTTACCTGAATGCTTACACCAACTTCAGTAGTCCTATTGCATTCCTCTTCTGTAATAAACAAGCATTTCTAAAGTTTCACTTAATTACTTGCACTTCTGGCATTGGTTTATGAACTATTAAATAATCTATTCTCAATATGGCCCTTATTTACTTTCATAATATCTGACATGAAAATTACTGTTGTATAATATTGAAGCCTCCAGACCCTTTAATTTTTTTCTGCTTTCTCTACAAGTCACATCTGATAAACTTGTAGAAGGATGGTCATCCTATTTCCCTGGAAGCCATCAGAAATCATATCATATAATATCTCAGTTTTGTAGATGATATCTCAGAGTAAAGGAACCAGAAGTGTATTTTTGGTGCATTTTCTTTTTCAATTTTGTTCATTGGTGCTCCTTAACTCCTCATGTGAACAGATATTATTTCTTAGAGACTACATCATTACTTTCAGTCCTTGCCTACTCTCTTAGAGATTCTTTCTGGCTTGGCAATGCATTATGTATTTTTTTACTGTAAGGAATGTACCATTCCTTTCCTCTCTCTGCTGTACTACTGAGTTGTGTCTTAACTTGTCTTAGTGTCCACTCTTAGTGAGGAGAGTTTGTTTTCTCAGACTGCTCAAAGTCCTGCTGAACATTATGTGCATGTTCTTAACATGCCTGTAGACTAAGTGGAACTTAACCTTTTCCTACTTTGTCATAATGCAGATCCTTGAACTTCTCCTAACTAGATTTTTATTTAACTGTAATATGCTGGTTTCTTCAAACACCTCACAGTAACTGATCCACATCTTGATGATTTTTTTTATCCCTTGGAGAGAAATCACCCTCGAACTTGGGACTGTCTGTAGGTCACCCTAAAGCCACCTAATTAACTTCCCCCCTACCACAAGAACCCTACATGCCCATCAATTCTTCTTACACACAACTGGTAGGTTTAACATCAGAGTTCCTGATTATGTTTAACTTTTGTGATCAAACAACACAAGAAAGGTAAATTAAGGAAATTTCTTTCTTCCTTTAGAGAATTTGGGAGGAAATGACAGCATTTTGTAGGTGACTTCATAGAGGTTTTTTTTTAAATAGGTATGATCTGTTTCACATAAAACCTAAATATGTGTGGCTATCACACATATGACTATCATATGTGTGATAGTCACATGTATGTAGGTTTTATGTGAAACCATATTTACCATACTGCCATTCCAGGCAGAGAGGATAGTTACCATTTTTAACTGGAATGTGTAATTATAGTACAAATACAACAAAAATATCATTAACAGTGTTATTCTTACTCCAATGTGAAACACATGGTTGCTTCTTGTAGGCAAGACTAATATTGACTGCATTAGTTTTCAGGTTAGACCCAGCTACTAACATCCTACTTCAATGAAAAAAGCAATATTTTTGTGAAAACCTGTACTGTGGCAGTTTGCCCAAATAAAAATCCAATATTCTGGGGTTCCTTCTTCCCTTCCTGTCACAATGAAAACCATAAACATGATACTTTTATAAAATACCTGATTGCTTTTGAACAGAAAAGGAAATCCAATGCAGTTCTGATTTTGTTTCTCCTTTACACAATAAAGCATATTTAGTTTTTTAATTTTCCTCTAAATGAAACTCTTTCCTACTAGCCAAAACAATATTTTACTGTTTCCTTTTGGTGTATTTTTGCTTCATCTTTTATTTTTGCATTGTCTTTCTGCTTCAAATAAAGTTCTCTATCACCTATTTCATTTTTGTAGTCCCAGATGATGTGTATATCAATGAAAGAGTATCTCTGCAGTTTGTATTTCTTGGATGTAAGTTTTCACTTAATGCTACCATGCCTCTAAATGTGAGTAATGTGTTCCATTGGAATGGAAATAGGGATAATTATGTTTGCTTGTAACACATTGTATAGTGAGACCTCTATCTATACTAATCCCAAAAATTGTAATCTGTCCTATGCAATTACTCATAATTTACATTTTGTCCATGTAATGAGGAAACTTTTTCTTATAATTCAAGCATTCGTTTTGTACATATATAAAAATATGTCTGTACTGAAACTCCTATGGAATAACATTTTGTAGTGAACTGTATATTCTGGACAACAGGAAATCTTAGTAAAATATCTGACTGTATAATCCATCTGGTCTGACCAATTCTCATTTGTTAGGCATCTCTTATGATCAACATCTGGTGGGATTAGACTGCCCTGAACGACAAGGATTTAGCTTGCTGTACTTACATGCAGCTTTAGTGAACCAAAAGGTCATTGAAAATATCTGTTAAAAGCAAAGTAGTATGATTAATCTAAAAATCATTAAATTAATTTTGTTACTGGCAGAGTTAGGATTAACTGAGTGAACTGTGCCTTTAAATGTGTAATTTGAAACAGTTTGAAATGTTGGTCAGTGGAGACCCCTAAATCCAAACAAGCATAACTAGATTGAAAGTTCATCAGGAATATCACCTTTCTTTACTGTTTTCCTCAGAAAAAACAGATAAAATTGGCTTGCAAAAAAATGAAATACTGTGGTCAAATGGATGCAAATTATTTACTACAGGTCACAAGGTGCTTGCACTCATAATGTCTCTGAAGTGAGCAATCTCATCTCACCTGAAATAAAATCACTTTATGTACAACTTTCGTATCCTTGTGAGGGACAAGGTCATTTATGTATTGTACGCAGAGAATCATCACACAGAGTTCATGTAGGAAGTAAAAAACAACCAAACTTCAATGTTGGGGCTCTGAGAGCACCAAAAACTCTTTCTGCCCCTGAGTAGCCCCAAAGGTCTGTGCTCCCCCGACCCTTTCCCATCCCTGACCCCATCTCAGCTCAGCTCAGTGCCATCAGTCCATGTCCCCGTGATGCTGTGGGGTCCTGGTTTCTCATTCTCTCCATCACAGCTATGCCTGGCAGGGACCCTGTAAGCTTGTTCCTAGTCCTGTCATTTTGCTATGGACCTGCCCAGCAGCCATGGGCTCTGTCTGACCCTGGTTACCTTTACCAAACCTGCTCCAGATTTGAGGATCAACTTCTCATCTTTGCACTGGACCTGCCTTATTCCCATGGACTTGCATGGAGGTGTCACCTCCTGGCTGAAAGCGGCTGTTCCCTCCATGACTGTCCTTGCTGGGTTGCTGGCTGGTGAGGTTCCTGGTCCAGGGGCTGTGCACTTGTGTCCCACTTCCTTAGGCTGCCAGACCATGATGCTCCCCAACTTTTCTTCCTTTTCTTAAAGCTACGTCCATTCTTTCTGGTACAGACCACAAGTGTGTTGAAATTTCATTTCTTCTAGACTCACCATGTTTTACATCCCAGTTATTTTTTCTATCTACTCTCTCAGTTTGATAGAGATTAAAAAAAATAAAATTTCTGCCTTTGCAGTGCAAGTTCATTATTCCTCAAAATCCCTGTATTTCTTCTTTCACAGGTGCAGGGTGAGGGACTTTGTTGCTCACCTCTCAAACATCACTAAATTTGATACAAGAGCTATGAGGTAGACAAGTATTGCTGCCATCCACTTCACAAGAAATTATACAGCCTGACCTGGTAGCAAACTTTGAAACCTTTATTTCAGTCATTGGAGCTGAATAAAAGGGCAACTCTGGCAGAATGAGAGAGAAAAATCCATCTCTTGCATCCCATCTTCACTTTTGCCTAAAGCAAAAGGAACATCCTTTTTTTCCTGCAAAAGCATCCCTTACAAACCCTTCATTTTTTGGAACTTTCCCCTGAGTAAACATATGTGTACCCCAGTAATTTTTGCAGTTGATCACACAGATTAAATATGTAGTATGGTGAAATGCTGCTTTCATCTAGCTTTGTAGGCACAACAGTGCAAAAGTGTCTTTCACTGGTTTGTGAAAATTTTCAGGTTTATCAGTGACCAGGGCTGGTAGTTCCTGTTTTGGCAAAATGAAATATTACTGTCTTTAAAGTACTTAGATATAAACAGACATAGAGGTACAGCCTTCATTAAATTGTTAACAAGAGTCTAAAATCCCGTGGAATTAGATGGCTTCTGTGTTTTAGTTGGTGCAAAATTTCCTTAGCAACTGTGGATCCCCATGAAAATTTGATGCAGTTTTGTTACCACTTTCTTACAGCAGTTTCTGAAAGTGGAAATTATCCTATTTACACAACAAAAACCAGAAGCACAGTAGTTTACAGTTCTCCTTACTTGGGGTTGGTGGAATGAAATGATTGCTGCTGAGTGCTGAAACTGCTTTTACTAAAACTGCTGGTGATACGCTTTCCAGGACTGCAAGCATCTGCTAACACAAAACATGCAGCATTTTGTATTCTCAGTTTCACAAATTTCATCCAAAATAGGAATGTTTGCCTCAGGATTGGCAGCTCTAGAAATGGAGGTGACTGACTTTGGACCTAAATCCAAATCAGAAGATTCTGTAGTTCAATTTATCTGAAAGAAGTCAAGAACCTCTGTAGAAAGAAAACTACAAGTTTCCGTTCCATGATATATTTAAATTATTTATAAAGGAAGAAAAGAACCTGAGATTAGTGGGGAAAAAATATGGAAATAGGAAGTAAAAACTGGAAAATATGGTAAAAATACTCACAGACTAGGGACACAAGGTGACGTGTCAGACATAGGCCAGAGCATTGAAAGGGAAACACTGTCTTTTAGAAAAGCCTTGTAAATTCTTACAAAGCTCCTAACTTGTAAATTCTGCAAAGCTGTTGTCGTGTTTGGATAATGGGAAAGAATTTCTTTTGGCAAAATCTCCACAACAGATGCATCTGCAAAACAGCAAATATCTGCTTGAAGCAGTAACGGGAAAAGGTTTATAACTTCTTTGGCACAAAATCTAGTAAGGTGTGTTTTTGGGAGATTAATCAGTAGATAAATGGAAAGCCTCGAAGCCTCGAAGCTCTGAAAGCCACAGATACTTTGTTTCTAGCAGATGAGCCGGGGGAGATGTCAAAGAAATTTCTCAATGGCTGAATTTAAATAAGCACTGCTCAGAAATAACCACAAACATACACAATTTAATTCCTCAAGTGCAAAGTTCTGAAGGGATGGAATCCCAACACGTCAGTATACAGCTAGAAGTATAATTTTTATAATCATCAGCCTTGTGCCTGCCACTGAAGCCTATCCATAAGTATTATAATATTTAATGTGTGTTTTTTGTCATTGTTCTTACATTAATAATGTTCTAATTTGACTAGACAGTATTTGTTAAATCAGCTCTTTTCTGATCAGTTTAGCTAAATCATCTTAATCTAGTCTTTCTTTGATTAAAAGACTGACGGAATTGGTCAGAAAATATGTCTCAAAAAGCAAGTCTGGAACTAAAAAATTGTTCCCATACAGGAGAAAGTCAGGCAGTATTGCATAGAAGCATATGACAAGTTGTATTCCTCTGGAAATTACATTGATACTAAGTAAGGAAAATGCTACTTTTTGTCAGTAGCAAATGATAGTTCTAGTGTTTTCTTACAGTAGGTAGAAGGATTTTGGACATTAGCTAAACTATGATCAAGAGAGGTTTGTTTTCTTTTGTTATCACTGATGTTTTGTTGGGTTTTTTTTAAAAACCAATTTTAATTTTTCTTTGTATCAAGAAAAACCTCAGTTGTAAGGAGCAGTTAATGGCATCACTGAAAAATAACAATAATTCCGTTTTACTAGTATAGAAGCAGGAAAAAAGTCACTACTGATCACTTTCTGTGAACACATTTTCACAGAATGAGTTTAAAAACTGATAACATCACAGAAGGATAAAGGATGTAACAAATCTTGGAAGGCTGACCATTCTGCCTTGCTTGATAAAACAATTTTTAATAAAAAGTTACTTATATGTCCATTTATTCTAATCATTAAAAAAGGTTATAAAGTAAAAAAATGTGTCTTAGTAATTTTAAATCATGACCAAAGGGGATAAGATGACATAAAGGCCATGAAAGAAGTAATTAAGGCAGCTGGTGTAATGATGATTGTCAGGAAATGACCCATACAGAGGGTCATCAGAAAGTATCTGCATATGATACACAGGCTTTTAAATTCTCCTGTAATATCACGTAGTTTCCATCCTCTTTCTTCTGTGTTTGCATGTGGGATACCTGTTATACACTGATCTGCTTCTCCTATTTCTGCTATTACAAACAAATTAAATAGACAATCACTGCAATTGATGTGATCATAATTCTATTAACTTAAAATTGGTGTGCCACTCTCTTCATTTCAGTCCGTAATCATGTTGCAGACTAAAATTATTTTTGCTTATCTATTAGGAATAGTAATGTGAAACTGGTTTGGGAGTCGTGGGCTGGAGGAAAACCAGCAGCAATTAAGACAGAAAACCTTGAAGTAGTTATATGGCAAAAAAAAAAAAAATTGGAAAGCTAGATTACTTTGAATGTTGTCTGGCTTCTTTGTGATATTAGGCAGCTTAAAGAGGACAGTCTTGCCGTTATTAAACAGATGAGAAAATCTGCTAATACCTAGTGGCATGTTCCAGCTTCAAGCCAACTATACCTCTTGCTGCTCCATGGTGTGATGAGCAGTCTAAGAGAGGGGTAGGCCACAGAAGAGAAGTTCATTAGGCCTTATCAGCCCCTAAGTGATGTAAGCTAAGCTCTGCTGATTCATGATAGGACCAGCTGAAAGAAGGACTTGAGAATGTATAGGAGTTCCCTTGGTGGGCCTTTTCCCTTTATACTGTCTCATGCATCACTTTGGCTACAACAAAGTTTTTGGTCCTAACAGTCCTGGAAACACAAAAGAATTGTCCACCCAATGACACAAAGTGGGAGTTCAGTTTGTGGGACTGTGTGTGAACTTTTTTTGCCTCCCATAGTAAAGTCCTTTACGTGGTGCAGCCATTGACAGCAGATTGTGGTCATAGGGGAATAGCACCTTGATCGCATTTTAGGTGAAATGGAAAAAAACTGTGTGGGTGCATATATCATTGTCAAGATCATTGCTTGTCATTACAGGTATAAATGCAGTCCATCTGCTTCCTTCTCACTGGCTCTCGGTTCACTAGTTTGCCTTTTTCTCAACTTGTGACAGGTGAGGAATAATCTGACTGGCGTCCTTGATGGCAAAGACATCGAGATTTCAGATACTGAGAGTTTTTCCGATGATCCCTGCACAAGTGTAAAGAAACTTAAGGTATGTGTTGCTGTTTGATGAAAAAGAGAAAGTGGTAATGGGTTTTTTTCTATGAAGAGGCGTAAGGTAATGAAATTTGTGTTAGAATGATGTATTGCTGAATTCTGTTGCATAATATTATCAAAAAATAGCATTGTGAGGGCCTAAGTACTTCTTAAGTTAATGAAGGTTATGTGTATAGTAAATATTTTTAATAGTTCCTGATAGTGATACTAAAAAAAGGAAGTTGTTGCTGGCCTAATATTTGCAGTTAAAGCCCCAGTCATAGTTGATGTATACATATGATGTACCCATGTGAAAACTTTTGAGGTTTGGAACCAGAACCCTTTTAAGGTAAATTATCATGTAGAAAGAATATTGAGCCTCTTTCCATTAGCTTCATTATACATTTTAAATTGAATTCTTTGCTTACATCATCTGCATGATTTCAAATGAATCATAAGGAAAAAAGAAGAAAAAAAAATTTGGTAGCAGAATCATTTCCCATCGTTCTCTTATTATACTGATTTATTAGACTTCTGGCATCTCATAAAATTAAAACTATATTTTAGCCTTCCCATGCAGTACAACCAGCAATAAACTAGACACAGGAGAGATGAATATTAAACTGCACAGGAACATGAAAAAAATGAACAGCAGGAGAAAGCACTTTTAAATGGCGAAGATCAAATTGTTTCTGGCATCAAGTGCATATGATACGCAGTCAAAACCACAATCTGGCAAATGCTTAAATAGTGTAAAACAGGTTACAAAAAAAACCCTTAATAAACTATATTATATTTTAAAAATTACATTAAAGCAATATTGACCTGTGTAAGACTAGACCACTACTGAAGCTGGAAAGGTTTTGGAGCATGATAAGCTAAGTGGACTTTATTATTTTCACAATCTAGAGATGTAAGCCTGAGCATTTAAAATATTAATAAGTAAAGTTTGTGTTTGTGGAAAGCCGTTTGTGTCTGTCCAGTCTAAGAGAATTAGCTTTTTCTGTCTGGAAACCTGTCTGGGTTGAAGGGACTCCAGTAGGTGTTACAGTGAAGTCTTTATTTTTGACTAGGAATGGTGTAATAACAAGGAAAAAAATGCATATTAAGCATGCATCTTTAGGCTGGAAGTCAGAAGAAGCAATGGTATCCTAGCTGTCCTCTGCATCAATGACATGCTGGGTTGTTTTGCAGGGAATTCCAGATGACTGAACTTACAGTATATTTGTTATCTCTTGATTTCTTCTTCAAAACAAATTAATAAAATAATAAACAAGCAATTATCCAGAATATTGCTTGCTCTTGACAGAAACATAAGGTTAGTTGTCCTTAGGTGCATGTTTGAAACAAAATTTAGCTAAACAATTCTAATCATGTTAATTCCTTTCTTCAACATGCAAACCTCATATCTAAAGTAAACTGGTATCTGCTTACCTGAACTGCATTTTATTTTTGCAAACACATTTAAATTAATGAAATTTATGATTATGGAATGGAAAATAGTAAAATCTGGCAGGATTTGAAGAAATATAGCTTTATATTTTATATTTCTCTTGGTAACAGCTTAATTTCTACTGCATTGACTGCACAGTTAAAAGGTAAATTTAAGCTTAAGGATATCTTTAAAACTAATTTTTGTGTTCAGAGAAAGGGATGGATTTGTACATCCATGTAAATGCTTGAAAATTCTAAGAATGCACAGACAAGTTGCAAGAGCAATAATACTTCTACTTCCAACTTCTTTGTGTCTTGCATGTAGGACAGAAGAATTAGCATCATGGTATGGTGGGAGTTGGTGTCCTCTGGTTCACCTTCACCATCAGTGATTCCATAGCTAAGGTCAGAGGCTTATCTCTAGCTCTTCAAGTGGGCATCCAAGCATTTAGAAGGCAGAAAGAGTGGCTACCTCTTTTGTCAAAGTTACTCAGGATTTGTAGATTTATTGATAACCTCTTGACTGTCAGATATGTGGTAAAGGATAAGACAGAGTGTCTGAGCTATTCAATTTAGGTATCTCATAAAGAGCCTGCCAAGGCGTTGACTTTTCCTGGCAGATGAGATATTGTAGCAATCCTTCTCTGAAAAGCTGTATAATACAACATTGTGGTGTTATTCATTAGAAATGAGGCAGATTAAAATCTGCTCAAAGAAGGGAAGCTCTGAAGGCTGAAAAAAAAAATAGCTGCCTATTTCAGCATAATGTGCATCACTCAAAATTCTGAAAAGGCTAAAGGGTGTCTCGTGTCTGAGGCTGCTAGAAATGGCAGTGAAGGAGACAAGTTGTTGTTCATCCCTCAGCAGAGCATCTTAGGTGTGTTGATCCTCACTCTCTTCAGGGTTTCTAATACTTAGCTCCTGGTGCTACCAAGGCATTTTTTAATTATTAGCCAAATAATATCCTCACCTATGAGAAAGAAAGAAAGAAAGAAAGAAAGAAAGAAAGAAAGAAAGAAAGAAAGAAAGAAAGAAAGAAAGAAAGAAAGAAAGAAAGAAAGAAAGGAAGGAAGAAAGGAAGAAAGAAAGAAAGAAAGGAAGAAAGAAAGAAAGAAAGAAAGAAAGAAAGAAAGAAAGAAAGAAAGAAAGAAAGAAAGAAAGAAAGAAAGAAAGAAAGAAAGAAAGAAAGAAAGAAAGAAAGAAAGAAAGAAAGAAAGAAAGAAAGAAAGAGAGAGTCATTATTTTTTGAGGCTGTGCTATAGTCTTAATTTATAAAACATGTTTTTATGCAAAGTTTGCCACAACTGTGGGTAAATGAAATGTAACTGTTCTTCATTTTCTTGTTTGAACTTCAGTCCATATGGGAACATATGTATTTCTTACTGAGGGGCAAAGCTTAAATGTTGATATTGCTACTGTAATCTCTAGGAAGAGTAAATATGACAGCTCACCATCTGGCAAACAGTCTAAACATTGGTCTTTTTATGTAAGTGCAGTTTTGGGAGTTGCCTTCCCCCTGGGATGTTTTTAATCATCTTGTAGATCACCTGCCTAGTTCCATGAATTAAAACCTCTTCTGTCAAATATGTTTTAGCTCCATGCAAGCAATTTACAGCTCTCTGAATAAGAGACTTGGCACTTGCTGGGATCCAGTGGATGATTTCTTTGATCCCTATGAGGAAGTTCCACTGTGTTAACTTGCATCATTCTGCAAGGGCTTGAGTAAAGGATATCCTTGCAAGGAAATCATGCTGGTTTACAGTCAGTTAACAGTATGAATGAAGGGGTAAAGAAGTTATTCCCAGCAGGCATCTGATGTATCTCCTAGCATGAGTCTGTAATGTGGACTTTGACCCAGGAGCACTGACGTGAACCCGGCTCTGACACACTTTGGTGCAGACACCATTGTCCGTGCAGATAAAACCTCTGCAAGGGACTGGAGCTATGTGCTGTTGCATGAATTTGAAGCTTCAGTGTCTCTTATGTGAGATGGAGTCAGCAGACCCAAGCCTGGCATCCAATGGATCCAGGCTGATTTGCAATATTGAATGCAATTCTTTGAGAAAAAATTTGGGGAAAATGTGGAAGGGAGTGCA
Organism: Zonotrichia albicollis; assembly: GCF_047830755.1. Classification (NCBI taxonomy): domain Eukaryota; kingdom Metazoa; phylum Chordata; class Aves; order Passeriformes; family Passerellidae; genus Zonotrichia; species Zonotrichia albicollis. The sequence continues at coordinate 92,648,168 of NC_133819.1, forward strand.
AAAAGTGGAGTTCAGGAGGAAGAGGCAGGCTGAGGAGTGTGTGCACAGAGGAAGATGCTATGCATGAAAGAGGAAGAGCTGTTGTACAGACTTTCCTAAATTAGCTCCTAAATTATATGTGTTCTGACACAAAATTAAAGATTGCATACCAAATTATGTGATAACCAGGTGGAAGCAATGTCTTAAGGTGTGAAACCATACAGCCCAGGCACTATGATTTCAGTCTGAGTGTTGTCACACAGCCAGTGGGCAGCATTGCTGCATGTGCACTCTGGGATTATTATTTATAGAGCCACATGGTTTACATATTTTGTTTATTTGTTTGCTCTTTTAATTGGTTCTCATCATGTTATAAAATGGAAAGGAATTTCTTCAATTTTAAGTTTAATTATTAGGTGCTGTGCCATTTATTTTTAATCAAACTCTGCTTTTCTTTTTTTCAAATATTAAGTCTGCATTTTTATGTTCAGAGCAGTCAAGTGACTCAGAGCTGAGGTTCCAAGAATAACTAAATTATTTTTAAAATGTGAAAAAAAGAAATAGTAGATGAGGTGAGGGTTTTTTTTGTGCATAATTCCTAAATCTATTTATTGACCTTACAAAAACTGTAATACTGTTGCTGTAATTTGTATAATTTGTTTGTTTAGTTTCATGTAACCTTGTTAGATTTGTTTATAAAGAATCTAATCCACTTGAAAAAGATTTACATTACTTTATCAGTCTGCAGCTAAATATAAAAATGAAGAGGAGCAGGCTTACTGAAAATGCACAGGTTCAGAATGAGCAAAGAACATCACATTATTTCTGATTTAAACCGTGCTAAGAGTGATACTGTTTTCATGCATTTAATTACAGAGGCATTCTAATATCTTACTGCACTGTCCATCATAATTTTTTCTGCTGAACAAGAAATAAACAGTGAAATTATCTGAGCTAAAAATCTTTGACAAATTGATTTAATTAAAACTGAAATGTTTTTTGCCACTGAAAATCATGCTGAAACATATGTTTCTTTTTTCCGTGGAGAGGGAAAGAGTTATTAGTAATTCTAAACAGGTCTTATATGAAAGAAATGAAAAATTTGATTTGCTCAAGCTTTTGCAGAGAACTCTGCCATTGTGTGAAAGAAAAAGTAATGTGAAGCCATAAAAGTGTGTTTTATGGATATTAGAAGTAATTTTTCATGTTAGGGAGAGGTTAGTCCTGTTCCTGGAGTAATATTTTCCTGCATGTGTTCCTATATTTAGGAAGACTCTCTTAATATGTTTCTAAGTATGAAAGTAAAATTGTCTTTGGACTTCAGTCATAGGTTCTTAAACTGTGATGATTTTTTTTAATGTGTGGAGGTGGGAGGGAGTAGAGAGGGAGTTGACAATGGGTTGTAGTTACTGTAGAGAAGGTACTGTATATGTAAAGCTTTTAAAAATTTCTTAAGCAGGTGAAATATCAAGGCATTTGATCTCACAAATCTCATTTGTTAATTTTTCAGTTTTATTTCACGCAGACAGTGATAAGTTCATGTCTTCAACTGGTTCTAATACGCAAAATTGTAGAAGAAATATTGCAAAGAAGCAAAAGAATATTTGATATTTTAGTGTTTTTGAATACTAATATTTGACTGTAGTATCAGTTTAACTCTCATTACTACTATAGACTAATAATTTTCTACACCTCAGCTTTTTTTTTTCTTATGCGGTTCTTCAAGTTCTTGGACTTATAGAAGATGAAATAGTTCTGTAATTATTCTGTCTGCAGCTGTAATCTGTGCTAACTCCCTGCATGATCTGAATGGCCAATTAAAGTGGTATCTGGAAGCTGTGACTGTGTTTAACTGCCCTGTATTTTATTCCATCTGCAGGGCAATGACGTTCGGATAATCCTTGGCCAGTTTAATGAGGAAATGGCTGTGAAAGTTTTCTGCTGTGTAAGTAAATACATTTAATTGCATATCAGAATAAAGAATGTGCTGCATTTGATGAAAAAGTAACTTGAGCATAAACATTTTTTCATGGATTTCAGCTCTGTGAAGGTTTATATCCTAAAGAGAGGTTACACATCTGCAGTTCCATTTCTCTTTCAATAAAATACTTCGTCTTCAGTGAAATTTAGACATAGACTGCATGGTTAGCTTCTTCTTATTACTTTCCTGTAGTGGAATTAAGTGCTAAATCAAACTCGAGCATTTCTCTTCACATCAGATCCAGAGAAATACTTGCATATGCTGCAGCAGATAGAGAGAGAACTGCAGGATCTCAGTCTTGTCCAAGAGCTGTGTTCTGGAGATAATATCTGTGTGTATGGGCTTGCCATGTTTGCTTTTAAAGAATAAGAAATTCAAGCCAGTTCCTATACATCCTAACTCAGCAACACTAATAATTTCTGCTGCTGAAAATGTTGCTAATTGTACAGTCGTCCTTCCCATCTGAACTGCTGTACATTTTGCTTGTATTACATGAAAGCAAATATTAGTTGATAAAAAATAAAGTTTTTTTAACCATAGCAGTAAGACTAGCAAACATAATATTCCCTATCCTCACCATTTGTTTATGCGAATGTGCTGCAAACCTATCCACTATTATGGCAATTAAAAGTAGCAGGACTAAAATGTCGATCTATACCTGCACCAACCTGAAAAAAATCCAAAAGAGAAAGATTTTAGTGGCCTAAGTATTGAGTTCTCACAGTCTAAATAGTTAGATTAATCACAAAACACAGTAAATATAATGGAAAAGCAATAAAGACAGTATCTAAATTTCCAAGGGTTTTTTTTAGCGTTCACTTAGTGAGGCAGTTACCTATCCTTGGAAGGAAAGTGAAGGCAGAAGTTCAAAATCTGACTGCTACATGTGTCTCAGATGCATTTTGGCTCTTACTCAGCAGCTGTCCCAGTTGGTGGCAAAATTTGGAAAGGAGATTGTAGAATATATTTGGAAGGAACAAAATCTGTTTTCATCCAAAAGGAAATGGAATGCATTATTTTATTTTTCATTCTTCTCATCTGTTATAGGTCTTTATTTAGAGATCTTTTTGTACTGCCATTTAAATTGGATTGACAGAGATAATCTCCTATTTTTTCATTCCTGGAAGAAAGAATGGTACTTCTGCAGCCCAGATCCTCCTCAGATCTCTTTGGGTTGGGCTGCATTTCCCCAGCAGAGGGGTCCTGGTCAGAATTATCTTCCAATCCAACATTAGCAAGAGACTGGCCTCATTTCTAGTTGCCCTTAACTTCTAGTTGCATTTCTCTAGAATACTCTTCCAAATCCATGTTCATGTGAGGCCACTGAAGAAATTCTTAGAATTCCTTAGAGGGGCAGGCTGTCTTTTAGTCTGCATCACTGTCAAATGAAGGGTTCCAGGGGGAGGATGTCTCTGTCACACGAGCACCGGCCGCAGTTTGGTCTGAACGTGGGAAATGCGTGTAACTCTCAGCGGTTTAAAGCATGATGGCTGCTTCTAAAGTACATTAGTGTCAAAAATAATAAGGTGGATTTTTTCTGGAGCCTGGAGAAATCTGAAATATCATGTATTTAGGCTTGTTTAAATGTATTTATGTGAGAGTTTCAGCAGGAGACTGAATGCAGGAGAGGGCAGTTCAAAGAAGGTCATTTATATATTAATGCGCTACAATATGTCATAAAGCTTGTTATTATTCATAAAATATATTGTTGACTCATGCACTCCTACAGATATATGCCTAAGAGCACAGTAATTTATATTTTACAAGTTCTTTAACTCTTCTTTTTCAGGTGTATCTTCAGACAGATTTCACTTGTGATTCCTTGTTATATTCTGCAAGGTTGCTGATGTCAGTCAGAAAAGGGCTTTGAGTTTGTTAAAGGAAGATGCTTTTTCCCTAATGCAATATTTATTTTTTTTTTCCTGATTGTGGTTTTATCCTAAATATAATTTGGTAATGACTTATGCAGGTGGTAAAACCTTTAAAGTTTGCCTCTCTTTTCTGCCTGGATTCAGCAGTCTTATTCTGTGAGGTTTCCTCAGGACATCCATAGGAGTTTATATAAGATCATAGAACCATTTAGGTTGTAAAAGACCTTTGAGATGGTCAAGTCCAGCCATTAATCCAGCACTGGCCAAGTCCACCACTAAGTAATGTCCCTAAGAGCCTCATCTGCACATCTTTTGAATGCCTCCTGTGATGGTGACTCAACCTCTTCCCTGGTCCCTGATAATCCTTTCAGTGAGGTCCCTGATAATCCTTTCTTAATATCGAATCTAAATCACCTCTATTGCAACTTCAGATCATTTCCTCTTTTCCTATTCCTTGTAGTTTGGAAGAAGAGACCAACACCCACACCAAGAAATTGGACTAAAAGATAGTAAAATTCAGTAGCAAACTTTAAATACAGGACAGGACTGGTTCAAGCCAAAGTGAGTCTTTGGCACGTCTTTCCTGCAAGGATTTAAATAATTTTAGCTGTTCATTTATCACCAGTGTCAAAAACAGTGAACAATTTTAGTTCTATGGGAAATCTTAGCTTTATAATTCATTTTCACCTCTGTGGGATGAATGTGATGTTTTCTTGGAATAGAAATTAGAGCCTTTTGGTCAAAACTTAGTACTTCAACAATCAACAAATTGCCAGTATTTGTTTGCTACACATAAGAAATCTCTATTGCATGAATCTCTTTGTTGTAAATAAGCATTTATTTATGGATTGAAACAAGAATGAAATGCTTTAAAAGAAAAAAAATAAAAATTCAGTTTCGCAAGGTCAGAAATTGTCCATGACAGTTTCCTGGCTGCTTGACAGCAACTCAGGGCTTTGCATTCTACATAGGGCATGGGAGAAAGATTAAGGAAAATGTATGACTACTTTATGCTGTTCTGGTGGTACAAAGCATGTGCAAACCTTCTTCAGCTTGCTCGTTTGCCAAAAAATCTTCCCCTTAGAAACTGAAAATTGTAAGTATTGGTCTATGAGCACTCAAACAAGAAAGATCCATGTGTTTCAAGTACTTGCATCTTTTAAGCATCAAAATCATCTCCATTTAGAAGAATCAACAGGGAGAAAATGGTGGCAAAAAAAGCATTATTTTGCAATAAGTCTTCTGGGACACAAACACTGAAATGTCTGAATACTGTCAGCTGTGCTGTCACTAGAAAAATCACTGCGTGATCATGGTGCTGAGCCTCAGAGGATCTGATTTTCTTCCTACTTTTGCCTTTCCCAGGCTACCTTTCAAGACCTGTCATTCCACCATGTCTCAAAGGAAGAGCTGACAGCTCTTAAAGTGTTTGTTTTGCCTTTTGTTATACCAGATTGTTGCAGAAATGTGAAAGTGTAACCAGTCTTTCAGGCAACCATGTTGGGAATGATCCCTTGTTTCTAGGATGAAATTTCTGGCTATTTTGAAACTTTCAATTTTCAGCTCATTTTCCAGGGCATTCACAGATTATGCAGGAAACAGTACAAGTGCTTATGCAAACAGAAAATTTCCAGCAGCTCTAATTTCAGAATAGCTCACAGCCAATACTTTCTGGCAACACACAATTTGATACTTTAATCTCTATAGAGCAGGGGAAGCTACATAAGACTGTTCTTCCCTAAAAGCACTATTCTGTGTCAGTTTGCATCCTCATGATTCGAAAACTGTCAGATAAAAAACACTGAGTGACTGAAAGGTCTTGAATGACCTAACTGTATAATGCAAACTCTTTTAGAAGGGAGTACTGCCGGATGGAATTGATGTTTCCCTCGCAGGTAGCCCTGGAATTCAGGGTCGCTGTAGCTGTGCAGGTGGGTAGGAGGACAGAAGCAGATATGATTTTGGAAGGGCAAATCAACAAGCAAGAGACAAACTATTTATGTGGATTGTGGAATAAGTAATATATGAGATGCGAGACACCAGGTTTCAGACAAGACTTTCAGGCAGCTTTGTATACAAAGGCATGAAATTTGATTTTGTCTGAACAAAAAATTCTGCAACCAGGGGCCAAATAAATCTGCTTTGTGCACAATGCTGTTATGAACTGAGTTGGCACCATTATAATAGACTTCATAGACTTGAAGCCCATTTTTAATTTGGGTATTAACATATTTAGGAGTTTTTCCTATTTCATATATTCTGTTATTGATCTTTATTTCTCTGATAGGCTTTTTGTATGATCTTTGGGATACTTTTCAAAACAGTTATTTCAGAATGACTAATATGTCCTGTTTGCATTCTTATAATTTCCTCCTTCCGTAATATTTTTTGTGAAAAAGAAGCAGTTTTTCTGTTAAGAGCTCTAAGCTTGCACTATGTATTTCTAAAAATTAGAATTTTTATCTTAGGCTTTCTATCTCAAGTATTGCTTGTGTTAGGAGCCAAAGAAGCATGAAACCTGCAGTTTTGCAATGGAGTATGACTGAAATGTCAGAAGAAAAATATCTAGTTGCAAGACAGTGAGAGAAACATCTGAGATAAAATTTGCTAAATTTATCCTAAAACACTCTTCCCAATCAAAGAGAATATTTGAGAATACATCAGCTTTTAGGTACAACAGCATATGTGCCTGACTAAGAAAGTATTTCTGTTTCCTGTAATATGTATCTGCTAAGTATTGAAAGGAGCTAACTATGATCTCAGTTCCTTGGACTACTATTGCCTGTATTCAGTATTACAAAAATACAGAATTTCGCATGAAGAAAGTTCTTGCTGAGAAAAAAAAAATCATTAAGATTTTGCTCTATCAATTCACTATTCACTCATGCTCCTCAGAAGGAACTGCTAATTTAATGTTACTGTGGTCTGGTTTTAGCAGTCACCTAATTCATATTTGCCACGTGATTCGATGCTGCCTATGATCCAAGTTTTCTTGGTAATCTAGTCCTTAGATTGATTTAAGGGTGATAATTACTTAATTTAAATATGGTAGCATGGTAGTTCTGTCACTCATGTAATAGTTCTGTTATAAAGAACTTTCTGTGGAAAGCTGTGCCTTCTGTTTGTGTTGTTCTTTAACTCTCTCAGTTCTAGAACACAGTTTCATTTGTCTGTTTTTTAGGAAATGATCCCCTGAAAGAAAAACAGGGTTTAGTAAATTCTCACTTCCTGAATTCTGAAGTCAGGAGTCTTCAAAAAAAGTCTTCATTATTAGCAAATAATTATTCAAAATTGTTTAAAATAGTTGTGTACTCCAATTACACCATCATGTCATTAATAATGAAAAAAAAGTTAACCAAAGGCAATTGGTTTTATGTTCAATACCTCTATTACAAAGTCCATTATATTTTCTGTTTTTCTTTTTTTGCAGGCTTATGATGAAGAAATGTATGGCAGCAAATATCAGTGGATTATTCCAGGGTGGTATGAAAATCTTTGGTGGGAAGCCTGGATTAATTCTTCACAGTGTCTCAGCAAAAATCTTCTTGCAGCCATGGAAGGTTATATTGGAGTGGATTTTGAGCCTCTCAGCTCAAAAACGAATAAGACTATATCAGGAAGGGTTAGTATTTTTCTTCATCTATTTTACTGTACCATCAATTGTCTCACTGCTGGGCTGGCACAGTAAAGCCCCAAGGAAGGAGGGGAAGCTAAAGGGCTCTTCTACCAAGTGACCTGGAAGTCATCACAGTTAGTTTCACTTCTTTCCACTAGTTAGCAATTTTAAAATATTTCCAAAACAAATCTAATTCTTTACAGGGTAAGAAAGCAATGAAGTCACTTGCTTCAAATCTGCCCTCTTTCCCCTGTCTGAACATTATAGTTAAATGTACATTAAAGTTTAAACTGCAGTCTTTAGTATCATGTGCGGTGTCACTTCAAGTTAAATAGTTAAGCACAGAAGCAGGAAACTCTTATATTTAAACCTATTTTGCAAATGGCCAATTTGAATGGTGATTTATGTCTCTCAGAACTAGGGAGCAGGAGGTGAGGCTTGTTTTAAATATAAAAATACATGGTGTTTCTATAAAGCACATCAAATTTTATCATAGAACAAATCCATACAAACCCTGACCAATGAATAAACATGCTTGATTTTGCTGCTTTTCTTCTTTTTTTTCCATCTGCCTTTCATGCCTTACTGAGTGAGCATGAAAGGCAACTTTACTGAAGGGTAGCTCATCATATGATGGCACACCATCCAGAGCATGGTGAACTTGTAAAATTGCCACTCAAAATTTCATACTGAGCAAACGGTTGCTCAAGTAAAGGTTATTTGATTTGTGTTATCCTGTAAAGTGTAATCAGACCACTAATTTGCAGGGATAGAGACTTATTCCCTGTTCCAGTATTATGGCTCACCAGTGTACAGTTTTGGTTGAATTGGAGCCTTTTGTACAAAAGTAAAATAAAGCATGTTGTCATTTATACGGTGAGGCAGTACAACTGCTTTCAGTATCTCTGTCTCTTAGTTCTCCTTCCTGATCTCACCAGCAGTTTTTAAACCAAGCAATACATGTTTCTTGAATTTTATTTTCTTTCATAATTTTTATTTTGGAGGCCTTTTCTATATTAGTTATGCACATCTCTGAATTGAAGGGTGCAGTTTGAGGTGTTGATTTAGATTCAACTCTGTAAAAAGTTAAGTATTGAGGTAAAACTGAATTTTCTCTCCTCTGTAGACTCCACAGCAGTATGAAAAGGAATACAATGCTAGACGTGGTGATGGGCAATCCAGCAAATTTCATGGTTATGCCTATGATGGAATATGGGTGATTGCCCGGACTCTACAGAGGGCAATGAATTACCTGAATGCCACCAACAAGCACCAAAAAATTGAAGATTTTAACTACTCAAATCAAAAACTCGGCAACATTTTTCTGAACGCTATGAATGAAACCAGGTTCTTTGGAGTAACGGTAAGTCCTCATCAGATAATTGTGGGATGCAGGAGGCTTGTGATTTTGTGTCAGTAATTGAAACAAGTATTAAATATTAAGTACTCTTGAAAAAGAGACAGAATTGTTTATTTCATCTATTTCAGAGCTTCCAGTTCCACTTTATATTAAAAAGTAATGCCTTGACAGTCTTGCTCATTACCTGTCTTCAGATGCCAAGGGATGACACTGTACAATTCCTCAGTTATCACATTTTTAAGCATGAATGTCATCCGAATTAACAAATCAGAGTAGTCTCAAGGGAACCACAAGTTTTGCAAGCTGCAGTGACCTTTTAAGGAAATTTTTTTAGCATTTAAGGAGTAGCTGGAATGTGATCTGAGAATACATATTTCTGTCCATCATTTAGGTTTGGAAATAGGCTATAGTACACTGTCTCTAACTCCAGTGCTGTACATCCTAGATATTCTTGCAACATGCTTCAGTTGTGATTTAAATTTATTTATAATTTGTATTTTTTCACAGTCAAGTACAAAGCATGCTCACATTGACTTAAGAACTGCTCATACACAATAGTATCTTCATTCTGATTTCAATTGTACAATTGCAAACCCCTAGTTTTTTTTGTTTTTCGGGGTTTTTTTAGAATTTATTTACTTTCTTCTGCTTTTTAGCAGAGTAAAACAGGCACTAGGAGTGTGGTCTTAAAGCTTCTTTATTGCTTAATTGAATCTGAGGAAACATCAGTTGGAAGTTAGTGGCGCATATGTGTTCAGGAGTGTGCAGACCTCACCAAGAGACATGAGCAGACTCCATTTTGGGGAAAATGGTCTTTGGAGTTTGCAATATCTGCAACAAGGAGCCTACTGGAACATGCTCTGTGCAATATGGCTAGATAAGGAAAACAGTGTTTGAAGAAAAGTGCATTTCAGTGGTGCACAGAGGGACATCTCCTTGCAGCAAGAGCACGGAGAAGGCTGGAGGGAGCTGGTGAAATCCTGTCCCCATATTAGAACAAACTGCCTTGGATATCAATTAAGATCTAAACTCGTTGAAGTACCAGAACTAAGGTTGTCATACATGTCAAAAACTGGTTCAAGGAGGAAATGCCTGCACAAATACATCAACAAAGTGTAAAAGCTCAACCTTTTGGTGTCCTTGTTAATTGCTGAAAAAGCTTTCTGTGATGTGGTACACCAATTGAAACTAATTCAGAATTTCTAAGTAAGAACCAACCACATGGTAAGAAAATACTTGTATCTAGTTGCTTGCACAATATGAATTTTGATTTCTTTTACCATGAATTAGACTGAAAGTTTCAGCAAAAGAATTTTTTATTCCATTGTATCCAGAGTAGGACTGGATCTTTGATGAAGCTTTCAGACAGTAGTAGCTATGAACCAGACTCTGCAGGGACTCAGTTATATTTGCCCTGCATTATTCCATGTACGATATCTATCAATAGGCTTGACATTGAATATGCTGTGTAGTTCCTTTTTGGTTTGTTTTTGGTTTGATTTTTTCTTATCCTTTTTGCCTTCTGTTTAGTTTTGCAGACAGTTATGGTGAAATTGATAGTTTTCATTAGCATTGCTTAATTACTCTTCACTGCTTCCTCTCCAACAACAACAACAAAAAAACCCAACAAAATCAAACCCAAAAAATCTAAAATTGAAAGAAAGCTCTTTTTTACTAGTTTCAGAGACACCAGCAAAATCTCACAAGCGTCCCTTTAGGGAAGGAATGAATCAAAGCTTCAACAGCCACATTCAGCTATGTTTACTTACTTTATTGTCTCATGTATAATGGTTTTCAGAGAAATTACTGCACGATTATTCACTGTGTTTAGTACCTGTCTGAGGTGCTTGGTAAAATATTTCTCTTTATCATTGTTCAACCAAATCATAATGACAAATGCAAAGCCCAAATCTGGTAATTGCAAGGATCATGCTTCCTGTACCTGTAATCCGCAAAAACATTTTAGTGAGAGAGATATGGAGAGAAGAAAGTCTATACCAACTATGCTTTCTTAGGGCATAATTACAACACACAATGCTCAGGCTTTTCCAGACAGCATGAAGAAAAAATAGTTTTAGAAGAATATTCTTAATTTTGCATTGTAGTGTTCAGAAAGTTGAAGCTGAAGGAGCAGAATGATTTTTACCAGAAATACTTTAAAACCTTTTATTCTTCAGCCTAATAAATTGCTGTCATTTGTAACCTAATTTAAAACTTTCACTGGAATATGATTTTTAAGTCTTAGAGTGCTAAATCTAATTTCATTTTTTCCCCAGAATATTTCTTTTAATAAAAATTGTTTTACAGTCTATTTTTAAAAACTTTTTCTAAACAGGAAAAGGACATTCCTTTATTCAAGATTATCTGTGCCAAATATAAAGTGAATTTTGGGAAAAAAAAAAAAGAAGAAACAAAAGGGAGGCTAAATCTTATCCATATTCAAAGACTCATCCAATAATAAACTATGTTGTTACTTGTTAGATTAGAAAAGATAAACAAGAAGCTGTAGACAAGAATCTAAAACTGGAAAATCCACTAAGTAGCTTTTTCTATGCTTTCTGTGAATATGATATCAGAAACACTGTCATGTCATAAATAATAAATCCCTTTACCCAGTTTTCATTTTCTTTGAAATTATTTATAGAAGACAGCACCATTGAGTGGGGAGAGTGTTGTGGAATTTTTTAAACAATTTGGAAAAGACTTAGGATGAAGTGTGCTGGTTCCTAATCATATGGAATATAATTCTTTCAACTTTCTGAGTTTCTTTTATTTTTTGAATTTTTAAAAATTTTCAAGGAGGCAGCATTTAGAAAATAGATAAGGCTATTTCCCAGAGACTTGACATGACAAATCCTATTTTTATATAGCATCATAAACGCAGTACAAAATGTTATTTATTCTAATTCTGCTGTCAGAAATCTAGTGGAAGGGAAATTATGGATATTCCTTAAATATTCCTGTGGGTTCTACTCTCTTTCTGGATTTTTTTTTTCTGAGCAAATTGATTTCTTCTGTTATTTTGCCTTCATACTTATCAGACTTATAATCATGTTGATTACCATATAAATTTCTTGTGTATTCTCAATACAAAGCAGGAAAACATTAAATTTGGTGTTTCATCAGAAAAGAGTAATACAGCTATCTGCTACACTTTTAAAAGATAAACTGGATACTGTTTTACAGGTGGAACATGATTTTGTGATGAGAAATGCAAAACAAAAGACCTGCAGGGATCTTCCTACAGTTTTGTTAATCTGAATGTCCTAATTCTGGAGGACATTCAGATTCACTGGTGTTGGCCATTTTCCAATTGGATAAGGCATTCCATGGTTAGAATGGCCCCTCTGCAATGACCAGCTTTCAGGAGTGCTTCTGATTTGGGGCTGGCTTGGCTTTCATGGTGTGCATTTTTCTAATTTCCTTAGTTATCAGAGCACTTGATTGGCTATAAATGAGAAAGTTGCTGAAATTAAAAAAAAAATAAAGGATTTTGGACTTTTTGTTCCCAGTTAGAGACACTTGTAGAAACTAAATGCAACACTACCCTTGTGATTTATAAAGTGCCAGGTTCTGTCTCCTTGCTAAATATTATCCTCTTCTCAAATACTACACATGCTTTCTGATAACTTGAGTGTCAGAAAATGGAAGAAAAGAGGTGTTTACACGGGTTTTTTTTTTGAGAGAGTTCAGATGTCTGAGGAGTTCCCTGATGTAGTTGGTAGAGGCACTGGAAGTAATTTAGATTTGCAGGATCAGCTGAAGTCTCTGCTGAACTGTTACTGCTTTGAATCAGTACAGAGTGATAAAGTGATGGGAAAAAATATATGTCTGGGAAATATATATATATATGTATTTCAATTCTATAGCTTTTTTCAGCATTCCACCTATAACATGTTCATCATGTATGTGTGAAAGCTGAGGAGAATTTTCCACAGAGTCAGGATTATTCTCCTAAAGCAAGAGGGTTTGTCTAAGGGATAATAAAAAAAAAAAGAAAGAAGAGTCAAACTTTATTTTGTTAAATGCTACCATAATATAGCTTGGAGGCTTTATAATTAGAGAAGAATTAGTGCCGTCTTCTCAGGATACCAAATCAGATTTATTGTATACCAAATCAAAATCTGTCTAGAGAATAGATGGATTTTGTTTTAGTTTGTTTTTCCCTTTTTTCTTCTCTTTGTAGAGACTATGGATGACTACACAGTAACTTACAATTGCAGCAATATTTATATTTGTTAGCAAAAAAATGTTGGTTATACTTGGAAAGATGTCATAGGATGGTTTATGTTGGAAGGGACCTTAAAGGCCACCTAGTTCCAACCCCTCTCAGAGCCCCATCCAACCTGGCCTTGAACACTTTGATGGATGGGGCATCCATGATTTCTTTGGGCAACCTGTTCCAGTTTCTCAGCACCTTCACAGTAAAGAATTTCTTCCTAATATCTAATTTAAATCTGTCCTCTTTCTGTTGGAATCCCTTTACCGTTATCCCATCACTACATCCCCTTGTAAATAGTCACTCTGCAGTTTTCTTGTTGATTCCCTTTAGACACTGCAAGGCTGCCCTATTAAATATCACATTTGTTCTCAGGGTATTAGAAGTTTCTTCTGGTTCCATGGGGGAGCCAAATATTGGGAAAAATGCAGTGCATGTCAGAGGTTTTTTTTCATTCCTTTTTTATTCAAAACATGGCACCATTTTTAAAAAATGTTTTTCTGTAATTTTTTATTTGCTAAACCTTTGTCACTGATGTGAAGTCATGAATGTTACCATTCTCGCTGATTTGTTCCTGAACTGTTGCAGCAGGGTGTTCTGCTTCTTGCATTTATTGCTATTATCTGTTACTGTAAATCAAGTTTCAAAATTGGTAATTTATTTCTCATCCTTATGACCTTCTATTATTTCTGCATAATGGAAAAAGAATTGCAGTGGAGGAGTGAGAAAATTAAATTCAGTGTTGTCTTTTCCTTTTATGTCAGCCAGAGACTAGCACAGTAGGATAAAATTCCATCACAGTAGTTGCTGCACAATTGAAACCACAGCCATGAAATAGCTTTCAAGTCTGTCCCTGGCATCCTGCATTTGAATGGACCTAGTCATATTTCATAACTGGAAAAATGCTTATTTATATGAAGTTTGCTTTGTATTTTGATGCTGATTATTTCTGAAGATTTATCTTAGCAGCTTGCCTCCAATTTCCAGGCTTCAGAAGCCAGTGTGCTGTACAGGAATACAGGATGTGCTAGCAATGGAATAGGAACAGGAGAAAGTATTTATTTCATGTCATCCTGGAAAAATAACATACCCAAGATGCTTAAATTAAAAAATGTGTCAGTCTTTGGCAGAGAATCGGATAAAATTAGCATGGACTTCAGCAGGATTAATTTATCCTTAATATGGGAGTCTAACAAATATTTCTGTTCATAGCATTGATCAGTAGGGCTAATTTTGCTTGGATGGTTCTGAATTATTCCTCAAGAGCTATTTATACCTGCAGTTAAATTCTCTTTGTTGGCATGGCTGAGGTAGGGTGAATAGTAAAAGTATTGTGGGGAGGGCAGAAATTTCAATCAAACAATTTCTTGTTAATATAGAATAGAGCTTTAAAGGAACATTTAATTTTATAAAAAGGGTGGGGGGTAGAGGATTAGTGTGCCGTGGAATACTTAACACTATAAAGACATCTGTTACTGAGAAATGCTTTTGAATGTTCAATTAAATTTGACTTAATTTTGAGCATTTGAAAATTTCTTGTTGGACATTAACCATAATTGGGTGATTTGAGGGAGTACAAAAATATGGCAAAACACATAGTCAGGAAAATCTATAAATGTATGCACACACATGCACACACTCACAACCCCACCGACTCTTGGCAAATCTCAGGTTTTTCCTACACCTGACCCTGTGACTGTCACCTGTTCTGAATTTAATGCCTTTCCATTTTTCAGAACTTGATTCCTCTTAGGGCATTTCTTGTGTGGCACAAAAAAGAAAAGCACTTGGGATCTGGATGTGTGCAAGATCCTCTACAGATCTTTCTGGTTTTCTTGAACCTTGAATCTCCATTTATCTCAGAAGTGATAAATATGGTGAATCTCTTACTTCATTACTCCCTCCTGACTTCCAGTAAATTATCCAACTCCCATGAGCAAGTGAGAGCAGTACAGTGGGTTGGTGAACTGATTTGCACTCTTTGTGGCCAGTTCATTTAGGAGAC
This sequence comes from Zonotrichia albicollis, assembly GCF_047830755.1. Taxonomy (NCBI): domain Eukaryota; kingdom Metazoa; phylum Chordata; class Aves; order Passeriformes; family Passerellidae; genus Zonotrichia; species Zonotrichia albicollis. Next base: position 92,663,199 of record NC_133819.1, read on the forward strand.
TCCTCAAAAGAGAGAGCTGCTAAACTAAGCCATCAGCAAGTTTGCATAAGGTCATAAACAATGTTTGCTCATTAGGAAAATTCATTGCAAATATTTTCATCTGCCAACAGTGTAAAACTGCATACAAAAGGAAATACTAACTTTTAGAAATGATATCTGAAATTAACTGTGACATTTCAAAGATTAGCCCTCAAGCTAATCAGCAGTTGATGATTTAATAGTTGTAGTAGGTGTCAAATAAAAAAGGCTTTTGTCTGAAGTTGTAGAACACTTACTGCAGCATCTGTCATTTTAATAGCTGGCTATTTGATGAAAATAAATGAGCAACATACATTTATAGAAAAGCTAGTAAAACATTTTCTGGCTGATATCTCTTAGCTTCCTCTGCTTTGTATTTAATTTTGTCTGTATCTAGACAGTATTTAACATAATGCTTAGTATGCCCTAGAAGTTGCTTTGTTGCTGCTTTTTGTACAAAGAGTGGAAGTCCCTACAAATAATAAAGAAACAAAGCTCAAGGGAAGGTTATTGCACTGTCTGAGTGGTGGTGCAGGTTTGTACTTCACAGGATAGCTCTCTTCAAGCTTCTAAAGAAAGCAAGTGCATTTTGTAGTACCACAACCTTGGGTTTTTTTCTGAAGTGTGATTTGTTTTTTAGCTACATGTTTCTAATCAACCTTTTGCTTATATGTTGGGATTGCTTTTTTTTTCTCTTTTGTTTTGTTTTTCTTCTGTATTCCTTGAATTTGAAGGATGAAAAGACTAAAGAAAAAAGTTAAATCTATGAAAGCTCTGACCTGCTCTAGATCAGCAGTTAATCTGGGAGAGGGCATTGATGGTTTTAACGCAACTTTTCAAGACAGTTTATTCCTTTGCCAGTTGGATTTGTCTGAAATCCTTACAGAGGGCTCTTCGAAAATAGCAAGATACTGTACTGTAAGAGTGGGCAGTATGTATGTGTTGGAAGGCAACATGGAACTACAGGTTCTGATGTCTGTTGAATAAGCAGGACATTGTTTTTCTTGATGATGAGATAGCGTTTTGTCTTCTGCTTAGTCATAAGTACTGCTAGGTAGATTCCTTTGCCACCTCTTCATCATCTGTTGTGGTGTGTTTTTAGCTTCCGGGTCCCTTTCTCAGGTGTGCCAATATTCCCTTCTCTCTTCCCCCTCGCCCCTTGCTGAGTGTGCCCTGTCAATCAGGCTAACATACCAGCAAGGCGTCGGGTGGTTGGTCGATTTCAAAGGATGCTCCTCAGGCCTGGGGGACATTGGCCCGTGTAGGTGTCCCTAGTCCCTTGAGACCCTGCCCCTTTCACCAGGTTGGTAGCTCACCTGTCCCCTCCCCTTCCCCTGTCCTCGAGCTTAAAAGGTGAATCAGACCATGTGGCCGGATTCTGGTGGAGCAGTTGCCCCGGTTCAGACCTCTGTAACCATGGAATAAACATCTGGATATAACCCTCCAGCAGAATCCTCTCCTTTTTCTCTTCACCATCGCCAGAAGCTCTCTCTCCTGAGGTAAACAGAGTTCCTGACAAGCCTGGACTTGCTCAGTGCCCTGCTGCAATCTCCAGCAGCCAAGGTATCTCTGGGGTAAAGCACCACAGTGCTGCCTTTGGCCCAGCAGCGAGGGTCAGAACTGGCCCAGGCACCATCTAACTGGTAATATTGGGATTCTTATTCCAATAATCATCTATCAGAAAAAGAAGGAAAAATGTTATGTGCCTTCTATCACTGCATTAAAGCTCTCTATCCTGCTGCAACAAGTTGGGATTTTTTATATGAGAGAAAGTCTTGTGTGCCTAGTGAAAAAGGGTGATAGGATAAAATTCTACAGACATTTATGGAGAAATGTCCTTGCAACAAGTGTACCATTGAAATGTCATCTCCTAAAATTATAGAAAATCTGGAGTAGCTCCATCCACCTGTACTGTGACTTCAAACTATGTCAGTATCTTGTAGCATGGCAGATGACACATCAAATCAGTGTGGATCTCTGGTGACGATCCTGTATCAGCAAGAAAATATCAGTACCTCTCTTCATCATGTACAAGTCCATAAAAACAGTTCAGGCTTTGCAATATATGCTGTAAGAACTGCTTTGACAGAGTCTCCCTTGCAATAATTATCCAAAATGAAAATGTGGTGAGAGGCATTTGGTGTTGACAGTGTTGCAAATTTCTAAATTTCTCTTTGGAGTTTCTCCATTTCTGTCACTGACTGGCAGGTACAACACCCCTAAGAAGGACTGAAACATTGCTGTAAAGGGAGATGCAGAAGGAAAGGGGAGTGTGATGGAGACGGGAAAGTCTAAAGTGCTTTAGCTGCGCTGGGACCTGTTGCAGTTCTCGGTAGCAGTTGTAGCACACAGTGTGTCAGTCAGTACAGCAGCCTAGCAAACAACTGTCTTGAGACCTGTGATTACGTAGCACAGGTTAAAATTATTCTAAGCCCCTTTCAAGTAATGTCTGTAAAGAAGGACTGCTCCTTCCCCAAGAGAGAAATAACTTGAGTGCAGAGGGAACAGATGAAGTGTCAGCAGGGTCTGAGTTCTGGGCGGAGAGGCCCTGGAGAGGAATTATATCCATAGCTAAGTCCCCAACCCGCACACATGCTTTTTTAAGAACAGTGATTCTGGAAAGGAAGACTGCAGGAGAGTGTGTACTTAGGAGAATATAATGGGAAGGCAAAACATTTCCTGGAAGGCTCTTTTCTCATCTGCATCACTGAACAGTTCTGAATTTCCGGTCTCTAGTGTCTCTTGTTCTAGTTCTGATTTGTTTATTAGTGCTCAGAGTTTAATGAACATCTTACCTGACTATGCGTTTCCTGAAATTGATTTTACTGTCTTTGTTGAAGAGCAGATCAGCAACAGATTTTGTCAGTTCCACAGAATTGTGTCCAGATAAGCCAGATGTTCATGGACCACGTGTTTAGTAGCTGGGCCATATAAGTGTGTACTAGATGCAGCCTGATGGTCTTGAAGAGCCAGCAAGGCTCTTTTATGGTTACCAGGCAGATGGTGTGTGACTCGTACAGGTGCAGGCTGGTACAGACACAGCTCAACCACCATACTGCCAGGTGTGTATTTGCAGATGATCCAGTGAAGCTTAGGCAAAAAAAAAAAAAAAAAAAAAAAAAAGACCAAAAAAAAAAAAAAAACCACTCAAAAAACCCCTATGGATTATGGACATTCCAGAGCAACATTGTTTTTCAGAGTCTACTTATTCCTGCATTTGGTGTCCCTAAGAAGTAAAAAAAGATGTACGGCAAATTAAGAGTTGTTAACATTTATGTCTGATATGTCTCCATTTGAAATTACGAGCGAAGACATCTTATACGGGTATTTCCAAGCCCTCAGGTGCCCAGTGGTTTGGGGATGAAAACCACCAAACAGAGCCTTGAAGTGCAGCATATTCTAGACATCTTATATGGATATTTCCCAGCCCTCAGGTGCCCCAGTGGTTTGGGGATGAAAACCACCAAACAGAGCCTTGAAGTGCAGCATATTCTCTCAGTGGGCACAGTGGTCAGAACAGCAAGATTAGGTATCCTGCATCAGCCTCAGTCTGTAAACTCTTTCCTCAGGGCTACATCTGATTTATATCCCTTCCCTCCTAGAAGAGAGCTCTAGAGAAGTACCTGGTTTAGCTTAATATTTGGGATGTGAATGCTCTTCTGTCATGATTCTAGAGTTAAAGAACACCATTATTTTGGAGTTAACATATTTTAGAAACAGTATAAAACTGAATTCCTGAGTGCTTGAGGGAATTGCAGTTCTTCTTTTATTTTCCACAGGAACAGATGTTAGCCCTGCTGCCTTGGGATTGTTCCAGCTCTGGTAATTCTGTTCTGTGTACCTAAAACTCTCACTGAGGTTTCAGATGGATGAGGAAGTTATTATTTACTAGGTTTTCACCAGGACTCCTCTGGGACAATAAGTGCCATAAATATGCAAAATTTTAGTATTACTGTTCTCCCTTCTCTAAGTAGACTTTCATTTTATTATTACTTCACTGTAAAGGCAAAATATAATAAGATTTTGTTGTTTGAGCCTCTTCTTGTTTCAATCAGGGACAAATCCCTTTTAGCTTCATTGTGAGCAGGAGGCAGTTCTTACCTAACAAAGTGCTCTAATAAACAATTTGAAAATATAACTCAAATCCCTAATATAAAATCCTTTTTGCTCACAGAAAATGTAGGAGAAACTTCTTTTGAGATGCTGTCTGGAATTAGTGGAGGTATTTTAAGAGTGCTGATCAGGTGTATTGCTGTAAGTTAGTAATGAATGATTAGGCTCAAGAGCTTGTTCAAGTGCATTTGGAGAATGTGTTGAGTGTACTATATGGAATTACACAGCTCAGATGTCAAATAAATGTGAGTGATTAAAATAATGGGGTGGAGTTTAGCAATTTAAAAATAATATCTAGTGATGACTATAAGAGCCTGTGACTTTAAGTACAGATCATGTAAATGTTGAATGTTTTGGCGATCAGTTGTGCTCATTGTGTGTATTCTTTCGGATCAACAATGTAATTCTTCACTGGGTATCAGATGGCTGGGAAAATGAAACATGGAAAAAAGATAAATGAAAAACCTTGAAGCATACAAATAATATTCTGAAGGCTGAAGCAATAGGAAGAATATTCATAAGCCAGTTTGTTGAAATCTCAAGAATGTGTTTTCTACCATCTTTGAAGAGTTTTCATCATACTACTCCAAAATCTTCTCAACATCTGCTTTTCTTGAGCATTTAGAGACTGAGCAAAGCTCATAAATGATAAATACATTTCTAAATGTGCTTAGATCTGAAAGCAGGTTCATTTAGTAAATAAATTCTGAAGTATAAAATTAGTTCTAACCTGCCTCTATTTATCCTCTACAGCACTGTTTTGGATACTCTAAGAAAAGAAATAAAATGGATACATTTTCTATGACAGTTTTTGTACCCCATTTACAAAGATCTATTGATTTAGGTTAATTGTACTTCTCTCCATTGTTGAATAGTTGCTTGGCAAACTTTAATTTATGTTCTGCTTTCATCTAGGCTACCCCATCACAATTTTAAAAAGCTTTTTTTTAAATGAGCCTTTTTTGTCTTCAGTGATAGTGACCCACTTGATGTTACAAGAATTAGAATTTAGCATGATGGGAATTTTTGTATGCACCTAAAAGCAAAATTTTCCCTTGGGGAATACTTTGCAATGTGACATTTTTACTTTATAGCCGGTAAAAAAACTCTTAACTTTTAAAACTGTATTTATTTTAATTCTCTGTTCATACTGCAGAACCTCTGAGTTTTTAGCTTCACAAATTAACATATTCTCCACTGTTGTTAATCTTTACAGCAGCTCTAGGCAAAAATATTTCTTAACTTGAAGATAGAATTCTGCTGAGTGTGAATCCACCTGCAGCAGCGTTAAGAGTGCTGTTATTAGCTGACTTAGCCTGGAAATGCTCTGAGGTTGTCAGGTCTGATGTTCAATAGATTATATTTTCATACATCACTGCTCGTCTTTTCTGGCAGTCATGATTTCTATGAACTAGTTCTCTTCCTTGGAGAGGTGCTCCAGTTGCAAATAGGATTCTTGGAGCCTGCAAGCATTTTAGGGAAACACAGGAAAGTTAAAGTATTACAATGGCATTTATTGCAGCTAAATGCACAGTACATTTTCAAGCAGTTTTCTAGTATTTTTGGAGTCAGCTTTTAGAACTTCTGTATTTGCTACTTTCTGCTCTTCTCCCCACCATCTTCTCATAGGTTTTCTCATCTGCTGCTGAGGATGAGTTTGGCATATTCTGGCCTCTGCTAGAGCCACATAAAAATAGTTATTTTTTAGGATATCATAAAACAAAAGAGATCTTCAGTAGAGTAAATGGCATGGTAGGATTTCCTCCTTGGACTTCTTAGCATAAACATTTGGAAGGTGATGAAGCAGAAAGAGCAGCAGGGCCCTTGATGGAGCCTCTTCAGTACAGGACAACATGCTCCACTTGGGCTGCATCCCAGCTTCAGTCCTGCCATGACAAAGCAGGATGAGACCAAAGGCAGCACTTGGAAAAGTAAAGTGGGCTGCCTTTTAGTTTGTTGGGATTTTTTAATCCCAAACCACCTCATTTGAGCAATTTGTAGGTAATTCTATTTTACATGTTTCAGAAAAATTGTCCTAGGATTCTGATTTCTACATTATCACCCACTTTATATCTGGTCCATAGTGACACCTGAGGTTGTTGGCACGTGGACCCAAAGCACTGGACAGGAATCAGATTCTTCTCTCATTTTTTATGAATAGTATTAATCAAGTCTGTGACCTGTTGTACTTCACTTGTGGAACCTTTCAGTGTTACAGTAATTTTTCCAGTATTGTAATTTATATTGACCTCAGATGCACCAAAACTTATAACCATGCCTCCTACTAACCTGTCAGAAATCAGATTATCCTTTTAGAACATGGTCTATAAAGAAGTTCACACATCACTCTGGTGTTGTTACTTTTAACAGCATCTATATTTTTAAATATCAGCCTCCAACATCTAGCCAAAGCTTCATTAAACCTTATTGTTTCTCCTAAAAAATCTTTCTGCCTTTCATCCAAGAACTTCTTGAACTGCTTTGATGTTAACTCTCATGTATGTCGCTAAGAGAAGGAGAGCTGTACCCAGCTCTCTCACTTACGTGTCATCAAACCTTTTTGGCTGAGTGACCCTTCATCCTGAGCATAACCTGCAGAGTCTCTGTGCAGTGCCACTTATTTAATATCAGTAGGTATACTGATATATAACAGGTAATTAGATGAAAACAACACAACTCTAACCAAAACAGTATAATTTGAAAACAAAGATTGAATTCACTGTCAAACAGTATCATAGATTGTGTAAATAAAGCTGTCCAGGGCTGATGTTTCATCATCGCTGCAGAGGATGCTCTATGAGCTACTTGGTGACATGGAAATATGACTGTAATACTGAAAAACTGAAGAACTTTCAAGAGTAACTCAACACAAATCACAAGATTATAGAGAATTATTTGAGGGAAGAGTGGTTCCACAATAGCATATTTAAAAATTAGCATGGTTTTCCATCTGTGATGGATTGGCATAGGAGGTTTTGTCTGCATAGATTAGCTATATAAGAGCCAAGACTTGAACTTGAACTCTTTGAAAAATCAAGGTACTATTTTATAGTTTGTAAATTCTACACTTTTTCTACCACGTAAATTGTGCCTCAAAAACTACTGGTGAAATTCTTCTGTCTTTGGAATTTCAGTTCTGCCTCATTCATCCTGGCTGCTGAATTAGACAGCAGTTCAGTCGTTTTTGACCGTGTAGTTAGGATGATGTTGTGCATAAGCAGCCATCATTATGAGTACTGCAGAGTAGCCAGAGCTAAAAGCCACACACCGGGACTGCAAAGAACATTGTCCAACAGTGAGAGATAGCAGCAGAGCCTGGCAATTTTTCCTCCCTCCCCTAGCCACCCCCAGTGAAGGACAGGGTCCTGCTCAATGCAGTGAAGGAATTAGCTTGTTGATTTCTTTGTGGAGTCTTAAGCACTGAAGATCTTCCCTCAGATGGCTTCCTTGTCCTGCATGCTACTGTTTGATTTGCTTTCTGATACACTGAGGTGTTGCTGCATTTGCCTGGTGACTACCAGGCATGGTGGGGCTACAGCTTATGTTGAGCTGCTTTGGTTAAAATGTTCTTCAGGAACTACAGAGGGGAGAGGAAGTTCCAGTGGTCAGAAGTGCATGTTTCAGCTGAATGTGAATTCTGTGAGGCAGAGGTAAACTTCTCTAGCCTGGAGGTTCTTGTTCTGCTAAACTCAGATGTTTGCTTCAGACCAGAGAAGCATGTGAGCTTGTCCAAAAGAGACTTCACTGACATTTTCTGTTAGATATTCTTATTCTTCACACTAAGTTTTATAAGATCATAGTTAAATCTCATAAATTTTATTATTGGTGCTTTCATTATGAATGACATTGAAGACTGGCATTTGAAACACAAAATATCAAGCTTGTCACTTAATTTCCTTTTTTTTTTTTTTTAATTACAATCTTTTCTCAGTGTCAGGCTACACAATTACGACCGTTTCATTGATATAGAAGCAAGGCAAACATATAAGAAAAGCAATTATGACACTACAAAATTTGATCGGGGATTAAAAGTATAAATTGCCTGAGGTAAGAACACATAGATCAGTTAAATTGCATCTAGAAATAAATCAGTCAAGCTACACATGCAGCTGAGGGATAATTGTTTGCTGGTCCCTTTGGATGAGTGCACAACAAACCGATACAGCATTAAACACCAGGTCACACACTGATTGCTGTGAGTAGACCTCACTAGTGTCACAAATGTTTTGCAAGGACCTTTCCATTGTAAATTCTGGAACTGTTAATTGATTCATGATTTTTTGTGTGTGATTTAAAAGCTATTAATTTTAATAAGATTTATTTTATAGCCTACTCTTTAAATGCAAAGACTGTGGCACTGTGGAAATTTGGATCTCTTTGCATCTAGATGGTGTTTTCTGCTAGCTTCCATTTTGAAGATTCAAGTTATATTATAGAGGCCAAAGAGCCACAATTAGTATTCTAGAAAAGATTCAATGCTCAGCTTTCAGCCTAATATTCCAGACCTATGTGTGTTAGTGTCAAGTTCTCCCTCTTGCAGAAAGTAAGGAGAAAGCTTATGGGAAGAAAGACATCTTTTAGTGGTTATTTCCTAATTGTGTACAGAAAAGCAAGCTTTCTCTCTGCTTTCAGTCTATTTTCCATAGCACAGCTGTTAAGTCCCAAAGGACACAGCAGGGGCCATTTCCCCAATTTGAGTCAACCCTTAGCCTGTGAGAGAGGGGAGGAATCCTGCTCCAGAACACTTCTAAAATGCATCTCAGCTGCTCCTGGGCTAAGAAAGAAGCTGTGACAGAGGGAACAGAAATCCCTGTAGATGTGGTTCAGAAAACATTTGGATAAGTAGTTGTTATGAATCATGAATATTAAGCGTACTTTCCCTTAAAACCTAAGTATGGCATCTGACTCATTGGGCTCATGAATTTCTGTAGCTATTCCTGCAAACAGCATGTACATGGATGGAAGGAAGGAAGGAAAATGTAACTACCTTGCCAATTATTTCTTTTCATGTTTGTGTTCTACGTTTGGGCATTTGGGGTTTTTAAGATCTGGGCACTTTAGTTTTCTGTTTTTTTATGTTGCACCAGTGAGTAAATGTCAGCCGTTAAAATGTTCAGGCAACTAAAGATGCAGCTAAGCACCGAGAATATTGATTTTATTGTGTTTCTGATTGAACTACATCTATGAAGTATTAAGAAAAGTGGATGACAAAATTTATGTATATCCTGATAATTATGTTATGCATCTTATACATTTATAGTGTGTTTTAGATAAGGATTTTGATCAATTGGTAAGCCGGTCAAAGGCTCACCTAGTGATGAGTGATAAAAAAATTATATTAATAAGAATATCATAATATATCCATATATTATCCATAATAATATCCATAATAATTAGAAAATAAACCTGGAATATCTTAAGTGTTGCCCACTTACAAATATCAAACTGCATATCTCTCTGCTGTAAGTTGAAGGAAAATGTAAAGTGAAGCCAAATGTTTAAAAATTGCGAATATACTTTCTCTACTTATACTTTAAAATATAAGGTGCAGAATAGCTGTCTTTCATATTTTCTTTCTGAAAAATATTTTTCCTGAGGCTTTCAAACTACTCATACTGGTCTGTCTGTTAAGCTCTGATTAAGCAAAGTGATTAAAAACACACTGAATATTAAGAATGAGTATTCCAAATGGGCTGGTGAAGGGCTGTGTTGAATCAAGTCTTTAAAGAATGTGTTCCTTGTTTTGTAGAGAAACATTTCCCTTATAGAGTTAATGTTTAGTATCCCCTCTTTGTGGAACTGTTTTACAATAACCCAAATGTTAGCTGTGAGAGAGACTAAACTTTGTTATACAAAATGTGAATATTATGCAAGTTTTAATGTACATCTCAGTAAAATTAAAGGCATGTCAGGCTTAGGTTTTTCAACAAAGGCATGCCATCGCCTAGGGGCTTGTCATGGCTGCAAATCTAGTCTGTGACATGCTTTTCACTTCTCTGAGTGACAGGCAAGGCAGTGCTACCTACAAAATATAACGTGCTAAGGCTTCTGCAGACCGCATGTATTTCATGATCTTAAGTTATAGCAGAATCATAGAATATCCTGAATTCAAATGGAGATAATAAAAATGAAGTTAGTGTTTTGATTTTAGGTTGGCTTTGTTCTTTGAGGTCTGCAAACCATGGACTCCTTTCAGTTAGTCACAAAATGCAGCTGTGTGTGATGCAATCCCAGTGCACCACAGCAGCCGTATTTCCTCTTGTGTCTTTCATACCAACTGCATTTCCTCAAAGCTTGGCAGCTCCTGGCAGTCCATAGGTGAGAGAAGCCAAGAAAGAACTTGCTCCAAATGCCCTGTGTGTTCCTAGTATAATCTCATTCAGCAGCCAATCTCATATAAGAAAGGGAACAAGTGAAAAAAATTCTGAAACACAGCAATTCCTTTGTGTTTGAATAAGATTTTTAAGAAAGGAAAAGAGGGATGGCTATCTTTCTCTGTCAAAGTATTATTGTTTTTGAAATTTAAAAAAAATTATTATTTCATCCTGATAATAATATTTAGGCACTAATATATTCATAAGATTTATTTGTTTTTCCAATGTTATTTCACTTATAACAATGAGAAGAGTTACTTTGAAAAACCACAATCTTTTAGGAAAATGCAACTTTAGGTTCATGTCCCTTTACCTTTTGTTCACTGGCAGCCAAAATAAATACATTCAGAAATCAGATATCACTGCCTGACTTAGACACTGGTTGCAGTTATCAAATGTGGATGCTTTGCTCTGCAGATGCTGTGGTGCACAGCCTTGAAGCCATCCCCCTCCCAGGATATTCACCTTGCTACTTCTCTACAATTTCTCCTCCCCTCCAAGATGGCACTATCTTTTGTTCTCATATCTGTAGTTGTAAAAAACATCCTGCTGGTCATGACCAAAACTTGAAATCTTTATTAAAAATATATTTCTCCCTCCTAGCCTTTGTGCTGTGATTTAATCTGCAACCCCTGCTACAGTTCTTCTTTACCTTTGCAGGTCCTAAATGAAAAAGCTTTTTTGTCTGTCGATTGCCTCCTTCAAACATTTGTGACAATATCTCCTTTTACTTGTTATTCAGCCATTCTGTATAGATGGCAAGGTCTTAATCCTCTCCAGGAAATTAATCCCTATGTACTTAATTTGATTTAAATTCCTCCACCAATGCATATGTTAAGAAGTTATGTGGCAGTGAGCAGGCCATTGATTTAAATACTGTGATCTGAGAGAGGAAATAGTATTTGACATGTATGATGTTGGCAAAAGATGCTTTTGTGTTGTGGCTTTCTGAATTTTCCTTCATTAATTCACATCTTTCTGTAGTGGCAGTGTTTGTGTGTGATAGGAGCTTTCTCAATGTAAGTTATTCCAGAGCTTGCTCCAGACAGATGGGGCAGTTTTTCTTTTCTTTCTCACTATTTTCCGTCTTTGCTTTTAGTTTGAAGATTAGTTTGTTCAGATCTACCTTACCATGTGGTAAACACTGGCTATTTTCCTGTCCTAATTTCCACATTCCTGAAACGTGCATGTTGTTTTCACCTTAATCTTGTAATTAACTGCAGGGGGCAGGTACTGATGCAGGTGAGTACGGCTGGCCCCTTTCCCAGCCTTCCTTGGTGTAGTCTCTTTGCAGGTAACAAGGATGCCTTTACAGAGTATTTCCAGTTTGTTGGTCTATAATATTTAAAAAGGCAAGACTTTCAAGTGATTCTCATATTTGCTGTATAGTGCTTCTAAAATACACAGTATTTAGCATGCATTTTTACTCACTGATGGCAGGCTTTTAACACTAAAAATATGAAATATTTCTTTAAAAGTTGGATATTTCAAAATTCTCCCCAAAACTAGAATTTTTTTTCTCATTTTACAGTTCTGCATATGCCTGCATAAGGAAACTGGATATTTGCTTTGTTTTTTTTTTTTTTTTTAAGTGTGGATGAAGTGGAAACCACTTGTAAAATCTCTCCAAACCACAGAAGAAGTTATCAGGGGTTATAAGGCAACAGGAGAAGGGTGAAGCTTGTTCCTACCAGTTATGTAGAAAAGCTGAAAAAACATTGAATGCTGCATCTCTGAAGTTGTTGACAAACACTGTTTTCATTATCTGTTTGAAAAAACCTGACCTGATTTCACTGTAGAGAAAGGTTAAGTGAAGTTTAAAGATGACATCATTTGCAAGCCACCAATTTTTGAAGGCCATATATCCCCATCCTGCTAAAAAAGGTGAAAACAAGAAAAATGAAAACCAGATCGTGCTCTTCACTTTAGCAGAAGCGGTCATAACTCTCTTCAGATTAGCCATCCACGATATGGTAGAAGAAAAGATGATTCATCTTAAAAAATGGTGTCATGTTCTTATTTCAGGGCGGCTTTTCAGCTGTCCCCCATTTTGTCTTGCTGTTTCCTTTTTGATTCTCTAATACCAGCTAACCCACCATGCTGGGCAGCAAACTGAGCTCTGATGGGAACTGGGACTCGGGAGTAATTTCTGCCCTGACATTCATGGGGCTCTTTCTCAGTGTAGAGCTGGAGTAACCCAGGAGCAGTGGGCTTGGGCTGGCTTGTGTGACCCAGGGTACTGCAGCACTTGAGTCAAGCCTGCTCCAGAGCAGGCACCAATTCCCACTTTATCTGAAGACAGACTCTGTGATGGCCTCTAACAGAAGCTGCTGCATGGTGAGAGGGCTCTGTGTGAAGGTCAGGCACAGCAATCAGAGCTCTGTTGTGGAGCGTGTTTGAAGTGTAGCCAGCACATTTGAATTTGAATGCATTTTCTTACTGAGTGCATATTCTTATAACTGCTATCTGCATGATCTTCCTTTTCAATGAGTGGTGTTTCATGCAGTGTGTCTGAGTGAAAAATTCCTGTTTGCTGCACACTGAAATGAACAGCCAGGTTTGGCAAAACGTGAGAGCTTTTTCTGGATCTGATGCTTGCTGAAGTTTTGCAGTGTTTGTGGATTAAATGGGAAAAGGAGAGCTAACACAAGACAGTAGCTCTGTTGAATGTACTTTGCTCTGAGGAAATCTGTTGTTTATTTCAAATGTTGAGCAACAGTATTTTTGTTCAGTTGATTTTCTGTTTACATCATCAGGTAAAAGAGATAAGCAGGAAACAAAATGCAAATTGGGGAGTGTTTCCTACAATAGCATCCTTAGTTCATTACAGGGAAGGCTAAAGTTATGGATATATATATATATATATATATATATATCTCCCTGATAAGCATCATGCTGAGATATACCAAGTTTGTTTGACTGCATACAGTGACCAAACAATTGTGACTTTGCCTAATACACATAGAAACAAAATTAGGAGAAAGTTTGCAGCATTTGATGTACAGAAAATTTTAAAATAAAACTCCAATAAGAGGGTTTGCATTTGAAGAATACTTGTTTTTCTTACCATAGCTTCTGTAGATAAATTTGAAACTAAAGATGGTTTATCTCAAGCTAAAATTGGAGTTATTCTTTAAGGAAACCATTTCTGATAAAATGAAAATTTTAGAGAAAAATCCTGTAATACTGAAAGAGCATAATAGTTCCTAGAACATATTTGAAGTGCTGCGCTACTAGACTATCACAACATGGAATTTGCAATTATTTCATTAAATATAAACAATCAACATGGAAAATACTTTGTCTGCCATTTCCCTATTCTGCACCTATAAGTAATATTCAGTATATCTGTGATATGTGGAAAATTGGTTTTCATACATTTTATCTTACAATTTTTAAAACAGGGAATATTTTATACTCACCTGACCATCGTTTTCACTCATGAGGAGACAAAGATTTATCATGGTGCTCTTCAGCATGTAATATAGTAAGTTGTATACAGTATATTGTATACATGTATGCAGTAAATTGTATAAATTAAGCACATTGAATAAAGACAGAAGCTGCCTTATGCTTAAATTGCAGTGGGAATATTAGCCCCATGTGAAATGCATGATGTTTGGACAAAAAGGTTACAATGGCCTCTGATATCCACATGCAAAGTAGAAAGTCTTATCCTTCTCACTTCAGTTAGTAGGAAAGTTTATTTTGCTTAGCTGTCATCAAGAATATTTAGTCCATAATTTTCAATGGGGAAATTCCATTAATAAAAACTTGGTGGAGTGAGAAGTAACTCAACTTCTAGGAATAAATCTTAAAGATGTTCAGAGGCTCAGAAAATCTCTAAATTATGGTCTTTATTAATAAAGTAGTACATGTTCTGGATAAAAATAATCATCATTTGGATACATTTTGACAAGGAAAAAAAAGATTAATGCTTTCTTGAGACAGAAATTTGTATTAATTATACTTCACTGATGTCAGTAGAAGACTTCAGATATTTTCTATGATGCTGTTGATCAAATACTGGTTAGAACGACTGGAGACATGAATTTTCTCTCCAGACACCACCTTTAAATAGGATATTGATAGTCCTCTGTGGGTTAGATATAAAAAGGTTTGCAACTAGCAGCAACTTATCTCTGGATCCACTACTTCCTGTGTGCACTACATGGGGAGCAAAATGAAGTTCAGTCTTTGAGATGTATGAGTACGAGCACCGTGTCTCTTTTCAAGAGTATGAACAACCCTGGCAGAAAAGAGTACGGACACTGTGTCTTTGTCTGTCAGACAGACTGTGTCCACCCCGGGAGATAAGTCAGAGAGTGCTGGAAATTGTTCCTGGCTTTCAGCCACAAAAATTACTGTCAGGGGTTAGTAAGCAAAATCCCTTTTCTGAACACATTGAGTCAAAAAAGTCACATCAGCAGCAGTAAGCATCTCACCTCTCGTGCTCCTGTATATCCCCCCTGCCACATTGCAGAGGGAAGATTTCTGATGAGAAAAAGGAGAAGAGCGAGATAGATGAAGCCCTCCCTGTCTCTAGGGGTTACCAATGCACCTTATCTGGCGGATGGGAATAGACGAGAGAGAAATAAGATTGAAAAACAATGCTGCATAAATTCCTTTATCTAATGTGGACAGTAACACAGTCCAGCAGTACCACCTGATACCCAGATCTGCATTGAAACTTCCCAGTCATTTCCTACGAGTACCTCTACAGAGGGTAAAGTTTTTTCCAATGCCATGAGACACAGCAATATGGCCCTTCCAAGGAAGTTGACTTGGCTTATAGACTTCAAAAAAATAGTCTGGAATAAGTGGTATCTTCCTTATATAAGTATTCTAAGTTTTTGAAAACAACATAATTTGTATGCTAATAAGGTTTCCATTATTGCAATGATTGCTTTCTTGTCCATTAATTACGTATGCTTTGATCAGTCGGCATTAGTGCTGTGCATAAAACAGCTTTACAAATATTTAATAAATGGGTTCACAATATTAGTGTTTTTAAAGATAGTTATTGCTACAAATTAGGAGATTCCTTTTCCAGCTTAGAATATGAAGATAAATATGGTCTAATTTGAGAAGCAATTGTTAGCTGTTTTGCATTTATTAATTCCTTTTATGAGTGATAGAAAGAGAGTAGAATCTCCTTTTAAGTGCTATATCCTCATTCTAGCTGGGATTCAACATTGTCATATCACTGCAATATAGTGAAAAACATCATAAATATTCATTGAATGCCAGTGGCAGAGAAGGAAATACTTTCTTATTCTAATACCACTTTCATTTAAGATAGATGAAATAAAAGGCTTCTCATTAGTTATTTTGGGACATTTAATACTCTATAGGCATGCCATACACTTGGCCAATTAGCATAGATGATTGATGACAAGAATTCAAAAATAGAAGTAGCTGATTTCTAAGGGCAGCTGTGAGTACAGGGTTTGCTGCTATTCTACAGAGCAATGTACTTTGTCAGAGTATTAAAAAGAAATTTAGTCCCATTCCATTCAATGTGAGTGTGTTGACCAAGATAAGGAAAAGGTTATGATACTGGAGATAGCCAGAGAAAATAATGGAATCTGTCATTTGTCTTCCTTCGGGCTGTTTAGATATTATTGCTGTCTCTCCAAGAAGCCAAGCATCTGATGCTGGAATGCTTTAATTACAGAGGTGTCAGTGTGAGCTTCAGCTCACAGTGCTTATTTGGAACTTGTAGTGTTGGATCTTTTGTAGGAAAGTGAAGAGTACTGCATCTTTAAGCAATGGTTTCTTTGTTTTCCAGTGAGATCTCTTCCAAGTTTAAGGCTTCCTAGATCTTGAAGGTTTGATCTCTTAAACTGATAAGAAGGCTTTTGAGTATGAGGCGACCTTCTCTTTCCCTGGGAATAGAAAAACAGGCAAAGCAATGTCTGGGCCTCTGTGCTTGCCTTGAAAAATCTGACCTTAAAATCAGTTCAGCAGCCCTGCAGAAGAGTTTCAGCACAAGCTCCCTTCAGCACAAGCTGAGGTGCTGCAAACAATATTCCCAGTGGATTTACCCTGGCATCAGCTTGCTCAGTTGCTATTGCGCTGCTGGGGCTCAAACAGCAGTTCAGCCCAGCTGAGTATGATTCAGGGGTGTGGGGCTGGGAAGGGACAGAGGGAAATGAAAGCTCACCCTGTATTCAAATGAGTTCTGTCCTTTCAGAATGTAAATTTGGGGAATTAGTGTAGGTTTATGTAGGTTTGTTATTGTCTAAAGTATGCAGTTATGAGTTAGTAAAGGTTATCTCCTCTTTTGAGTGATATTCTGCCACCCTCAGACTTTTGATAGGCACATACACATTTTCTTAATCAAAATTTAAATATCAGTATTTTCAATATTTAGAAAATTGTTTTTACAGTTTCAAAAGTAAAAAATATTATTTTCCTTTCAAGCAAAATATTTTTAAAGTTTGAAAACTGAGATTAGCCTTTTTCCATGGGAAAAATGTATGCAGGTTTTTTCTTATTTTCCAGCCTTCTTTGTATGTCTTTTAAAATTTATTATTTTTTTTCTTTACATTGCAACTAAGTAAGGGATATAAAAATTTCAAATTCTCTTATGTGGTAAGTAAATGAATTGTGTTATTCTGCCGAATTATCAGAGGAGAGCATTAATCTACTTTAGGAATACCAGAGTCATTTAAAGAGAGCATAGGTGGGCATAGGTGTTGGAGGCTCAGAGAACAGCAGCTCAGAATGGTTTCTCTCCAGTCTCACTCTCAGGACACTGAAATTCAATCCCTGCCTCCATTCTGGAACAGGAAGTTCCAATACACTTTGTGCGTGAGGGACACAATTCAGACTGGCCAGGTAAAAATCTTCCTCCTGTATAAAACCAACCTTTGTGGTGGAAAGATAACTCATCTGTTTTTCCTTCCTCTCCCTGTTGCAGCTCTGAGAATACCTAGTCTGCTGAGAGGAGAACTACTTGTTCTCTGCACAAATATAGTTTAAATAAAGAACAGGGGAATCTCCTTCAAATAATACTGTGAGCCAAAAAGTAAGCATACGGCCAATAATAAGAGGAACCTGAAAGCAATAGGGAAGCTTAAAATGATAAGAAGATTCAGGTTCAGAAGCAGTCTTCTGATGGAAATGTTGGAAGTAAAAAAGGCTCCCCATACAGAGTTTTATAACTCCAGGAACTTAGATAGGAATACAGCCCCATGAAATGCATTGATGGTTAATAATTCCCTAATTCCTTTCCAGTTCCAAATTCACTCTCTGATTCTGCCTGCACTTCTCTTGAAGCAAGAACTGAGAGCAGTACCTTTAAAATAAGTGCAAATCTTTTTTCATTTTCTTTATTTTTAGGGGGTATTTTAGGGGTTGGAATTCTCTTTTGTATTTGTTTAGTTTTGGTGAGGGTAGAGGATTTTTTGGTTTTGTACTTGGTTTTTGGGGGTTTAGGGGGTTGGTTGGTTGGTTTTTAGTTTGGTTTTGTTTTGGTGGGGGGTTTTTTAGTTTTTTGTTTTGTTTTTCTGGTTTTTTGTTTTTGGTTTTTTTTGTGTTTTGTTTGTTTGTTTGTTTTTTTGGTGGGGTTTTGTTTTTGTTTGTTTGTTTGTTTGTTTGTTTCTGTTGGATGGTTTGTGTTTGTTTTTTTTTTTTTGTCCAGGAACAGCTTAGTGGCGTCTGAGCTGAGAAAGGAAATTCCCTAGACTAAGCTTGCTTGTCTGGGAATCTGCTTGTACTTTTAGACTGACACCAATCTTATTTTTCCTATTTATCAGTTTGCTTACCTGAATGCATCTGAATCAGTCTGCATGGCATGGTATAGATAACATCCTGGGTGTGGAAATGCTGTGGGAGCATGGGTAGGAAGAAGATGCCTAGTCTGTAGCTATTTCATAGCACTAGCTGGACTTTAAACACTACCTTGAGTTAGAAGAAAGCCAAAAACAGGACTCACTTTTCATTAACTTGCTTTTATACTAATTTCCACAAATTAGCTGGTGTAACTTAAGGGGTAACAAAAGGCTATCATCTGTTGTCTTATTTTCATCTCTACCATCATATCCATAGGGGATCCTGAAGAGTTTTCCAGTCATATATTTAAAGTGTATATTGAAAAATACACTTTATCTAATAAGTGACTAGGTATGTCTCAGAGTTTTATTATGGCATTGATTTTAATTTTAGGCAGAGAATGTACTTAAAACAACAAAGTATTTCATAAAAGTTTTTAAAAGCATCCATCACAGTGGGAAGATATTTAAGTATCAGTAAGCCTTAACTTTAGTGTTCTGAAAGTGCAGGAAGAGTGATCCCAAAGGAATTCTGTGACTCTAAGCATCGCTTTATGGAGTCTGGAGAGAGCTGAACCTTTGGGATCTGTGACCTGTGCCAGCTGGAAGGCTGCTATGTTGCCTAGGATCTGATGTTACATGGCACAGATCACTCAGATACCAAACCAAGCCTCTTCAGCATCTTCAGACCTGAGTGTTTTACAAAGAACCTCACATCTTTCCTCACCAAAACTGCTACATGCAGAGATATAGAGAATCCTTAAAGAATAGAGAATCTTTAAAGTGTCAAAACTATGCCAATCATATCTTACTGACTCTCTGTAGGTTGTTGGCACAGGTTAGAATAGCCTGAAGGATCAAAAAGGACAATGAAAAGGGCTGAATTTGATTATATTAAGAATATGCTGGTTAGATCTCCTTCATGCCACTGCCAAGCCTGTTCAAATCTCTGTGCTCAGCAATGCTAATGCTCTTCTCTGCAGATTTCAGTCAGAATTTGATGCTGATGAAAGCATCACCTGGAGCAATGCAGTGCTGAAGAAAGGGAAGAGGATGAAACTTCTACTTCATTATCATCAAACATAGCTCTCTTCAGGAGTCCTTTCTGATAGCAATATAGACATAATCTGAAATTTTAAAGAAAAGTAAATCTGAGAGTCCTAGGATTGGAAAAAAACTTAGGCTAGGCTTTCTGGTTTTACAGAAATAGACATCTTAAATGTCATAACGATACTGGCAATTGCCAAGTAAAGCCAAAACTACAACTGGGCTAAATTAAAAGGTTGTTAGAAGCTTGCTGTAAATTTGAATGAACAAAAATTGTTGTTTCGTTCTGTAATGAAAAATAGGCCCATTTCAGCGATGGTTATTGGGAAATGTATTAGAAAGTCAATGTCCTGGACAGCCAGTTCCCATGGGCTTTCAGCTGTCTTGATTTGCCAAAGAGAAGTTTAAAATACTCTAATCACTAGAAACATTTTATGAATATTGAATTAAACAGTTCCTATGTAAGAGCTTGTACTGTGCAAAAAGAGAGAAAATCAGTGTTAGTGTTCTAGACATGGATAGCTGCTCGCTACAAAAAATCCATTTTTTAGCTTTCTCAGTCTTCCCTGGTCAGCATCAGTTTACATTCTGCCTGCAGGGGAATTTTCGGATGTAAAGAAGCCCTGTAACACTGGGAATGAGTCTGCTACCACAGTCTTTTCTCTACCCAGTAGTAGGGAGAATCATCCACAACTGACAGGTGTACATACTTAGAAAGAGATTTGTTAAGCTGTCTGGTATATGGAAAATTTTTAATTCCCCTTTCCCGTTAAGGCAGTTTTGAATTAAAGTTGCTCATTTAGAAAGATAATAGTCTGAAGATACTGTGCTCAGCACTTGCACATGGGTAGTGCCAGTGTGGTCTGTTCTGGACATGAAGCCCTTGTTAATAACAGAGGCTGCCTGCTTTTTAGAAAAAACAAAGTAATCTCCTGTGTCCAGCCAATGTGACAGAGCCTGGGCAGGAGGTGCACAGAGATGAGGCAGAGGGTCCTGCAGTCATTTGGGTGATCATCAGAACAAATTAAATACAGCCTGTGCGGTTCTGCTCTCTTCTGAGATTAATGTAGTTTAAAGAAAATGGAAGAAATTACTTCAGAACATCATATGAAATTGCACTGTTGAAGAGATGGAGCTGCTGCTTAATGCAGTGTCCTTAAAAGGCTTTTTGCCATCTTTTATGAATCATTCTTGCAAAAGCAGAGGGAAAAAACCCCATGGTGGTGGAAGATAATATGCTGTTACCCTGTTTCTACAGACACAGAAAGCTAGAAACTGAAATCATCAGGGATTCAACCTCATAAGAACAATCCTGAACACCACCTCAGCAGTCCATATTTACTCTTTTATACACAGTGGGAAGGGCTTGAGTTCCTAGTCCCAGTGCTTCAGACTGTTTCCTTTTCTCTTGCCACCTTGAAAGACAGGTTGTTTACATCAATGATTTTATACACTTCTGGAAGAGATTGAGTGAAGAGAAAAAGAATTACATTTCTCATGCTTCAGAGGCCAGCCATAGATCAGGAAATTGGCTAAATACTAACAGTCAGTGCTGTTATATATCATATATATCACCAGACTTGAAAGCATTTTTTGCACACTGTTCCAGGGCCTGTCATTTTGTTTCTGAAGCACTCAGAAAAAAAAAACAACTTGCAAAATAGCTTCTCAAATATATATGTTTCATTTCAGTTTCTTTCCTGCCATGCTTTTAAACCTATGACCACTAATGATATCCAACATAGAGTTTGCCTGATCACTGACAGAAATTACTCACAAAAAACCCTGTCACTGGGTAAAAATCATATTGCCATAAAGAATAAAAGAGCATCTAACTGCTTTGCCTTTTGTTGGCCATAAGCCCAGCTGAATATGTAAAAGCACATTAATGAGTAACAAAGCATAAAGGTTTTGTGTTTCTTCACCTGCAATGGCCAGCAGGTGTGATACTGTTTGATGCATGATTTCCTGGCTAGCATCCTTTTCTCCCCCCTTTTAGCTGCTTATGAATTGCTGGTACCTTGTCAGGGATATTATTCCCTTAATCTTGCTTCTGTGTGTAAACGGAGTGCTCAGATGTTCGTAAATGATGCCTTTGCTTGCTGTGCTGAAAGAAATGCTATGATTGTGCTGTCTCATTTCAGCATAGCTGTGTAAAATTGTTTAGATGCATCTAAATGCTAATCTAATGGAGCAGCTTAGTCTGGGCTTATGTCATTGTGCTGCCAACAGCACCCTTTTATTCAGTGACAACTGATGATACAGGATTCTGATGAGATGGAGGAAAGAAATTCTGTCTGTTCCTCTTCTGGTTCCTTCAATTACCTTAAAAAAAAGACCAAAAAAAGGAGTTGAAGTTCTGCCTAATATATGGTAAAGATCAGCTAGCAAAATATTAGTTAGAAATACAGGCATCCTTCTGCACAGCAAGAGCATCTGTGTTTCAGTTATGCCTTTGTCAGGAAATAAATAAAATTGTAACAGGGGCTTAGAGAGGAGAGAGAGACAAAATTAAAAAAAAAAAAAATCCCCTCTCCTTGGAAGAAGAAGCTGAATGGGCTGAAACTCATCATTTAGAAGGGAGTGTAGTGGCAGCATGATGAAACCATTTTGGTAAGGCTACCAGTACTTTGTATTTCCACACAATCCTAGATTGAGGATTTATGTGAATGATAGAGACATAAAGATGCTATACTTAATTTGAAACTGTAGCTGTTGATCTTCAGTTCCCATTTCTTCCGGCTCAGCTATGGAACAGGACTCATTGCTGTCATGATATTAGGAGATGCACTGTAGCTTTTTTTTTTTTTTTTTTCAGAAAACTTGGTTTTGGGAAATGATTGTAATTCAAGATAGTCTAAAGAATTTTTTTTATGGATCAGGAATTTTTTTTTTTTATTTTGAGAAACCCTATTACTTATTCTGTAGGCATTTAAGGTAGACAAACACCAAAGAAGAACACAGTGGGCAATGCCACAGACTACTTGAATAAGCTAATGCTAACAAAGATCTTGGCAAATATGAGACACAAAGCCCACCTTTTTTATTAAAATTGCCGTATATTTTTGTCCAGAACAGGTTTTGCCATGGGGGAGGAAATAAAGGAACTTAGATGTCTCTCTTCTGGGTTCTTTATTTCCAAATTGCCTCCGATGTGAATCTGTACATCTGCTTATCCCATACTTCCTTCTTATTAGTGCAGTTTCTGTAACCTACTTAAAAATCATTAATATTTCCTGATCTCTGACCTATCTCTGGGATATAATTTTCCATTTACCTGTCTGACTTCCAAGAGCTCACAGCAGCTACATAAGAATATATGAAGTGTCGCTTGAGATCCGTAGAGTGGGTCATGTCCCAGTCCTCTGTTTCTAAGTGAAAAAATATATAAGTAATCCTCACTCAATGCAAATTTCAGGTCATTACCTGCTGTGCAAAGGAATAGTGTGGAAAACATCACTGATTTTTCTGTGTTAGGCCAAAGTCCTAATACATGAGTGCCTCCTAGTTCCAATATTAAGGGATTTGATGAATGCCAATTCTTCATTCTTCTTTTCCATCACTATCATGATTACCAGAATTATTTTTTTTTCAGCAATTGTCTTCCAACAATTTATCTTCCTTCTTCCACACTGGCTTTTCTCCATAACCAGTGTTTTTGTGTGTGGGAAACTACTTTGTTTGTGGGCATGTTTTTTAAACATATGCATAGCATTGCTATGGTGCAGATTGATACTCAATGTATGGAAGTAAGCCTGTTCCTTTTTTTTTCTGCTATTTCATCCCTGCTCTGCCATGGCTAGAACAAAAGTTCCTGTTTAGATGAGAATGGTAGTACTGATTAATTTATAAAATGTTAGCCAAGACCAGGTTTTCAGCTATGCTTCACCCTGCTCTTTGCTCTGCTGCTCTCCAGACAACAGGGTTCAGTTACCCAAAGCTTTTGGAAAATTTCATTAGAGAGAAAAAAGGAAAGGAAGAGACATCCCAATGGACTGTAAACTGTTTCAGATTTTAGCCCTTAATGTTGAAAATTCTGAAGGAAACACCTTTTCTGGAAATAGACTCAAGGCCTGAAAAGCAGCTGTCACTGAGTCTGCTTTGATCGAATGTTCTAGAAACATTTTATCCACAACAGTCTAAAGATATAAAATCATGGACTGAGAAGCATTGTTGATTTGATGGAGCATTTTAATTTTAGTCACTTTCTGCCTTCTGCTCTCCTCTCATTTATCCAAAGATGATGGTTACTTCTTTATCCCATAAGGATTTATACCGTCACTGCTGTCTCCCTGGTACCCTCTCCTGCACTCTGCTTACCTCTCTTGTGCTTAGCTCTTTGTCTGCAGCTGAATGAGTGATGTAACTAGGTTGAAACCAGAAGAGTAGAGCACGAGCTGCCCTCAGCTGGAAGCTTGCTGCTTTGTTTCAGAAGTGAGGTTATACTTGCAGAGCCTAAAAGCCTTTTTGGTAGAATAAATGATATTCCCTTTCTCTATAAACACCACTGTCTTGGACATGAAGTTTGGAGGGTGGAAGAGGCTAAGGATTCAAGTGTGTAGCTCTTCATTGCCCACAGTTTGCAGAACCAAGAGCCAGAGAATCCCAGCTTGCTTCTTTGCGTGTGTCAGGGAAGGTGTGTCAGTAGCTAAGGAGTCCTGAATGAGTAAATTGAGTGCAGCACATGAGTAACAGGCTGTGTGGATTGCATGAAAGCATAGAAAGACTTATAAAAGGATCTGGGCTAACAGAGAGTGTCTTGCTCCCTTCCTCCTACCTCCTTCTGCTAGTACCTGCATCCTTTCTGGGCTCCTTTGCGCTGGCTCTGGTTCAGTAATTCAGAAACAACATATCGCCCACTTATCAAAGCAAGAAAAGAACAAACAAACAAAACCCAAAAAAAACCAAAACAAAACCCAAAGAAACAAAACAAAACCCAGAAAAACAAAACCACTGAATGTATTTTGCTGGTTTAGCAGGCCGCTACAGCTCACACAGGGGCCTGATGAATGCTGAGCTACCACCAGGTAGGTGTAGAGCTAGGAGCAATGTGAGAGGCCAGTAAGCTGACCTCTGAGTGCTGGCAAACTCTTAGGTTTCATATCCTGGGATGCTTCACCATCCTTGGCTGGTACTTTTATTGGACATAGACCAAAAAGGAAACTACAAGTTCAGAAGTACACCTTGATTTCAGCAGATGCAACAGAACTTCAAGAGACAGATCTAATTTTATATATTATATAAATATATAAAAATATATAAAATTATGTAAAATATTATTTCAGTTGTCATAGTTATCTTAATGCTTTTCAGGTCTTTCTGCATGCAATTTTTAGATTGTTTATTTGTTATCAAATATCTCACTCAAGTACCCCAAAAGTGAATGAGCTAACTTTTTTTTGGGAAAATACTGATGGTCAGTTTTGGAGTGGTGTAGTCTCAGATGTTTCATGAAAAGCCACTGGCTTTAAATACTGTTCTATGTGAAATGACTTGTCTACAGGGCAGAGTAGCCCAGATTTCTGGGCTGAGTGAAGTGGAGCTGAAGCAGTGTCCTGAAATGTATTGGCCCATCAGAAAGCACTCAGGGCACAGAAGTCCTGTGGTGTTTGACTGTCTTGCATCCAGCTGTGGTATTTCTGTCAACGCTCTCTATCTCCTCTATCTTTCCTCTGATAGAGAAGAATTTGTATCATTAATTTAGCTTGAATGTATATTTATGACATTTCAAACCAGCAATAAGATAACAAGTATAGGCTGGGTAAATGATAAACAGTTGAATAAATGTTGTTAGATGCCATGTGGTGGAAGACTGCTGAAGGAGGAAGTAAACATGGTCTAAAGCAGACATTTCCTCTAGGGATAGTACTAATAATTATTAAGTAAATACTATGCACTTATTTCTCTGTTTACTAAATTTGAGATAGTTTGCAGAAGAAAGTACACAGTAAATTAATTGATGGTCAAAATGCAGACCTGGCCCTGACTGAGAGAGCAGTTAAGAAACTTATGAACTCTGGTTTGATTGAAGAAGACAAAGACAACTAAAAATATGAATGGAAAAAATATGCTGGCTGTGGATTTCAGTGTATGAAGAATAAAAGAATTCTAACTTTGGCATGGGCCTCTGTCCAGAGCTGAATAATAATACTGTCAAAGATAATGCAAAGAAAATTGTAATAAATACTAGTGCTCAGTAGCTCACAAAGAGCTGATGACATGTTCATAACATAGCAAAGAGCCCTGCTTTTTAACCACCAGAAAAAAATAGAGAAGCATTATATGCAGTTCCTCCCAAGTGGAGACAAATGACTGCTGGAAAGACAGGGGAAGTCCTGTGTGTCAGAAATAAATCTAATAATAAAGCCAATAATGTGTTGGCTAATAATTTGTAAGTGTGAATGGATGATGTGGATTTCTTATTCTGACCACAAATAAGGGACTAATGACTTAAGATAAAAGGGAAAGACTACATCCAAGGAGGGTAAAAATGTCTTTTATTAAGGGGGTGAAACAGTTACTCTGTATAACAAAGTGAAACAGAGCACAAAAAAGATGATGGTACTCACAAGAAATAGGGAGATGATGTCCTTGTATTTGGCAAGGGTGAGATTGATGCTCTTGAAATGTTTGATCCAATCTGTTTTTCATCATTTGTAGAGGACATTCAAGTGTTTTAACGGAAGGGGAAAAAAAAGAAAAAAAAAAGAAAAAAAAAAGAAAAAAAAAGACAATTACAAGGGAAGCAGCTCAGAGATGTATCAAAAAGCAAAGAAATAAACCTTAAAAAAACCAACAACAGCATAAGCTTCTATAATTCTGTTGTTCAAATTACCTAGCTTGTACTATGAGACTAGTATGGTTTATACTTATGGGTGGTGGTACATTTAAGAAAACTAAATAAAAGTACACCTGTACAAAGTTGTATGATGAGTTATACAGCTGCAGTGAATCCCAAATACAGGGATGTATTTGGGCCAAAAAAATGAAATTCTGTGTGCTGTGGTGGTTGTACACAGCAGAAGCAATATCCAGGGCAGGCAGACTGTGCCAGACTGAGCTCATTCAGCTCCTTTTCCACCCTCTGCTCACGTCTCTGTCTGTTGGACTCCAAGCCAGAAACTTTCTATTTCCTTCCCATCAACTTTTCAAGGGTCATTGCTAGGGTGAAGATGCCTGTCCACAGCTCATTGTGCTGCAGATCAGCTAGGCAAATTCTATTTACTCTGGCATTCATTCTTACAACTAGTAAAGAAAAAGAAATGTAGAGGGTAGACTGAAGAAAATTAAATAGGCACTAAGACACCAGTGTGGTTTCTGTTGGTCTCCATTGGGATGACCTGTGTGTAATGGAAGATGAAAGTTTTGCTAATTTATTATTTAATTTATAGTAAAATATGGGGTTTGTTTTAAGTGCAAGTTTTCACTTGCGCAGTTAAATGCTTGTTCCAGACCGAGGTCTTTTTTGTCTGTCTCTTGAAATAAAATTTTCACTTGATCAAGAAATATTTTTTAAATATGCTAATCATGTTCTGAAGAAGCTAGTATCAACATTGCTTCAATTATTTTCTTTAATTCTATACAGTCC
This sequence comes from Zonotrichia albicollis, assembly GCF_047830755.1. NCBI lineage: Eukaryota > Metazoa > Chordata > Aves > Passeriformes > Passerellidae > Zonotrichia > Zonotrichia albicollis. The sequence continues at coordinate 92,690,117 of NC_133819.1, forward strand.
CTGATCCTTTTGCTAGTCATATCTAAATATGCCTGTGTAATGTCAGAAAAACACAGTGGGAGGTAAAAGAGGATTTTGTGTGTTGCTATGTTCACATGGATTTCATAAGATCTAGATTTTATGGTGGGTCACACCATAAACTGCAGTTTGTACTGGCATATGTGCTGGAGTGTGGTGAAGTAAAAAGAAAGGACAAAATAGTGCTAAGACTGGCTTTTGGAACATCACATCTTTATGTGTGTATTAGTAATATCTATTATTCAAACATCCGCCACTTTAAATAAAAAAAAAACACTTTTAGTAATTTATGAATCTCAAGTGTAAAGAAGACAAGTCTCCAGCTAAATCTTATGGTGTGTTATCTCAGTAACAAAGAAATGGCTTGATGTGAGCTCTTGAACATCATCAGATTATCGTTCACTTCTCATGCCATAAATCAGCAAATAATTCCTAAAGACAGGTTTCTGAAACACTGATTGGTTTATTCTTACTAGCATTATTGTGGTTTATAAAATTAGATTCAACATTTTATTTTCTATTTATATCCTTTTTTCTTCAAATGAAATTATCTTTTTTTAAATAAAATAGCCAGAAGATTGGGGGTTTTGCTTCTTGAAGTTTAGCACAATATGGCTTACACTTGTTTAAGGTTTCTTTTATTTATCAGAGGGAAATGGTATTCTGTGGTTTGCAGAAAATGGTCGGGAGTTGAGTGTGCTGTACTACAAAATTGTTGCACTGTTCCTGCAGGGACCTGACTTCAGTACTTCAGGGGCCTTCAGTGCATCCCTCCAGTGACCTGAAAGGGTCATCCAAAAAGTAATAGTCTGGTACAGAGAAATGTACTGTGGCCTCACAGGTTTACCATTTGGTTTCTTTTACTCTGATGTCTGCCAAAACAAAGATTTATGGAGATGGTGTTAATAAGCCAAACCAGGGATGAAGTAGAACAGCAATCTATTTTGACAGCATTCAGCTCTCCACTAGAGGTTCAAAATATTAAAAATACTTACCATAAATAAATGAAACCCTCTTCTTTTATACTCACTTGACTACATAGCTGAACTAAGGAGGAAATTTACCAAGATCTTTTCTTAATTTAATCCAGAAAGATGGGATAAAAGATGGGAGTAATTTCCTAGGGATATGTAAGGTTTAGCATTACATGCCCATTATATTGAGGAGTATAGCACCACAAATGTTAGTACTGACTTAATGACATTACAATTAAAATTAATACATGTTGGTATAGAACAAAACTAAGCCAAAGGAGGTACTGGTATCTATAATCTAGAAGGATAAGTATATAAGACAAGATAAAAAGCTTCTAGAGCCATTTGGAGAACTGTATGGTGGGTGAATGAAGTGGAAAACTATTTTCTTGTGTGATCTTTGAAGGTTTTTGCATCTCCTTCATAAAGCAAACAGTGAAAATCAATTTTTTCCTATATCTTATCATCTGAAATTCAGGAAGCTACTGGCTTTATTGTGCTTCCATGTCCTTGAAATGAAAAATGGGTGGTAACACTGGGCAACTTTCAAAGGCCACTTGAAATCTGTAGAAGAGAAGGCTTTAAGGACGTGTTCTTGAGTTATTTTGAATCTTTTTGAATCTTCCCTCTTCAGATTTTAAACATTGCTTTGGTAATTTTAATAGTCAATGAAAAATTAAAATGTTAATGTTAAGCTGTATTATGAGATATTTATAAAACTTTTAAGGTGTTTATTTATTTCATTTAGGGTGACGTTGTTTTCAAAAATGGAGAGAGGATGGGAACCATCAAATTTACGCAATTCCAAGGTAAGTTGCAAACAATTTTTATTATATTATGTATGCAGTTTTAAACTTTTATGTCAGTTGCATTTGTTACAGGATGTTTTAAATATGTACAATTATTTTGAAAAGGAACTGCTTGGAAGATGCAGAAAGGAACCTAATAAGTGTTTATTACCTGTTTAAAATGTGGTGTTCTGAACCTTGAATGCTGTGAGGTATTTCCAGGAATTTTTCTCAATTACAATCCCCATATTTATAGAAAGTACTGATCTATAGCAACTTGTACCTGTTTTAAAAAAACTGCTGGTCAGATAAGTATCCACTTTTTAATACAGTTTTTTCTTTAAAACCAATGTGAAGTGGAATTTAAAGAGGATTTTTGTTGTTAGGCTCTTTCAAGTTAAATTTTGCGCTCTCTGAAGACTCACTTTTGACATTCTGCAACTGCTTGCTAAAAGTTGCTTCAGGAGTCAGTCCCTCAGCATGCAGAGGACACAAACTGCTGACCCTATCCCTTGGAGGCAACATGCTCCACAGCACAACTCACCAAGCCTGCTGCATCCTCTCAGCCTGAGCCGCTCCTGCAGGGAATGGTCTCAGTGGCAGGGACCGCAAATGGAGCCGCAGGGATTTGTCAGGGGCCATTTGCAGCCAGGATGAGGCACTTGCTGGGAGAGGTTTCTGCAGAAATGGTGATTCGTGTTGTACTTGTTTCTGCAGTTTATAGAATGCAATTCATGTGGGTTTTTTTCCCAGGCTGAGGCTGAGATAAAACAGGAGATGATTGCATTTGGATGGTCTCGTGAGGGTAGTCCTAAGCTGGCAAATTCTTTTCATACAATGCATGAGAGAGAAGCTTGCTCTCTCTTTGTTTTCAGGAGAGCTCTTTAAACATAATCCTGCTGACCAAGTTACAAAGGCTCATTCTTTAAACAGAAATTGTCTGATGTATGGACATTATTATTAATGAACAGCAATGCACTCAAGGGGTTCTGTTGTTACTCATTCTGAATTACTGAAGCAATCTTCAGAATTGCTCTTGCCTTCACAGCAGTAAGTGATGCTATTAACTCATGCTCCCGGAAGCATTTCAACCCACCAAAACTTTGCAGATACAGTAATGTAATTTAGGAATTCTTGCTCAATGCTAATGATGAATATTGACTGCTTCCTCTTCTTCCTCCCCCCTGCCCCCATTTTATTTCCATAATAGTGGTGTTTACAGCCACGTGAAAGAATCATGAGAAAATTTTTACAAGAGGTGTTTATTCCTCAAGAAGTCTGGAGGAGCTCTAATGCATTTTGCCTAAGGTACCTACATGCACCCTCCTAGAGCACCTGAGCAAGGGGGAAGTTTGGCATATTCCCTCTGTGCATTAAGAATGTGATTTGGGATCATGGGGAGGTGCAATATATGTCAGCTGAACTAATATTAGTCATCTGAACTAATCCAGAAGAACAGTAGAAGTCCAGAATAGCTGATTTTATATTGATTTTTATCTCCAACCATTCAAACTGAGGTTCTTTACAATATTTTCAGTTTCATATCAGATACTATTTAATACCAAAGGTTTTATCGTCAGCTGAAATATTGTTAGATCAGTAAAAACAGAGGAGACAGCCACCCCTTTAAAATCCCTTGCAATTTCAAAATTACTATTTCAGAAGTGATTCAGGCACATACTCAGTATTTTGATCATCAGATAAAGGTTTCCAATTAACCCACAGGAAAAAAAACCCTCCGGTATCCTGTGCAGAAATGCCAGAGAAGGGCTGGATTTCTACCATGCAAGCAATAGTTGGTCAGCACATCTTAAGGTTCATCTCAAGTTTTGTTTAGTTTCTTACTCATTTTGGAAATAAAGAGAATGTGCAAAAATGTTTGAGAAATTGAAATAAGGAACAGTATAACAATACAGATGAAAGCTTTCCTTTTTTAAACTACAAATGATAGTCTAAATATTATCAAGGATTTTTCTGTTCTTCTTTTATTGGTATTAGTTTTGTTCAAAGCTTTTATATTCAATACTTGTGGTATAATTGTAGACATTATTAATTTGTTCAAAAGAATCCTTTATTGGTTAGGAAACTTTCTATAACATTCTCATTAACATTTAATAATTCTTGGACTATTGGGAAAGTTCTTAGTAATCTAAAGAAGTTAATTAAGTCCAGTGCTTAAAACGGTAAATGGGGTTTTCCTTTGTAGTTATAGCTATTAGGAGTGATCAAGCATGAGACAGATATACAAATCATTGGTTAAAGGGGTTTTTTTAAAGAAAACAATAGAAATTATGATGATTTCAAGTAAAAAAGACCACATCAAAGATGTCATTTAAATGCTTTTGTAAGATTAGTTGTAATTATGAATATAGCTTATATGAAAAGTATTAGTAGGTTATTATCCAAACATAAAAATTAGGAATATCCAGTGTTAGTGTTCCATACTTCAAGAATCAATTTTTCATCTACGCAGCTTTATAATTTCTTTAACAATTTAAATTAAAGTTGTCAGTTGGTCACAGTTGAAATAATTCAATGCAGAAAAATAAAGCAGATAAATAGGTAATCATGTATCAGAATATGGCCAAAACCTCTGTTCCTCATTTGCTTGGGTAGAAAAATCAGCAGGGCAGTCTCAGGAGCAAAATTTTCTGTTCTTTGCTGGAAACTTTTAATGAGACTATCTGGAAACATTTTGGCTATGGAAAAATCAGACAAGCACATCTGCCAGAGGCAAGGGAAAACCAGCCTGTGAGGGTTCAAGGGGTAACTGCAGTAGAGCTGACACAGTGTGATGAAATTCTGAATAGCTAGTTTAATTTTGGATCTAGATACAGTTTTTCCAAACTCATGCTAGTCATGCCTCTTTTTCAGCTTCTGTGCAGTCTGTTACTTTTGCAAGTGGTCAAACAGATGGTGCCAGAGATAGCTGTGACCAAACTGCTTGCTGCTGTATAGATCATGAATACCTCCCAGGAATTATTTAGTATGCAACAGAGAATACAAAGCACATGCAATAGCATTTTCTCCTCCTACCTTACTGGTAAATAAAGAGCAGAGTGTTAGTTTAGCTGAGATATCCAATTGATATTTGAAGTTGACATCCTTCTGAATGAATGGCAGTTTTTCCATGGGTGCAATTTAAGAACTCTTCTCATAGTCAGATGCATAGTTGGAGTAGATGGTCAAAACCTTTTGTCTAGTGAGAGCTGAAAGAGTCCTGACAACTTTTGGGGGCATATCAGGGAGCAAGGAGGGCAGTAACAAAGCCGAGATTGTAGATTGCTCTGATACAGGAGGCTTCAAGAACAGATCTATACCTGTCCTTCAAAATGTTTCACTTTGGCAGATGCTTTCTAATTAACCTGACTTGAGCCTAGAAGGCACCTTGCTTTCAGTCAGACTCCTATTTCTGTCAGGCATTAAACAAAACCTAAGAGACATCTTAGGTTGAAATAGGTTAAAAAGGAAAAAAAAAATAGGTGTTGAAATAGGTTAAAAAGGAAATGAAAGAATTTTAAACAAATACAATGGAAATGTGCAGAAATTGTGCTTTGTGTAGATAAGAGCAAAAGCCTGTGGTACTGCATATTGGAAAAACCTTTAGGAAGTGAGTGATCACCTGCTGTGTCTTTCTGGAAAGAATTCAGAATTCAGTTTCAACTCATTTAGCCAGGTAATGTGGTGTGCCATTTGTTAGTGTTGAAAGCTGATCTGTGCACCAAGCAAGGGGGAGAGCGAGACTTGTCAAGTGTAAAACCTTTGGTTGTCTCAGAAAAAGCCTTAATGAACTTCTGCAGTGAAAGCCCCAGATATTCTTCTCTAAGTTTAATCCAAAGAAGTGGACAAGCAAATGTCTACTCTACAATGACTGGGAGGGTGAGCAAATACCCAGGATTGCTTTCCTGCATCCTCAGTTCATCTATAACTTCTTCTCCAGGGGCATCAATCCAACCCGGGAAAAGTTTCCTTCTATTACACTAAATACAGTCCAGCATACTCTTAACTACTGCTGGTTCTGGCTTCCACAAAGGCTCATATAAATAATGAGACTAATTGCCTTAGAATATTTTTTTTTTAATATTTAGCATCTGTACAATATATATCCCAAAGAACCAGTCTGTGGATTTTTTTCTTCTATGATAATGTTGAAGGAATACTGTCCAATGAATAGAAAATATTTAGCAAGAACTCTGAAAATGCAAACATATATATATATGGAAATCGTGGTGCCAAATATCCAGAATCAGTCGATTAATATTTCACTGCTTCTGCAAAAAACTTTAAAAGTCAGCATAAAATTTCCTTATAAATATTAAGATATTTAAGATTAAGGAATACCTTCAAATATCTAGATATTAATTTAGAAAAAATGTCTATAAAGAAATTCAGAATTCTGTTATTTAGTAATTTTTTAGTAATGATCAATAAATTATTGCTAGTGTCATGTAATGAGTAATAAAAACATAAATTAAACTGTGGACTGTTTATCCTGGGCAGAGGATTCTGAGCTGGACCCTTCTGGAAAAGATCACCATAACATAAAAAACTATAATTTTTCAAGCAAAAAAGAGAATTACTGAAGAAGTCAGAAATTTTACTTCTGACACATTCTAATGGGAGGTCTTGACTGTAATCACATGAATGTGTGATTTATAGACTTCTTGCGGTACCATATCGGGTCCATTTCTATCTCCATATGAGTAGTGTAATTTTATTGCAACTTTCCATACCTTAGTAACCAGTGGGGTTTTTTTAGCTCAGTGATCAATTCACAGAATCATAAAATTGTTTGGGTTAAAAGGGACCCTAAAGATCATCTAGCTACAACCCCCATGCCATGCACCTTCTACTAGCCTGTGATCTATATGAATATAAAAGTATTCACAAAACTGGTTTGAAGTCCCATTTCAATATGGAGAATTATACCAAAAAGAGCTCTGAAGGGGTGTGCCTTAAATCTGGAGTCACTGAATATTGACATTATTGATTAAGAAGATTAACTAGAATAGATCATTATCACAATGTTCAATGATCTCTGGGAGACTCACCAAGTACAAGGGGGACTAGACAAGGATTCAAACAAATATTAATAATTGGAAGAAGTAACCAAGAGAAAAAGAATGCTGATTTTTTAGGTCAAATGTCTGGTGCTACATTGGGAGCAAAGTTTTGGACAAATAAAAAATGGAGAGCAATTCACCAGTCCATAGTTTTACATAAAAAGGACTAAAGATTACAGTAGATGAATGAACATGAATAAGCAAAAACATGAAAAGGTAAAAAAGAAAATTTCTGCACTTGGATGTAAAAATAATAGCATCCTTTTAATCTCCCTGGTGCCAAAAGGCTGTAGCTAACTGCTCTGTCCAGTGCTGATTTAAGAAAAATGTGCAGAGAAAACAGAAGATTAGGATCATACCTTAATACAAAAGCCAAAATATCTAAGCTTAGAGAACATGGTCAAAATGCATGACAGCTGCTGACAAAACAGTTTCTTGTCCTTGTCCTCATCATCTGATTGAAAATTAAGAGATTTGAATAGGAGTGGAGATTTGAGCCAATGTTAGGAAAAACTTCTTAATGAAAAGGATATTTAAATTCTGGAAAGTGTATAAAATTGCTATCTTTGGAAGTTTTGAAAAGCAAGCTAAACAGACGCCTGACATGCTGTAGATGTATTCATTGTGCCTTGAGACAGACAGATGACTTTTATTACATCTTGAGTTCCCTACAGCTCCAGCTGTATTTCCTCTGGAGCTGTTGCTCCTCTGCAGTGTCCGTAATGTGATTCTGGCACTTTATTTGCAAATACTTGTCCATGTATGCTACTAACACCACTTGTTGTACATCTCTGTATTGTTTCTAGTAAGATACATAGGGTAATCATGAAACCCTAGAATTTTGATTAGGTTATTTTTAGGGAGGAAACATAAAATTTAGTTACTCTTCCTGCATCAGTTCTGTGTTTTGTTGTTCTCTCTTTTCCTTTAAATCCAATTCATTTGAACATAAATCTTTTGATCCCTCAGCCAAAACTGATAATAGGTGTCAGGGCCACTTACCCTTTGTCTTCTGGTCTATCAGTCTGTATTTTTTTTCTATGTTGTACAAGGATTTAGCAGGACAAAAAACGAAAATCATTACCCAGATGTATGTATAAATAGAAAGAGGTAAAAACTACAGTTCTCCCGAGGCAGAAAGTGAATTGAAGCTGGGATTTCCCAAGCAGATGATATGCCTATGTTATGGGTGGGTATCTGTATCGGAACAGGTGTGTGGTTTACACTCTGAGATCCAAAAGGCAATGTTTCCATGCCTGTTTGAGCTGGAGGGTGTCTTTGGACCATAAGGTTTAATCATTGCTTGTGGATTTATTGTCTATCAATTTGTCATGTCTTTCATGAATCCATTTATACTTTCGGCCTTCAACACATCTACTAGCAATGAGTTTCACAAAATGATGATGCATGTAATGATTAAAGCCCTTCCATCTGTTTGTTCTAAATCAAGATGTTTAAATCTGTCTTAGAATTTCACTGGGCATACCCAGCTTCTTGTGATGTGATAAGCACTGAATAACTGTGTCTTACTTTTTGCACATTATTCATGATTTACAGATCTCTCTTATCAATGAGTCTCTTTAGAAATGCAAGTCTTTGTCATCCATTTGTTTTTTTTCATCATGTAAAAGCTGCTCCATAATTCTAATAAGGCCTCTACATTTCTTGATATTCTTTTTTTTAATATTCTTGATATTCTCTCTTGTGAGAGCTTAATGAGAGCCACACAGCTCTGAAATGCCCACCTTCATAACTCATATTTCTGAATGACCTTTTTACATTATTTTAACTTCTTTCTCAATATTCTGTCTTACCACATTCATCCTCTTTTTGGCTCTTTGGCCACTGGTAAGCACAGCACACCAGAGATGTTTTCAAAGAGTCAGCCACAGTTAAGTCCAGGGCCTCATCCTGGATGCTCTTAATTACTTAGAACCAACAGCTGCATTTGTATACTTGATATTCATTTTCTCTTGTACGTTACGCTGTACCTCACTAGCACTGAACATCACCTGTAATTTTATTATCACTATTTCACTCACCTTTGTAGAAGTCCTCTGTTAGATTAAACTATACAGGAAATTATATTTAAAATATGTTTATAGCTGTCAGATTTTTATTGTCACATTTTTTGAGACATTTCCTGTTCAGTTTTTGTTCTATTCTATACCTACCAGAAACAATGTTTCCCCTGTGCCAGTGCTTCTCTTGCAATCTGTTGGCATTGGTTATTAGGAGTTGGGGATTGTATTAATTTGATTTGTTTTACAAACACAGAAAAATGCATTAAAATTCAGGTTCTCGGGTTGTGTACTTGTGATGTCAAACTGAAGAAAGGACAGATAAGGGCTATAGAAATTGTTTGAGGTCTTAGGGAATTACTTACAAAGACAGATTAATGCAGTTAAGCGTGGGGAGTTACTTGAGTCACCTCATTTTGAGCAAGCTCTATTGTGTGGATATAAACTGCGAGGCCAGGGAGGACACGCTGGAAGGGGACACTGATGTGCAGCTGCTGGTCGTCATGGCAGCTCCTTTTGTTTTGTTCTGTTCTGTTTTGTTTTGTTTTGTTCTATTTTGTTCTGTTTTGTTTTGTTTTACCTGAGCTGGCTTTAAACAGGCCAACTGCGGTGCTGCAAGCTGTGTATCAACAATAACATGGAGCAGACTGGAAGTTGGAAATCTGCCCAGGGGCAAGATCAGTGGTTTGGTAGGTAACCTTTCCTTTGGGAGCACAGCTATGGGACGCCACAGCTTTGCAGTTATCAGCATTCAAGCCAACTAATTTCAGGCTAGCTGGGTACTTCTGTGCCACCCAAAGTTGCAGTGGGCATGACGGATTGCTGGGAAGAGCCGCATTCATTGTTTCCCCCAGGTGCATGTGAGGAGCAGGAGAAACCTGTTTATCACTGGGGTTCTGTGCCTGTGCTGTACAGAGAGGCCCATCCCTTGAGAGGTGGTTTGAAGTGTGCAAATAATTATTACTGGGACAAGCACGTGCACTGTGGAAGAAGCTGTCATTTTCATAGGATTCCACTTCAGTTCATTCAGTGCACTCTGAGGCAAAGTGTTTCACAGGATCTGATAAACCTCTGTCAATATGTTGTGCAAAAAATGTGTTAGGACATGTCTTAATTACTGAGAAAAAATGCAACTTTCAAATGCAGCAGCAAAGAAAAAATGTTGAACAACAATGGAAAATAATTTTATAGTTAATAATTTTTACCAGAGACTGAAGTATCCAGCTCCAAAAAGTTAACAGAAATTAGTAACCCACTAAAGAAATTATGTCTAAAAAGAACCTGAAAGAATTATTTGATTTTTCTTTCAGAGCTCTCTGACTTTCACTGTAATTTAAACTTTTTTTAGAGTTAACTTGTTCAGATGTTCCATTTCAGGTGATGGACAGTGCTGTCCCTCCCTGTCACCACCCAGTCCTCCCTCTCTTTTGAAGAGAGACGGAGGTTTTCTTGAGGGCTATGGGGCCACCATGAGCTGCTGCTCTCTGCAGAGCTGTGTGCTGGCACATCTCTCTCCTTGACATCTCAGAGATATGCTTTTTCTTGGAAGAATTTTTAATACATAAAAAGATAAAAAAGGTAAGGGGATAAAAAGAACCAGAAGACTTACAAGAAACCCATGAAATTCTGGTATATATTACAGGAAAATATTTAATTTGGTCTAATTAATAGAGAATTCAGTCTACTGCAATGACATCATCCATAACATGTAGTTCAAATATTTCCTCAAGGTATGCAGAACTGTGAAATAGAATAACTTTAATTCTGAATGAATAGAAAAGAAGAAAATTAAGTTTATCTAGGTCACTGAAAGGACATAGATTTTTTTATTTGACATTACCATTTGAACAGACAAAGCAGAGAATTATTGAGTAGCACACCAAGCTAGCATGCTAAGGTTTGTGTAGTTGTAGGCTACAGATAGGAAGATAATCATGTAAAGTCTAAAATATCTCTGAATCAATGGAATAATATGACAAAGTACATTTGACAAAAATTTCCTTCACAGAACTACTTAAGGGAGGGTGACAATATCATCATGGTGTTATGAGAAAACAAGTCTGATCTGTTACAGATAAGGGAGATGAAAATGGATTTTTTTTTTTTTAAGAGTGAAGATTGATTTATTCACTGTGTAGGTAACTAAAGGCAGTTGTGATTTGTATACTGCAGAATTCATATAGGCATTTGTACTAAAACTTTGAGAGCACAGAAGCAGTTTAAGTCAAGGTATTAGCTCTTTATAGTACAGAAAGGCTAAATTGATTTTCAAATTTACTAGTCCCTTTTTTCATCCTAATAATAGTTTTGTTTTTTTCTGCCATTACAAATACTTATTTAATTTCAAATCATGGAAGATCATGTTGTCATTGTATTGGCACCTATTTCTCTAAGCTGATATTTTAGTTTTTGAAAAAATAATCTATTTTGATATAGCATCACGGTACCCTGGCTGAGAAATTAAAGGATTCTGTAAACATGAAAAAGAAAATGAGCACATGTAATTAATAGATTTAGGAGAAATCTTTAGAATTTTGTCTTAATGTCTGAATTTTGGTTGTATTTTACAATGCCACAGGTGTTATTTTCTGTTTTGAATCATGCTATTTAATATAACTATATAGAATCTGTTACACATTGAATCTGTTACACATCTGTGATAAACATCTCTGTTTATTTTCAGTGTATTTTAATGATTTGCTCCAATAGGAATTTCTCACCTTCCTTTTGGAAAGAAACGAAGTGGGGAGGCCGGTTCAGCAAATAGTAGCTTTTCATTTCTCTATTCCAAGAGTCACTAAAGACCCTTCATAATCTCATATTTTTAAGAAGCTCATTTTTCAGAGTTTCAGAGTTTTCTTTTATAGAGTCTGGTATCAAAAATCCCCACAACAACCACACCCCATACATTTTGGACTTAGGCAAAATGTTTTTTAAAAGCCTACTATGGACCCTAATGTCCCCTTGCCCCTGCAATGAAAGGACTGGATTATACTTTTCTTACTCTTGAGATACTATTTCAAGAATTGAAACCAAAGGGAGAACATGAGTGTGGACTGTTGAGAAAAATGTCTGTTTAAAATTCCATCCATCTTGGTATTTATCTTCAGCTGGAGCACATGTATAATTTTTTCCTTAAGTGATTATAGAGGACAAGGGATGAATTCCTCATAAGCAAATTATTTCATTAAATTGATCTAGTACATCTACCTGCAACAAAGTGATTCCACCACAGATGATTTAGCAGTGATTTAGTTCAAACTACTGCCAGGATGAAAAATGTTTTGAATTAATATTGTTCGTGTAAGGAACAGGGTCAGGCAGAGATATAGGGAACTGTCATTTGTACATAAATCTAAGGGCTATTTTATGTGATCCCCAGCTACTGACACGAAGCTGTTTGATAGCTTGCTGTGTTCTCCCTTTTTTCCTCCCCTTTTTGTTTAACCTTTATGCCATAGACACATTTTTCCTCCTTGAGGAAAAATGCTTTCTGCATATCCAATTCAGAGCTCTCCAGGCCACACTTGACCTTGACAGACTGTACAGTCTTTACTGGTTGATGCCTTGTGTATAATTATCAATTTACTTTTATTTTACCAGAGTTGGGACTTGACTGGACTCACTAGGTGGTCTCAGAAGCCCCAAATGACATGGGAAGCACGGGAACAGTCTCCCTGTCAGTGGCTTGGCCACTGTAAATAATCTGGGATCTACCAATAAAGACTAGCTTGAAGGATGAGGGAAGGAGTAATACCTCACTGAAAATGTATCCCCTAAACTCATAAAATCTTTTAAACTGGAAAAGACCTCCAAGATCATCAAGCCCAACCTCTGACTGATTACCACCTTGTCAAATAGAGCCTGGCACTGAGTGCTAGGTCCAGTCATTTCTTGAACACTTCCAGGGATGGTGACTCCTCCATCTCCCAGGGCAGTCTCCAGTCTGTTCCAGTCCTTCTGCTTTAGCAGGCTGGATAGCTCTTCCCTGGGAAACTTATATTCCCATCTATAACATAGTCATGATGGATCCTTGCTTCTATTAAAAGTGTGAAATGGGATCCAAAGTAGTAATACACATACCCTGCTTGGGCCATTTTTAAAGCTGAGTTATTTATAGGCCTGGTAGGGCAAATTGCCCTGCATACTGCTCTGACCTGTGTCAAAATGGGAAGTTGAGTACATCAGGACATACACAGAGACCTGAATCCTCAGGTAACCAATTTTACTGTTTTAGAATGCTGTTTGTACCTCACAGGCTATAGGATGGAGCAACAGAGAGCTCGGTGGATTGCAGGAATGTTGCATGTTCACAAAAGCTGACAACTCCCCTTTGAAAATGAAAAGTGTTTCTCACATTTAGGAGAAAGATAAGGAGAGGCTCCCTGCACAGAGCAAGGGGAGTTAAGCTTTCCTCTCATTCTGGCCCTGCAAAAGGTCATTGCAGAAAGTGTTGTAACGCAAAGTGATTTTAACCTGCCTCTGCTAATGTGACATTTGGAGCATGGCTGTGGCAGTCTGATGTGACAGCAGGCAAATGTTGTGTTGGGCTGTGCTAGTAAATGGCAGACAGCCTGATAAAATGAGGGACTTGCTCACGTATTTAGTCTGTGCTTCCCCTCTCCAGAGGAAAAGACTTTGAAAAGTCTCTGAAGTGTGAATCCCAAAGGTCAGTAGATGCACAAAGGCCTTGTTGAATTCAGAGAAGAGAACAGATTTTTAACAAAACAATTTGTGAATTTTCACACCCAGAAAATGTTAAGTAGGATTTAAGGCTGCAGTTGTGTACAGAAGCTATAAATCATCAAAAGCTTTTTAACTGCTCATATCTGGGTTTGATAAATTCAGCTGACAACCTAAGTGATAACCTGTAACCAAATGCTAGATTATTTCCTGTGTGTTACAGGTTCATTTTTCAGCGTTTTAGAGCTACTCTAATCCCTGAAAGATTCAAGTAGCTTTAGTCTATCTGATTTATTGTGCTAGATAAAATCAGTGGTGCACATAACTCCAATTGTGAACTGACTCTGGAGAGAGTGGGGTTTACAGAAACATTAGTTCTGGAAAAGACCGTGGGCTCGCAAGCCATAAATATGTAGATAGGTGTCCTTTGAATATAGAATGCCTTACTGATGCCATGGACCATTGTGTAAGCTAAATATTTCATCCCTTGGCTGGTCTTGAGCTGGACTTTTGCTTCTGTTTCCCTTGTTAATACATATTTCAATTATATTTTTTTAATGAAAATTCAATTTACTTTTTTAGCTCTCTATAATCTATCAATTTGTATGGAAGAGGCTGACTAAATAAAAGGAATACAAAAGATAAAATATCTGGGGAAAAGACAACTGAGTTATGCTTTTTAATTTTTAAGTCACTCAATAATTTTGAAATGCCACCCAAAGTGGATTTTTCCAAAGATTAGCTCAGTTGGTCAGAGCATGGTGCTGTTGATGTCAAGGACGTGGGTTCGATCCCCACATGGGCCATTCACTTAAGAGTTGGACTCAATGATCCATGTGGGTCCCTTCCAACTCAGGATATCCTGTCATTCTGTAAAGCTAGCTGGCAGCCAAGATAACCTAGACATGCCCCATCCCAAACAGAGCAAAGCTGAACCCTAACTTTTTTAAGATGTAGTAGCCAGAAAAATGAATCTCCCTTGGCTTCATAACTGGAGATTTGAGAATGTAGGCATTTTCCCAAGCTTTTCCCCCCTTAGACCTTTGTTATGATTGACAAAGGAGATCTGGCTAAAATAATGATTTTTTTTTTCTCTTTTACTGAATAATAAATAGAGAATAACAGTCTTGGTAGAAGCATAGCAAAGTTCCTCAGCTCTGCCTTGTGAAATTTAACATAGAGATTTACTTAGCATGAGATCCTAAAAGGAATAAAGTTTATCTTAAATGATCTGTCAGGTTCAATTTATTCACATTAATTGGCCTGGAGCTCTTCCATTTAGCAAAACCTTGGCTGCTCTTGCATGGGCAGAGTGCTTGGAAGGAAAGGCTCTTTTTGCTGCCTAAAGATGCGCCCATGCAGAGCTGTCCAACTAGCATCCCTGGCAGGGCTTCCTGTCCCACAGGGCCATGGACAGATGTACTGGGAGAGTGGCTTTGGGCCTTCACAGTCTGCCTGCATACCTCCTGGTGCTGGGCAGCAGATCCTACAGAAATGTGTGCTGCCTCTTTTGTGACAGATTTGAGGAATTCAAGAAATGACTGGACCTGTCACTTGGTGCCATGGTCAAGTTTGACAAGGCGGAGATCAGTCAAAGGTTGGACTCCGTGATCTTGGAGATCTTTTCCAACCTAAATGATTCTGTGATTTTTTGTCATTCTGAGCAGCCTTGTTGCCTCAAACAGCACAGCCATGGCCAGGCACAGTTAATGAGGGTAAAGTGCACTCCAGCTTTTGGGCTGATGACAGCTGTGGACTAGTTATGCCTGTTGGAACCCCAGATGTAGCAGTGCTTCTCCTGAACTTCAGATAACTGCAAGCTGCAGATGCAAAGGATGGAGACAAGAGATGATTTCTAAGCCTTTGCAGCATCTGTTGCTTTGAGCTTTCACCAACTCACTAATATATAGACTAAAAAAACCAGGTGTAAAAGTGGCTCATCATAGTCTTCATTACAATATAATTAATTGTCTCATGACTGCCTGTAATTTGCATTCATTCAAGAGGCACTCATTCCAGGTGACATTAATATTCTCATCATTTTGAATAAATTTAGGATGAAATATTTATGCTTTGTTTAAGACTACATATATTCCTCTTAGCTTTCCTTTCATCCTGACATTGTAACTGTAATTAAAAACAAACAAAAAGTGGGGAGACAGGAGTAAGGGAGTGAAATGTTACATTTGCATGTCATAATCCAAGTACTCAAAAGTCAGAAATTACAGGATCAAAGGAAAAACTCACAAATAGTTTTTCCCTCCATTCTGAAGTATAAAATTACTAACGTTGAAAATCTCTAGCAATGGAAAAGTTACAAGCAGCCAAGGTAAACTCAGTTCAAGGGCCAGATAAGGAAACTGGAATAGTCTGTCCTGGCAGACCTGATTTTAACTGGGTGAAAGATTAGGTCATGGAGTCTTTTAAAAGTCCATGGCTTTTAGTCACTTTGCATTAAGAAAATGAAATTCTGTCCCTGTTTTACATCGCTCAGGATGGGGATGGAAACACAGAGTTGAAATATTTCATAATGTTACTCTAGTTCAGTAAAATTTTTTGCCACTTAGCATTCTAAATAGTTTCTTGACTAAAACAGGAATTGGAAAGCTGCCTAAGATGCCCAGAAAGGAAATATAGTCTTTGGGGTTCTCTGAATTTTCCCTTTGTCAATCTTTTTTTTATTCATCTTTGTTGATATCTTTGTAGAGCAGAGAATTGTTAAAAAACTAGACCTTGAAAACTAGGTTTAATTCTTGCTGTAAAAATGCTAGGAATTTTCCAATTGGTTAAATTTTATATAAAAAATAGTGATATGCATATAGTGTTATCTCAGTTTTGGCATAAGCATCATATAACGTCCTCTGTCACCACCATGTGTGTGTTTTCCACTCCTTGTAGAAGGTCAGTAGCAATCAGTCTGCCTGGAATAGTGGTAAACTCCTTTGTGCTTTGACTAGAATATCCTCCTGTGTATTCCCTTTTCTCAGATGGTATGAGTTTTCTGGGAATTGTCCTCATCTGAGACTTGTTAATTGCTGTTCAAGAAATTGCCACAGATTTCCCGAGCTAAAAGATGTGGGTGCCTTGTAAAGGTCTGAAGCAGGAGGAGAGCTTCTTAGCTTATACACATGATAGGTTTCCATCCTATACTACAATGTAACAGCCATTCTCAATGATGGGATTTTTGCCTGTGATCCATAATTATGAGGGTAGAGAAGGATTTAGGGGACTATTCAGATTACATGTTGGCCACATCATGAGGTAATTCTATGTAATGGTCATAGAGAAGAAACTGCCAGGACACTTATGCCATACACATTTCATTTTTCAAAACAAGACAGCTAGATGATGGTGGATAATTAATCTCAATGGAATACCCAAGAACAAACAAAATTGAATAGCTGTTTTTCTTTTTGATCTGGAATGGTTCTATAAATTATGCTGTTACATAGAAATCAATAGCTGATCTGTTAGGTGGATAAAACCCAAACAACATATAAAATATAAATAAAGCTGCATCACACTAAATTGGGTCAAATCCCATTGGAAATGGGTCAGGCCTTTAGGAATCATTCCCTACTGTTGATTATAATGAGTGCACGAGGTTTTAAAACCAGCTTACAGCTTTTAATCAGCAGTAGCTTATGGTATGATGAATTACTGCCATGTATGTGCTGTAATTAAACACTGCTTTATGAAGATAGTGTAGTTGTAACACTGAACTCTGAGATTGATACAGCAAAGTTCTGAATCCATCCTGAAATGTGAAATTGATGGGCATTCAGGGTCTTCAGCCTCTCACACAGTCAAACCTGTAATACGACAGACAACACAAGAGACCTCGTTTTGCACATGGATTAAATCCTCATCTATGACTGTAGCACCTTTTAAATTTTTAAAGTATTGATCCACAGGCTACCTTGATCTCATCGTATATAATCTGAACCAATGTTAAGTACCCAAAATATAGAAATTATTTTCTTGAGGCATAGGAAATGCAAAACTTTATTTCTTCAAGAACTGAAGTTATACCAGGTGTGTGATAGCCTGCTGCAATGCCTTCTTTTAGGACTACAAATGAAATAGGTGTACATAGAATTTATTTCTTGCTAAAGTGTCTATACAGTTAATTGTGTGTCATTTTGAATGGGGTTTTTTGTGCACTGGTTTTTTTGGGTTTTTTATTGGTTTTGAAAAATTTACAAATTGACTCTGCTTGCCAAGAACATATATTTGTTTTATTTGATAACTGAATATTATGGATTTAATTGAAAGCTATTTTAGTTATTTTACCAATTGAATGGTAAGAATGTAGATCCTCAAGCTGTTCCTCAGATGTTTGTTTGATCCTTATTTCCCTGTATGCCCATATTTACACCAGCATTTATCTGCACCAGACTTGCACTAAAATGTGGCACATATAAGCCACGTCTTAAGCCCTAATACCTCAGGACAAATTGTTTTCTGACACAATGCAACATTGCTCAGGATCCCCTCATACACAGCAGACAGACCACCCACATAAAAACTGCACAATTCTGATGTAGTTCCAACCTCCACTCGCTGTAGAAAAAGAATTTACATCAAAATTTCCTTTATTCTGAAGGTACTGAACTGCTCCTGAGATATATTTGAGGTGAATTTCCAAGTCTTACATACTTATTCTTTTTTGCTATGTATAGATATATAAATATTAATTTACCACAAAGAAAGAGCAAAATGACAGTCCAGAAGCTGGGGCATTTATCTAAACTGGGGGATAACTGATTTTGGATCCCTCATCCAGATTCTTCTGAGAGGGAACTTAAACACTTATTTGATGCAACAGGAATGTTCCTGTTACTGATCTAGGATGCTGAGTGGGGCTAGGGGAAATTCCTCTTTCTTGTCACAAAAAAGTATTGGGTCAGATCTAGAATATTTCTGCACTGTTAATTATGCCCATATTTGTTTTTGACCTTGGTGTCTAGGTCATTGAATCTCCTGGCTAACACAAATGGAAAGAAATGAAAATTTCTTAACTTACATTTGAACAGTCATAGACCTTTGAACTACTTTATTAACAGGAAAAGGTACATAATTAGCTTAAACTAGTTAAATGGTAGGAAATGTCAAGAAAAGTCTTAAGCCCAAATATATCAGTGCAACAGGAGTCATGTCTGGCTGATCTCAGTTTTTGTTGTATGTGTGCTGCACTCTGTTTGTACAGGTGTAAGTGACAGCAGGATTATTTTTTGTGAGCAGGTATTGTTTTGTTTAGTGGCCTCTATGAAAACCTTTCTTTCAAACATTTGTCCTTCAACTCTCTTCAAAGCTATGCTGCTGCATGTGATAAATCATTGTGTAAGAAGGGAATAATTTATTAGTTCAGTGTTTGTTTTCCTTCACCTTTTATTTGTAAGGAGGTCATCTCAGGAGATGAAACCTGTGTCATGTGTGATATCCATGAAAAATTCAAACAACTAACCCAGATATTTGCATCTGGGTAAGTTGTCTTGAACCACCTTAAAGAAAGATGAAGAAAGTTCCAGAATGAAACTAAATCTTATCCTTTGGCATGTGTCTATAGGAAATCAAGCAAATCATGCTCTATAAGAAGTGCCTGTCTTCTCAGCGTCTTGACAGAAACCCCAGACAAGGTAGCTGTGATATACACCATACCCACTGAAATTTGGACAGTGGAATCCCACCAAATAATCTAACTAATGAATAGTGTAGTGGCTCTACAAAGGAGGAATTTAAGTTAAATGGAAATAAGTTGAGTGAAGCTCTACCCAGTTGCTTCTTCTGTAGGTTTAAAGGCATCAATCACTTCCCATATAATAGTGTTTAAATAACCAAGTTCAGACACTTATTTTTTACTAGCTTTAGTTCTCAAAAAAATAATTTGGTACTGCTGAAGAATAAATCAAACAAAATTAGATCTGAAAATATGAGAATCCTTGCTAAGAAAGCTGAAAAAGCCGAAATTGTGTTTTTTAGTAATGCAAATTGAGATTAAATTAATTTTAGATTCCTCCCTAGCACAACAATTTGGATAGCACAGCAAATCTGAAGACTAGATTCTCAGTTCCTAGAATTGGTAGTTATACCACCATGAATGACTTATTGTAGTTTGACATGGGAAAAAAGGAGACTTTACCATCCTAATTTATACTGCCTTGGTGCATAAAGTTTTCTTGTACTTGCTGATCATGGTGAATGGCCAGCAGTACCCCATCCAGAAACCAGGAAGCTCTCAGTGAGGTTTTCAACACCAGGCTCCATTGCACCCCTTATCCTCTGTATGGTGAAATGTGAATGGAAATATTAATCCAAATTTTTCTCCCGTTAGGTTGACTTTAAGGCCAGTTGGGAATAACAATCTGCTTCCACAGCCTGAGCAAATTAGTTTTTTAAATAGATAATTGTCTGATAATTTGTGTATTTATGATGGCGGAACCAAGGTAGCTGAGTTGGTGACCCAATATCCTGTGAAAAGCTGCGACTTCCTTGTGTGTGGTGCCTTATGTCTTCAGCAGTCTTGTGGGATGTGTCACCTCAGGCTAATGGGTAGTTTTGGAGTGAATTTTACAAGCACAGAAATTGCTAGTGCTGTACCTGGGTTTTGGACACTTTCTGGGCTCCCTGAGGCACCTCACTAATTGCTGTGGCTGACTGTGTCCCCTTGTGCCGGTTCCCTGCAGAAAGCCAGTTTGGTACCTGGTCACCTCAGCAGAGATTCCTTTGTCTCAACCTCTTAATGCATTTGTTACCAATACAGAATATTTTAACAACCACATCTCTAGAGAAATCAACCAACCAACCAACCAAAAAGAAAGAACCAAAACCCAAATGCTGTTTGATGATATCATTTTAAATTTTTCTTTTTGAAAAATATTTATTAACACTCACTGAATTTTGCTATATGTAGTAATCCTGTTTAACATCTGGGAAAGAGATTAAATATTTCAGAATTTGTATTTTGCATTTGTTGGTTTTGCTTGGCAATCAAAGGAGATTGCAAGATAAATTTATTTGTAGTTAGAAAAAATCATTATGCAGTATTTAAACCAATAAGTTGATTTCATTAATTCTTTATTTGTTTCCACCAAAAATTAAATTCTGACAAAAATTGTAATTTAATTTGGAGACAGTTTATTTTAAAAGTGGCTTTAACACTTTCTTTTATTTATGATTTCTATAAATCTATATTAACATAATTTTAGAAAAATATTCTCTTATCTGGCATGCTCTTACACAAATTTATTGTGATAATTCTGTTCAACTTTATTTTCAAGAGGCCTGTTTTCTTTCTGATGTAGAACTAGATTAGTCATACACAGTTCCTTTAAGAAAATGTCTCCGGTAAGAAGCAGAGAAATTCAGATGGTTTTTCACCACTTCAAATTATGTGTATAGTGCTTTCTTGATTGTTAAATTACACTCTAGGCTGGGTCAAGGTATAGAATAATTTTTATTTTCAAGTGGATGGGAATTAGATGATTTAGAAGCATATTACTGGGTATCAGAGAGCAGGTAATTTTATGTTTAAGCTCAACAAAAGGTTTGTATGAGGTGTAAAGGAGGTTTTTATTAAGAAAAGAAGAGCAGGAAATTGGACCTCTTCAGAACAGATTTACCCAATTTCTCTTACTGAAGTCAGTGAGTAGGTTTTCACAAAACCAGTATCGGCTATTGAAGGAAACAGACAATGCTCAAGCTAGATCATGATACATTTAGCATTTGTTTTCAATTGAATGCAATTATCTTTCATCCACAGAGGTTTTTCAGTATGTCCTGTAAAAATCTCCTAAGATATGGAAAGACCCACTGAAGGAAATTAAAACAGTTTGAGAACATCATGTCCCAAGCTAAAAAAAAGAATAAAATTATACATTATCAAAAATGCAGTATGAGTGTATATTTTCTGTTTGTTCGTTACTTCATTTTCATATGCAAAATCAGGAATCTCAGAAGTACAGTTTTATAAACAAAAATCTCAATCTGAGCAGTTATTGCTGTTGTGTTGATGAATTGTCACTTTTGAACTGGATCTGGCTGAATATTACCTGTAACTATCTCTTTGCAACTCTTCTGAAAAACTTCAGAATGGTAGAGAATGGTTGTTTTGGTAAATGATAAAGGGTAAAATAGTTGTTTTGTTTTAAGAAATTTAGATATTACATGAGGGACTTAACAGCAGGTGAAAAGGTCTGTATGTAATATTTCTTTTTGGAGGTATGCAGGCATTAAGGATAAACACAGCTGTCTCTCAGGGCTCTCATCTCTCCAGCATTGCCTGCTGTAACCTTTGGCAATGAAGCATGATGAGGCTGTGTCTGTGTCCTCCCATCCTTTCTCTGTGCCTCCCACCACCTCTGCTGCTGTTCACCAGGCTCAGCATGGTTGCCTGACCTGGCCACTGAGCTGTGTGTCCTACAGCCGTACCTGTGTCAGCCTGCTCTCTGATCTCTCTCTTGTCAGATATCCCAGTCTTGCAAAGTGTTTTTGGTATGTTGAAGGGGTGAGGTGGGGCACATGTCAAAGCTGTGAAAGGATTCAGTATTTTCAGAGTAGGAACACGAGCAGGAAAGGACTGTCGTTCAATGGCTAGTCCAGAAGAGTCCATGAAGTTTTCATAGTTGCTCCACTGTGCCTCCCACATACACACACAAGAAATACCAGAAAACCCATGATGTGCTACCTTTGAATAAAACAGCAGCTTCAAAATCTGCAAGAATGGGGGCATTGTGCACAGGAATGTAACAACTCAAGTGATGCAGCAAGTTCTCATGGTCTCAATACCATTGAGACTTCTGGCCTCAATACCAGAAGTGAGAATTGCTTTCCCTATGAATTGTAATAATCCAATCCTTTACAGCTCAGGGTTGAAAAGCACCTGCAGAAACAGTCCATGAATAGGATACATGAGTTATAGAATCTTTTTCATTTAACTAAGAAACTTCCATTTTCAGTAATATATCCACAGGAGTGTGCCAGAAATAATTCAGCAGAGCAAAGGCAAAGCAAGTTGGTGCTGCACATGGAAAACAGAGGTGCCGCCAAGAGCAGTGCTCTCCCCATCAATGGTGTGATTGAAAAGGAGCCAGCGACTCCTGTTGCAGCTAGGCCAGTGCAGAGGGAGATGCAGCACAAGCCCTGTTCTGTTCAGCAGCTGTGTTTTCTCCCATGTTCACTTGTGGTACTGCTGCAGTGAGGAGTAACATGATCTTGTTAAGTGAAAAGTGATTTAAGCAGGGTGGGCTTAAACCCAAGGCAAACCTTAACTAAATCTCTGCAATATGAGCCATAAATCCTGGGCCTCTGATGTCTCTTCTTCTTCCTGGTACTGGTTCTACTAAAACTGTGGCCAGGACATCTCTGTTCCTTCCAGAAAGTCAGATGGTAACATCATTGAGGTGAGGAGGGCATCAGGAATAAGGAAAAGATTGTAGCTGGAATTTGAAGGTGCCAAATACACAAGTGCAGATCCAGGGACTGTACTCACACAAGAAGTGTGATTTCTCATCTCAGATGTGTTTCATATGTTTGTGGCTACTGCTTGCTCATGAGTTTTGACCTTTATTGTCTTACATCCCATGGCTCTTGTTTAAATCAAAGTTAATTAAAACTAGAAACAAGAGATTTGTAACAGATTTTTCTGTACCTACCCAAAACACAGGGAAGCAAGAGCTCGTTTTCACATGTTTTACTGAGAAGAAGTAACAGCACTTGACTTGCATTGAGGGCTCCCATGAATCTGTATATGCTATTGCAGAAGAAGGAATTGTTTATAAGACAGTGAAGAGACAAAACTTGTGCCTAAGTAGTTTTTTAGTACAGTTTTGTACTGAGATTCTCAAAATTTGGGTAGTTAAAGATTTATTGTCAAGTATGTAACTGTCTAGATTACCAAGAGATTATCATTCTGTCCCAGTCTTTTTGGTTCTTCTATTTTTTCTTCTGGATACATTCTATGACTTAAATTTCCATTAAATGCTGTTAGTATCAGGGGACTGGTAGCAGTTACTCAGATGCATATGCACTGAGATTGTACTCACTCACTCACATCAGGTAAGATTTAAAACCCCTTCTCATACTTTAATCACTGTGGTTTTGACTTTCAGACTTGTCAGAAATGAAGTTAATGGGACAACTGACTTTTGAAAGTTACACTACGACTTTGCTATCAGTTTCAGGGAAAAGCTTTTTAAAATGTTTTTAAACTGCTTTTAGCCTTACCTTCTCCCAAAATTCTGCTTCCTCTCATACTCCAAACTAGCTTCATCTTTCTTCACCTACAGTTTTAACATTGTCTTAGGCAAAAGACAAAAAATTATATTAGAACAGTTAGACACCAATCTCTCACATTTAAAGCACTACATTTTTTTTACTTTTGATCCCACTTGTAATGAAAAACCCATTACATCCATTTTATACAACAGCTTGCCAAAGTTTTGTGCATCCTATGGGGGTTATTTGATATAATATTTTATGCCCAAATAATTTAAAAATTTCTACAATTCTTTAGTCTCATACTGCAACATTCATACATGAGAAAAAAATGCATACCTCTGCTTTTCTAGTTTTAATCAGCTTTGTAAGGATTTTTGCCTTATATTGTATTTCACTCCCACAGGCATAAATCCTGTCCTAACAACACAGTTTTGCTGTATGCTATCAATTTTCTGAGCAGAATAGGTTCTCTGAAACTAGGAGTCTTTTGTCAAATTTTCTCTTAGTACCTGAAGTATCAGTTTTAATTCTGGAAACTCTTAGAGAAGTGTATTTAATGTTATGCACAAATACAATGCTGTGCTTATGCATAAACCCTTTTGTGCTCTGGTTGAGCTTTGCCACAAAACTTTATTCCAGAGCTGTCTATCAGGTGTATTATATAACTGCTCTATATTAATTATTAAATCCATTATTATTTGAAGTAATTATAGTTTAATGGCTGTAGCTTTCCATTGCAGGCTTTTTCTCTTAATGCTAGTCTGCTTCCTGTAGCTATTCAAACTCCAGATGAAGAAATAAAAGGAAAAATAAATCAGAATTTAAAATGAAACCACACAATGATGACGTATACCGTATTTTAAGAAAATGTTCAAAGCAATCATTAAAGATAAAATCAATGGGTTTCACTTTAAAACTGTTCTTTGTGTCTTAGAAAGTCATCTACAGCAATTTCTCTACGTGTAGTAAAACATGTTGTTCCTAATTAGTGCTCAAAGGAAATCACTGTTGGACCCTTCTCCTCCTTTTATAATTTTTTTCCAGTGGATTACTACAAAGAGATTACTCAAAACAGGTTAAAACAAATGGAGGTTTGCTGAAGCAGCAGAAAAAAGGAGTTATTCCTCTGGAACTTTACTTTCAACCAGTTCCAGTTGGAGTGGTTTCTTTGTCTTGAGCATAGGATCAGCTCACAAAACCCCCAAATCTTACCAAACCAAAATAGTTTTCTTAATGAGTTTTCTTTTGCAAAGATTATTATTTTTGAAGGGTTTTTCCTTTCAAAAGTCCTTCAAACTTCCCCTTGTAACTTTTAACATCTTTAGATTTTAAAATGAAAAATATCGAAATAGTTGTGGTGATAAATTTTGTAATTCAAGACTAGATTTCGTCCTACTAAAATGTACTCTAGGATATGGTGGAAGTCAAACAACTCTATCAATATGAAAGGTGTGGATCAGGGTGGGATAAATTCTGAATTGGCCATTATCTTATGTTTCAAAACTGCTTTGGTCTCATGCTGATGTACAATTAACTTATATTTACATAAAAAATTGAAAAAGCATACAATGGAAATTTATAAAGTGACATATATGCTTGTAGGGGTCTGTGGGGCAGGACTGCTGCACAAAACATTTCAAATGCTGTTGTTTGAAACCCCACCACAGCAGCCTCTCATGAGTGGGTTCCATCTTCTGGATCTGTCTCTTAGAGCCTGTGAGAACTGAGTGGGGCATGGTCATGTTTTCTCCTCTTCCAGTGCTTGAGGTCGTGGGGCTTCACAGCCTCACCACCTGTACCCCTCAGCCAGTGCCCCAGGCTCTGGGTCTCACACACATCTTTCATTCTCACAGCATCCCTCCTCCTGGTGAGTAACCCAAACTTTCCAAACTTCTCAAGTGGCCTCATGGGGACAGAAAAGAAAGAGAGATTTTGAAGAGGAATTTCCCAGCAGCCATGACTATTTGTAAAATGCATCTTTACCCATGGCAGGGGGCTGGAACTAGATGATCTTTAAGAACCCTTCCTATTATTCTAAAATTTGCAGCCAGGCACACACTTTCCTCACTCAAAGAATCATGCAGTTCTTGGGTTAGACAGGCATCCTGGCATTGTGTAACACTGCTGGTTCTCTGATTCCCTAGAGTGCAGTCCCTAATTGTAGCAGTGACAAGCCTGTCCCTTATGGGAACATAGCGTGTCTCCCTGAGGACAGGGAAATCCAGTCTGTGATCCCATGAGACTTTTGCATGGGGAGCTGACTGTCAGGGGAAGGTTAGAGCTGGAAAATCTCAAAGTCTCTGGCTTTTGATGGCTCTTTGAGTGACAGCTGTCTTGTTCATTGCTGCAGCAGAAACTGAAACAGTGATCTAGGGGGGATATTGCTACTTGGGGGCCTTTGTAGGCTCCCCTATATCTCAGTAAGTGATCACTTGTAGTTGCAGGTTACAGCACAAGTGGGCTTTTTGTTGCTCTGAAGTTTTTCCTGAATTATTCCCCTACAAGTCCTGAGTAAAGTATTTGGGATAAACCAGTCTGGATAACTCAAAACTGCATTTCTTGTACAGGATAAAAACTTTGGCAGCTACTGTACAAATCATAAGACAGGAAAGAGCATAGAATTTGCAGTTTTGTATGAATGTGTTCAGCACTGCCTCAACTCCCTTATTTTGTATCTTAGGATGAGGACAGTGGGAATTATGCCTTTGGGTTTGACCCTGAATCATGAAGAATGCTCTTCATGAGCTGCAGTGTTTTCACAGGCCACCTGGTGTAATGGCAAGAATGGTTATTCAAGGACATAATAAGTAGTGAGATCTAACACGCATAATATGCACAGCAGCTGCTGCTCTCCTGCATTTTCAGGCTTGGTAACTGTGAAACTACAACCTTTAAATAACACCCTCTTAACTCTGTAAAACTTTAAGGATGCAGTACATAAGGAAGAAGGCAGAGCATCTTGGTTTAGGGCCTCTCAGCTGGAGCAGAGCAGGCACAGCCTATGGGAGGCTGCTCAGCATGTGCTGAGCCTCCCTTTGCCAGGGGAGGGGAACACAGCCCTGACACAAGGCTGTGTGGAGGGAAGGCTCCAATTATATAATCATAGGTATGCATCCAAATGGGCCAAAATGGAGTTTATGTTTCTTCCCTGCATGTTGTGGGATCACCAGAAAGCAGACATGCCTTGCTAAGTGAAGGGAAAACAGCCTTGCTGGGGGGTGTGATTGTGGCGTGATCCTTTGGTCAAGCACACATCATCTGCTCTGGGAGACATTTTTATTTCTGTCATGTTGTGCACTTCAGTTTGGTTATCATTTAAGTTAGCAAGGGCTAACCAGCCCTCACAGGGAGAAGTGCATCATGCAGCTCCTCCTGTATGTCTGAGCAGCCACTGAAAACAGTGGCTGAGACTTAGCAGCCATGGGCAGGGCAGCTACAGCTGTCCACACACCAGGGCTGCTGTCAAACTGTTGTGCTGTGCATCACCACACTGACAACAAAAGCCTCTTTGGGAAAAGGTAACCACATCAGGCTTTTAAGTAACTGATGTGGATTTTTAAATTTGTTTTTTCTACTGCAAAAAATAATTATTATTGCACGTTGAATTTAGAATTTTAGTTACATAAGTAATAGGCTTAGGTAGTTGTAGCAAAACATTTCTTTTCGGTATGCACAAGAAAATCAAATGAAATGCTAGAATATTAAGCATACCAGAGAGGAAAAGGTCACCTTGATGTCCTTTCTCATTCAATCAGAGTATGTAGCTGGGCTGGCGTCAGGGTCATCCAGGTCCCTGGGGACCCTGTCTTTCCTGTCAGGATATCTTCTATCACATCATCTGTCATGTTCATATGGAAAGCTTAAGTGCTGAGGTAGCAGATGGAAACTGGGATTATTAGGTCACTGTCTTGGGTGTCTTGATTTTTAAGCTGCATGTGTACTTTACCCTGGTAAGTCATAAAAGACTGACAGCAGTGCTATCCCAGTTTTTTCTTCCCTAAATGACACTGCTTGGTGGATTTGATTTGAATTCATTAGTAACTTTTGGCGTGACTGAAAAAAAAGAAATCTGATAATTTCATAATGATTCAAATCTTTCTTTTGCCAGACTATCCTGATAGTGCACACTGTGCCTATTCAGACTGAGTTTTCAGGACACCAGGGACATAATAATTGCATTTATTCCCCTTGGATAAAAGATGTGGATACACTAATGCTCTGTCATCTTGGGTTTCTTTGGAAACAACAGAGATTTTGAAATGAGTGCAGCACTGCACTCCTGTGGTTTGCTGTCCCTTACCTTTGAATGAGTGCCGTGTCATGGTGTATTTTGAATTCTGCCTCACAGCCTCTGACATTTCAGTGCTCTGAAATCAAGCTCAGGAGGCAAGAGAACCTGGCCACTGCCTCTCTCACTGCCACCTCCACACCCTGCACGGTCCCGCCTTCAGTTTTCCCTCTCCCAGAGAGACTCTGACAGATGGAGCTGCTGCTGGGCCCTGGGCTGCTGCCAGGGGGGTTCTCTGCACATCAGTGGTATCCATGTCCAAACCTGTCACTGCCTGGATGGCCTTTCCAACCTGGGAAGCTCCTGGGAGTTCTCCTGGGAAGTCAGCCCAGGCTTGCATAGGCTGATTCGCTCACACACTCCTGCAGAAAATGGACCAGTGTATGACACAACAAGTAACGAAATTGAGTTATCGTTTATTAATAGAGCAAATGTCTCTTCTCATGATTTCTGCCTGTAGTTTTATATGTACAATGTTATTTCCCACTGTAAATTCTGAGTCAAGAAAAGCCTGCTGGGTTTGGACTCTGCCAGGAAGTAACTCAGAATGATAAATGGTATAAATATAAATTTTTGTAGACCAGGCTGCATTCAGATAAATATTAATATTAATATTAAATAAGACATGTATAATTACATCATTTGACTTTAAAGAATAATTTATTTTGGCAAATAAACTCCCAGAATGATGAGGATTTGCATTCTCTGAAAACTTAATCAAATATATAAAAGAGAATGAACAGCAGAACAACCCTTGGCTAGACTAAGATATTGCAGTTATTGCATATCCATGTATCCTAGAATATAATCATACCATATTCACTTGAATATATATTTTTATCTTTTAATTTACTTAGTAGAGTTTATTCAAATTACTGACATATATTTCTGGTTATACACTGTGTTATCAGTCAAGATTTTATGCTACAATTATTAAATCCAAGAAAAAGTGTGATCTCATGTGCAGGAACCTCATTTCAAACTATCAAGGACTTTATTAAGCATCCTAAGAAACAGGAACTTCTATTGAGGAATTAGTGTAAGCTCTGTTCATTTGCTTCAGCACAACTGTTGTTATGCTTCATGGATGCATAACATCCTTCATTTCTTTATATTTGGTTATACCTTTGTCAGTTCCCTGAATGAAAGCTATGATGATGGTGTTGATTCACATTTAAAGAAATAATTGTTTTAAACATAGTCTTTATTTTTTTATTTCATTATATAGCTCTTTCTTTGATACTTAATATATAAATATCTAATATTTGTAGGTGTTAAATCCATATGAACTATACTACTAAATTTCTATTCAGAGCTAGAAGTCAGTCTAAAAAACCGAGTAAGAGACAGAAGTATAATAAGGAAGGTGAAAGCAAAGTTTAAAAAGAATCAGTAAAAATAATTTTTGGAAGCTCATAAAAATGCAAATTCTTGATATTTTTATAGAAGATCTCCTTGGACAGCAAAATTACTAGATCCTTTTATGAATTCAGGTTATTTAATTATATTTTATGTGCTACTTTCTTCCTTTGTTCTTTTAACAAAATACTATTACTAACATAGTGAAATACACCCAGGGTTAAGACTCCTTAGCTTTTATCCTGACTCTAAGGATGCCCTGTTTGGCCTTTGTGTGATCTGACCTTTCTGTCTGTTTTGCTTTATGGATGACTGAAAGATTTATGGCCACAGGACTGGCTCTGAGGAGTAATTATCACTTGTTATATATACTGCTTTCATAACTCATGATTTCCTGTGTGCTGTGTCTATATGTTTCCAAAGCAATGCAATCTAGGATTTCATAAATAAAATACATAAATAAAACTTTAAATGAAGGAAATTGCTATACTGCAGTTGGAGATGGAAGCAGCATTTCTTAGGGCAAAACAAATTTTAAAACTCTAATTACAAGGGTAAAAACTGTCACAATTCAAATCCTTGCAAAGGTAACATGTTTTTCTTCCTTGAGTCTTTCTTTTCTGGCAGCTTCTGCTGAAGAATAATCTTCTATCTGACCTGACATTTTCTTCCTTATTTGAACTGTGATTCTTAATGTCAGCATTTTTGTCTTTAAACAAAGAAATGGTTGCCTGCGAGTGAATGAAAAAGGTTTTGCTCATTCATTATTTATAAGCTTCTATTGTGATTCTTTTTTTTAATTGAAAACTTTCAACTGGTGTTGGTTATTGCTGATATGTGATAAGGATAACTGAAAAGCTTCTCAGTCCTGTCTGACAAGGATACATTATGAAAGTTAAGATTGCATTAATTTGCTAAGACTTTCTACATGATCCACAACATTAAATGTTTCAGTATTTATTCTGAAGGAAATTAGCTTTTCTGACACTTAGCTTCATTCATTATTGTAAAGGCATTTGAGACAGCATTTCCAGTTATTTGGTAGATTGTTGTTTCATGAAACAGCTTTCAAAACCAGTGAGACAGGTAGGGCAGGTTAGCAGAGACTTTGCAGGCAATTTGCACAGGATTTATTGAAACATGGGAAATGTTCTCAGCTTTGGCATCAGTTTTCAGCCTCCAGCTTAAGTTTTTCACTGTTTGTGTTTGGCCAGTCTTCTTTCCCCATGACTTCCTCTCTGAACACTCTTGGCCACAGGATTGCTGTCGCTCAGTGCAGCACATCATCTCTTCAGGAGCCTTCCCAGGAGGCAATGGAGGGAATGAGAAAGAAGACCTAAGACCCATCAGTGACAAGTGATTGCTAGATGACTGGCAGTGTAAAGTGTTAAAGAAAAGCATTCACTCTTTAAAAGAGAGTGTGAGCAGAAGCTAAATTGGAGAGAGACAAGCCTCAGGACACCATAATGTAATGTGTCAGAGCACCCTTCACTCGCTGCACTGAATGTATTGCCAGGAGCTTGCTAATGGTGAGCTTTAAGACAAGTCAGGTGTGTCTTTGAAAGTGTGAGTACTTGTGCAGTGGATGATTTTTCATTCATATCTAGGAGACTGAGTTGAAATTTGAGATTAAAATCTGTAGTGGTTTAACCCCAGTCAGCAGCCATACCCTACAGAGCCACTTTGTCACTTGTCCACCAGCAGGACTGGGAGAGAATTGGCAGAGTAAAAACATAGAACTCAGGGGTTGACACAAAGACAAGACACTTTAGTAGGAAAAGCAGAAGCCATGCACACAAGCAAAGCAAAACAAGGAATTCATTCACTGCTTCCAGTGGGTAGGCAGCTGCTCAGCCATTTCCAGGAGAGCACAACCCCATCACATGTAAAGTTTACTTGGGAAGGCACATGCTGTCATTTCATTGTCTCCTTTTTCCTTCTTCCCCCACTTTCTATCCTGAGCATGATGCCATATGGCCTGGAATATCCCAGGTTTGAGATCACCTCTCCCACCTGTGTTTCACCCCAATCTCCCATGTACCTCCAGCCCCTTGCCAGGTGTCAGCATGAAAAACAGAAAGGTCTTGACTCTGTATAAGCCCTGCTCAGCAAGAACAAAACCATCTCTATATTATCAACTCTGTGTCCAGCAGAAATCCAGAACACAGCCCTGTATTAGCCACTGTGAAGAAAATTAACTTTGCCCCTGCTGAAATCACCAGAAAATCTTTCCAAATTTTAGAGCCATCCTCTTCAGGTATTTCAGGTGCATATGGACCATCCTTAGTTTTCACCTGTTGGCAAATTCTTCCAAAATTCTTCTGAGATCTGATGACTAAGTATTCCCTATAGCTGCCAGCAGTCCTGTTGAGCTGTGATGCATGAATAAGGAGTAATGCTCAGAAACTAAATGGTTCTGTTGTAGGACAAGGTTTAATAATATTGGTTCCTGAGACAGGCTGCTGAGTGCTGATTATGCAGCAAGATTTTCTAAAAGGCTAAGCATCTAATCACTCCCACTGAATTAGGATGGTTAAGCAAAAGGGGCATCTGGAAGGCAGTGGGAGAAGGGATTGTTAAACAGGAAAGTTTAAGGGAGTACAGTGATCATTAACTGTGGGAATGAGTAGGAGAGGTTATATAAAAAAATTTTGTAAAGCTTTTCAAGGAGGAGTCATTGGGGCAGCACCTTTTTCAGGCATGGATTTTCAGAATAAACTAAGACCTAGGTACTTTTTAGTAGCAGTAGTACTTTAGAAGGAACAGGAAACTAATATTACATATAGCTTCCAGCTATATGTAATATCATTTTTCTGCTGCTTCTAAATCAAGCATAGCTTGTGTCCTCTAGATGAGAAACTTCTGTGACCCTTAGTTTTCTGGAGAATAGTCCATGCTAAGTTTATTAAATTTACTTTAAAATTTACTCCATATTTGTTGGAAATTGAATACTCATCACTCGCTCATATTTCTCTTTGTGGTTTGCATGGAATTCTGAGCTTATAAAGAGCTGCAGTGACATAACAGTGTTCTTAGTTGTGTCAGGCTATGGTAAGCTATGATGAGCTTTGAAATCCTTAATCTTCATTTGGAGCCATGTGGTTTAGGCGCTGCAATGATGTTAGGACAAACATGTAATTTGGCTTCATTGTAGCACAGACATAGTTTTTGCTTGAGTATATCCAAGCAGACGTACAGAAGTTAATGAATGGATATGAGCATCGACATACATATCTTTGAAACTTTTTAGGATATGGTGGTTTTTCAGAGGGGCCTTTATAAGCATAAAGTGTACTGGTGCTTATACTGATATAAACATTTTTGTGTTGGCTTACCTGCATCACCCTGAGAGTTATTTGCAGTCAGACTGACATAACTGAGGATGCTATTAGCTTAGTTATTAGTTAGCTAAGATATTAGCTTAACAATGAGGGTGTTATTAGATGCGGTGTCATTGAAAGCTAGACAGCATTGTCTACATAGAAGAAAATAAAGGAAATCCATCTGTCCCATCTCTTATGCATTGCAAGTGCATTTATCTCATCCTTAAACACTTTCAGTAGAAACTGTCTTCATGAGGTGTGAATAAGTACACTTACAAAAATGTGGTGAAAATAGAAATTATGACATATAGTGAAAGGAACTGAAACTAAGAATAGTCTCATCTGGAAATTCTCAGTGTAAGTGGATAACAGTCAAACTGACAATCATAATACTGCTGTGCATTTTGGTAAATTTGTTTCATTCAGCTGACATCAGTTGCAGGATTTTTTTTTTTGCTTTTATTCAACAAGAACATGTAACTACCTGATATGCTCTTGAAAATCCTCTGTACTAACTTTGTGAAATGTGAGCTAATTAATTAAGTGATAGTGAGTCAATTTGTGTGGAGTTGCTTAAAGTGGGCTATAAAATTCTGTAATAAAATGTGTAGAGAAAAACATTTCAATATACCTGTAAGAATATCTCATTCTTTGTTGGCAGAAGGCTTTCATCTTGACCATTTAAGTAATCTATTCTGTAGCAATTAATTAACAATAAGCGTTGTTTATAATTCCATGAGAATTGTAGGCATAATTTACAGTCACATTTTTCTGGGCCAGTTTTATCTGGGTTGGTTAGTTTTTATGCTTTCCTGTCCCTCTGTGAAAGAACAGCTTCAGATTAAAGTTCTGAAATTTCTCCACTTCTGTCATGGTACTGACAAACATTATCTCACAACCACAGTACATTTTCCCTCATATTTTTTTTCTGCATTCTACTGTGAACTTCAATACAATATCTCTATTAGGATTACAGAAAGATCTAGTTAAAAATAATAGAAGCACTAGAGAAGGAAGCCAACATCATATTCTGAATATTCTGAAAAGCACTTTGTTGGTGTTTCTTTGAAGGAGTTCTACTCTCTCCTGTCCTTTTGTTGTTAACTCTCAGAGGTCTGACAGATATGAGCTACATTATACAAATACTGTACTAACTTTAATAATTCAGAATTTCTAAAGGCAACTGAAGGAAATGGCGCATGGAAAAGTGAGTCTGCAGTCCCATCTTTAGCTGTATTGACTTGTGCAAGAGAGAAGAGAACCACAGTCCTGCCTTCTTGCTTCCTTTAATAAATATTTGGAAGTGGCTTTGTCATTGACCAGCACGTTTGCTTGAGGATCTGAAAAGCCAGAAGCTGTAGTTGTCCTTGCTGGGAGAAAAAGGATCACAAGAAGCCTTTTTGTGTCTTCCCCTCAGCACCCCTGTAATCACACCATAAAACAGATAGTATATCCTTCCTCTCAATAAAAGTACATTTTATTTCTCTCACGGACTAATTTCCACAGGTGTCACTGCTTTAGGATATCAAATATCTTTATGGCTCTTCTTGACTTCAATAAAGTGTGGCATGTCCTCTATGAACTGTCCTTTCCTGTTGGTAAGGGACAAGGTATTGATCATGTGGTTTCCTGGTAGTAAATATTGGGTTTCCTGGTAGTAAATATTGGGGTTTTTAAACTCATTCTTGGGTTTCTAAGTCCAAAAATCGTGCCCTTCAGGCTGCTGTGGATGGCTGTTTCTCTAAATACTGAGGTCCATTCCTACAAGGGTTGGCTCCTGGTACCCAGGCTAGCTAGTTATAGGACAGGCACATTCTCAGCGTTACTTCACCTGAGAAGGAAACCATGTAAGAATTTATAAGTGCTGAAAAGAAATGGCATCATCTGTCACATGAAATAAT
This sequence comes from Zonotrichia albicollis, assembly GCF_047830755.1. Lineage (NCBI taxonomy): Eukaryota > Metazoa > Chordata > Aves > Passeriformes > Passerellidae > Zonotrichia > Zonotrichia albicollis. The sequence continues at coordinate 92,724,753 of NC_133819.1, forward strand.
CACATAAAAAGTTCCTTAATTTCAGTACTGTAATCAAACATGGGTTTTGTACATGTTTCTGTACATGTTTCATGTTCTGTTATGTACTTCCTACATCTCATCTAGTCCCAGTAAATTCTCCATACACAAATTGTTGCCGAGCAATTACTCATTTCCCTTCTCATCAGAGCTATGAGGCTTCAGCCTGTTGCTATGAAGCTGGGGCTAGACCAACACCAAGGTTATGTGTCATCCCCTTTTGCTGTCAGGAGTTGTGGTGGACTATCTGGTATCTAATATTCCCACCATTTTTCAATATGCATCCTGATGTTTTTCTCTCTTTTCTCTAGGTTGTGTTTTGATGTTTTAGATCTACAGGTAACAGCTGTCATGCTGCAAATATAAATGGAAGTGGATTGGTTCTGGTTTTCGCATTAACCATTTTAGCTTTTAGATGACTACTGGGAATATTTTATTTGTCAAAAATCGATTAGTTTATCTATTTCACAGTGAATGGTCAGTCTGTGACAGAAATTGTAAATTTATCTTCACTTCTAAAGTATGTGATGCCATGTGGATGGGCTTTGCCCAACTGCTGCTGGACACCAGGGGATTTTGCTTTAACTCCAAACTAGTTTTAGGTCCATCCAAGTGGATCATAGTCATGGGAAAGGCAAATAAGTCTTCAGAACTGCCAACTCCAGCTCTTGATGGGTGTGCAGTAAAAGCCTAGGACCCTCTGTCAGATTTGCAGCCCAGTCTACAGCTTCTTGTAGATAATTTTAAAAATATAACAATAGATATAACAACATAACAATAAAAATAGTAGTTTGTGTTAAGGAAATTTTGCCTCCTGTGAGCTCTCAGATAATTGTGTTAGTCAGACTGTAGATTTTACTAACATGGAACTAGATGCTCTATTCAGCAGAGCTGAACAGGCAAATCACTTTGAGTGAGAAAGGAGAAAAGGTTAATGTGAAGCTGTTGGGTGAAATAGGCTTTCCAAATTTGCCATCTAGCTCAAGATCATCAGCTCCCAAAATCAGTGTCACAAATAGGGTCGTGAGCTCGGAATTTAAATGTAAATTGGGTTGTGCATGCCCAGACAGAGAGGCCTGCAAGGAAATTTTTGTCTCTGCTGAGCCAGCTCTTCAGAGAAATCTTTAGCCAGTGGTTAAATCTTTAGCCTGGGGTTTGTAAGTCTCATCAAAATGTAAAAGTTTTAGTGTAAAAATGATAATTCAGTAAGCTCTTGCCCTTCAAAACCATACCAAAAGCTCAACAAAAATAACAGAAAATAATTGATGCCAGACGTTATCAAAAGTGTAGGATAAATGCATGTCAGAGATCCAGGTAGAGTGGCCAAGGCAGCAAACAAACAAATTCCTCTATCTGCATACTCCGTTCTGTCAGGTACAAGAAGGCCATAGATGTGATGGCAGTCCCAAAATACCAGATGAGACTAACTGTAAAATTTTAACTCAAGTGCGCGTTGGCTTTAATTATATAACAGAGTATGTTTTGCAGTCAGGGCACTAATGAGTTGCTAATTCTCACTCAGAGTAAGAGATTTGATTCCCAGCATATCTGCTAACTGGCCAGCCTGCTCCACACTGGCTGGAGCCTGCCACCATGACTCTCCTGGGAAATACTTCACAGAGAAAGATGTCCTAGTTGTTTAAATGGAAGGGGAATGTGTGATTTAGCTGTGTGTGTTCTCCCAGTAAAAATGTTCTGCATAGTGTGAGCCAGTAAGAAACTCTGTGATCTTTAAGCTGGAGATGACTGTGTCCAATAGAAATTTCCTGATTATGTAAATGAGTTCTTAAAAATGCTTTACATTTCTTTCAAGTACCAGAAATGTTTCTTTTAATGATGTTAGCTGTCTGGCATTCTGATTTAATTATTCATGCCTTATTCTTTCATATTTCTTTTCCTTTTGACACACTGTCAAAAAAGAAAAAATCAGTTAAATAGTTGAGAGCATGTGAACTGCCATAAACAATCACTCTTGTTTGTTTCTCTGCAGAACAAAAAGAAGTAAAGGTGGGAGAATACAATGCTGTGGATGACACATTGGTAATAATCAACAACAGCATCAGGTTCCAAGGTAGGAAACAAAACTGGAAAGAGGTACCGGAGTGATACAGATAGCTGTATGTAGTTTGTAAGACTATGTGTTCTTAAAAAAAGCTGTTTTAGGATTTTTAGTATCAAATGTGTGACACTGTAGAAAGTAAAAGAGAAAAAATACTTAAAAAATAGAATTCTGAACAGAAAATTGCAGTGCTTTGATATTGTATACTTGGTTTTAATCCCAATGATAGGGCAAAATCAAATTTGTATGTGTGCACAAATGATCTTTGATATTTCAAGAAGCAGGTTCTTCACCAATAAATAATGTTCTGTTTCATCCCCATTTCCCTACAGCTCATCTCACCTGAGGGCTGCTCTCATGTTCTATGTTTACAGATGTGAGGAGGAGGTAGTTGTTTTTCTTTGGGAGGTGCCTGTTAGGTAGCTAGAAAATAGGTTTTCAAATTACCAAGGCTGGCTTTAACATGGCCCATGGGAAACAGGCCCAGAGAGGGTTTTCAGACCAGCAGCACTCTGAAGCTCCACAGCAGGCATATAGCATTTCTTGCTGTATTTCCCTGCCATTTTTTATCCCATGCTGCTCCAATATAACATGGGGACTTTCTTGGCCCTCAAACAGCTGGAGAGCAAGCATACCCATGGTTTTAAGAACCCGTGGTCATGGCAGCCAGGTGTGAGCTGAAATGAATTTTAATGGTGTCTCCTGATGAATATAGGCATATACATTATTTTCAAAACTAAATTTTAAGATTTAATCTTAAGCTCTGCTATGGTACAGTTAAGTGAGAGAAAGTGAAGTTGGGTTTGTGAGTTCTGTGTGGTTTTCCCCTGGGATTGGTGAGGTGGATGATCATCAAGCTGTTCTACTGTTGTACTCTACTACACCTTCCTCCACTGCCCCAACACCCAAGGTTTGCATGAGCACAGGTGGAGTTTCACTGCAGTGATCTAATTCATGGCTATTTGTCCATCTCCTGGAGCTGTCCACCCTTCCTTTTGATCTCCCTTGCTGGACTTAAAAGAGCACAGATACACAAACTTCTCTCACATCTCTGGGGAATGAGGCTTTAGGAATGAAGAGTGCAGAATTTGTCCCCCCTGCCAAAGTCTGGAAGCAGCAGATTATTTTTGCCACAAGGAGGAACTAATGATGTGGTTTAATATTGATTCAGTCTATTAATTTCCAGAGAATATATGTAGTATGAATCAAGTTACAGGAGAGAGCATTTGTTCATAACTTTTTGCCTTTACAGACTGTACATGATGGGAAAAAGTCTCTGTACAGTCTTTTTTCAGGACAAGACTGCTAAGTCTTCTTCTGACCACTTCTGAAGGTGGTCTTTCCACCCATAACCTGTTTTATGGTATTCTTAAGATGTATTATGTGACTCACAGTGAATCTTTTCCTTTGATTCATCTTAGCTTTTCATTGAGACAGCTGGATATTCAATGTGGAAGACACTGACTTCCAGTCAGTGGAAGCCTAGTAGCTTTAAGTATTTAAAATAGAGAGTAGTAAAAATGTTCCTGTTTAAACCATTGCACAAAATTCCACACCAACAGGATTGAGTGGCTAGTGCACAAACAAGTAAATAAATTTTGTTGACTCACTGTATGTTTATATTTAATAAATACAAACCATCAACATATTCTGTAGAGTGTAGAAAGAGTAGGGTGAGGCTTAATTTTTTTAGTGTTAGTTCTTTTAAATCAGGCATGTATTTTATTGGCTTTTTTGGCTTGTTACTTGTCTAATTTTATGAATTTCCATGGACTGTAAATACATGCAATGTGGAGGGAAAGAGGAAAATCTCAGGTACTTTTCTCCAACATTAAATCAACAAATGGACCCTTAACTGTGACTTTTTTGTAAGCATCTAAAGGAATTTTTTTTTCTGAAAAGTTGGGCATAAAGGTGAAAGGATAGCAAGTTTCCATGGTCTGAATCCTTTCAACTTAACTCTTAAAGGTAAAGCTATTTAATTGTGTAAATCCTTGAATATTCTTTTAGGTGCAAGGCAGAAGAGTGAATGTAAAATTTAGCCATGGCAGCTGCTAGTCAGGTGCTCACAGTTCCACTTCTGCAGCCACGCTGTGAAAGGAGCTGCTCAGCCCTGCGGCCCTTGCAGCCCCATCGGAGATCTGATGCAAAAGAAGAGGCTCAGGAGCTGTAGAGCACACAAATCTGTTTCTGAAGGAAGACAGTGATGCAAAAGGCCTTTTGCCAATCTCCTGCACCAAGGAAAAAATTAGTAAGCAGGTGAAATGGAGTGTGGGAAGTCAGAGATGCAGAGCTTTATTGCAGTTGTCGGAAAGTGATTCTCCTCATTAAACCAAGAAGCCTTTAATTAGTTGGAGCTGAATGTCAATGAATTACACCGCTTTAAACATAGTTTTTAAGTTCAGACATACAAATCCACATCTGCAAAGTGGATCTGTCTCTATAAAACTTTTGCTATCCATTTTCCCATATTGCTCCCTTCTATAGATTCCTGAGGGCACCAACAACTCTCCCTTCCCTCCTCCCAGAGCTTCCCCCACAATGCCCACAGCCCAGGACTACATTTTAGCCCCAAGGCCATCAATCCCTGTCCCAGTGATGCTACAGTAAGGCTTATCTCCAGACAGGCTGTTAGAATTTGCTCTGACAACAACAGTGAGCACACAAATGATGCTTTCTGTTTTCTACTCATTGCTCTGTCAATTGTTTCCAAAAAGCATAACCTCCTGGTAAAATTTGCACTCAAAGTATGCATTTTAGTGTTTATTTACTTTAAAATGAGGCTAGTTAGCATGTATGTGGTTGTGCACTGGGGTATGGTTGTGTCTCTTCTTCCAAAGAGGATATTTACCTGCCCCAGAAATGCAAATCTTCATGTCAATCAATGTGACTAACATATGTCTGTCAAAGTCAATGATTTCATCAGCTACTGATGTGGTTCATGGTTGCCAAGTGTGCTAACTCAAGGTATAGTACTTAGGTGAGGCAAAGATTCTTGTAGGAATTCTACATCTGGTCGAGCTTTAGCCTTTTTTTCTTCATGCAATTCTAGGAGTCGAGCCTCCAAAGGACAAAACAATTATACAAGAGGAGCTGCGTAAAATCTCTCTGCCTCTCTACAGCATCCTCTCTGCCCTCACCATCCTAGGAATGATCATGGCCAGCGCTTTCTTGTTCTTTAACATCAAAAACAGAAATCAGAAGTAAGACATTCATGTTATTTCTATCACAAATTCTTTCGTATTTAATGCCGTGTTTGTAGAACCAGTCATGTAAATATATCTATCTACATATACATGTAAGGAAAATGTGAAACTGTGGAAAGGTGGTATTTTAGAACTATTTAATTGAAATCACTGGCTAATATACTCGCATTGAAACAGACTGTATTTAAATTCTTTTATACTTTCTGAAAAGTGTAATTTACTATTTAATGTTTGACTGTCTGCTAATAACATTAACCTTAGCTAATTAATCCATCAGTAAAAGAGGAGGTCTTTTTACTAAGCATTCAAAAACCTGAAACAATGCTAAATTATATAAAACAGCAAATACTGTGCATGCCTTTAGATTTCATGGAATTCTAGAAGAGTTGTCTCTTTGCCTGGTTGCAAAAAGCTCTTCTTTATTGCTGTAGCAGCCTAGCAGTAACATTTTCCTCTTTAATGCACTATCACCTTTTGTCCATAGACTAATAAAGATGTCCAGTCCCTACATGAACAACCTTATTATCCTTGGAGGGATGCTTTCTTATGCATCTATTTTTCTTTTTGGTCTTGATGGATCCTTCGTCTCCGAAAAGACATTTGAGACACTTTGCACAGTAAGTAATTCCATATATTCTAGTTCAATTTGTGTTGAATTCAGTCTTACAGGAAACAGAAAATACAAATGGAAAAGTTCAGTAGTTGGATGTGTCATTCCATTAAATCACTGATTCTTGTAGCTCTTTCCTGGGATATTATTTGGGACCAAATTCTGAAACATGTACAAAGCTTCATTATGGTGGTGGTGGTGGTTGTGGTTGTTCTTATTGTTGTTGTTCTTATTGTTACTGTTTTTTTATGGAAAATCTCAAATGCATTGGGATTTAACCTCAGACTTACAGGGTAGATGTATATTCTTGTACTGAAATCATATCTAGAAAGATGATTTACTAAAGAAGATTTTTGTGTTTGTAGCAGGACAACTTGTAATATCTGTAAAGCTACTTCTTTATACATTCCATATTATTTTAAACTACGTGGCTGCTGCTTCTCTAGATCTCTTTAGTCAGTTTCTTTGGCCGATTCTCCAAAGATTTCTACTGCTATTTTCATGCTATGCTATAAATTCTTGCAAGCCCTAATCCATATAGAATACATTCTAGTTAAATCAAAACAAGCAACTCTGAAACCAAATCAAATATGTCCACCTAGAAACTGGTCATAATTGTTTGATGTAATATGCAGTTATTCTGACTCACAGATGTCTTTTCAAAGAAAGGGATGGGATACTCCTTCCAGAAGCAGTACAAAACAGCATTTAAATTTATCCAATATCTTCTCAAAAAATTCTAAGACTCTGCTTGACCCGTTGCCTAAAATTATCACACTTACTGAGGAGTTGCCTTCACTGTCATTTTGATTCTTCTTCACATCTCTAGAAAGCTGCAATTCACAGCACCTGTTGTTTTTAAGAGTCTGAATTTCTGACGTCATGGCTAGCAAGAGAGGAATTTTACTTCAAGAGGAAAATTCAAAACATGAAAGTTGGGTACCTAAAGCTAGTTGATGCAAATACATCCCAATATGTCAGCTGAAGCCATCCATACTAATTAGAATTCTTATAGAAGTGAAACACTGTGTGATCTTTTTAGTTAGACCATTTCAAAACACTGGAGATTCCATAGCACGTGCCAAGATGGACTAGAAGACATACTATGGGTGAACGTACCGGGAAAGTCTTACCTTCCCTACCTGGGCCTGGACAGAGCTGTATTTCAGACACTTAAACTTTAGGAGCTTTAGCAAAGGAGACTTTAGGAAAACTTTAGGAAAGGAGAAGGAAAAACTATCCAGTCTTCCTACAGCTAGAGTTCTCATTCTCAGTACAGATAGTAGAAAGAGATGCTTTAAAGATTAAAAAAGGATGATCCTGTTCACCTCTCATAAACCAGTCTATAACTCTATGAATACAATGGGGCCAGCAGGAAGATGACAATCCATTTTTTATCCAGGAATTGAGTCCTTTTTCATAAAATAGCTTCTGATGGAGCAGAAGTGTCATTAGGAATTCACTGTTGATGTCAATCCCCATTCTTTTCTCATCCTCCATTGCAAAAGGATCTAGTGGCATGGGATGCAATTTTTTAGTCTTGTTGTCTGCTCAGTCTTGAAGGGCTTGTATCCAGAGCTCCTGAGTTCCCTGCCAGGCTGCAGGCCATTGTATGACTGGGCTACAACCCTTCTCTGGAAGCAGCCATGCACTGCTGAACAGAAGGAAAGTGGGAACCAGAGGTACTTATCAGCATCTAGCTGTTCTAGGAAACAGATTTCCAACCAAATGTAGCTATATAAGACTAAATAAGACTAAATTTGAGTCCTGTTTTACATGTGAAACAGCTCAGCCTTAACTCTGAAAAATGAACCAATGTCCTGTGCCTCTGAGCTAGAACATTTCTTCTGATTTTTCTCTACCTCTCAAAATGTAATCTCTGGTCTCATTTTCTAAATGCAACAAAATTTAACTGTGGCCTGCTTATTTTGTCAAATCCTATGTATCTCTTCCTTTTATTCCAATTTGTATCTGTAACATTATGTTGGGTCTGTGTGTCTGCCATAGAGGGGAGTTCTTCACTTGAGTAAAACACTTACTTGACTTAGGTGAAAGGGGTGGGGGGGAATGCTGTGCCCCAAAGCCAAACTTTGATTAAGAAATATCACCTCATGCCTTAAGCAGAGATTTTTTTTTTTTTTGGTTTACATAGTTAAATGCTGTATAAACATAGCAGAGTCTGAGATTTCTTCTCAGTCTTGGCTTTCCAGATTTTCAGACCAGTATGGAAGCATTTCTGATTGTGTTTTCCTGTGCATGGCTACTGATGTATCTTATGAACCCCAGGTCTGTCAGCAATTAATACTACAGTCATAGATGCAACAAATCCTTCAGTAGCCACCCATTAAAAAGGTTTTTTCAACACCCTACTCATTAAAACAATTATTTTAAATTTTTCATCCAATTATATTCTTGTAAGTGGGATAGCCTATGCTTCTCTTAGATATCATCTCTATATGGCTCCCATTCACTGTGGCGATGCACTTTTATTGTATCTAGAAAACTCTGAATTAGTGCTGGGAAATTCATAAATATGGGAGGCAAACACACTTACCTGTTGAATAACTCTTGTCTCTCTCCTCCTCTCCTCAAAACATCCACCAAGTGCTGGCCAAAAAGTATACATTTGGCTCCATGAACATCCCTATTCCTGTGTGGGCAATATGCTTAGTGGTTTCATAAAGTCTGCTTATACTCACAACTGCTTATAGGATCAGGCCAGGACAAATCTCTCTTCATCATCCATCTCCCTTGAAATGCATGATTTTTTTTACTCATTCTAGCCATGAGAGATTAGTTTAAAATTCCCATTTTATTTCAGACTGTGGCTAAATCTCTAAAAAGAGCAGTTACAATTGAGAACAATCATAAAAAGCCATTGAGGCAAGTCATAAGGGTGTAACAACTGTATCTCAGACACAGAGAAGAACCTTATGTCAATGAAAGGAGATATTGGAAGGGAAGTAAAAGTTTTCATTCAAGTTTTATAAACACATGCAAAGCTATGAAGCTGTTGTTAGTGTTATCCCCTGTCTCAACCAAGTAATCACCCTCATTGTCATCTTGTTTCAGAAGTGATGAGGTCTCACCAGAGTAGCAGTATATACACAATAGCCAGTGTCTTAATTGGATATGTTACATATGGTCTCTGTTTAATATTGTGACAATTTTTGGCAAACTTATAGGAGGTTCTTAAAACTTCTGTGTTTACAAAGGTGTTCCTACCACAGCAAGGGGATTGCAAATAGGTGATCTTTAAGGTATTTTACGATCCAGGACATTCTATCATTCTGTCCTCACAAATTCAGGAAACATAGTTTCCAGGTTGTAGGTATTACATTCAATTCTGTTGGACTTGTTTCCTCTAGAGCATGTTATTTGTAGTGCTGTTTGGAGGGTGAAATGCTTTGCTACATCAGCTCATTTTTTACTTTTCAACAATTGATGCCTATATGTGGCATAAGCCTAATGCTGTAATATTCCAAGGACACTGACACATGACCCAAAATTACACCAGTAAAACCTGAAAGGTTCAGAGGATTTATTTGCTAAATTGCACTACCACTTTCCACTCTGTAAGGCACTGGGTGTAGGAGGAGGTGGTCTATAAGTTATTATGCCGAAACATAGAAACAAGTGTTACATGTAGTTCAGAGTCAGTAAGCACTTTAGACATATAGTAAAATAATTTGCTGAATAAGGGTATTATATTAGTCTTTAAAATTATAAAATGTGGGCTCTGTGACAGAGTGATACAGTGGATAATTGGTTCCTAAACACTCTCATTTTTATCTTGGTATGCCTATTTTTTATGGAAGGGTAATCAAGTATAATTAAATACATAATAATTCTGTGTTTTCACAGTAAAAACTCATAATAGCAAATGTAACATAATTTAGTTCCATGTCAGAATTAAAGATTAGGTATCATACTTTATAACTCAAATTACATGGAATTAGAATGATCCAGAGAAGCGAGTTCTGAGAAAGTGGTCAGTGTTTTACTGAACCATTAGACAGTGTCTTACTTAATAGCAACTTTATTGGTTGCACAGAAAAAGAAATACAATATTTTATTACGTCCATATGTATGCCAAAGTACAAAGTATTTGAGAGAAAGAGAGAAGGAGAGTGATTTGACTTTGTTTTTAATCTCAGAACCACTATGGTATCATAGCAAAAAAAAAAAAACAGTTAGAAGTAAGGATGTGAAATGAGATGTGATGCCAACTGGAAAAATGCAAGCAAGTGGAAGCATATTTGAAAGCAGTCATTATATGGAAGAGAGAGTCTCAAAATTAGCAATGCTAGTGACATATCCTATGAATAGAGTTTAAAGTGACATACTAAATAGAGATACTTAAAGTAGCGAGAATATTAGATAAGATCATAACGTTTAGACTTCTGTGATACACTCCGCTGAGAATTTCATGATTTACATTTAAGATGAGTAATGTCTTTCCAAGTTGGTACTGCTATTGAATAAAAAACTACTAGGTCCTGAGGACAACCACTGTCTTCTCTGCTATGCATCTTCCTCAAATAAGTAAATCTAATTATTAAGTTGGGGCTGAAGATGTTTAAAGTACTCTACGTTGTTCTCACCCATAGTGAGAAAAAAGGCCTCCTTCATTAGGTAGTAGTAGAGTAATCAGCTCTTCTCCTCAGTCTTGGTAGTCTGATGTGCAGCAGGACTTTCTCCTGGGCAGTGTGCTGCACTGGATCATTGCAGGGCTTGGAAAGGGGCAAATGATCTGTACTGAATAATTAAATATAGGGTTCATGTTTGATAGGAAATACCTATTCTGCAGATAGAAATTGCCTTTCAATATCCTTTACAATCCGAAGTATTCTGCAAGGGTCTCAAATAAAATATAAGAGGATTTAAGTCTTGTAATTTGCATAGGCTCTGTCTTGTTCATCTCACTTGTTACCATCGTTTATATGAATTGCCAAAGCTAGACAGAAGTTCTGTGATTTCAGGTGTTCTCACTGAGCCATCAGTGTTTTGGCTTGGATAAAGGGGAAAAAAAGGCATGAAGGTTTTTGCATACTGCACAGTGTGCTCAGGCTCTTAGATTTCAGTTGGTTGCTCTCAGCCATTGTGTGGACATTTGGAAACACTCTTTGCACGGAAAGAAAAAACCAAACAGTGGGGTGGGATGGAGAGAGAGGAGGAGAGAGTACCGACCACTGACAAAGTCCAGCTCACTACTACAGTGTGTGTGTGACTACCCAGAATTTGTGTTTTTCTCAGAAAAATATCTTGAGGACATGTGCATTTATGGCAACTGTAGATGTTATAAACCTTATATCTTCTCAAAGGTGCATTTTAAAATGTGACCTTTAAATGTATCCAGATATTCAGATGCACTTTGCAGTTTCAACCATTATTATTCTTAATTATGGGTCATGAACAGTTTTGACTCTGTGCCTTGCAACACTGTGAAAGGCAGGTTTTTTTCTTTTTTTACTGTTTCCTATTTAATATTCTTATATCTGCCATGCTGAGAGAACAGCTAGGCAAGGTGGAACTCCATGTGTTTCATCTTTTCTAGGGAAACCCTGAACCTCTGTAGGATGGGCATTGCCGTGTTATATAAGAGTGGAGAGACATCCTGAAAAACACATCAAACAGAGACTTATAGTCTGTAGAGAGGAACAGGAAGGAAAAGACCCTTGTGAGCTGTTGTGGATTGGGTTCCTAGGGATGGAAGCAGTCTGCAGGGCGAGGGAGATGGTAGGCAATTTACTAAAACTCCAAAAGCTGGCTCAGTGCAGGTCTAAAAGGAGGGACTTGTCTCTAGTATTAAAGCAGAGAGAGGGAGAAGATGTATGAGCCTTCTGTCTTTTTATTTATTTCTTCTTTGTCTTCGCTTGTCGCTTTGCATTTCCTCTGTCTAATCAATTTTGAGGCAACAGACTGAAAGGAAAACATGTAGACAGCACCACCAATAAAGCTGTGGTTTTCTCTCTGGGCAAGACGCTCTTGGACTAGACCCTGTATTACCAAATAGCATGTGGCCTTGATATTTGGATAGTAGCTGATGATATGGTCTTATTCATGCCCTTTATGCTCTTCAGACATTCCCCAAAACTCCAGGTTTTGTCTTGGTTTGCTGTAGAATTATTATTTTTTTCTGGGAGAGGATGTTTCCTGTCTTTAAACTTTATATTTGTGTAATCCTTTTCCTCAAACTGTTTCGTTTTGGCCAGGAATTTAAAAGAAAATCCAACAGACAGACACTCAACTTCTATTGAACTGCAAAAGGATTTAGACCTCTAATCTATTTCTTTGTCTCTGGAAACCAGAGCCTTAGTTTGTGTTTTTCATCTGGCCTTTTTAATTTTGTGTGTATTCTTCAGTTTATTTCCTACTTAATTGTTTAGCTGTTAATTTTAATCTTCCTTTTCTGTATAATCACTTCCATAATTGTTCTCACTGTCGTTCAGTCTGAGACTGATCTCACTCCTATTTAATTCAACAGCAGTTCTCTTACTGAGTTTAACATGAGCCTGATCAGCTTCTATTTTAGTAAATGACATTTTCTTGAGGGTAAAGAAAAAAGAGTACAGACAAAAGTTATAAGGCTGAATAGATCCTAGAAAAAGTTATGTCATATACTGAAGCAAATACACCTCAACCTTGCCAGAGATTTATTAAGGTAATATTTTTAGAATGTTTTCCTCTTCTTCATTAGAAACAGCAGACATTTTTTAAAGCCTCCTTATAGAAACAGGAGAAATGATAACGTCTTTTACACTACCCATAGATTAACTCTGAAAAATGATCTAAAGGATATTAAGAAATCACTACAGGAGATCTCACAGCATGCAATGAACCTCTGTATTTAATTTATGTGAAAACAGCAGGATTCAATTCTCTAACATTATTGCCACTTATTTTTTACAGGAATCTGTGCTACTGCCACACAAATTCTAAAAAAAAGAGGTAAAAGTCATAAAAAATTGTCAAAAATGTCTGATATAAACAAGAAAAGTATAATTCAAAGGGATGAACTCATTCTTTGGGGTCTGCTTGTGTTCACACAATCAATTTTGCCATCATTAATAGAAGCAGAGCCATAACCCAGTGAAAATTTGTTGAGATGACACATTTTTATTCATCATAATTATCCATTATGTCCCCAGTTTTCCAAGATAAAAAGAAGGTGCTTAATTTCCAACTCCTGCATACTCCACAGAAATCAATGCAATTGTCCACTTAAAGACAATTGTGCTCTCCAGGGCTAAATGCACAGCATGGTTTATTTTCACATTTGTTTAATACCTAAATCTAGTACTGAGATGCCACCAAGCTGCTCAGCAGTGATGTTCAGCTGCATGCTAACCCTGTGGGCACTGCAGCTGCTTCCCAGGGTGTGTGTAGAACTGCTTCATTATCAATATTCCTTAAGAGAATCAGTCCAAGTCTCATAAACAAAGCTGGAGAGAAGAGTGTCAAGTCCTACAAAAGAAATATTTGCAATTTTTATTTTAAAAAAACTAACATTATTTTATTTTATTTTTAAAAAATTAACATCTTGAGGTGGGGAAAAGTATGTTTGCAAGAATCTTAAACCTAAGTGATTCCTCTGCAGAAGAATAGTTTAAATGTTTTACTAACAGAGGGAGTTCTTAACCAAGCAGTTTTTCACTATGCCATTGTTCAAACAAAAACAAAAACCAAAATGTAAAACAAAAAAGTCACCTAGAGAAGTGATAAGAAGTTTGAAGCTTTTAACACATGAAGGTTCTTTGGGCTGGTACTTGGGGGTTTTTATTCATCACTCTGAGTCTTTAATCCCATCTTCTTTTTTCACTTGAGACTGGCAAACTGGATTAAATTATCATTAACAAAGCTGCAACCTGAAAAACCAGAGTGTGTAGTGTATTCAGTTCAGGTGGTTATATTTTTTCTTTCATTTTAACAAAACAGTAAAATGCATCACTTGCTTGATCCACTTGCAAGACCTTCCCAGGCATTCCTTGCTGGATTGTCACTGTGTGGTCTTCTGAATGCATAGGCACTGGTGGTCAAATAAAGGAAAATAATGGAACTTCTTGAAAAATTAAAGTTTTAACTTTTCATGAATTCAGTTATTTTTCCGTGATAACCTTATTTTATGATATTATATAGAATTGTAATTATATATAAACAAAACATTAAAAATTAATTACAATAATATTGTTTACCTGAAAGTTAGCAACACCTAAAATGTTGGGTTTATTTCTAAGCTTCATTCTTAGAATGTATAAACAGAGGCTTTTACTTCTTTATTCAGAGTGTTTCTGGTACTTTCACCACTTGCTAATTTCCCCTTACTAACTCATTGTTCACAATAAGATGGCTTCTTTTGTTAATAATGAGTGGTATATCAGGTAACTTTTATGTCTGTTACACAGATTCATAATTAGTAACCACTTCACCATTCCCATAATGAGATGATGGGAAAGACTCCGATAGATTTGTGTGAAGATATCAAATAACAGCAAATATGGACTACCCAGCAAAAGCTCAAGGTTGAGAGGAAATAGGATTGAATTCAAAGTAATATTACATAAGATTGTTAACCTATCTGTGCTTATTATCTGGCAGAAGAATTGTCGTCCTTGAAAGAGTAAAAGGTGTTTAGCACCTTATGGATAGGTTAAAAACAGAGGGGTTTTACTGCCAAAGGAAAATAAAAAGTAATGCTCCTATGAGATGTAAGTAACATCTTCTTCATAGATGCAGGGACTCTTAAGCTGAAACTTACAATATTTGTTTAAAGTTTAATATTTGATGAGGGTAGACTTTTTTTTTTTTAATCACAGTGATATCGGTTTCAAGTCTGCAAGTCAAGATCTCTTTCTTTGTGGAGATACTTTCACTGTTTACTGTTTATCAACTGTGCAATCCACCAGATAAATGTTTTCTAGGGTTTTTTTAGTTATCACAGTTAATGCACCTGTAAGAGCTTCTATCAGGTAATTTATAAAAAGAAAAAATTCCTGAATCATGTTTTTAAAAATAGACCCTAAACCAAAATAATGTATCACCTAAAAAGAGAACAGACATAGAAAACTCCATTTTACTATCTGTGTTGGAATACTTAATTGTTGTATACCAAATGATAGAATTTCATTTGACACTTGCATGTTATCTTTGAATTATAGAAAACAAAATATTTTTAGGACATATTCAAATAATC
Source organism: Zonotrichia albicollis (assembly GCF_047830755.1). Classification (NCBI taxonomy): domain Eukaryota; kingdom Metazoa; phylum Chordata; class Aves; order Passeriformes; family Passerellidae; genus Zonotrichia; species Zonotrichia albicollis. Next base: position 92,739,839 of record NC_133819.1, read on the forward strand.
AACTCATCTTATTCATAAAAAAGGGAACCAAGACATATAAGTGGATAATTGAATGCATACCCTAAAATAATTGAAGGCATCAAGAATTATGTAATGAACTAACCATTTAAGAAATTTTTTTTTCAAGTTTTGTGTCTATTTAGGAGCAGGCATTTGAATGCAGGTTCTTGTCTACTGAAGAGAGATTTTCCTGATTGTTTGGTGGGTTCTGAGGGAAGGGTGGTTTTCTTCAGCTTCTGGGCAAACACAACGCTAGAAACTTCCAGCATGGGAGAATTGCTGATCAGTTGTACAGCATCATGGTCATGCTCTTCAATTACTGATATTTTTATCACTTTCTTTCAAATGAGTAGGATGTGGAGGTATAATACATTTAAGAATATAAATGAGCAGATATAAGAATTTCAGAGACTTCTGCTGTTTTCTAAATTTTTCATTTTGCCAGCTGCATTAATGAATTATAGCAGACAAATTTGAGGTCATTTTCTTCAAAATTAAAAATTAATTTTCATCTGAAACTTACCATCTCCTTCTTAGCAACAATGATCTCATTTTGACAAAATCCTGGTATATTTAAACTAACACATTTCCCATACAGACAGTAATGTTATTCTAGTATGCACAATCCTAATCAGAGATACATAAAGCTTTTTTAATCAAACATGCTAGAAATAACATTTTTCTGAATATTGAGTTAGAAACATATTATGAGCATAATTGAATTTATTAGTATTCCCAAGAGACAATTACTGTTTCAGTGAGAACAAAACACAGTCTTATTAGAGACATGAAAATACCATGTATCTGTTTGCCAAATATACCACTAAGCTGTACACAAAAGAGCTGAATACTTATTAATAGCAGCAAAAGGATTGAATGCTAAGTATGGTTATTGATGTAAAGTCAAAAAAAATGTAACTGGCTAGTATGAACACAATGATATGAAATGTATTTTTTAAATCCATTGGAGTTGATCTAACTGGTTTTACTGAAGCATAATGCAGGATAGTGGCTAATCAGCAAAGACTTGAAAAATAATGAAGTTAAAAATAAGGCTTTGCTGGCCTAAATATCTATTTCTTTTTTTCTATTTTTTTTTTTTTTTTTTTGTTGTTGTTGTTGTTTTTTTAGGGATTTCATTGTCAATATCAAGAATGTCACAAAGTGGCAAAACTCCTGTTGAATCTAATCACAATTGTTTTATGAATAGCAAGATTACCCAGGAATAAATCAACTCTACATTCAAGGTCATTATCAACAATGCAACACATAAACCACAACATTAGATGCCACTAAGTCATTAATATATACATATAAATATCCAAACAGTCTTCTGTGCACAATCACAACATTTTCTAATGTTAAGACCCATGTGCTGTGTGTACTTTTTATAGAACCCTAGAATGGCTTGGGTCAGAAGGTACATTAAATATCATCCAGTTCCAATTCCGTGGCCATGGGCAAGGATGCCGCCCATGAGACCAGGCTGCTCAAGGCCAAATCTAACCTGGCCTTAAACACTTCCAGAGATGGAGCATCCACACTTTGGGCAACCTGTTCTAGTGCCTCACAACTCTCATAGTGAAGAACCACTTTTCTTTTACTAATTCATTATTTTGGACCATGGGTGTCTTATTAACTGCAGTAATTCTATTGCTTTATCAATAGTTTTTGAATGAGTATATTTTTTTTTTCTTTTCCCTGCCTTCACACCTAGTCTCTAAACACTATTAAAAGTCAGAATTTGTTTTCGGCAGAAAATTTTATGTAGAAAGATCACATTTTGAATACAAAAACTTAAATTCTGGAAAAGTTTGAAACGGCAAAAAATAGCATGTTTTTAGATATGAAACATTTAGGCTATTCATCACGATTATCTTAGATGTCAAGTTTTGAATCTTACTAGAATGCCTAGTTTCTCATCAATATGCATATCCTGAAACTACAAATTAGAAATCCCAAACTCTCCAGAAGTTAGATGTGAAACTAGGCTGGTTTCTAATGAAAAACATTGCCTTTAGGTTCTTTAAATAATATTTCCCAAATGCTTTCTTAGAACATCCTAGTTTCTCTAAATCAGATTGGTTTTTTTATATCACAAAACATCTCTGCTGGCCAAGCATGCATAGTCAACATGGCCAAAAGAAGGTTGGCTTTCCCTTTTTCTAGCTTTCCTTTCTCTGTGTTTAGCCATTGTCTCTCCCCCAGTTTTTTCATCTGCAAGGTAGAGTACTTTGGATTTTTACTTCTTTGTTCAATTTTGTGCAGTTTTATGGGTTGGTACTCCCTTTTTATGGGTTGGTGTGTGTGAAGTCTCTTAAAGGAGGATGGGATTATTCCTCCTCCTCATGATTTCTCAGGCTCTCAGATTTAACTATTGGCTTCCAGCTCCATGCTCTTCCTCTCACATAGTCTTCTACCTGCTATGCTTTGTAGTCTCTGATCCATCTTTGGGAAGAACATGACCTGCTCAGGAAAAAAAAGCTTCCAAACAGCCAAACCTGGAAACAGAAACTTCCTAGGAATTAGAGAGGGCAGTGCAGAGCTTGCTGCAACTCTGAATATCACTGTCCTGGCTCAAAGCAAGTCGAAAAGTGAGGGCCTATGTACAAGTTACTACGGGCAGGGGAGGAATTGTATAAAAAACTTTTTTAATCTGTATTCTGTAATTCTTGGTCAATTTGAAGTTTTCTATTTAGAAGAAAAAGGAAAAAACAGCCCAAAACCTTGCACCCTTGCTCTGTGCAAGCTCACCACCTCCTTTTTCTTAGGCCACATTTGCAGGTATTGTCATTGACTTGGGCATTGTTCCTGAGGCTTGCCAACCAAAACTTTATTCCTGTTTTGCCATTGTTTCTCATAGGATAATTTAAAATCTGTTGTTCTTATCTTTCTAAAATGCTTGGGTTTTTCATTGAGTGATGCATATCTCATATAGTACAATCTTTTCTTATTTGGTCTGAATTACATCTCTATTTCTCTGTTCATTTCTGTTCAAAATGTTGCTATTAATATTACCTCCCTGAGTGCTTTTTGTAGTCTGTCTCTTGAGTTTCTCCACTGCTTCTTTCCTCTATCTACAAAGAACACAATAAAAGTAAAAAAGCAGAATATTTTAAGAGATTTATGGGTTTATATATGACAGCATCTAGATTTGTTTCATTTATGGAGGGAATGGATGGATGAGTAAAAGAGCAAGTAAGCAATGAATGAGAAATTACTAAATATCAAGTTTTTTCAAGTTCTTCAGATTTTTTCCTCAGGGTCTTGATAAAAAAGTTGTCTAAAGTTATCTAAGTATCTTTTCTAAGTTATCTAAGTAACTTTTTCTTTTTTTTTTATGTATATACGTTTTTAGGTCCGAACATGGATTCTTACAGTGGGATACACAACTGCATTTGGAGCAATGTTTGCAAAAACGTGGAGAGTCCATGCAATATTCAAAAATGTAAAAATGAAGAAAAAGGTGAGAGGAAATAGAGTCTTTTTTTGTTGCCCTGCTAATGCAATTTTCTAATTGTTTTCATGCCTTTCCTGGATGGCCATAGCACTGCTGACTGTTCATGTGTCACATCCAAAGATTCTGAATAATTTGATATTAAGGCTTTTTGGTTTCTTTTTTAGTCTCTTGGAATTGGAGTCAAGCATCAGCCCTCAAGTCTTTTTATTATAAAAGGTCTACAGTGGAGTTGGCTGTAAAATGTAAATGTGAATTTGGATCTCTGCTCCCTCTTAGTATGTTGCTTCAGCATCCAGATGTCTCCTTCTGGTAGATTTGCTTATTAATGTTTTCTGATTATATCTGTCTAAGACATGGGTATTACCTGAGGATTTCTCAGGGATTGGTAGGAGAAAGCAAGAGAAAGTGCTGCTTATAGTTTCACATTTCTAATTAATGTTCAAATTGCATAATTTTATTCTAAGATTGGTCAGAATTGAACCACAATAGTTGTCTCTGTCATTTTTGGTACAGCACATTTTCTGTAAAGCATTAGTTTCAGTTTAGGAGTAGTGCAGCTCTTCATGATATTTTTCCCATTAAGCTTCTTTTCATACATGAAGTACTTTTTATCAGATGATTTTATTAATAAATTGGAAAAACACTGAGTAGAAAACATTTTGCTGGTAAAGACATTAAGAGAAATGTTCATGAAACAGAAAAACAAAATTAATATTTTTATAGAATGAGCAGAAGTTCCTATGTGGTCCTGAATAGTTTTATTCTAATAACCAATAAAGAATTATATATAACCAAATTAAGTAGAATAATATTCCAAAAACTTGTCAGATTACTCTTTTTTTTTTTTTTGTTATGTGTGGTTGTAAAAGATCTCTGTTGTTAATTTTTATTTTGTTAGCATCATGTTATTTTTCCTCAATTGCAATATGTAGGGAGTCTCTCACTATAGGATACATCATTCCCTTAGAAGGAATGGACTTTAGTTAGACAGGGAGAGAGTTAACTCAGTTTCTAAGAAGATTTATGTCTGAGGTTATTAAGGAATTACATGCTGTGTCTGGAACTGGATCTATTACTCTGGCACCACAACACATCCAATTAGTACTTGCCCCTCCTATTTGGCCATGTCAGGTTTGCTCCACTTCATTATCATTCTTAAAAAAAAAAAAAGATTAATAAATACAAAATATCTTTAAACTAACTAAAATTATAAAAAATTTCTATACCAAAACCAGGATGCTCTGGGTGGACTGAAATGGAAACCTCTCTCTTTGCATGTTTGCAAAGAGCCTACTCTAACATATGAGTTTATACTGCCAGACTCTTTTATACATTTTTTTCTTAATTTTTTTCAAGGATCTCACACTTCCTATATTAAAATTTTTTAACAAAGATAAGCCAGGATTTTACCTTCCTGAGAAATGAAATTTTACATTGCGAATATTTTTTACGTATTGGTACAAATCTTTTTAAGTTAGTGAAGTTACACAAGACGCTACAGTCTAACAAATAAAAGCATTTACTTCATGACTTTTATTATCCTCAGAATTTTATAATTCCTCCAGCACATACTATTTCAGATAGGAGTGAGCAGGTACTGCAATGGACTGTCACTGAGCTTTTGCTTCCTTTTTTTTTAAACATTGCATTTTAGATCTGCATATTGCTACTCAATAATACATTTCACTGTCTGTTAATTAAACATAATCCTCAAATTCTTTGTTGCCTCTGTTCTTCAAAGGGCTCATCACCCCAAAAAATTGCAATTGATTGTGCATAGCTGGATGTTAAAATCATTTAAGATCAGTTAAAAAGATACTGACCAGTATAAAGGAGATAAACTTCCAGACATCTGGATGATGACCAATGAGCTGCTTTGCTCTGAGTGATACTGGAAACATCAAGGCTGTTAGGCTACCTTCCTCAGTATTCTAGAATTAAGTCAATAACACATGTTGTTCTGTAAACTTTAAAGAAATCTTTATTTAGATATCTCACTCCAAATCATAAGTATGAATCATGAAGTGCGACAGTTTTCTTTATGTAAAACAAATCAGCTATCCAGATAAGTGTTTACTAGTCATATATTTTCTGTTTCTGATTTGCCAGGATAGATAAAAGTGTTTTTAGGAGTCAACTGAAAAACATGGCATTCTTTACTTATGTCTTGCAAGAATGACATTTCCATTTTCTGCAGATGTAGTTTACAGCCAAAGTATTTTCTTTCTATGGACGCACAGAAAGTAGAAATTTTTGCAAACCATATCTAAACTGACAAATACACAAAGGTAGTGCCACACGAAAGAAGCACATTAATGTTTCTAAACTAGTTGTGCCATGACAGAGCAGACTGGCATTGCATTCAGAGAAGTACAAAGTTCCAAAATTGTTTAAGTAGTGTGGATCTTATTCATTTGTGATCACTTCAGTTACTACCTATATAAAAGTATGACAGTAAAATCTGTATGACCTTTAGGCATAGAACCTTTGCCTGTCATCCTCAATATTTTCTTCAGGAAAATATTTGCCAACAGTGAAATTTCTTCAGAGAGTGAAAGAATCCCTGTGTGGCTGTTGAAAACACTGGTTAATTAATTTCTTGAAAGTGGGTGTTAAGTAAAGGAGAGAATATGATGAGTAAATCTGTTTATCTTCATTAGATAGGGCAAGCTTCTGTACATTTATTGGTGTACAACGTGGCTTTTTGAAGGGATTAGTGGATATCTGTCTCAGTGTGAGGAATATATAGAAATTTAAATAATAATAATAATAATAAGCTCCATATTACTGCAGTGGAAAGTGAAACTTAATGAGTTAGAGCATCTTGAATTAGTTGAAGGTTCTCATTAACTGCTGTTTATAAAGCTTTCAAAAGTCTATTTTATTTTCACCCTTTTATACATCCACTCTTCTGTTACTGGAAATTAATAAACAATAAAATTCAGAATATACTCATTCTTTTATCAGACCACTAAGGATAAATTTTGCAAAATTCCCAGAGCTCTGTCACCATCTTTGATCTTGCTAGGGCTCAAAGGAAGCAAATTAAAAATGCATTAGTTTTAGCTGGAAACAGAGGGATGCAAGGGGATCAATTTTTGTCAAATGGAAATGACAAAACCAGTAGGGGGAAATAAATTATTTTTGAGTTTTGAAGAGGTTAGCGGAGATTATGGAAAGTGAAATAGAATTAGTATTAAAAATAACTGTAACAGTTATAATTGAGGTGCAGCTCTGGTTTTCATACATCTCCTTTCTGTTGTTTTGGGCTGCAGAATGTCTTCTGCTCTGAGAGAGGTGGGGACTGGTTTATTGTTTTCCTTGGCAGCAGGAGGGCTGGCAGTAGATAAGAGGAGAGAGGGGAGAATATCAGTGGCAGGAGAGCATGTGGTGTCCTGGGGAAGCTTTAGCTGGCTGAACCATTTAGAGAACGAAGCCTTCTGGAAAATTTAGAACGATGAGAAGCTGTCTGTTTTGGTAGGATCTGCACTGTCTTGGGTTTTTGGGGGTGTTGAAGCACTCCTGCACAGTGATTGCTCCTGAACAACTGCTGAATGCCAAATAAAACCCAGAATAGTCAGAAATTCAGTGTAGTAATATTTAAAGCCTCCATAAATGTTATAAATTCTGCTCCTACAAAGACAAGCATTTAGCCATTTGTAGATGGCTGCACTAAAGCGTGAAGATGATCAAGGTCACAGTGTTGCCTTGTTGCATTTGTTATATTTGAAAGTACAATACATCTCAGTTGATGCTGCCACGATAAGCTTGTCTTACCCAACAGAGTACACTCTGGCTTTGCCTATTTGGACTTAATTCTTCAATTGTGGCATCAGAGAAAGAATGTTTTATCTTCAATTTTCACTGAAAATATTATCATTGTAGTCAGTTATTACTACTGCTGTAGATTTCTGGTGACATATGTCTTTATGTTGACTAAGTTGTTACAAGATAAATACAGAATATAATGACAAAAGGAGTGCAGAGCAGCCTCTTTTCTTTAGGCTTGTACTATAGTTTGGCCAACATTATTCTACTCCTTCACATAAGCTTTTCTCTGAGTTGGTAATATCAAAGGGAAAGAAAGCTACAAATAATCACAACAGACAAAAATGACTTATCAGTCTAACCTGACTCAGCTATGCCTGTCAGGCTGCCATCTGGCAAATTTTTTGTCATCCATTTGGCCTGCTAGGTCCTTGTGAGAGTACTGAAGAGAGCTGAGGTCTTCATGCCTTGCAAAGATGGGAAGGAGACTGCACAGATTATGTTTTTGACAGTAGGATGGGGAAGGGAGGCTGGCAGTGCAAAGGAACTTCAGGGCCAAGAGACTGGGAGCAGGAAAGAGACTGAAGAGGAGAAATCAGGTTTCCTGCCAATTACTTCAAGAGAGAAGCCTGTCTAGATGAAAAAAAAAAAAAATAGGAAAATCTTGGGATTATATACTGGGAAAGATATTGAAGAGGGAGACTGAATTTGGATTAAAATTCCTTTGCAAACTAAATTTCAAAGCCAGCAAAGGCAGGAAGGTCTGTAAGAAGTGATCAAGAAAGCTGAGCATGATGGAATGCAGAGCCTGAGTATGGTATTTAAATGGCAAGCTGTAATTGAAGAACTAGGTCTGGTTTAAAATTAGATTAAGATTGAAATTTAGAGGCAGAATGGGACGCCTGAAAAGTAGGGATGTAGTCTAGGAAAGCAAAGCAGGAATGAGAATGGAGAAAGAGACAAGAAAAAACTTGAAATTAGGACTGACCAAAATGAATTCACAAGAAGTGTGGGCAGAGCATAAAATCTGAACACAGGATTTTTTAATTTTACTGTTCTTCTTTCTATTAATGTGTATCTGTAAAACCTACTGGCAAAATATGTGCCTTGTCTTCCTGTTATGCAGTTGTACAGATCCTGATAGCTTCTAGTGACTCTTTTAGCTCAAGCTGATGAGGTGTGCAAAGATGTAAAGGCCCCTCTTGCTGATGCATGCAGCTCTCTCTATAATTGAATACTCTTTCCATTTTCTTTATGAAGAATTGGCTCATGAAAATGCTAAAAGTTTAATGTTGTGGCTGAAAAGTCAATAATTGAAAAACTACAGCTTGCTAAGATCTCTACAATGTACATTCCTTCCCCTATGTGGATTATTAGGACACCAGTGAAGCCTTGGCTTTCTACAGAATGCCACTGTCATGGAGCAAACGTAGTGAGTCTGCTCTGGGCATGCAATAGGACTGTGCAGTAAAAGAGAGAGTTTTATGTTACCATCTTTTCATTCTTTTCTTTAAGCCAGAAAATATGCGTAATGAAAAAGGCAATAGGAGTTTTGAGAAAGGTGGTCTGATATATAAGACAGTTAAGTGCCAAAGGAAGAAAAATAACGACTTTCCAGAATTATTTGTTATGCTGTAGAAATCTCTCTGAACATATTTTTTTCAGAAATTATTCTTCTGTTTCTTTGTTTCTGAGAAGCAAATCTATTACCTGAGTGAAGCAGTGCAGGAATTCTCAGACATTTTAGCTTGTTGCCTTCACACTCCATTTTTCTTAACAAATCTGGCCACCCCACCTGAATAACTTGAACATTTAATGGTTCAAAAATAGGTGCATAGAAAAGTGGGAGTGGTAAGAAATGATCCAGGCTCTTTCTGGGGATCAGGGTCCTCATCTCCCAGGTCGGGGTGAGCAGCTGTGGCTGTGTGCTCCTACCCTGCGCGGTGCCAGCTGCCGGGATGCTGCCAGCTCCTGTGATTGCACAGCATCCCCGGGGAAGGGGGAAATAGAGGGGAGAAAGCAGCTGGAGGCTACACAGTTATGGGTTTATGTGCTGCTGCCTTCTCGTCTCAGCTTGTGTCTGTTGATTGCTCTCCCCATCCCTCACTTGGAAACCTCTGTGAGGAAGTTTATAGAATGAATGTCATCTCTGGCTGTAAACTTTCCCGTAAGTCTTTCGAGCCACTTACGGAATTCAGAATTTATTACAATCTATGTTTTTCCTCACTGAAGTCCTGAAGAGGTTTAAAAAAAGTTTCCCATTATCTTAATCTTTTAAAAATAGGTGAAGCAAAATTTTCCAGATGTTAACATAGGGTTTAGGTCAGAACCTCATAAGCCGCATCTCATTTATTCACTTAGGTCAGAACCTCATAGGCCACATCTCATTTATTCACTTAACTCCTATGTAGATGTAGTTCTGAATTAGCATAAATGTAGTTTGTGTTATCTAATCCGTTCTTTCTGAAAATTCTGTTATAAAATATTTTTCCAGGTCAGTTTTCAGACTGTAAATGTTTATATTTTTTCCAGGATTTTTTTTTAAATCGTGCTAGAGCTTTTTGTGTGCACAACAAGAAGTTATATGATGGATTTCCCCTAGGATACACTTGTTTTCTACTAAATATATATGAGAGATCATAAGTCTGGAGAGGAGACGTGTCAAGATCCAAAAATTTGCTTTGGGTAACCATACCAACAGTACAACAATCTATTAGGGACCATCTGCTGAAAATGAACCAGCATATGGATACCTAAAGAAATGTTCAGTGTTATTGTTCAGTCTTTGAGAGTAAGAAAGAAGACAGTTTGAAATTTGCTTATGTTTAGGATTTTTTTTTATTATGAATATTTACCACTGGACCAAGTAATCTCTGATACTTACAGGGCAGTGTAAATTTTTCAGGTATGGCTTATGGTTTATTAATAAACAGATACAGTATTGCCTAAAGTGATATAAGTGGAAACTAAATTATTTTGATTTTTTCTTCCCCAAATAGCTACAACTATAAATTTTAAGTCCGAAGCTTTAAAAACAGTCAGTGTAATCTTAGAATCCAAACTTAGATGTAAAATAAGCGTCGTGGTTTTCATAAGAGCTGATCAGCCAAAATGCCAACCAAGGAACAACAGGAATCATATTTCTAAAATTTACATTAAATAAATATGGAATGTGAAGCTAAATTTCAAACTCATGTCACAGAAAGAAGCTGAGCTAATGAACTGTACATCTAGAAGAAAAATCTGCTTTTGAAGTAATTTATGTATGGAAATTTCTACATGGTACAGCTTGATAAGGGTAAATCTCAGTAGTGACAAAACCAACGAAAACTCTATGTGAAATGTAAGTGCTCATAAATGGTGCTACAACCATAATTTCTATGTATTATGAGACTATTGGATGACAGAGAAATAAAGAACATGTTGCTATACAGTATGAGGCAATTTATTCCTGAATAGCTTGAAATTGGATTGTAAATGTAATCAAGTGCATTGATGTTCCCAGCTATTTGGTAATGATGAAGTATGCTCTTCCAAAGAATTTTTCATTAAGGAAAATATTAAAGTCTAGGTACTTTATTGTAATATCAAACAAAATCAGAATATTTCTTCCTGAACATTCAAATCTTTCATGCACTTTTTTTTTTTTTCCTGAAGGTTTGGGTTCCTTTCAACTCCAAAAATGGGAATTCACACCTCTCATAGAAAGTCCTTTACATTTATTCCATGTGTTCTTGAGCTCAACAAGTGCATTTCTCTCAAAGGTGAATTTGACCTGCTGTTTTGGTGGGATATGCAGGTTTCTCAAGGCAGCACATCTTGCTTTACTGATGGTTGTGAGCAGAAGTTAACACAATGTTGAGGGTTTTTTCTAAGAGTTCTCCAGAACACCAGCAAGAATGGTTAATTCTAATGCTGTCAAGTTGGATTTCTTAGCACCATTTTCAGACTAACATGTTTCTTATTTTTGTCCTTTCAAAATAATTTTGTGAAAAATAGTCATTTCAATATAGATTTATATTGAAAAACAAATTGTGTGCTCGTTATGGTTGGATTACCAATGTTAGTGAAACAATCACTTCTCCAATTCTCAAGTGCATTGTAGTCATAACTGAGGCTCAGGCTTTCAAAAACGAGGATTTTTATCACTTTTTTTAACCCATCGCTTAATCTCTCTCCGTCTCTAACCTCTGCAAAGTTTCTATCTTCTGCTTCCCCTAGGGATCATCTCCACTAGGATATTCCTACTTTTTTTTTTTTTTATATATGAGTTGGAAAAGAGCAAAGGTATCTTCCAATCAATTTCTTCTCCTGGCAGCGGGGCACAGAGTCAACACATCCACATTTGCAATAGCATTAATGGGAGAGTGAGTCTGCCCAATGATGCAATTATCCTGAACAGGAGTCACCAAAGAAGAGACATTTTAGCAATATGTGCTTTAGCAGGCTAGTGACTGTAGCTATTTAATTCTCAAAGCCAAGCTTTTTGATCATATCCAATTGTCCATTATTGTCAGGAGTGCCACACACTCCATTGTCCTGAAAGGTAGTCACCAAGTTCTTAGACTACAGGTGTTGCTGCAGATCCTCTCTGGAAACAGAAATATTGAGTTTTCGGTTTTGCTTTTTTTTTTTTTTTTAATTTATAAGTAGATATACAAGTCTTCTATCAAATCAGTCAAAATACCTCTAAGAGAATAAAACTTAGCTATTTACTCCCTTTGACTTACTGGTCAAAATCCTTAATACTGCAACACGTTTTTTAAAAAGTTAGCATTCACTCATTAAAACGAATGTAATTGCAGCTTGAGGCATTGCCAATACTAATCATACAATCTATTATAGGAAGTACTCATAATAGCTGTTGAAAAAAGCATTGTAGAGTTACTGGGAACAATGCATAATGTGTTTTCAATAGTCCTTTTTTCTCATTCCATTACAAAATAGAAATTAAGAATGTATTACAGGATAGTTCACTACAATATTAATGGCTTTAATAACTCTAAGACAGAATCTCCCTCAGCCCACGTAGGGTAAAGTTCACCCACCCACCACTGACTTTGCATCCCCAACCTCCTGGCACCATCCCACTTGTGCCAACCCACTTAATGTAGGGGAGCAAGCCCAAGGTGTCCCTGAACTGCGCTGAGAGAAATGAAAGGTTTGTTTTTGCAGTGGAGAGAGTATCCTGAAGGCAAGTTCATGAGTGGTTCTATGGTCCCTTTTGCAAGCTCACAGACTTTACAATTTTTTTCCCTGCAAAGTGTATTTTCTTTCTTTCCCCTCCAGTTCAGAGGGAGGACTCTGATCAGCAGGATTTCTGTGTGTATCAGGGAGAAGAATATTTGGTTTCAGATTTCTGAGAACTTTTGTAATTGATGTCAGCGATATTCATTTAATTGAATAAGGTCTAGGAAGCTTCACAGAGGGGTTCTTTAAAGAGAGTTTCTCTCCACAGATTCCATCCCAGGAGTCTGGGGAAGAGACGACTGAAAAAAAAAATTTAATTAATAGCATTAAGTGTTTATCCAGCTAGTGCCAGAAGGCAAGGACTACTCTGTCAGCTAGACTAGACAGGGTTGATCTACACAAGAGAAACCAGAATTTCCTCCTTAAGCAAAAAAGATCCTACATTTTAAATGGAAAAGAAAAAATATATATATTTATATCAAAACCTATTAATAAATGCAAAAGCACTTCCAGCCTTTCTATGTTTCTATGAATTCAATTAAAAACCCAACAAACAAACTGCAAAATTTAGCTAGTATAGCTTTAAATTTGAAGATATTTTATTCTGACAAATGGATGTGATCTGGTAATAAGGAAACTAACTTTGAAGAAAAGACAGGAATAAATTAACTCTTCAGTCATGCTGGAAAGCTGTTTGTGGAAATCAGAGAGTGCAAAACTAATGTTGCATCCTGGAGATGTAAGTCTTCATATGTAAGCCTCTTTCTTCATGGTTTAGAATGGAGTACAGCTTTCAGGTCTGTGTCATAAACATTTTCAGAATTGGTTTCTAGTAAGATAAGAAATAACAGAAAGTTTTCCCTAGCCATAACTATAAAAAACAAACCTAATATTCCATTACTGTTGATTGCCAAATTTCCAGATGATCCCACAAACTGGTGGATGATAGGGTCATCCAGGACACAATGGATATGCTTTAGAAAGCAAATGAAAAAAGCCCAACAAAAGGTTTATGCAATAATAACCAAATGAACAGTTGAAGTTGCTGTGGCAGGTGCTACAGCCTGTGATAGTTCTAGAAAATCCTCAGGAGTTTCCACAAGCAGAAACTTTATCCCAGAGTTTTAGGCAGATTTTATATCTCCTGTGATCAGATGGCAAGTCTGTGGAGAGTAAGGACTATGATCTGTCTTCATGGTCGTGAGTTTTCAGAATAATTTTGATTTGCCCATACAGTGATGTTGCTGAGAAGAAAATGGCCTACGAGCTTTTGTTCTGAGTGAATTTATTTGAGGACAGATCGCTTCATATCCAGATATATAGTCCAGACTGGTGGCAATGGCATTTACAACAGTGTGCAGATCTGCCAGGATGAGACAGATTCACCTATCCAATCACAGATGGTAGAAAATATGACTCACAGATGCTGCTGTGTGAGAGCTTGGCTTCAGCAAGGATTCAGGAGCACTTGCATAAATGGATTTTATTAGCTACCATGTATTTCTCCAAAGGCTGATTTACTGTTTGCTAGAAGGAAAATGAAAAGAGAAAAAAAATGAGAACTTTCCTCTTAAAGGAAAATGACATTTTTGATTGTGAGGAGCCTCACTAGCTCATTACTTTCTTTTGTCAGACAGAGAATTTGTTGGATTTGCAAGATCTGAGTCAAGACTCCTTCAGTGCATCTGGTGATTCCCGAGGAGTGAATGTACTGAATTGAAGGAGTTCTAGTGGGTGGGAATGAGGGCTGGGAAAGCTGGGCTTCCTGCATGTGGAAGGGGAGAGCAGCAAGCCTTTCAGAAGTGCTGTTAGTGATATACCAGTGGCATTTCTCAGGGCAAATCTCTTTTAGGACAAGCTGCTAATAACTAGCAGAAGTGAAAAATAATTGGACCTCGGTGTTTTGTTCTGAAAGCTAACATTCTGGTGGAGAGTTCTGCTTCAGAAGTGTATTCCAGCAGTAGTTTTGCCAAGGACAGGGCAGCACTGTGATGGGTGTGGGAGGCAGCCCCAGGTACCCTGCATTCAGCCCTCTCACCCTGCCGCAGCACCAGCACCGCTGTGTTTTGCAGAGCTCATCACGCTGGTCTAGGTCACTTAGGTTATCTTATGGGCTTTGTTTTGCTTGCCTTCCTCCTGGCTGTCTGGCAGAAGTAAGGGATGAATAATACCTGCTGCCAGTGACAGCTGCTGTTATACAACTCCCCTTCTGTCCAGAAAAGGGCAGAGTAATGCAGGAAAAATTACTCCGAGAAGTATCCAAGGAAGAGCTCAACTGTTTGCTGTATCTCTACTCTTTTTCTAATAACTATTTGTCCAAAAAAAGGTTACCAAACGAAAATACTGTTGTGCAGTAGTGCAAGGTACAAATGAAAGATGTACAAGAGCAAGGAGAAGTGATGTGATGACATTAGCAATGTGATCATGAATAGGAAATTATTTATTTTGATTCTGTGCGTGGATTATCAGTATTACTACTTTTAATAATATCCTTTTCCTCTTTTACTTCTGGCATTGCTGTACCAGATTGACTAATATTACCAGGGGTTGACAAATCTGAATCCAATGCAACCTTACTTTCATTATGAAGATAGTTCATACAAATATGGAAGACATTGGGCTGCTTACCTATCCTAGGTAAAATGAGCGCTATTTCCATTTGAAAGATAAGATATTTTGAGGTTTTTTTTTTCCAAGGAACCTTTTGGCTTAGAAGAACAGAGGGAGACATTTCTGGCAAGATGCTTTCACATAGCTTTTAGTTTGTCAAATGTATATTTTTAGCTGAACTTAATTGTCTTCACCTCCTCTTGGGGGGCGGAGAGTGAGGAAGAGACGGACGTGTTTCAGAACACTAATTTTTCTGACCCTAAATGTTTCCCAGGATAGGTGGGATGAATTGTCTTTTAAAGGCTTTTGTCTCTGCCCACTGGCTATTGAGAAAGGCTAAACATGTAATAGTTCAACAGCCAACTTCAGTGAAATAAACTACATCAGTTAAAAAGGAAGACCAACTAAAACATACCAATACAATAAATTTCCTAGCCATTTAAGAGGGAGCAAAAGAAATTTGAGTTAAACTGACAATATTTCATCTAAATCCAAATTCTCTATGGACTTGACTCCCCATTGTTTTCTCTGCCATGTCTCCACTCATACTAGGAGCAGTACTCGGTATGTTTCGCTCAAGGTCTGTTTGTAGGCATTACAAAAGAGATTAAAAAAGGCTAACCTGTTTCTTTTCAGCTCTGATTGCCACTTGATAAAAGTCAGACATAGTTCTGTTTTCCCAAAAGAAGGCAAGGGACCAAGCTGTGTCTGAGAACCTTTGCTTAATACCTGCTTTCATTTTAGCATTATGAAGAAACACGTTTCAACAGCCTTCCTCCCCTGCACAGCACACCAAGGCACCTTGGCCTTGCAAAGTTCTCCTTTTCTCCTTGCCAAATCATCCAGCAGCAAGACATAGCACCATGAAAGCTGCACCCTACCCTTTCACCTGCCCTCTCCAGACACGCCAGCGCTATCTCAGAATTCTGAGATGGGTGTACTGCTACCTTGCTGCCATAAACATGGGGAAAGCATCACTTTCCAGTGCTTTATGGCAGTGGTAGCTACATGGATTTACATAACTGGTCTCAGGAAATGAATATATTGTATCAAGTCCTTTAGCTTATTCTGATTACTACCCTTTATTTTACTCTTAGTTTATTCCAAATTATCTATAAAATAAACCATCAGATTAACAAAAAGCGGTGCACAATGTTGCTGAAACATCTTTCAAAACAGAAAAGATATCACACCAAGCAATATGAAAACCAGACTTTCTAAAGTTCTTTATACATTATTTCAAATTTTGGTCATTTTCATCATTTCCTTCAGCTTGATAAGAATGTCATGCAAATACAATTTATTCTATGCAGGAATACTAACCTTGCCTCTATTAAGATTAGCTGACACTTCTGGCTTTTTAATGCATTTTTGAAATAATCACAACTTTCTTAAGCTTCTCAGGCTTAATATTTTTGAATATTTCATTTGGATTAAGTCAACTGTTTCCCAGAATGGAAACTTGGAAAAAAAAGATGTGTATTTGTCCATGTTAAAGCAATTTGGCAATAACTTTTGACTATTGGATGAGTGTTCTTAATAATAGAGGTAGATATTAATTAAGAAACCATGACCATGGACTCAAGAACATGGAAATAAAATTAATTTAGGCCTTATATTTCAACATGATTACAACTTTGCAACTGAAATAATGCAATTGCAGTATATTTTCTCAGTGCTGCTATGTGTACAACAGTAGAAATTACATAGGGATTGCATGCAGTTATAAAAGACTCTAATACATGGTTTGGATTTTTATTTTTATCAGTGACTCTTGTTTTTCTGTTTGGAACCTAAACCCCAAGCAAAATTAAAAGCATGTTTTACACTAGATGTGCATTAAAGCCTCTGACCTTTGTAATACAGAAAAAATGTATCATTCCTTCTTGCTCCCTGGGTAACAGAGGAAAATATTAAACACATAGACACAAAAAACCTCCAAAATAAACTTTTTATAACTTCTGCATTTTCCACATCCACGAAGGTTATGAAAGAGTGAGCACTAAGTCTTAGTGAAAACTACCTCAGTGCCTTCTACTCTGAGAGGCTGATGAACATTTTTCCACATTTGCATGCATAAACACAGCAGTGGCTCCCTAGAATATATTTTTCTCATTTTCCAGGAGTTAATATTAAACCTGGATTTCAATATAAATGTTCAAGAGTCTTCACAAAGTCTTTATAGAAACGAGAAAACACTTCAGATACTTCTAATAACCGTGAAATGAACTAAAATAATTTGTCTTGCTTTCATCTTTCTATATTTCTTTTATTTGTTCATTGTTAAAAACCTTTACTATTAGCAACCTGTGTCTTTCTCCCTATATAGGAATAAAGCTGTATAGGGTCTATCTGTGGCTCATGGGAATCTCCCTACTTCTTTTTTCTTCTTTTTTTTTTTTCTGTCTCTCCAGATCATTAAAGACCAGAAGCTACTGGGGATAGTTGGAGGGATGCTACTGATTGATCTTTGCATCCTGATTTGCTGGCAGGTTGTGGATCCTTTGAGGAGGACAGTGGAAAAGTATAACATGGAGGTATGTCCTCAAGCCCAAGTAATACTAATGGTTGCATATCAGTATCTACAGCTTTCCATAAGATTAAGCTAAAGATGCATTTGTTAAAATGAAAGCAAGTCAAGCTGTGTATTTTGGGGGAGGAAGGGTTCTGGTTTTCGAAACCAAATAGAAAAGAAACAACTGCAGCCAAAAGAAATTGTGTATGTAGTTGCAGGTGCCACATTTCTGTCACTTGTGAGACATTTTATTTGCAAGAGTTGTAAACACAGGAGAGTCCTCTGCTAAGACTCTCTATTAGAGTCTGTTGCAATAAATAATAGATTATCAGAACCCATTAGTGAATTTCAGTAAGAGCTCATTCAAGATAAGTGCAGAAGAGGTCACTGCTTAGACTGCATTCTTTGTGGAGATGCTCAGGAATTATGTTACCTACTGCTGTATTTATTTGCAGTAACTTTATGTGCATGCACCCATACTGATTGTTTCTCTCTTAATGGTATTCCCAGAAAGCTCACACGAGCAGTTTTGATGGGCAGGAGGTAATACTTTAATGCCAGCTGTACACACGTTCCAAAACTCTGGTTGGTTTCTAGAAGTGGAGCTGAAGTAGAGCTTTCTGGACAAACTGAGAGCAAGAAACATGGCAGCGACAATTTATGCCTAGGAAAAAACTATCTGTCTGTATGAAGATGTGCATTGTTTGAGAATTTATTGCCTCCAACACGGCAGCCAGTGATATCTGAAAGCTGGATTATATAAGGACAATCTAGAAGTGTTAGTCTCTTCTCCTATACTTGAATATCAGTAAGAAAAAGAACAATTGTTTTCTCTTCTGATGTTAACATTTGCAAGAAAATATATACCATTTCACTCCACTGCTTTTACTTCGTTCTTACTTTGCAGTGTAGCTCTGCAATTTCATTAGGAGAAGATTTCACTTTTTTGGTATCATTTGTAGAAAATACCCTAGAACAATGCCTCTTAAACTGCAAGGAGATTTCTTTGAAAAAATCATTTAGGAATCTGAAAAGATTTGTCTCAGTCATTCCCTAGAGTTTGAAAGACTTCCCAGCTAATACAGTTGTCAATAAAAAATAGAAAATGTAGCTGAAATTTGTCTGCTGGAGACACTTCTGGTCTATGTGTGTATAGCTTGAAGCCATAGCAGCTTGTTGAGAACCTTGTTTATTTCATTTTGCTCCAATTGTATTGTTAGTGATATTTCAGTTGTCAGTATTGTTAACATTTTCTCTGCTTATCTGAACCCAAACACATTATGACAAACAGTCATAAAATCCAATTAAAATAATCTCAGATAGAAGGAATTTTACTTTTTGCTTTAGTCTAAACTAAAGAACCTGATATCTAGTGTTATTAGATTCCCTTGAGTATAATGTCCATAGATAGCAGCAGTAACTGTGAAGTTAAACTATAAGTAACATATATTTAAAAACCAATGTTTACTGTAATTTTAAATGGTTGCAATTTCCCTCTGAGCTTTTCAGTGTATGTTCTCTGATCATCAAATATATAATGCTAAAGACCTTGTGTGTTTTTTCCACATTTGGGGCTTTCCAGACCACGGGGCTGCACACCAGTTGCCTGAACTTTGCATAAGAGCTGAAATTCTCCTGCAATTATATAAGCCCATGCAAAGTGATGCTCACTGAATGCACACATGACAATGTTTGATATTTTGATCCCTCAGCATACAATTGATTTGAGCTTACTGTTAGAGCTCTTAGCTGTTACTGTAAGTTGCGCAGAATATTTTTGAAGCTAATGGATTTGGGGTGGGAAGGAAATAAAAGTATCGTGCTAGCAAATGTGGTCATTAAACTATTGTATGTGCATAAAATATGTTACTATAAAAGCAGTGAGGTGAACTGCAATTTGCTTTCCTGAAGCACACCTCTTCGGGTCTCAAAAAATCTTGTGTAAAAGTAAATGACAATTGTCTTCTCTGCTTTAATTATTCTCGTTGTTGTTGTTGTTATGTTTTTAATTTTTAGGTTGCTAAAGTTTAATGGTGAATTCTTTAGTTGAGTTTGATGGAGCACATATCTTTTCTGTGTTTGAAAAATACTTGCCACATAGTAAACACTACTGGTGGCAAGTTTCTGTTTTATTTCAGGATTATTTTGTAGTAGATATTTCTTGTCCCACTTGATTCTGTGAAGTAATTTTAAAGGGATTATCTCTGTCAGTTAATGCTAATCCAAGTGATAAAGATTAAACTAAATGAAGGCTCCAAAGTTATGAATGCAATCAGTCATTCTAGCTAATGAACCATTTGAGCTCTGTTTATGAGTACTCATCAGCTTCCTGTGTGATAGTTCTGCATTTGGCTTCTATTAGATGATCCTCTGGTAGTTGTGTCTTCATAAGCACATGAATCAAAGGAACAAAGACAAGAAGCCCAAAGACTGGTAATGTCCTGTGCTGTTTGCTGTTATTCACAAAATAGTTCATTTTAATGAAGCAACAGCAGTAAATTATCAAGAACTTTTTAAAAGAGTCCTTAAACCTAGAACTTTAAAATCCAGGCTCCTTTTCTGGAGTTGTTTGCCTTATAAGCTGAGGATAGGCAGTCTAAATCTAAAAATACAAAGGGAAGTGTGGGCATTTTTAGAAACTTTCTGGCTGTTACAGAAGGCAGAAATCCTATGGAATGTTGGATCTGTCAGTTTTCAGACCAATTTCTGGCATCCTGACCCTACAGGTATGGTTTCTTTAGGAAAAGCACATCTGTGCCTTAAGACACCACATTAAATGTTTTAATGACTGAACCATAAAGCATCCAGATCCTCCAGTCATCAGCAGGGGAAGTAGTTTATGGTACATGGACGATAAAGTTGTTGGTAAAAGAAAAGAGGTTAAAGGCCAAGGCAGGGACAATGTTAAAACTTCTCTAACTGTACAGTGGTCTGTAAGAACCGTAGCGGTGTCCCTATGAACTTTTCCTAAGAGTGCTGTAGGCTTGATTTTCTCATAATGCAAAAGCTTTTGATGACACAAAGGGCTTCTAATCTTCAAGAAGCAGTGTAAAAAAAAAAAAAAAAAGAAAAGGGAATTATTCCATAATGTTACCTCTATTTATCTGTTTTCCTAGTTTCCCTGCCTGTAACATTTCTCCTTTTGCTAATTTTTCAGACCAGTGGAGAGACCAATCACTTTTTTTCCTCACTAATTTCTTCCTAGGCTGAACCAGGAATTTGCTTTTCTCATCATGATTCACCTTTTATGTCATAATCAAAATGATTATGCTCAGATCTGAGCCAGGTTCCTGCCAGACTGTTTCTCCCAGTCATGTGAACTGGAGTGCATCCTTCCTTCACTGGCTGGGCTGCCCATGAGGAACTAGGATGCTTCTGTGGATGCTGCTCTAGAAGAGATTTGCAAGGCTCTACCATTGTTTCCTTTTTGACCTGCTTTCTTAAGAAGGCAATATTTATGTGCTAGGGTGTTCTGTGTGAATTTTTTTCCTACTGCCTACCAAATTTGCCTGTTTCAGTCAAATCTGACAAATTTGAGCAGATACAGTTCTTAAGGACATTGGACTGTGACAGACTTGCTAGAAACAGCCAGCTGTGTGGAGGAGACCTTCTGGTAGTGTCTCCTCTAAGAGAAGGGTCACAGAATGAGTTTATCCCTCAGTCTAAAACAGATATTTTAATTGACTTGCTACAGGGGAGCTTCACTCTTAGCTGAAGAGAATCCAGCCACAAGAAAAGAACACTTAGGAAACCAGCTCCCTCTAATTTCAGTTGCTCAGCTGTGTTGGAATGAAACCACAGTCTGAAATAGCAAAGTCCTTTAGAAAGTGCAGTCTGTGCAACAGCCATATCATAATTCAATCATGTACTTAGTGCAGTTGAAAGGGTCTGAGTGTACACATGCACTCACACTCACCTCTTGCTCACAATTACCTCAGCTAGTCAGAGCGTGGCACTGATAATGCCAGGGCCATGTGTTCAGTCCCTCTGTGGTCCATTCACTTAAGAGCTGGACTCAGTGATCCTTGTGGGTCCCTTCCAACTCAGAATATTCTGTTATTCTATGCTGTATTAACTCTTTTACTCTAGAGTTCAGCTTGAAAGCCTCTGACTGGCTTATCTTCTCCCAGCACAAATGCCTATGAAACAGATTGGATCTCTGTGGCCTTGGAAGGCAGACAGTGATAATGTTTAATAAATAATAACTTGTAGGGAAAATGGACTACCTTTTATAATCCCCAAGGTAAAAATATCTTACATTAGTGTTAGATTCAATGAAAGTAGTATCTTGCATACTGGATGCCAATATTTCATGTGAAATTTTAAAACATTTATCCAAGGCAGCAGCCTTTGTATTCCTTGATGTCTTAGTACCAATTAAGTAGTTATTTCTGTGATGTTTCCTCTTATGCATTCTGATGATAGCATTATCAACATTTAAAAATAAACTTCATTCTGGTATCTGGAATACCAGTATTTCAGGTTTCACCCTAATTTGTCCTGGGGTGGTAATAAACATGAAATAGAGAAAAAATCTGAACGAGATGCCATTTTAGAAGACACAGAAGAGAAAAAGAGATAATGAGACATGTCCTATTTGGGCTTCTAGCATTGATATAAATGTAAAATGCAGAAACCAATATGAGGAAACCTTATATGAGGATGTTGTAATAAAAAAGATACCAACATGCAGGAAAGATTAGTTGGCCATGCCAGCCTCAGAGTAGTGCAGTATGTTAAAGAAAAGTCAATTTATATTACCAAATTAATAATTTCAGTGAGTGAGACAGAATTCCTATGTAAAAGTGCATAACTATGCCACCAGACACATAATACTGCACAACAAGCCAGAAGTTCAACTTTGACTGATATTGTTGAGGGACTCAAAAACATTGCAAAACCAAAAAAAAGTGCTGCTCAACCTAACTCATTTGTAATTCAACAGATTAGAGAACACACAGACCGAGACTTAACCCTTGATTTCATTCTGAATAGCACACAGAATCCAATCTAAAATCTTGATATATGAAAGAGTTTACCATAGCTACAAATAAATTCTTCTTAGTTTTGATAGCTTTGAAGAAGCAACAAACAAAAAAGGTCTGTGGAGTGGTACTCATATTCAGAAAGCTGAAGAACATTAAATTATGGAAGTGTCTTAAAGAGTGGCTAAAGAGTAAACTGTAGAGAGTTAAATCAGGTGGTTTAGAGAGTATTGAGAACTTCATACGTGAGAGACAATGTAAATTCATGCCACACATCTAGTAAGACTTGAAAAAGAAAATACTCGGCATGAAAAACAGCAGGAAGACACCCTTCAAAAAAAAAAAAATTATATCCCAATGGGGAAAATACACAGAATCATAATGTCTGGTAAGTTAAATGTCGAAGAAAATAAAGCAGTCTAAAAAAGCATCTTACAATGAATGAAAAAAGAATAATAAATTTTTCTGTAAATACCGGTAGCAGCAAGTTTGCCATGGAGTCTTGGGAATAATATTTAAGCAGAGTAGAAGATCATTACTTGTAGAAAATAAGGCTTTGTGGAATGATTAAATGATTACTTTGCTGCTTTATTCAGCAAAATTCTTAGCGGAAGGATTTGTGGAGATTGCTGTGCTAGAACCCTTTTGATGAACTCACTTTTGATGAGGAGTGACTGGAGTTGCTGGTGGGAATAGGGAAACTGATCCAAAATAAATCAATGGAAAAAGATTCTATTCTCCCAGGTTTTCTATAGCAATCCAAAAGAATAATTGTCAAACTACGGACAGTAGTATGTAATCATTAGCTCAGAACTGCTTTGAAATCTGAGCAAAATGTTGCGAATATCTTGCCATGTTTTCAAGACAGAGTAGAATTCTTAAATTTGTAAGTTAATGCAGTAGGCCAACTTATAAAAATGATAATCAGGAGTAGGATTAGAAATTTATATGCTGCATTGAGGAGTAGTCGACATCACATTTGTGAAGGAACAAGTCATAAAAACTTAGTGAAGTCCTTTGAAGAAGCCAGCAGACATGAATAGAAGCTGACACAGCCAGCTAGGTCTCAAAAAGGACTCATCAGAGCCTTTCATCAAAGGCTCTCACAGAAAGGAAATAGACACAGAATAAGAGAGAAGCCCTCAAATTGGTATGAAGTTCTTTAGAATAAGGAAACAGAACTAAGAAATAAATAAAAGTTCATTTTCTAGTAAGGAGGCATGTAGCCAGTAGAGTCCTTCAGGACAAGTTCCCATCTTTGTGCTGGTACCTGCATTGTTCAGTGGAAGAGGTTATATCAAGTTATTTCAGAAAATATAAATGAGAGCTGACTGTGAAGAATTTGGGACAGACATTGCAAAGCTTAGCATAAAGTGAAATGTTCTTTCCTTATTGCAGATGAAGCAGTAAAAATAAATATTTTCTTGTTTGTGATGTAAACACTTTCTGATATAGAAGAAGGTGGAATTTTAAGTTCAGCTACAGGAAACTCATTAACAGATTAAATAAATTGAATACATCTTACATCTTTCTGAATAAGACAGAAAAGCTTGGCTTAAAACAATTATAACTGCCTAAAATTTTCATTTAAATAACTAACCCAGAACAAAATCATGTTAGCTGGCTTGGCACATCTCTCAGAGCACCCAGATATGTTGAGTATATCCTCAATAAATGGATGCAAGCACAACAGGATTGGAGGATATAAATATTGTTCCTGAGTATCTGATTGTCTTTTCTGTGAGACTCCTCTAAGAACCTGAAGAAATGATTAGTACTGAGCTGTTACTTGGGCTGTACATGAATTTAACTATATATAGATATACAATTCTAAAAGTTACTCACGATAGTAATTCAAGGTCAATGGTAAGTGAGAGCTGTGTGAAAATTACTGAGCTGGGAGGTAAAGAACATTCAGGAAGGAGTGCATATATTATGTGTGAAAGTCCAAGGTGAGCGTGGTGCTATACCCTGATGGACTAGTTAACTAAGAGCTGAGGTCATCAAGTATAAAACATTTCCTCAGGAAAGATTTTATTTTTTAAAATTGCTTTGTCCCTACATTTTTTCAATGAAAGTTATGTGAAAATTTGGATTTGGCTGCACAGATGTCGATATTTTTCTTTAATATCCATTTGCATTAATAACACCGCTGTTGAAGGAACTGGAAAATACTTTGGTCCAAAATCATACACAAAGGAATGTGGGGTGAGTTGGGGTGGGGGGTGTTGGTATCCACATGACAACATGGGAGTAATATAGGTATGGAATTGGTGAAGGTATGTGGTTCAAATTCATGCACTCATGCAGATTTTTGTAAATTCTTTGAAAAAGATCAGATCATGTTCTTTTCTCTTTCTGCATATGTATATGTGCATAAACAGATGTGTTTATAGGGTTTTGTTTACATTGTGCTGTTCAGTCAGCTAACAGCCAGATTAGAGAGAACTTTGTTAAATGTGTGAAGTGAAATGAAGAATTTAATTGGCTGAAGCAGTTTCTGCGGGTGTTCAGCCTAATGCAGGTCAGAGCTTGTTAGTCAATTTGTTCTCTGTATATCGTTACGCCCATCTGTTTCCCCTACTATTTTTTAAATAAATTGAATTTCTTTCCTTCCAATTTGAAATATTACAGACTGTGGGAGCCAAATGTCTCCTGAATTCTGTAGCCTGCTTTCCCACCCTGCCATTGTAGCTCTCAGCAGGTGGCTTGCCAGGAGAAACTGACAACCCTTACTTGCATCTGCTGGGACACTCTGGTGGCTGGCCCATGCTCCAGAGAGAAGGAAACTGAATGGCCATAAAGTCATCTGTAGGCCTTCTAGCAGCCCAGAGGATCTAGCACAGGTCCTAAGGAAGAGTAAATACTAAAGAGTAAAAGCTGGTTTACTTCTCTCTTTCATTTGACATCAGTTTCCAAGGAAACAGAACAAAACGTGAGAGCTGGGAGCCAGCAGCTGAGATTGACTCAGCTGGTGGCTAGTCCTGCTTCTGTTCCCATGGAAACATGTATCAAATTGGCAAAAATAAGGAAATAGGGCAGGGTCAGTTCTAAAATGGCCGGATGAATGGCTGCTGCTTAACAGCTACTTAAGAAGATGAGGCTTGCTGGTACTTATTCCTCTTCAATAAACAATTCCAATTTTAGTTCTGCCTCCCAAAAGCACAGCACTTTTAAAGTTCCTACCTTAGAAATGTAGGAACACTATCATTGACCAGACTTGTAACTTCTCTTGTCCACCACCTCGTTTAAAACAATGACTGGCGCAAATACTTTCAGAGGTGAGTGCCAGAAATGTGTAGTGCACATCTGAAAGTTCATCTGCCATGCTTGAAAATTTCAGCTGTGATTCATAATGAGTAGTAACTTGAAATGAGCAGTTGTGTATAGCTCATAGTTCTTATACTCTCACTAATTGAACACTTTTGTTATTCTCTTAAATGTCAGGGGGGTTTGACTCTTGCAAACTGCACAGATCAGAGTAATTGCTAACTAGACATGGTGTGAAGAACTTCCTTTTTCAGTTTTGGAAATGTTGCTTTTCAGTTTCATTGAACATATGTTATTTTTCTTTTAGGGAAAAAGAAGAGATTTCAGTCTTCCACATTTCCTTTGGCAGCACCAATCATTACTATGCATCTGTGTTTACAACCTTATTTTCCTCTTTTCTCTTTGGTAGATAGTCCCAATCTTATTAAGCTCTTTTTCATGTGACATGGAAGCTCTAAAGCATCCTTTTTAGTTAGGATGACTAATATTGCATATTTTAGAAGATCTGTGTAATGTGTTTTATCTATTATTCATCCTCTTCCATATATTTAGTGTATTATTTTTCACTGTTGCACACCATTGAACAAAATTTTGGACTTCACTGTCAAAGCGATTCCCAGAACATTTCCATGAACTAATTATGACTCTGAGAAAATGTATAAGTAGTTCTACTGTTTTTACAGTACCATTACAGCTACTGAAATCAAATTCCACTTGTCATCCTATGGCCCACTCAGCTACACTCCTCACATTTTTAGATTCAATTAACCTCAGTATTTTTGTCTGGGTATTTTCATGGTTGTGCTGTTGGGCAAAACTGATTTTACTATGGAACTATGGTTTTTACAGAACCATATATGTGGTTCTACATCTTTTACAGAGTGCAAGTATTATTCTGGAATATGGAAGCATGATAGTGGAGGGGTTTCGTTATATAATTATTGTTACTTGTGCTACTGTTATGTAGTCACATTTCTGGCCTGTTACTTTCCAGTAGCTGCTACAGTTCTGAGGGTTCTGCTACCAGAGGTACCCAACAGGACCCATCCTTTCAACTGCTTTTGGAAATACAGACTATTGTTCCCCCTTTGGGATTTTAAGGCATAATCCCTAGTCCTCAGTGAATTAGTCTGTTGGAGGAAAGGAAATCAGATGTCAGATATCCAACCCAACAAGCAAGGACATACACATGGACCCCTGCAGCCCTTTACCGCTTACGATAGCAGCGCTGCTGAGGTTGCTGCGTGAGACAACCAGTGCGTGATTCACCACCCAACCATCATTAAAAGCTGCAGACACATCATCTGTCAGGGATACCTGGCTGCTTCACACAGAAGGCACTGTGACAGTTTTGTTGATTCATTGAGGAGGCTCAGTGTATGAGAGACCCAGTGGCGCTTCTTCACTTTAAACTTCAAATACATTGGATACAATCATTCAGATTTATTTCTCTGAAAACTGAAGTCAGAGCTAAACTTAACCCTGATTTTATGCTCCTTCATAAGACTACATTGTTGATATAGGACTACACTGATATTTTGGCAGTTAGGAATCGCCTACCAAATACAAACATAGCTGGCTATAGGATATTTCAGCATTTGTTAAGCACTACCACATTAGCAAGATCAGAGAAGCTCTTTTTCTCATATGCTTACCTTCTTCTTCCAGAGATAAGTCTCTATGAGATCTCTGGACACATATTCACTTAAACTTCATATTGAGTGTCAAGATTTACAGGCTTTATTAAGCCAGACAGGATTTTTTTTTCTTTTATTCAGTGATTTGATTCATTAATATCAGAAGTTAAAAAAGACAAGAAAACTCTTCTCTCCATCAGTCACCAAAACATCATGAGAAAAAACTTCCAGAAAACAATCTAGGAACTGATTAATCTTCCTTGCTGTATTTTATCCTGGGTACTCAATGTTCAACCCTTTCTAGCATTGTAGCACCTCTCTTGTTTTCTGGAAGAAACCTCCACTGTATAAGACAGACTTTAATGCTTATGCGTAAAAAAAGATGCTGACATGGATAAAAAGAACCATAATGAATTACTCCACAAATATGCTAAGGCTGCAGTAGAGACCAATAAAATCTTTCCACCAGACATCTCTAAAAATAGAGAATTCTCCATTAAAATAGCTATTTAGGACAGAAGATTATCTAATTTAATTAATACTTCTTTGAGGGAAGAATATTCTCTTGTTCCTGCAAATGTTTAAATGGGCTGATACTGAAAAGAAAAAATCTGGATATCCCAGTGCTACTTTAAAACTATTCTTTCAATCCTAAGCAACTTTATGGAGAAGGCAAGCCTCAAGCTTGTGTTAGGTAATTATAGGTAGTATCATTTGTCTAGAATGTCCTGAGTTCTAGCCAGCAAATTGCACTGGAAAGGATTAAGGGTAGTGATTGTCAATTTGGAAAAGCAAGCCAGAAGTAACCTGCCACAAGATCTTTTTGCAGTGCTTGACTATGAAGTAATGCTCTCTCACTCCAAAGGAGCACCTTGGCTTTGCACAAAAACCACTTCAGTACTGCTCAAACCTAATAGGAACTGATGTGCTTTCCCTTCGAGGTGAAGTGCCAGGTGGAGCACTTGTGTTTGTAAGCACACCCAGGCAGACAGGGAGAGCTGCTGGACAGCCAGGGCACACACACACAGGCAAAAAGCAGATGGCAGAGTGCTGCAGACTTGACCCAGACTTCGTGCTGGTGGGCAGAGGGCCTGAGGAAGAGCTTCCTTGAACAAAGCCATCCTCTTCATGGCGATGCAGGACGGGTCATTCTGCTTCTGTGTTTGGTTCTCCTGGATCCCTCATTGTTGCTTTGCTCTCTGACAGAGCAGCATCTCTAAGCAGTGGACTGTATTTGTGCCCAAATCTTGAAGACTCTGCTCTTCCCTTGCACAGCAATGCAGTCATATTTTGAAAACTGTTTTTAAAAAAAAAAGTGCTAGTACCAACACAGGACATTTTCTGCCAGTGCCTTGGGCCATTCTCTCCCATATGGTGGTAAATCAAAGCCTCCATATGATTACATTTTAGGTAAGTAAAATTGTTTTGCTGTAGAGGGTAGATTTTTTTGCTTCTTGTCACAATCCGTCCTTACAAACGGGGTTCATGATGGTTCCTGGATTGATCTCAGGGTGCAAAAAAACCGACATGGCACAGGGGGTTTGCAGTAATAATCAAAACAAATGCGCCTTTATTGAATGACCACAGCAAAATGCGATAGAGGGATTAAGGGAGAGAAAAAGATAGAGAAAGACAGAAAAGAGAGAGAGAGGGATATAGCTACTGAACATGGAGACGAAGTCCTTTGGTCCAGTCCAGTCGAGGATCTGCCTGTTTCGTCAAGGAGATCTCAAAATCTCTAGCTAACTCAGAGGTTTTTATTATGATAATTCTATTGAAAATTGTGAGGGGGGGGAAACAGGTGCAATAAGGAATAGATGTAACAGGTAGCCAATGTTCTCAGCAGTAAACGTGAGCCATTGTTTTTGTGATCTGGTGGTCACAACCTGCAGGCAAACATCTCTCTTTGGTCAGCTTGCCTCCCCCTACACACCTCCCCCAGATTAGGGGTTTCAGTCCCAGTCCTTGGAAGGAGGAGAGGAGCCTTTTCACATGGGGGTTTCATGTCTCAGTCCTTGATGGAGAAGCTTCTTACATTTCAGTTTGTCTGTCACGGTGGTTGCAAACGAGTGAGAGGGCTCTTCTGCAGGGGACCACCCAGAAATCAGGAGAAGTCCAGCCAGGCCGAGAGGTGGGACAGGAGGGGTCTTCTCTTCAGTGGTCCTCAATGACGATCGAGAGGCAGATGAGGGAAAATTCGGCCAGACTCTCACACTTCTCTGATAAGCATGTTCTAAAATTTGAATGTATATTTCATATGCATTGTATATTTCATAGTGAGAAAAATCTTTTTTCTGTCTATGGCAAACACTAGCATGAACTTTTCTATAAAAATTACAAATTTTCACAAATCTCAGCTGTGCAAATGCAAGGATTGTTTCTCTATTAGCTGTCTCCCGCATTAATATCCAGCAGAATGTGTTTATGCCTATGCATTTTTATTTTAAAATATCCTCCTGTATAGACTTCTCTCCCTGGATAAAAGAGAAGAAACACATAATAGCTGTTAACCACATTAGTAGTGGGGCTAATATGCATTAGCAATACTTTGGTTGCATATGTATTTTTTTAAGCTATAAAACAGTGGGTATCTTGATTTTTAAAGACCAGAATCACCTTGAAGTCTGCTTTCCAAACTGTCTTTGTTCTTAGACCTTCAGCACCTCTATTCTGGGCAGTGCATTCCTTCCTTCCATGCTTCTCTACGCTCCCAAAATGTTTTCTCCTGCCTGTCTCCATGAACTGTCACGCTTAACAAATCTCACCTCATGCTCACTTTCACTCCCATAATGGGCAGGTCATTGATACAAGTGACTCTGTCAAAGGACAGCAAACCTGTGGCTTAGGCCAGCTCAGCTTTAGATCACTATCCACTATTGAGCAGCTATTAAAGACTGGTGATGACCTGGCTGCAGGTGACCATCAGTCAGAAAAAAGAAGAAAAAGTGATAAATGGATGCAGATTGGACAATTTCCCAAGAGAGGTACTCGCTTTTATTTTTGTTAGGAATGCTGAGACTGATCAAATCCAATCATTCATTTGTTTTTCTTTAAAGAAAGAGTTATGGATCAACCATGAGCTGCACAGGTTGGTATGGATATACTTCTGGACAGTCAGTGGAAGGCTTCCCAGTAAGACCTGATTTTATGGTTTGTGGTTAAGACTCAAAAATAAATGTTTAATAAGTAGTTGTGTGGAAGTGGAGCAAGTTCCTAGTGCATGAGGGTGCCTCATAAAGGGAGAGACTCAGTCCCCACAGCTGCCTGGCAGCCCTCTCTGTTGTTGATGATTTTTGTTCTTTTTATTTTTGCTGGTTTTTGTTTGTTTTGTTTTTGTTTGGATTTTTTTTGTGTGTTGATTTGGTTTTTTTGTGATTTTTGGGGGTTTGGTTTTTTTTTTTTTTGGTCATAGTCTACACCCTTTTCAACAGAAAATTCTGAGTTTTGATTTTAATGTCATCATTACTTCTCATCTTAAAAGCAATGTCATGGATCAATTTTTTTTGATTTTTGGGTACATTTAAAAAAAACTTACCTACTTGCCTTGTTCTTGAGAACTTGTATTAGCCATTCTAATTTTTCTCATGTAATTTCTGTTAGAATATAAAACTTCCTTATTATGACTGTGTTATAAAGGACTTCTGGTTATCTCAAATAACATTTTGGATTTTTGTTATTGGTGAAGTTATTTCTTTCGAATTCCCATTTTATTCAATGCTTTACACTGATTTTGAGATATTTTTATTGCTTTCTCATGAAGCATCTCTGACTCAAGTAAGAGTTTTAGAGAGCTGAGAATCTTTCAAAGCAGTTGATAATGTCTTTATCAAATGTTAGAATGTAGAAAGTTAGAATCCTCATTTTATGGAAATACCCTGCTTATATTTTAAAATATGTCTGCTTTTATCATCAACAAAAGAATTATTGTGTAACTTTTACCAGTATTTTTTTCTGTAATTTTTACAGATTCTTGTAATCTGTTCAGAATTAGATACTTGAAAAGGCACATATTTGTGGAAAAAATGCTTGTCTAAATATTTATTTTCAATATTTTGCATATAGATGTAGATGTATATGTATGAATGTGTGTTAATATGTACAAATATATATGTGTATATATTTAGTGTCTTGACTGTTGATATTTCAGTTCTGGTATTTGGTCAGGGACATAATTGAAACAACCAATGGTTTGGATTCTGGTTGACAAAAGCTGGGTATTCCCTTTGTTATTTCTTTCTGTGTGCTGGCTACTTCCCTTCAGGAAGGGAATTTTTAATCTAACTGCTGTGATTGGTTCTTCCACATTTTGTGGGGCAGTTGCAAATAAAAGTGGAACAGTACACCTGCATCCTAGATCTGTAGGGATAATGATAAAAAGTTCCATTTACTATGGAATTTTCTTTTTGCAATATTACCATTGAGCCAGCATGTAACTTTGTGCAGCAGATGAAAGCAAAATGAAAATTTCTTGCTTCCAAATGGAGATGTTCTTCAGCTTTGCTATACAGGTTGAAGGCACATATCTTTAAATGCTTTCATTGAGATCTAATCTTACAATAATGCTGTGAGCAGTTTAAACCAAAGTATTTTTTCAGTTTTTCATATTTTTCATTTGCATACATTAATATAGAAGAAAGAAAAGCCAGTTAAAGCACTCTGGAGACACATTCAGGATGGAAATGTGTGTGATGACATACCATCAAACAATATTTTAAGACATGGCATTACAAAGGAATTGGGCTAGAATAAGATGGAAAAGATAACTGTGGGGGCAACTTGGATGTTTTTTAACCTTTTTTCTAATGTTTGGCCTCTTTTAAATAAATTAATAAAATTTTAATTAATATGAAATGAGATCCATATCAGAAATCACAAAAGTAATTATTTAAGGAGTTAAAATTATGAACTTTGACAAGTCATTTTACAAGTCACTATGACAATGATTTCATAAATTGAATGCCAAACAAGATTTCTGGTTTAAGGGAAAATGACAGGATAGGTGAAGCTGCATATAAATAAATGCCAGGTGATGGTTAGATCTTGATAGAAGGCCACTCAGTTTTAAGAAAGTATCATCCTATTGCACAATAGAGTCAAAAGGCAAACCAAGTGTAAGGAATTATAAGAAACAGGGGGCAACATATAAACAATACTATGCCAATGTTTAAATCCAGAGTGGAGTTATACCTGTACTGTGTAGAGTCCCAGCACAGGTCCTGACATCCAGGAGATGGAAAACATCCAGAGCTTTGTAGAGGTTTAAGAAGTACGGATGGAATAGCCCCCATCCAAGGAATAAGCTGGAAAAGAAATGGATGAGGACAGGGCAGAATAAAATCTTCAGTGGCTTAGAAGATGTGATTAGAAGTTATCACACATAGTCTGTTCCTATGCAAGAGCTCAGGAGTGTGAAGTGGAACTGGCAGGTTCAAAGAAGACACAACGCATAATGCAGGCGGTAAATGTCTTTGCAGAATGTTGTCCATCGTAAGAGCTTACATGGGATTAACATAGCAACTGGGCACACTGATGAAAGAAAAAGCTATTAGGTCCTAAATAAGCAGACATGACCTCACTCTGAAGAAAACATTTTGTGACAGATGACAGAATATTCTAGAGAGTGGTTTGTATATGCTTAGCCCTTTTCAGATTGTTCTCCAAGGGAGGCATGGTTTGGTAGGACTTGAGACAGATTTTTATGAGTACATCTGTTATATACATCAGCTATGGAGAGAGGGGATACCCCTGTATTTTTAAGTTCTGTTTACATTTAATTTTATTTTTATTCTTTATAATTGCTCTCATAGAATAAAGAGAGCAATTCTGACAAACTGCAGACAGCATTTCTGAACATTGGTGGAAGAATGTTTAGAATGTAATTCTCGACACCAAGTGTCCTGCATTCTTTTCCGAGAATGTCACATATTTTTAGAGCACTTGATAATTGTGCTATAATGGGAAAATATTCTTCTAATATGTCATAAAGAGGAAGAGATCTTCAGTGTTTACCCAATTTTTATTTAATTCATACAAACTGACTCCTGAAAAAGAAACTGAGGTTAAGAAATTAAATATAGAATTATAGAATCTTTGAGACTAGAGAAAATCTCTGGATATTTTCTGCTCAAAGCAGAGTCCCAGTGCATTGTTCAAGACCATGTCTAATCATATTTTGAATATATTCAAGTGTGGACTCTCTACAACCTCTCTGAGCAACATGCTACAGTGTTCAACCACCCTCATAATCAAAAAAGTACTTTTTTTCTCATGTTTAAATGGTACTTCCTGCATTTCAATTTGTGCCTTTTGTTTGTTCATTGAATACCATTGACAAAAGTCTGGCTTCATCTAGAAATATATAGCTAAAAATTGATCACGAGTAAAGAGACACTGTGTGTGGGAGGGAGACTGTGTTTCTAAGGCACCAGATTAGTTGGAGATCTAGAATTGTCTTCTTTTGGGGGTGCGGGGGGTAATGATATAACTTGAATTTCAGAGTTTAATAATGTTATGAAAGAGATTATGTGATGTGAAGGCTGGCCCCATGTTTCTGTGTTTTGGAATTGGTCCCCAGATTTTTACAAAGACCTTGTGAAAACTGCTTTCATCCCTGCTATTTTCTAGTTAAAGGTTGGCTAGCTTCAT
The DNA here is from genome assembly GCF_047830755.1 of Zonotrichia albicollis. NCBI lineage: Eukaryota > Metazoa > Chordata > Aves > Passeriformes > Passerellidae > Zonotrichia > Zonotrichia albicollis. The sequence goes on from NC_133819.1 coordinate 92,773,919, forward strand.
CTGGATTCTGAGATATTTTTTCAGCTGCAAATGGCTAACACAAGAGAGAGAATACCACAGCTATCACTGCATCTCCTTTAAAATGGTTCATTTGCCTCAGGCTTTAGGATTTAGCTGTAATGAAGATGAAAGATTGATGGCTGACTGCTGACCTACTTTGAGGAAATGAAAGAGCAGGTGGCATGCTGCTGACTAGGAAAGTAAAAGACTGTACTAAATGCAGAGAAATAAAGCATGGCTGAATAAAGTCTCTTTTAGATCACAGCTTCTTTTCAGTGGCCCAATACAGAATTATACACATCTGGAAACCTCAAAACCTCTTTTATATCTCTGCATGTGTAAATATATTTAACCTATTTGAAATTGTTATTTTCATTTTACATAAGAAGGCTCTATCACTTACTGCTAGGGCTTTGAATCTATCCAACTGTCACAGTATATTGTAGAAACTAATAGGAAAAGCTAGACAAGGCAAATTACAAAAAATGCAAGGCTTAAAGTGTGACAGATGTTTCTTTCAGTGGTTGCAACAAACTGGTCTCCAAATTTTGTTTAACCTTTGGCGAAAGAGAGGCACGTTCATCTAAACTCAGAATTAAGGTGCTCCCAACTGTGTGATGAAAGTGTTTAATCATTGTTGTGAACCAGCCCTTCAGGAAAGAGCTGCCACCTTTCAACTGGGAGCAGTGTACTCTACTTTGTGTCAGGAACTTCAGGCATGAAGCATGAGAAGGGGTTAGAGTAAAAAACATTTTCAGTTTCTTGGTAGCAGTCTTGTGTTTCAAGCAAACCACTAATACCTTGGCAAATGCAGCAGATGTTGACCACCAAATATGTCTGCAGCTTCTCACAACTGATACATTAACAGAGAATGGCATGACTTTTTAAGCTAATTGCTTTCATTAAAAAGTATCTATCTTCCATGTTTTGGAGCAGGTACAGAAGAAAAGAGCTATATTGTGTACCCTATGGGAAAGGATTGAGCTGCAAGCCCAGAGACTGAGTTGTAAGCAATCACACTCCCTTACAGCTTGCATTTCTGCACTTGCAACGGCCCTCGTTGATAACTGCAGTGTCATGCTGACATCCTGAAATGAGAGGGAGTGTCACAAGCTAAGCAGATCCCTCTGTGTTCGGCTTCAGATGGCAACATGACCCTGGGACGTCATTTAAGACATCCAATTCTCATTCCTTTTGAGAAGACTCAAAGAGATGGGCCATTTGGAGAATAGTCAAAAGTGTGTGGCTCTGACTTTCCCTTCAGTAAATTATTATGAAGGTCCAACTATGTGACAAAAGGCATCTTTGTGTATCTTTACACTCTTTTCCTTTAACAAAGAGAGTTTTTAGTTTATTCTTTGGGTGCAAGACATGGGAGATACCAAGCTATTAGGCTGTCAATTCTGTAACTGTTCCCAAGAACTTTCTTTTCTTAAATTCTGGGAATAAAAATCTGATTTTATCATCTGACATTCAGCTCATATTCTAAAACAACTTAGTACCTCATGGTTATTTTTGTACTGTCTTCCTTTGTTCTGTACCTTTGAAAGAGGAGACAGCTAGAGGAAGTGGGCATTTACTATTTTGGTATTTTTCAAAGCTTGAGAGTGATTTAGAGGGATAAAGAGGGAAAAGCATGTATGTGTGTATCAGGGAATTTGTGAGTTTATGTGCTGAATCGTTTTTTGGGGTTTTTTTCCTTCTCATCCTGTAAAACATTCGAGTTGGGAGAAAATGTACCTTAGAGTTTTCTTTGTATTTTAGGTGGGTACAGGACAGTTACAGGAACCTTTTCCTTTGGGTAAAAATAGTAATAAGCATTATGTGTGTGTATCCTGTAAAGGACAAAATCTAATTTTTTAAATCTTTTTCCTCAAAAGAAGTCTGATTTCCAAGTTGTTTTATTAATACTTATAGGTGTGGTTTTCTTAGGGTGTAGGAATTGTGCCATCAAGACTTTCTTTTCTCTGATTTGGATCTATCTCACCAGGTGTCTGATAACTGTTCTGGTAGCTTGCACTCCTAGAACTCACCTGATGGACTCTCCATCATTTGTTTGCAGCATGTACAACTCACTGAGCACAGACCCTTATTGAAACTTTGCATAAAAGCTCTAGAAAGGACATAAAAATCAGTTACTTTTATAATGTTAGATTTAACACTTATAACAAATTGAAACCTAATATTAACATTTTAAAAATAATTTGATCTTAGGATGATTCAGAATCTTTTAATCATTCATGAATAATAAGACTGCCTATAAACAATAGTGATATGGGAAAAGGAGATGTCCTTTTTCTATTGTTCTTGCTTGGAAAAAAAACATGAGAAACAGGAGTGAAGGTGAAGGTGACCTAAAGAAGAAAGGTAAGAGGAGAAGAAGATTATTCTTTTGAATCAGAGTCCCAGAAGCCAGCAAAGAAAGAAACCAAGGCAAAAAATGCATGTCTACCAGTGAAAATGCATGTGCCTGGGTATAACTAAGACACATCTATAAAGAAGATACCAAGATAATTATTTTATTGCCATAAACACAGACTAAAAAGTGGTAGCTGAATAGATTATTTTTAAAAGTTTGGTGAAGTATAGCCATTAAAATGGTGGGGCTTGGGGTGTTTTAGAAGTTAGGACTCTTTTAGTGAAGTTTGTAAACATAAATTAAAAGTTGACTGTAACCTTAAAAGATCTGTTCAGAATGTTCTGAATGTTCAGGTGAAGTGATGTCAATATTCTTCTGTGTTAGAAATCATAGAATCATAGACTGGAGGAAGGGGAGGTTGGAGGGGACTGTAAAGATCATCTTGTTCCAAAACCCTGCCATGAGGAGGGACGTCTTTCACAAGACAGGTTTCTCAGAGCCCATATTTCCCCTAGGTGTCACAGATACAATTTTCCTTTTGTGTAACATTAGAAGGAAATTTACTGCCATTGCTATGGAAAGATTTAAGTGACTCACATACAAAGCTGAGAGAATTAAAGTAAAGGTGAATCCTAAGATGGACATACTTTGTGGCATTTCCAAATTGATTTTGACCTAACTTACAGCCATTTCCTTCACATCAGAACCCTGGCTGCTATACAGTAATTAATGTAACCTTTTTCTAATTCTGCAATTTTTTCACCATTTTAACTGACATACTTTAACTTCCATAAATTAAGGCAATGATGTTTATTATGCAGACAAGCTACCACTTTCCAAGCTATCAGGTTACCTGTCAAAAAAACATTCACGCTAGGTGGTACAGACTGAAGGTTTGTAATCTTGTCTCTTAGGTGTTTGAATATCTAGATTTGGGTCTATCAGTGTACAGAGATAAACAGTATAACTTGTGAAAATTTAGTTTTCTTTGGGATTTAATTTTTACTTGATGTTGTCAATGGAATTATTCATCATAAACAATTTGTGGGATTTGTGATAGGAGCAGTCTGTAAAAAATCTTTCGGTATCAATTTGATTACTGTTTGCTCACATTTTCAGTCTCAATACTCCTTTTTCTTTTCCTCCATGTTTTCCTAACTCCTTCAATGAACAGAACTGTAGCTTTTTCACTTTGATGTATGTCCCTTTTGATTAGGAGATCATCAATTATTTAGATTGTTCTAAACCTTGCAGTCTACTACTTTGAACATAAGACTGTAAGTAGAGCATTTTCAAGATCAGTGTTTAAAAATAGGTCATGTTTTTCAAGAGATCAGCCAATTCAGTGCTTGAAAATCTGGAAAATCTCCTGATTAACATTCAGTATTTGTTAACCTAATATGGACTTGTTTTTAAAACATTAGCTCTATTATTTTCTCCATTTAGAAAAATCACCTAGCTTAGATACAACATTTAATGCCGGGTGTATCATTAACAGTATCTGTTAAATAACAAGAATAATGATATTCAAGGGGGTTTGCTGAAGGAAAAGAAGGTATTTTCTCAGCCTTATAAAGGTATCAATGGGGTTTTTTTTGCTATGATAATTATTTGGTGCATGTGCTTTATTATTATTATTAATAGTAATAATAATATTTTGCATTTCTGAAGCACTTTTCATCTGCCAACCTCACTTCTTTTTGCAAACAGCTAATTAGACTTCAAAACACAGTAAGTGGTGCTATACCCACTTTTCTGCAGGGCAGTACTGGAGGGCAAACCATGCTGCCTCTCAGTAGGCAGTCCAGGAAGCTTGAGGGGATGAGTAGGAACCCCCATGAATATGAATTGTGAATTAATATGCCATGAGGCAAGTTTTCCTCCTTGTTCTGACTAATTAGCTCATGGCCTGATAATGAAAAGGACAGAAATTTCAGACTGTTCCCTGCAACTGCATGCTTAAAAGTTTTCTCCTTATCTCATTATATGTCAGTGAAATCATGACAACCACAGAGCTTTTCACAGTAGTTTCATACACCAGAGAGAAGTTCAAAATTTGTTGATTAAATGGTATTTTCCATCCTAACCTGTAAAAGTGGTGATAGTTATATTTCTTCCAGCTTTGCTTCTTTCATTTTGTTGTTTTTCAGATGAGTTCTGGCCAAGTGCTTTCAACAATGTGGCTACTGATACTTGTCTAGTTTTGGTGTCTCTCCAAGCACTGGCTGTCACACTCAAGTGTATTAGAAATGTTCATTGCACATAAATGCTGAGAGAGAGCTAGGTACATCGTCAAACCACAGATTCAATCAAACATCCTCCTTTTAAATAAGGAGGGTAGGAGCAGTGGATACTATCTCTTTACCTCAACTTTAGGAGGGCATTTGACACCATCTGCCATATCCTGATAAAGAAACTGCAGCTGATGGTGAGCAGACAGTGGATTTAAAACTGAATGGCTCAGACTAGAGGTGGTGATCAGCAGCACAAAGCCCAGCTGGAGGCCAGGAGGCAGTGGTGTACCCTGGGCTCAGTCCTGGCTCCAGCCCTGTTCCACATCTTCCCTGATGATCAGGATGATGGAGAGAGGGTACCCTCAGCAGGGCTCCTGGTGGTGTGTTACTGGGAGGGATGGCCAGTGCATAGGGGGATTGTGCTGCCATCCAGAGGTGACTTGGAAGCCTGGAGAAATGGTCTAACAGGAATCTCAGGCAGTTCAACAAAGAGAAATGCCAAGTCCTTCACGCAGGGAGAAACAAGCCTGAGTGCCCTGGGGGCTGACCAGGTGGAAGTAGCTCAGCAGGAAAGGACCGGGGCTTCTGGTAGACCCCACATCAAACGTGAACCACAAATGTGCCCTTGCCATAAAGGTGGCCAGTGGAACCCTGGGCTGCATTAGAAAAAGCACTGAGAGCAGGTGAAAGGAAGATCCTTCCCCTCTGCTTGCCACTGGTGAGGCCACACCTGGACTGCTATGTCCAGTTGTGGGCGCCCCAATACAAGAGAGACAGGGACTCTTTGGAGAGTCCAATGAAGGGCCACAAGATTAAGAGACTGGAGCATTTCTCCTCTGAGGAAAGGCTGAGAGAGCTGGGACTGTGTGTAAGTATATATGATATACATATATATGGATATGTAACATGATATACATGCAGCTATGTGAATAAATACCTGAAGTGGGAGGACAAAGGATGGAGCCAGGCTCTTTTTAAAGGCACTCAGTGACAGGACCACAGGCAGTGGGAACAACCTGAAACACAGGAGGGTTTTTCTGAACAGGAGGGTTTTTCAGGAAACACATTTTCACTCTGAGGCTGGCTGAGCATTGCCACAGGCTGCCCAGAGACACAGAGGAGTATTCTCACCCTTGGAGATATTCAAAATCCACCTGGATATTCTCTTGGAAAACCTGCTCTAGGTAGCTCTGCTTGAGCAAGTGGGTTGAACAAGGTGACTTCTGGAGATCCCTGCTACCACAGCCAGTCTGTGATTCTTTGATTCTCTAAAATAAAAAGGTGGATTTCCTAAGAGTCTACCTCAGGGCTGCTTGGGATTTCCACTCTGCTACTAATTTTACCTTGGTTTCCATGGAGCCATAGGCAGAGGAGCAGAAGAAATCAAGTAATGATGCCTACAAGTAGTTTCTTAAGGGAATGAGGAGCTGAATAAGGTAAATTGATATGAAATAAAACAGAAATTATTGCTCACTTCATTGAATACCTGAAAAAGTAACAGATGTATGTCTCTGAATGCAGTACTCTCTGGATTGGTATTAAGCATCATTTTTTAATATCTTTAATTTTTCCCTATTATATTTATTACTACTATCATGTTTAAACAGTAACACCATTTAATGCTTTCTGAAATATATTATGGACACAGAGGATATTAAGACCAGTAACATCATTTAAGTCTTGTTTTAAAAGGTAACTGCGGCATAGATGGCCATCCTACACACAAGTGAATTTCAGTGTAATTTTTTACTTAGATTTTAAAAAGAAAGTATTCACTGTTCACAAATATTTATCCTAGAGACTCAGTGAAGAATCACTGTGATGTGAAATGAAATACATCATTAACATAGCAGAAATAGTGAAGTTAATTGTACCTGATATTTAGTATTTGAAAAAGAGCAAGGTAAAAATACTGGTTGAATTTTCTGTTCTTAACAATCAGAGTACAGAATGTCATTTTGTCATCTGTGTCTCATGAAACAGCTCATCACAGCACATATAGACATTTTTTGCCTCTGCCTTTTTTTCTTACCAGTTACACTGCTGATTCAGGCCCTGACTCTGCAAGCTATTGTGCACAGCTACCAGCATGTGCCCACTGCCTGAACTGAGGCTTTTCTGAACATGTGCAGTATTCATTTTACCACCAGATTCTGCATTAAGACATTGGAGATTATTTAGGGAGTAGTGATGGGGGTTTTATTTTCTTTTTTCCTTTTTCCCCTCTTCTTTCTCTTTTTCTTTTTTTTTTTTTTTGTTTTGTTTTTGGGGTTTTTTTTTATTGTATTGCTTGTCATCAAAGAAAATAAATATTCCGTGGAGAGGGTCCAGGTGAAAGAGTTTTACTTCAGTGCTCCAAGGATGAAATACTATTACAGAAGGCAAAAATATAAGATAGCATGTTGTGAAGTCAGTAACTACTGGGAAAACTCCAATGAGAGAGATAGTAATGTATTATAAGGAAAAGCATTAGGAAACTGGCAAGCAGACCAACAAATGTATTAAGAAGATCTCAAGAACTCAAAAACCACTAAGAACCTCAGTAATGGAAAATTACATGGGTCATCAAATTCAGACTATAGACTCAGTGAAAACCAGTATTCTATTGATTCCTTATGGACTTACATGAAATTTGGGTTAAAGTTATTCACTTTATAACACCAGAAAGAGTGACTTATCTCAAGATAATGGCTCCAAGGTCCTCAAGCTGCAGAATAACAGTATCCCCTCATGTGACCTATTTTATGTGTTTTGGCTGGTACAGCCGAACAGCTGCAGTCACTCTGATCTCCTCTCTTAGTTTTGCAGAGGAGAACTGTTGGGTTTGTAGGGATGACCATTTATCAGGCTAGCCCTGAGGTGCCCTGGGGGTAATTCTGGTGGAATAAGGGCTACAGCAGTAAGTGATATCACTTTTTATATATCATTTTTTTTCCTGAAAGAAAAAATTATGAGTAATGAAAATTATCAGAGAATTTTTTTTAGGAAAGCTACAAATCCATCTTTTTCTTCTCTTGCTTGTTGTTTTCATGTAACACCTGTCTGCTATCAGGGCTTCTTCCCAATATCCAGCAATATTGAAAATTGAAAGAAAGAATACAGTACTGTGTATTGTGACTTTTTAAAATTTTGAAAAGCATTTTTTGCAAGTCCATATTTTGGCAAGAAAAAGTATATATATATATATTTTTTTTTTTTTTTCATTTATCATGATGGCAATACCTTTGGGTCTCCTGGCTGGGGACACCAGAATGATTAACACATAGACTTTTGCTAACTTTGCTTAATGTTTATTTTGCATTACCTAGCCATAAAATACAGTGGGTATATACTGGCATAATTTTTACCTCAAAATTCCTCTGAGTGCAGATGTATCTGCTGAATTGCTTCCTGTAGTGTAAAGCAAATGCAATGGCACTCAGTGAAGGAACTCTGGTCACTGCTCCTGTCAGAAATCCCCAGGCTGTGTGCTGTAGCTCATCTGAGGGCAAAATAGATGCTGTCCTGAGAAAGTGTTTTGAGATGACTTGTAGATAACTTCTTATACATGATGTTAATATGCTACAGGTTTTTTTCCACAAATTTTCCACAAGGCTCTTTTATTGTAAGAAGTCTAGCTTGGGGTCATGCTCTTCCCACTTTTCTGGTTTGGTTTGGTTTGGTTTTGGTTTTGTTTTGATTCACCCATTCAGCAATTTATTATGCACCCAGGCAACTTTCAGATCAGATGTCTCCTATCTGCTCCCCCCTCTCTCCCCTGTTTCCCTTCTGAACACCTTCTCCTCAGGCATGTAATCAAAGGTTTGGCTCTCTCACTGTTGCCATAAACTATATCTGCTCCTGAGTCAGGTTCTCTGTGGTTGTGGACTCTGGAGCCAATGTAATGAGTCTCTTTTCAACTTCTCAGAAAAGGTAATTTGGCCTTTTGGGTTGATTATTTGATTTGACCGTGAAGGAAGGTGAGATCTGAAACTTTCTTTCCTGGATTTTGTTTGCTTCTTTTAGTGGAAAAAATAACGATTAAAAAAAAAAACCACCTGTCACTAAACTGAAGGAACTGTGGATTTTGTGTAACTAAGTCCTGAAAGGGTGCTGGTTTCCAAGCCTTTCTTCACTTCATAACCCTTACAGAGTACATTTCCTTCTCAACATATATCTACTCCTTTTGTATTGTAAGTATCTGATAAAATTGTACCAGAATTGTCTGTTATTTCTGGCTTCCCTCCCAGATCCAACTTGTCCTAAATGAACTTCTATTCCAAAAGAGTACAGTCACTAAAGGAGCAGTGAGGTGTGTATTCACCATATCTGCACAGACCTTCCAGCTGAACCCACATGAAACACACATAAACCATTTTATTGCTTGGGTTAGGAGAATTTTTTTCCTCTGGACCTGTCAGCCCAGAATTCCTGTTTACTTTGAAACAACCAGATCCTGCATTTTTGTTTTATTTTTCTGCACACACTTGCATGTCTAACAGAAATATGAACTCAAGTACAACCCTGAGTTCCCTAATTCCTATTGAAACAGATGGGAAAATATTGCAGAAATTAGTGTCTGTGAACTGATCCAAATAAGCATTTAAATGTTCTTCTTTCCTCCCCCTCATTCCCTGGGTGCCTCTCTCTCTCATTTTCTCTTTTCATTCTTTTAGCTGCCTTCTTTCCAGATTACTCCTTTCCTCTTTATTCATTCAATTTTAACCTACTACATCTCTTAACTCAGACTTTGCCATTGAAAGCTTTCTCTTTCAAGGAAAGATGTTTGTTTTTCTCTCCTCTCCTGAGGATACACCTGTTCTTGGTTAACTAGAGTACTTCCCTTTCTGCTACTGTACCTCTGCATGCACCAATTTTGCCCAGCTGAGTGTTCTATAATGTGGTTCTACAGAAAAATTATTAGGATCATTGCTACAGTTTCTTCCTAACTGTTGGAGCTTTGAAGTGGATCATATTGCTAAAAAACAAGCTGTAAGACATATCCCCTGTTTTGTTGATAAAATATCTATGTCCAATACTGATCAAGTTTTTATCAGCCTCTGTAACTGTATTTTCTTTTTCACTTGCCTTCAGTGGGTAACTGAATGTAGTTAACACTGAGGCATAAAGATGTGCATCCATTACTGGGAAGTCACTCTCCTCACATAATTTTTAAATCTTAAAAATAAAATATAAATAAAAAGCTAAGAAAAGAAATTAATCTTTGGCTAATTAACAATGCATATTCTTAATAGAACTCCAGCATAAATGTTCATACCTGCAAAAAATGCTTGTTCAGAGACAATTATAAAAGGGCACCCTTGCCATAATTGCAGCATCAAAAGTGCATTTTTTGGTGTTGGAGCAAACAAAGCACTTGCTTTCCAGACTGCTCTGCTCAGTACAATGGTTCAGGCAGATTCAAACCCTGCCATTACCCTTCTCTGAGGCACTTCACCTGAAAGCTCTTCCAGCCGTTGACAGTTGTCTGGACCCAATTGTCACTTCAACTTGAACTTTTATAGAAGCTTAACAACTTCCCTGGGCCCTTGATTCATGTGTCAGCCTTCAAATATGTCTTCTTGTGCTGAAAAAAAACAAAATACAAAATATTTTATCTCCTTTAAACTGAGAGCCCCAAAATAAACAGGCGAAAGAAATGTCTCATATGACAGCCTATCTCCCACAGAAAACAGAGCTGTGAAGTGCGTAGACAGATGGCTTCGGCAGGCAAAGCATATTCTCAATGTGTGATAAATCAGATTTTTTATAAATATTCTTGTCTCTTTTTTAAAAAAAACTGCTGTTATATAAAGGTTATTATTAACTGTTAAAGAATGGGCTATCGATTTCATCCTCAGTGCTGAATGGGAGAAGATCATTCACTTAGACTTCTCACTGGCAAGGCTCTCCTGAGAGGCAATCAAGAGTGGTTTGTTCTCCAAAAAATATTCTAGCTTTGGAGGTGATACACAGGTAATACATTTTCAGAGTCAACCACCTTTGACAGTTTTAGCTCTGTTCTTTCCATTAACATGTATGTTTTTACTATTAGAGTACAAACATCTGACACATACGAAAAAGGTTTTCTTCCCTGGAATACAGAATTTCCACTTCTCACTGTTATCTTCTCCTCCCAACAATAGTGAATAAGTGATATTTTATGGTATTACATTTTATAGTGCTTATCTTCTTCCCTTTACTCAAGTTTCCTCTATTACTGCTGCATATTTTCCATTTATCAAACTTAGCTCTTCACAGTACCAAGCAAACACATGCACTCCCTTTAGTGTGAAATTTTGCACAATTAAATTATTGTCTAATAATTTAATTGAGTTGAGAAACATGGAAAATCCACACTGTTAAAAAGCTGAATTACCTGGATGACTCTGCTCTGTAATTATGAATGCAAGAGAAGCTAACATTTGTATTTTCCCACAAGAAGCTCACTTTTCTGCTTTTTTTTGTCCAAACCTAGGACATTAATTGTTTTATCCCACACTGCATACTCAGAAAGTAAAACCCAGTTGACTGTTTTCCCTTCTTTTCCTGTTCTTAATTGTCCCCTTGGCGCTCTAATACATTTTGAAAGAGCCATGTCTGCCTCTGTAGCTGGGGGGAACTGTCAGACTTGACACACTGCTGAGCATCTTCCCTTTAGCAAGCCAAGTCAGGTCATAGATTGGGAGAAAAAAATTTAAAAATCAAACCACATTTGGGAAAATTTGTTACTGAGACTTCACTTTGGCAAAGAGAAAATCCTGAGCCAGGTCTGAGTGAGAAGCCAGGAAGAAATGTGGCAGAGAAAGCAGCATAAAAGAGAAGTGCTGTTAAATCTGTTGTGGTGAACACAGTTAATGACCATGGTCAACCAAGGTCAGTGTTTGTCAGCAACATTCAGTGGGCTGAGATGAAAAGCCTCTCACCAAAGACAGAAATAGTTCCTGACCTACAAGTCTAACCTGGAAGGGACAGGGCCCATCCCTCGCTGTTGCAAATGTAAGTGATTTTGTTAATTGTGCTCTCCATTCTACTGGGATATTGGGTTTGTGTCTTCTGCATCATCATTTGTATGAACTAATCATCATTAAGCTTCCACATGATTTCAGTGGTGAAGGTTCAAGCAGTGCTTGGATTAAGATTTTAAATCGTGACTTTTCAGCTAAGAACAAGGTGTACCAGTCAATGGCAAGCTTGCTGCAATAGTCAAGCTGTTGTAGGAATCCAAATCTCACCTGTAACCTTTCACATAGATAAAAGTCTTATCTTAAATTTTTTCACAACTTTAGTGGTCTTTTATAGGTCAGGGGAGTTGTACATAAGGTTATGTAGTAGCATTGTATACTAAAACAGAATCTGACAAACATCACCTGCCACTAAGCTGAATTCCTTTCCTTATCTTTTTTTTTTTTATTTTATTATTAAGATCCTGGAATATTATGAGAAGGATAGTGCCTTTCTCGTTTTTGGTGCACACAAGGAGAAAAGCAGCTGGGAGCACAGAAGTGAAAACTAGGAAAAATATAGACAAAGAAGAGCAGCAGTGGTGCTGCCTGTTTATGGTAACTGGAAAAAGTGAATGAAAGACATCTACAGATTACAATTGCTTACCTTGAGTGAAACACATATATTTCAGTGTGTGGTTTAGGCTTTTTAATAGGCTTATTTGTTATAAAGCAGTAATAGAATTCTGTCAGTGCATGCAGGACTTTTCTCAGTGGCAAATAATCCTGTACCAGTTTTCTGAAGAGCTGTCATAACCAAAATAGGGGTATTTTTGCAAATAGTTTATCTTACACTTTTGCCTTCACTCTATGTTTTGTCATACTCTTTTAATGTTACATTATCTGCTTTGCAGCCTTTGAGGGAGGGCTCTGGTGGCCTCTGTATACCCAGTGTAGCTAGAATATTTGTCTAATTCACATTTAAATTACACCATAGTTTGCACCTCTGATATTTAAGGAAAAAAAAAATCAAAATTATCTTTCATTGTTTGTTTGGTATTTCCTTCTGTTCTGTCCTTTCCTATTTTCAAGTTTCATCTTCTGAGAAAAAAAAGACTTGTACTTTTTCCTGGGAAATTTAATAGTACTTATATTTTGTTCATAAATCACTTCCCTTTGATCTGCAGACTCTTAGGTTTCACTGGTTATTTCCGTCACACCTGAAATTCTGCATCTGGGCATACTCCATGTAAGTGGATGTTCACCACCATGCTGGGTCTCAGGCCCTCCTCTACGTATCCCCTTTAGGCATTGGATCTAGTACCTAGCTGTAAGAGCAGGTCTGATACATACAAGCAGTATAAGTTCATCTGAAAGCATACCTTGGTTAAAAAGTAGGGGAACTGTTCTTGGTTCAGCCACTCCAGCTGGGGTATGCCCCATCAGCCTTCCTTTTGTACTGTCCTGCCTTTCTGTCGCTATAGGACACGAAAGAACACAAGGGCACACACTTTTCTCAAGGTGAAGAAAATGGGAAGTTTATTTTCTGACTCCAACATTTATAGTTTTCCAAAAGTGCCAGTGCATTGGAGGGTGACAGTGCCACCTCTCCAATCACACTGGACAAACCAACAGTCCATCAACTTTCTTCTCCTCCATAAAGGAATGCAAAACAATGAGTTATTTACAGAAAGTGTGTGAGAAAGTTCGCTACAAGAATGTCAACATCAGAAGGCTTAGAAAATCTTAAAAAATCAGGGTGACATCTTTCCCTTTCTCCTTGTAGCCCAACACAACAAGATGGTTTCTGTGAGGACCAGCAGCAATTTCTGCAGCTGTAGGTGTGGGACTGTAGTTTCTGGGACTGTAGGTGTGATGGTGGTTCAGCATCTCAACATCTTCAGTTCCCTGTGTCCTCAGCAAGACATGCATTAGACAGCTGGGGGGTTCCTACAGCTGCACTATCCAGGTGTCCCAGTCCAAAAACATTGGACTAAACTCTCCACAGATTTGGCCTGAAGCTAGGAAGCTGTTTTTTTCTACTGGAGAAACTCTGGTGTGTGGCTATCTAGCATAACTCCTCCCCTTCTAGGAGTCCAAAGCCAAAGGAGGGTGTGATTTCAGACATACCTCTCTTATTAGTTTTGTACTTGGAGCAGTGGCTCACTGCTCAGCGTGCTGCTGCTTTAAACCTCATTCAGAAGAGTGCTGAGGAGAGTGCAAGCAGCTGACACATCTTGGTGGATTGCACTTCAAAAGAAGATGCCAACCACTTCAAAGTCAGACACCACAATGCCAGGTCTCACACTGTGTCTGCATCCTTTTGCACAATTGAACTTTACAATTTTAATTTTAATCTTTTAATCTGCCACCGTCAGAAAGCACTTAAATCATCTCTTTCATCTATTGGGCCTTGCAGAAATGCACTTTCATGCTAAATGACTTCACTCAGTCCATTTCTGCACACAGCGTGTCCAGTCCTCAGCTCAGTAATCAGGCACGCTGGCAAAAAGGTAAGGCAGGTCTGGGCTGCCCTTGGACAAGCAACTTGGACAAGCCAATGAGCTCCAGGATGCTGAATTCCTTGGCTGGAATGCTGTTTCCTTGCTGAGCCATGGTTAATTGTCACTTCCCACCTCTGCTCCCTCAGTGTGCTTGGGCTTTCCTCTGCGTGCTGGTCTTGGCAATGTCAGAGATGGCAATGGTGACCTTACACAGCGTCAAACATCCTCCCAGACCACTCCACAGCTGGAGATGTGTCACTTTTCATAAAGTGTCTGCTCTCAGCAGTCTGCAACTTCCCTTGTTATAGTTTACTTTTAAACAGCTTTTAGACATACTATTAATATAGATCTTTTAAAAACACATTTTCTTGAAGTTTATTCTTTTTAAATTCTTGGAGGCAAGTATCCAGGACACATGTCATACAACTGTGCTAATTGTTTATTTCTAGATTCATTACTGCAGTCTTGTCCATCTTAGCATCCTTTCTCTTGTTACACTGCACTTCCTATTTCATCCACTGTTCTGGTTCTGAGAGAAGAGTCACAATGGGAGAACCATATGTGGAAGTTCCCATTGTGACTCTTCTAGAAGTCTATTGTCCTCATTAAAACAAGTAGAGGGATGAAGATTTTGTTAATATTTCACTAAAAATCTTTATCCACTCATTATCCAGTTCATAGTCTTCAGAGTTCTACTATTAACATTGAGTTTCTGACCTGCAGAAATTTTTATGGGCATTGGTATTACAGGTATCTGAGGATAGTTTTCTTTTATATCCTGCTGTATTTCATGTCCTTAATCATCCTCTGCAAGTTGAGTCTGCTTTCCTTTTGTGGGTAAAGTAACACTTCACAATCTCATATCACCTCGAAATTTGGTACAAATTTTTCTATAAAACCATTAAGAAGTACATTATTAATTCAAACAATTTTAATTTTCTGTGACAGGCAATACCACACACTTCAGAAGATGGTGTGAAATTTTCACTGACACACACACACAAACAAACACATCAAGATGTTGTGTACCCATAGTGAAGGTTTATTCCTTTGCTACAGCAATCTGTGCCTGACTTATGGCTGCAGTATCCTGTGTCCATTCCTGCTGAACTTGCAAGAAGGTCACCTGAAAGTGTTTAGTTCCCTTGCCTTACTGAAGACCAGTGATGGCTATGTTCCTGCTTCTTTTCAATTCCCAGGATTTTGTCATCTCAGTAACCTCTTTTAGTAGATTTTTCTTCTTCTGCACCCCACTACCCTCTACACGCACAATTTTCTGCAGAGATTTAAATGTTATTTTAACAGTGCAGTTGCTGGGTTCTGAATGAAAATACAAATATTTTCTGGGAGATTAACTGAACTTCTGCATTCTTTGCATGAAACCATACTTGACCACACAGTAACAAAAGTTAAAGGGTACCTCTGAACTATTTCAGCCATCTTTTACCACAAAAAAAAAAAAAAAATTAAAGGGAGGATGAGTACTAAAAGCTAATTTTTCCTAGGAATGAAAAAGCCACAAAGATCAATAGTTCCTGGTCAAAGGGAGTACCAACTGAGGAAAAGGATTAAACATGAAGCAGATTTTTAGCTAATGGTGTCTAAGGAACCATTTTTTTCCTCTAACCTACAAATCAAAGACTGCCTGTGCTAATAATAGCAAACTAACTCTTTCAAATTCAGCAATTAATTTTTTTTCTTAATGGAATGATGAGTATGTGTTTTGCTGAAAAAAACCCTTGTCAGTTTTAGTGTAGACCACATACCCTTGTGATATTTTGAATATTAACTGCCATAAAAATAAAATGCAGGAGGTTTGGTTTAGTTTTAGCTCAAACAATACTGTTTATCAAAGACTTACACTTTTATTTTTAATTTTCAACAGCCAAAGATTTTAAATTCTCTAAGTAGTGGAAAAAAATGGGAGGCAATTACTCATTTTAAAATCTTGATATTATTTATAAACATTCTCTACATATGGGAATTATGCTTCATAGCTGTGAATGTATTTCTTTATATTAGTATTCTAAAGAAAAAATGGTTACAGTTATTATTATGGATATTTTAAGGCCAAAAATGTATTCTCAATGCTGATTTACATTTCTTTAAAAAACTAAAATACAAATAGCATGAAACAGTAGGCTGAGAACCAACTGCAGCCATTTAAATGCATGTGCTAGGAAAATGTTATTTGATTTAACAGCTAAAGATGTTTCCTTACCAGAGACAGATCTAATAAGAGCTTAGAGGAAGTGAGGCTAAATTCAGATAATGC
Source organism: Zonotrichia albicollis (assembly GCF_047830755.1). NCBI lineage: Eukaryota > Metazoa > Chordata > Aves > Passeriformes > Passerellidae > Zonotrichia > Zonotrichia albicollis. The sequence goes on from NC_133819.1 coordinate 92,790,214, forward strand.
TTATGTACTGAGGGTAGGATGTCTCTGTGAGCAGCAGTCTCTGGCAATAACACCAATTTCTTTGGATGGAAAAGGGAAGATGGAGGTGGCCTTGTGGCACAGGGAAGGGAGGGTGCTCCAGTCACTGCCTGGTGTTTCACTCAGACCCTGTGAGCTCATCCCTCAGCACGCTGCTGATGTGCTGCCTTCAGAGAGCATCATATCCCTCCTCACCAGCCAGAAACACTGGAGCTGTAGATGGGCTCAGGCAAGGGTGGCTTTGGTCCTCACAGAACTGTAACCAACCACCCTGAGCTGCAAGTTTTCAGTAAGATAGTAGAACAGAAAATTAGATCAATATGCATTTAATTGGATCCTTTCACTTAACAAGGCCAGCTTTCTTTGGGTTCATGTAGATGATGGTAGAGATGGCTCAATATATTTTCTAGCAGTTAATAAAACCCCAAAACTAAAAAATCTTATAATATGCTGCTTACTGTGTAAGTTAGTGACCACCACCACGGCAACACATCACTAGCAATCTAAGCTACATGTTTTATAGTTTTTTCACCAGTTGAAAGTTATTGTTTCAGTAACAAAAGGCTAATTAACACCCAGTGTTCTTCACAGAAGCATTTTGTGAATGTTATTGAATGAGTTCTGACAAAACCAAAAAAAGAAAACTATTATTTCCAGAAGGGTGTGTTTATGGACAGAGAATGTTAGTGAATTCTCTCAGATGTTAGAGAATTGGCTACAACAGCCAGATTACATAAGATAGGATGGGTTATTTTGGTTCAGAATGCAGCTGCCTATTAGTAACACATAACACCTTTCACTATTATTGTGCCCAAGTTTTTCTTGGGATCCTGTCTAGATGCCTGCCTAAAAATGTCCCTAACTGGCTAAGGAGGATATGACTTTAGTGTTTACCTGATATACTGTCTACTCAGAATTGTACAGATACAGCACTTTTGCCCTAGGTTATCAACCTCTGAAAATGAAGATCTAAAATAAAACTGATGATGTAGCCTTAGCTGCAGGAGAACTCAAAGTCATTTCTCTTTCAGCACAAAGTGGGGACATTTTGTTTTCCTCTGAAGCATTGTGGCATGCTTGGACTGAGTCATTTCTTTGATGTGTAAATGCACCTTAAGAAGGACATTAAATATTTCAAGTAATTGGTACAAACGTGAAATCTCTCATTAGTGTCTGCTAGACAGCTGCAAAGTGCAGATAAGAAACTTCATGTGCTAGTACTAGAAAATATTCCTAAATTCTTGAGGGAAGCTTCCTGTCTAGAAATGCCCCGCTTCTTTTTTCTCTTCCAGGCTATGTCTGTGCAATCTGTGTCTACTGTAAAAATTCTGGTTGTGTGTAAAAGTGAAGTACTGAGTCTGTTAATCTCCTTGCCACAAAGGCTTTTCCTAACAGTGACAGGACATCCAGCATCTAGGCTGCAGACCAAAACTATTTTCCCACCTACTTGCAGAATCGAATTTCAATGGTGCTTATTTAAAACACTTTAATTTGTCACATGTTTGATTTTGAAATGTGTTTTCAATAACATCCAGTGAAGTCCATTCTAAAACTGATGTGACTGTCTAAAATGAAATGACAACAGTAATTAACATTCTACTTCATGGTTAATTAAAATAGATTATATATTAAGAAAACACACATTTCATACCATAAAACTAGTTAATTAGTCTTCTCAAAGCTGCTTTTATGAGGTCTGCTGTTTTCACAAGCTCTGAATCTGTCTGTTAGTGCAATTTGGATGTAAAGAAATCCTCTGGACTGTTTTTTGTGGAAGCAGAAAGTTTACTTCCCCACATGAACTTCTAGCAGTTTCTGAGAGGGTCTGGATATACAAATTCATCCTTCCTGAGACTGAGCAAGATGTCAGTGGGAATTAAGGAAGAACCATGAAAGTGAAAGTAATTTCATAACAGGCTGATTTTCAGCATTCATTGAGGTTCCTGACTGCACTGAGGAGAGAAGGGCAATCAAGTGTGTACTGCCAGTATAACTATGTAGAATAATCTAGTTTACTGGGGAGACCAGAGATGAAGGCTGGAAAAAGGACTTGAGTTCTTCAGAGAGCTGGATGTTTTCCCAATACGTGGCAGGGTAGAGTTGCTGTACTGAAAATCTGATCTTTTTTTAGTACTGCTCTGAAAGCAGGGTAGGATGATGTCCTTGTTAGTGTGCAATCCCAAAGTACTGAGAGCAGCTCTCCCTGTTATCTAATGTTGCGACCTGCATTATGCATTAACCATTAATTATTTTACAGATTTTTGTTTTTTCAAATTTACAGATTTCTCCAAAGATGACCTTCTTTCCTATAAATTTAGAATTATAAAAGAATACCAGCTGGTGGCTTTGATGAATAAAACCTTATATTTCCAGATTGGGATTAAGGCAGTCTTTTCTCTGACAGTGGTCTGCAAACACTAAAACCAGAAGGGAGAAGGAACTTCCTCTGGAGATAACAGATCTTTCACTCATAGGAATTTGTGCAGCCCTGACTTTCCAGTGAGCATGCAGACCATGCTGGTGGACAGAAGCGCTGAATCCAACATCACTTTGTGAGTCTTTTAAGCAAGAATGGCTCCAGCATCCTAATGAACAGGGCTGCAGTGCAGTAGATATTATACAGAGGAAGTGTTCTTCTCCAAAGGAGAAATGCTAGTTTAGTTTTGCTTATAAATAAAGTAAATTTTAAAAGACTACAGTAGCTATCATCAGGTAATCAAATTATCATCAGGTAATCAAACTTGGGCAATGCTTGAGTTATGCTTGAGCTACTTCTTGGTCAATCTTGCATTTATGTGCCTTGTATCCTGAGACATATAAAAAATAGTTTTTCCGCTTTTGGACCTTTCTGATATACGGAACAAATGTTTTCTTTTAGTGCTCTAAGGAGAACCATAGCACAGCACCTCACAGGAAGTACAGTCATAAATGATGCTGTGATAGTACATGAGATATTTGGTGCTTGGCTTGCCTTCCACAATCCAAGAACAAGAAAGTGATAAAAACACCTGGTTTAGCCATTAGTGCTAATTATCCATTTGTCTCAAGCTGTCTTAAGTACATAACAAAATTAGGTTTAACTCAGAACTTTTTTTTGTAATGCATTACTTTGAAGTGTTTGCTGTCATTTCAAATGTGATGATGAGCTCATAATTAAATTTATCTTAGTCTTCCAGTCAATCTAACAAATCACCTGCTCCTAAAGCCCTGTTTTTCATGTCATTAAACACTGAAGGTGGAGCAACACTAATATTACATATATTTTAGGAATACTGTTCTGTGGCACAGCAAGGGAAAATGTTTGCAGCTTTTTCATTAAAAACCTGTGTTTTATGCTCAGCTCTGCCTATAATATCCTTATGTAACCTCATGAGTGAAATGAATGATACGTACTTACTCCTGAACAATAGCACTAAGAGGCCTTGACTGATGCTAAGGGGTTTGAATGTTCAGGAATATTACCATATGTAAGTGGGAGAGCTGGGAGTGCACAGCTCAGTGAATATTCCTCTGAGCTATAAATAGCTTTTGGAAAAGATATCAAATGCAATTTAAAAATGCCCAAGTGCCCACAATTCATAGCCCTGTTATCTGGCATTACTGAGTATTTTTGATCTGTTTAGAGTCTGATCTAATTTTTGTGCCAGATACTGCAATTGGGGTTGCTTATTTTCTGATACAATATTAAGGCAATTTCAGAAATACCTATGCAGAGAGAAAAGATACAAGTTACCTAACCCTTTGATCTGGCAAACAAAAAAGCATGATTTTTGAGTGACAATCAAAATTATCACTGCCCACGTTAAGAAGCAAGATGGAACATTCTGAATACATCAGTAATGAGCCACAAGGCCATCCTAATTGTGTAGTAAATTCCCCTTTCTTAACAACCCTCAATTCAGCAGTGCTCTGTAGCATTCAAACTGCAAAAGGCATAGTGATCCAATTTTGTATTACTGTGAATTAATCTCCTTCTAGTCATCCCAGAATAAAGAAGTTGTCTTGCCATTTTTGTGATCCCTTTCTTTTTCATCTTCCTAATTACATTAATAGCCATGTTCTATTTTTTTAAATCCTGACACAATTGTAAATCTTTCACATTTGAACTCCACACCATTTCAGGTCTCTAGAAGAAGGATCTATCTTGTTTCTAGTTTTGGTTTCATACCAAGATGCTATTTCAATGTGTTGTACACCTTCAGCATATGGGTACTCTTACTGAAGTCAACAGGTGACTCATACTTAGAGAAAAGCATATGGTTAAGTAGTGGGTTTGTTTTTTGGTTTTTTTTTTTTTTTTTTCCCAGATTTGGATCTAAAATCATGCTGAAAAAGCCTGAATATCACAAAACTGCTCTTCCACTGTGTGGAAGAGCAGGACACCTGACGTAGTTCCATATTTTCTGTCTGTGTGCCATGAAGCTATATTTTGTGGGATTTCTTTCTATATAAGTGTATGAAGTTAGAGGAAAAGCTGATGTAGCATGATCCTGTGCAACCACAAGCAAATTACATAGACTTCATTATGTAACTGGAAGGCTGGATGAGCAGTTCTGCTAATGCTTTGCAGAGATAATCTGTTTGAGTTCTATGAAGACTGACAGTGTAATATCAGGTTTTGATACCGTAACCAAGGTTTTGTTGCATAGATACTAAACAAGATTGTGTCCTAGCCAGTATTCCAGGTTTATTTCTTTGTACTGCTCTGCACAGAGTCTCTGTTCAGGTCATGAAGTAGCGCTAGGTTTTCACTGTTCATTCTACTCATTAGCTTTGAAGGGGCTGGATTTGAATGCATCCGTTTTCTGCTTCTCTTTCATATGCAGTCCTTATCTGTATTTGCAATAGGTTAATTGTGTTAGAGTCATCTATTTAGTTTAATCCATTAATGGTTTTGGGTTTTTGTTTTGTTTTGTTTTTATATTGCCCATTCATGTGATGGAGAGCAGAGAGACTTCTGGGAACAGGGTCAAAACCCAGCTATTTCTCTCCATCCTGGTTTTAGCTAAGCATTAGGTGTTTGCTCTCTTTGGCATTTGTGTAGAGACAGATCCATGTTGACAGGAATCCTAGGAACTCCTCTTTTTTGGCCAGTTTGCTGTTACTCACGAATATTTCTTACCATATATGCAGCCTTTCTCCTGTTTGAAAGGAGAGGAGGCAGTTGCAGAGGAGGATTCTCAGTTCTGGATCTGAGCAGACTGAAGTGCCTGCCATGGAACCTTCATTCGCAGCCTGAGGCATCTGGGAGAGGTCAGTGGTCAGGCAGAGCTCAGCACTCCTCCCAGGGTAACTTCTGCTCTGCAAGAACATTGAAATGCCTTTTAAAAGCACTTCAGTTGCTGTCAGCTGTGCTCTGGCAGATGGACTCTGGGCAATTTACTGCCACCAAACATCCAAGCCTGATATCTATTGGGGCTCTCCAGATTGCTGCCAGAAGTGGCAGAATGACATTTTGGCTGCCACAGAGTGCCACCTAAGTCATTAACCTAAAAGAAAGTCAGCAATGTGTGAGCACTGAATCACAGCAAGTATATCATCCATTCTGCCATGTGGCTGCGGTGGCAGTAGCCTGTGCCAGAAGGAAACAGCTCAGATTGGTGACCTCTTGAATCTTCATGAATTCCCAGAGACTGCAGGCTATAAATCTGTCATCGGCTGCCCTGGGAGTTTAAATGTCTAACTTGGATAGTTTGATACTTAGGTACTTTGAATCAATCTCTCTTTGAAATAATGGGGAAAAAAAACCCTAAAAAAACCCATCAAACACCCTCTACACTCCTCCCCACCCTTCCCACCTCCAGCCATTATACCAAGCTTTTAAAGCAGATGTTTGGAATCAGCCCCTTGTGTTAGGTGCATGTTTATCTTTTTGCAGTTCCTTACTGTTTCATTTATTTTGCCCATCACCTCGCAGCTTTGCAGTATCCTCTTCCATATGAAATTGGATTTTAAAATGGCATATATTGACTCTTTTTCTCACAGTCACTATTCCATTTACAGTCAAAGAACAGTAAGAATCCATGCCAACTACATCACATCATCAAGCCTGGCCTCTCAGGTCTCTTTTCATTCTGCTTAATTTATCACTTCAGCCCATTTGCCAAGTTTAGACTTACGGTTTAATGCCAAGATCAAGCTCTGGAATCTTTTAAAATACAGACAACCATGTCTATGCTTAAATGGGGTTTCAATTTTGTAACTATTTTTTAAGGATATCTGTTTCCTAAACAGAAGATTTTCTTCCTAAACTACAATATTTGAGGGATGTGGACAAAATATTCTCTGAAATCCCAGCTGATAGCTAAGGGGATGAGGCACTGGAATTTCTCAAATTCTTCTGCAATTTTACCTATACAGTGAAATTCCAGCAGGACAAAGGCTTCATTATTATGGTACAAATTATTTTACTGGTGGTGACCATTACATAAATGAAAACTATGGTCTGCCCTTCTAAAATGTGTTTGCTGAAGAGCAATTGATTGTAGAGGATGAATCCTGGGCTGAACATCCCAATCCCTGCAGGAGTATGCTGGTTTCATCTCCATGCTCTTCAACCTGACATGTCCTGCCTTTTGGTTTTCAAGGGTGCAGAAAGTGCTGCTGTACCTGAGAGTTCAGCTCTAAACAGGGATGTGTCAACATTGCTGATGTGTGTGCAGGTCTTGGCTATTGCATTGAGAGTTTGCTTCATTCTGGTGTTCTGCTGAACACAACAGAACCAGAGAATATGCTTCCAAGCCCAATGGATGTTTTAACACATGCAAAAAATGTATTATCAGGAATGAGTGTAAATCACATCATCTCAGGTGCCAAAGCGTCACATCACAATGAAAGTCCTCCATGGTGGATTGTACTGTTCCTATAGTACCATAGGAACTCCAGACCTGGCTATTTAAATGCTGTCACTCTTGTAAAGGGATATATGGCAAATATTTGATGTACATTGACAAAATCTGATCACAGAACTTTCCCTGCAGGACTTGGTCTATCCAAGTTCACACAATAGCAGATCAGGGCTGAGGCTCCTTACAGCTCATAGTTAAAGAACTCTTACCACAATAACGAACAAATTGAAAACAAATTCACAATTAAGTGTTGCACTTTGGACAGTAGGTGTTTCTTTCATGTTTACATCATCTGGCTATTCAAATGCAGCTGATTTTAAAAAATCCCTCTCCCTAATCTCAGGTGATGGATAAGGGAGCTGTCGGGCTTCCATGAGACGGTTCTGATGGCCAATACAATATTTGAAATAATTAAATTTATCCAATGAAGTTTAGGACTAAGAAAAAAGCAGCACTCACTCGCATCTGTTATTTTTGCTGTAGACCTCTCTGATGAATTTAGCCAGAACTCATACATTATTTTTGTGGCTTTTGAGCCTTGTCACTAATGTTGGCTCCCAAATATTCTAGCTCAGCCTGTCCTGGGATGCCTGTAGCCACTCTCATTATTTGTTTAGTTTCCCATTTAGTTTCTCATTTAGTTTAGTTTACGTGTCAGTGTTGAATCGGTGAGGTAGATGAACAGCTGTGGCAGAAAAGAATAAAAGGAAATCTTGAAATCTTTTTCTATGGTACTAAATGTTCCATGTGTGCAGACCATGAATCCTACAAATTACTGTCTACAATATTCCTTCATATATACACCTAAAACCATAAAATATTTCTTTTATTTCTCTTATATCTCTTAAATGTGTAACAAAAAGTTGCTCTTTATCACTGTTAGCAATATGGCAGAATAGCAGCAAACTTAGGACTATTTATCTCAATTTATTATGATTAAAAATATAAAAGAAATATATTGTTATGGAAGAATGCCTTTTACTAGCCAATTTAGTGCTCATCCCTCTGTCTGAAATTGCTTGTGGACCAATATAACTAGTTTTATTGCTATTTATTTGGACAAATGTCAGTCATATATTTCTCTTGACCTTTTAGTCTATTTAAAGCAAAAAGGAAATAGATATTTATTGTTTGCCAGCCCTTTTTTCTGTCTCATTTCACTGCATATGTTCTGCAATCCAGTTTTCTAGGCAAGCTGACTGCATTCATTTCATTCACCATTCTGCCATCTGTGAAGTAATTAACTTTTGACTTATGGGAAAAAAATCATGAAGAATGACAATCATTTTATTTGTTTCCCAGTACCCCTGGAAGATCAGCAGTAATATTGTTTCTATTTAAGCCAGGGGTATGCAGGAACATCCAAAATCTGGAAATTGCTCAGAGTTTCTTTTACAGTAGCCATTGAAATTTTACTGCAACTAAAATTTTACTGTCATGACTACTGTGAGCTGTATTTCTGCATCTGGCTTGGCTGTGGCCCTGAAACTTAATATGAGGACTGGGCTAAACTATTTGGTACAGATTGACATCCTCCTCTACCAAACCACAGCGCCCTAGAACCAAGATTAACAAAAGCGTTTAGAGATTTATAATTTGAAATGTTTTATGTGGTTTGAGGTAGGAGAGAAAAGTATTATTTTTTTTCTAATTTACGAGGATATTTATATTATTATAATTGTTAAAGGGAAATTCTGCTGACCATCATTACATAATATTAGTTTTCATCTTAAAAGGAAGACACTTTTACAGGACTGTTACAATGCTGATCACAGTAGATCACAAGTCATGTTCTGTTGTGTGGAGGAGCAGAAAAGTGGCAAAAATTCTGTTTACCTACTTTGAGTATAGCAGTTCACAGTCAGATGAGCTATCCTGAAGCGTTCCCATTCACACTACAGAGCAATCATGTGTAGTAATTCATCCAGATTGGTGCAATGATTACCTTTCTTCCCTTCTGTTTTAATCCAGTTCATTGGCACAGGGTGAATTAACAGATATGGCAGAAGTGCATGTTGCCTTTACCAGCTCTTCCACTCCTTGCCCCAGGTGTTGCCCTTTCCAAAGCAGGGCTGGCTGGACCTCACATGATGTTTGTAACCCAGAAGATGAAAAGAATTATGGTATCTGGGGGAGTATTTTCCTGCAGGTGTCTGGGGACTGCTTCAGGTGTGGTTTAACCATCCTTTGGCATGGTTATATTATAGCTTCAGGCATCTTACTGCCATCCTCACTGTGAGTCAACAATGTCACAATTACAGTCTTTCCTTTAGAGCTGCTAATATTTCAGGAAACATTTCCTGGGATGGCAATTTCATGACCTTTTCTTTGCAGTACTTTCTGTTTCAGTAGCAAGCCTGTCAAATATCTCTTTCTTATATGACTGCCAGGGATACTTCACCTATCCAGTGGGTGAGCTGAACAAATTGTATGGAGAATCAGTGAGGAAGCACCGTTTCAGGCCAGGAGTGAGAGGAATTTTAGGTGAATTAGGGTTACAGCATAACAGACTATCCATAAACCAGCTCTCCTGGTGAATCAAAGGAGATCCTGCCAGCTAAAAACATTGAAAGAGATGAACAGAGACCAGGAAGGATGGTCAGAGAGCAGATATACTAATCCACAGTCAGGCTCCATCAGGTGGGATTTGAAACTACTGTGTCTGTAATGTGGCTGGGAACAGTGGCAGAGCTATTGCCACTTTCCACTCTGCATACTGGAGAAAGGAAAATATTCACCACAAGTAACCATCAAAGCACAGGAGCATGCCAGCTGCTCATCTCTCCAGCCATTGCAAATCTTGTAGGGAAACATTGCTAAATTGTCAAATGAATTATGTTACATGTTATTATTTTCTAACAGGTTCTCCATCCCAGATGCTCTGACAGTTGTCCAGCTATACTCACCCTTTTTTTTTTTTTTTTTTTTTTTTTTTTTTTTTTTTTTCTGAGGGGATGGGAAGGATTTTAATAGAATAAACAGTATAAATTTATTCGTTCAAATACATATTTTAAATGGCTGGTGAACTATGTCTTTCCCAAAGTTAATAAAATTTAGAAATTCAGGTTTGCTTATGTTCATTGTCTCACAGCTCCATCTTATAGTTTCAACTATTCATTCAAAATTATAAAAATATGGATATGGATGATATTCTTGGAAAATATGGATGGGTGCTGTGGTACTGCTGGAATCAAAAATCTGGCACAGTATTACCTGTCATAGTCTTTTGTGTCAGTTTTCTGTCCAGGTCATGAAATTTATTTATTCATAGTCCTGCACAGCCCAAACTCAATAAATTTTCCAGGGATTTAGTAAATGTTGTCATTATGCTTTCAGAAGGCAAGGAGCTCATTTCTATAACATCTGGTGCAAGATGGTTCAATCCTCCCAATTTGTGCAAATCCTGCTGTAGTTTAAGTCCTTTGTAGGCTTTTAATGTCTGGAACCATTTAGTCCAATCAGCAAACTTTAGTAATGCTCAGTCCAGTTCTCTCTTCATATGAGTATGTAAAATAAGTATTGCTTATAATAATTCTGTAAGATAGAACCTTTTAACCTTTAACCCTGCTGCAGAGTGTGAAAATGGCATCTTTCTGCCATTGCATGCTCTAACCCAATGTAAATCTACATGTGTTGTTACTTGATTGACTAATCTGCTCTGCCTTGGGCACCCAGGAATGGGATTGGCTTTTTGGGTTGCCACTACTGGGGTTTGCTGCAGAGAAAAGTATTGTAGGTACAGGCAAACTTGATGAAGGATGAAATGTGCCAAAGTTTGTGTGGGTTTGGTTTTTTTGGGTTTTTTTTTTTGTTTATCTGATATATCAGATGTTAAATTTAATCACCTCAAATTGTATCAATGTTTTACCAACTTCTGAACTAGATTCTCAGACAGTTTCCCTGGCTCTCATTTAAGTTGCTTCTCTCTGTAGATTATAAGACTGTCTTTTTAGAAGCAGCTTTGCTATCTTTAGAAACAGTTGCTATTTTAAGAATAACTTGCATAAACAGTAGGTTTAATTGCACTGGATTATGCAAAGTATTTTCTGGATATGTGGTAGAACTACCTCAGTAAGAAAAAGTGCCCAGAATAAAGAAAGGAAATATGTTTTGTAGCTATTAAATGTTAGAGATTCATTTACTCTTCCATATTTAATCAATTCTAATTGGCCAGCATAGCATGGTTGAAATATATGCCCATTCAGTGTAAAATGCTATGTATGCTGCTTGTTGAAGTAGTTGTTACCAGTCTTAAAGACCTGAATCAATATTCAGATATTAATATCACTTTCAGACATTCTATCTCTTACTCAATAAGCATTTTGAGTCTTTTTTATTGAATACCAGAATACTGTGCCATACTTTTTGTACAGACTCAGTTCCACTTGTCATTGCTCTCAAAAATATGTCTGCTTTGTTCTTAACTATTGGTACAATGGCAATTAAAATATCACCCTCCTAAAGATCCTTCTCATATTTTTGTGATAGATAAGGTATGACATTAAACACTCTGATGGTCTATAAATTAAAACATGTATAAAAGACTTCATTTACATGTTTATTTTTCTTTTCCAAGTGTTAACCTAAAGTTTTGTTCCTTGCCGTTGCTGACAAGAACCTCATGCTAAACTTTGGGCAGACAAAAAAAGCAAATGCACAAAGCTCAGTCCAAATTTACAGACCACATGAGAGTGAGTGGTCAGCAACAGAGCATTAATAAAGCATTTATCACTTAACAGAATCAAGGCGAGTTTCAGGGACAATTCACAGGAAAGAAATGGATTTAGCTCATAATTTACTCTGGGATGGGGCAATATTCCCTTGGGTAGTCCTGTAATCCTGTGGCATTCCCTTGCCATGAGAGTTGTCCCTTACTGTTGGCAGATTACACATTAGCCAGTTTGGCCCTTTGCACTGGCACATCTCTTAGTAGCCAGAGTTTTTTATTTATTTCATAGATTCAACTAATCCAGCTTGAACAATATGGATTACCTATTTCAAGATGGAACAAACACAGTAGTTTCTGCATTTCTATTGGTTTTGCTGTCTGAGATTGTGGTAAAGTTTGAGAGTTTCATCTTGACCTCTTGAAACCGTTTTCTCAATAGAAATCACTCAATATCAAAGTCACGTTTTCTGCAGAGTTCAAATGTGTTGAATTTCAGAGTTGGACAGTAAGACTCATTCTTTTCTTCAGGGAGCAGCAAGAACCCAGAGACTGGAGCTTGCTCTTGTGTCACCAGAGACTCAGTGGACAACTGTCCAGGGCTCTTCAGTATGCTGTTCATTCTGCTGAGAGTGAAACCTGCCTCTTTGGAAGCTGCAGAATAAATATCCTCTTCAGTACACTCTTTCACATTATTCCTTTCAATCCTTGAATGAAATACCATCTGGTCCTGATGACTTACTGTAATTGCATCTCTAATTGCTCTGTAACTTCCTCAGAGAGTTCAATCTCAGGGAAAGACGTATTCAGATTTACCATTAAAATTGCCTTCAGTGTAGCAATTCAGTTATCAGGTCTCCTTTTTCTATATCTCACTGTATCCAAAATGTGTAGAAGAGTAAAGGCTACCATAAGGATTTTTCTGGCTTACAGGAATCCTGCTTTGGTTAAATAGAGATGTTTTTCTTGGAAAATCTATTACAAATCTGACAAGTTGAGAAATGAGATGAATTGGAAAAACCCTCTTAACACTGAAAAACCTGATATTTATTATCACTTCTGTTGATTACATCTCTCTAGTCTCAGGATTGAAATTATCATTGTCAATCACAATGATATTACACCTTTACTATGAGTATTTTCCTGTATTTAAAGTCTCAATCCTTATGCTGTTCTGATGGTCTGTTCTGATGTTGCTCCAAGTTACACTGACTTTCCTTATATTTTTAAGAAATTATGAAAAAAATGTACACACATTTTGCATGGATATTTCTGGCCCTGTAGTTGTGGTGTGATCCATCATGGCTCATAGGTACAAGGTTTTGAAGCATCCTAGTTAGTGTGAGATGTTGCTTAAAGGTTGTCAGTTCTTTGTGCAAGCAAAGCATCTATTCTTTATAGACTTCGAGCCAACACTTCAGTTTAAGGATCAGACAAAGGAAATTTTTTTGATCCATGAATCACTTACAGAGATCCTAACACAAGATCATCCTGCAAACAGGGAAGACACAGGACATCTTTCCCTAAGAAAAATCAGCATGTTCAACTCTTTCTCTTGCTTTCCACATTTTTTGGTTTCCATTTCTTCTTCTCCAACATCTGAAATTATTTACAAATAGGTTTTGTAAACCAGTGTCCCTAATGACAATTACATACCCTTACTTTCATCTGAGAGGTACAGAATAACTTTCTGTTGCTATCTGCGTCACTTCCTCCTACAAATCCAAGAGAAAATGGGAGAATTTAACCAATATGGCTCAGTCAGTTTTTCCATATGGATCTTCAGCTCAAGACCATGGCATCAGCTTTGTTGTGCTCATTAGGATCTCTGGACTTTTTTCCAGATACTGAATTCAGTTCCATTTTTCTTGGGACTGTCCTGGGATCCTGAGCAATTTCAGCAAGATTTCTGGTCAATATCATCAATATGATCAGCTGAAATCCTGGCATCACAATGTTATTATAATAATTATCCTGCATGGCTTCACTTGCAAGATTTCACCTGAGGCTGCTTCAGAGCTGGCTGCCAGTCCAAAGCAGCGTGTGAGCATTTACAGTCTCACTTCTCCATCCTTGTCTCCAGACAGGAGTGGTCAAAGGATGCAGTCTCAGTGTCAGTATTTCTCTCCCTTCAAATTTATGGTCTGAATACATGCCCCAACGCAAGCAAACAGGGGGCATATGAACCTTCAGCCATCCACTCCTCCTGAAACTGTTTCAAAGCTCAGACAATCCAGAGAAGTGATATTTTGCATCCTGACAGATGTTGTGTTGGCCATATCCACCGGGTAAGGGAAAACTTTTCTCCCTGATAGGTTCAGCATGAAATAGCTTGCAGAGCACTGCAGTTACCAGGTGTAAGCAGCCCTCCCAGACTGTTTTAAACAGTCAGTAATCCCCAGGCTGCCAGGTAAGGGGAAAGACCAATCCTCTCAGTACTAGAAGGAAAATGAGTAATGAGTTGAAAACATACCATTTTCTGCTATAAGGGGCCACATTCCTGGCTCTCTCTGAGATGCCCTTTGGCATTCTTATTAAAAAAAAAAAAAAAAACCTACGACAAGATTCTAAACCTATTTCTTGTTAAAAATGGCAGTAATTCAAGATGGTTTGTCTCTGTGGATCCTATTATCTACTTTTCTTTCTCTCTTTTCCATCACCTTGCTGTGCTTCCAGGGTGACTCAAAGTGGTAGATGGAATACAAGTTTTGAATTACTCTGAGATAAGACTCTTGAAATCCTTGAATTACAGTCCCAGTCTATGAACAAGAGAGATATGGGAGTGTCCCTGTGGATAAAGGATGCATAAAGACTAATATTCAGAAAAATGTGCTTATAGTAAATTCAGTGACCCTGTGAATGTCATCTGATTTGGTTGGTGGGGGTAGGGTTTATACAGAAATAGTCTGGATTATTGAATTTATTTTTGAAGTCTTCTCCCTCTTCTGGAGTTTGTGTGTGTGTGGCAATCTGATTGTTATCTTGTCTCCCCTTCGAGTTCTACCACTACTACAAAGACATTTATACTGTTGACATTTTTTTAAGTAGTATAAGATGTTAGCTATTGTATCAGCTGGAAAATCCTTCTCAAACTAGATTATATATTCTTGTGATTTGTGAGGCACTTATTCTGGATTTAAGTTTAGGAGTCTTAGAAAAATTTTTCTCAAATCTAGAAGCATGTTGAACCTTATGGCAAATTAATACATATTAGTAAAGCAATTTTGGCTTTCCAGAACAGGGACTGTCCGCTACTTCTTTTCCTTCTTGTAAAATATTAATCATCCATGCAGGAAATTCAAACACTACTCAAGTGATAGGCAGTAAATCAGAAAATGCTATTTCTTTGTTGTTTTATAAGTGGCTTGCTATTTGTTTTCAGGTTATTTTTGGTATGAGGGAGGGTGCTAGCATTTATCTAGATTTGTTCAGCAAATGTTGGAATGGAATATTTTACATTAAACTGCTCAACTCAACTCTATGGCAGTTTAAACCCTGTAAAATTTATAAATAATTCATATTTTATAAGGAGAAGAGAAAATGTTGGCAGAAGTGTAAGTTGTGGACCCTTTTTTTAAGATACAGAGACAAAACACATGATTTGTCTTCAGGCAAGAATAATTGAAATGTCACCCAAGATCCATGCACCATGACCTCTTTTTACTGAGTAGCACACCAGTTGCATGACAGGTGCATTTGAAATATTAAATTTTGATGGAACTGGAAAGTACAACTAGAGCTAGATATGTATGTCAGCAGAAATGAAAGACATGGCTAATCTACCAGGAACAAAAAACTATTCCACTTCAGACATAGCACCTGATCAGACATTGTATCACAGGAATGATCAGAGTTCAAATCAGTTTCTCTTATAGGATGATGAAGTCTGTCAGATTTTTACAAGCAAATGACATGAACTCACTGGACTGGGATTTGAGGAGAAAAATGGATTTAATGCAGAAGTAACTGACAGCATGAGAGATGGAAAGGGTCAAAGGGGGGAAAGGAGAAAGTGCTTTCTTGGAAAAGTAATTTTTTTTCAATATAACTACACCAACATAGATGAGCTTTCCAGAGAGTCAGACTAGATAAAATATTCATACAGACTGTTTTAATCTGGTGTCTGTATATTCTGTATAAATCTTGTCCTAATTTATGCTCCCTTACCCAATATAAATAAAATAAGATTGTATAGGTGAGATTAAAATACAAGGCCAGTGGTCTCAAATCCAGCCTAAATTTCTGAATTGTGAGGCCACTGGCCTCGTATTACTGTACATAGAAAAACCTGACTTTTAAGCAAAGAAGGACTTTGCAGAAACCTCTCAGTGATATACTGTAATATTCATTGCATTGCCAGATGCATATCTTTAACCACATTGTTACTAAAAACCAGTTATGGATGGTGATATGCAGTCCATTGGCCAGAGCAGCTCTGCAGAAGTGGATATAGTGGGAATTCTGGACTGAGAAGCATGTTACCAGCTGACATGGTGATATTTTGCTGCACACTACCAGTATTCACCCCTTCTGCATCACCTGGAGTCAGTTATAGCAAACCAGAATAAAAAAAGAGAGTTTTCTTCTGTGAGATGACTGCCTTTCAAACCAAAAAGCATGCCACTCACTCAGCTGTACTTATCTGCAGAAGTTTATTGGTGCAGACCTATCAGAGATCCTTTCAGGCATTACTTCATCTTATTTGAAGAAATGTGAGCAGTGGCAATGGTTTCTCCATGCTGTGGTGAAATAGAGCAGCAGGAAACAGAAGCTGAGACTCCATCCCTCCAGGCCAGCAATCTCAGGGGCCAGAAAGATCACTTTCTCTTTTTCTGCATCAGCCAATGTTAAACTGTTCAGTTTCATGCTTTTTAAGATCAGATATTTGTACATAAACATCAGCCCAGCTGACTTCACAAACTTGGTTTTATAAGGGTTGAGTAAATTTTGGTTAAGACTTGAGGCTCTATGAAGAGAAGTTTGAGCCTACAGAATAATATTAATGACTTCTTTACTCTGTTCTCAGTTTTGCAATGGTGAGCAGACATGCAATATGAAGAAAACAGATAGGAGGCTAACAGACAAATTAAAAACTGGAATTAAGAGAATAAGTTCAAGAACCTTAACTGAAACTTCAGCAGAATTATGTGATTAAATCCAAATTAGTGCAGCTGTAACCTAAACCAGTAACTCTCCATTTATTGCTTTAAAATCCTCCAGAATGGTAACACACGTGATGAGTTGCCTCAGTCTTGGCAGAACGGATTCAACTCTTATCATTTTACACCAGTAATTGGAAGGGAATCATCTCTCCTCTTATTAAGTTTGAGCAACTTAATCTTTAGGCTTAACACCCTCTGACACATGTGGACTTCAAAAAAACACCAAACAAAAACCTCTGTGACAGTTGCCCCTTCCTTGTCAAACGTAACCCTTCAGATTGCAGGAGATGATGGTGAGTTTGTTTGCCCAAGAACGGGGACACATCTCAATTAACTGCTCAGTGTTGAAGCTCCCAGTTCCAGGCATTGAACTGGCACATTTGTCTGTATCCTGGAAAATTGTCACTTTGCATTATCAGACTGGAGACACAAACTGTCTTTGTGGATGATTGATCCCTAGTCTCAAGGTTACTTTTTTATTATTATTATTTTATTCAATGAACTAGGAAGTAGTTCCCTTCTTCCTGATCAGTGGTCTAAGATAACAATTTATATGTGGAAATGGAAAACCATGTCTTTTGTTAGCTTTGTTTAAAAAAAAAAAAAAATCATAAGTATGTTTGATGTGCGGATTTTATGCTGGAGAAAGAACAAAAGCAAGAAGAGGAATCTGTATGATGTGCCTAAGAGGCAAGAATTAATGATCTTACCATCCAATTGCCTAGCTCTAGGTAGCTTTCCACTTGAGATTCAAATTGATTTGGTTTCCATTTGAGGATATATCTCTATGTCCACATACCAAAGACATTTGAGGATATCTATGTCCAGCCACCAAACCTGTGAAGGCAGATGCTTGAAAGATAGCAATCCCTGTCCTTGCTTTCTGGATCATCTTATTTGATCCAGCCTTGAGAGCCCATTGCTGTTGTGTAGCAGCAAATTAACTTTATGAAATACAGTTTTTTAAAATGCCTTCTTATCTATCTAATAAATTACAACCTTAAAAAAGAAATCATCTGGCCTAGAGACTTAAATTTATCATGGCATTAATCTGACTATGTTTTTACTCTGCTTAAAGTTTAATTTGATTCTTTCCCTTCAATAAATCTCATGTTAATTAAGACAGCCCAAAATGAATTATAAGGACTGTTATTGGATGCTCATTGTTGAATATTTCAAAGATAAGTGAAGCCGACTCCTGCCTTCAAGTGAAGCAGAAACAGCATGAGGGCATGAACACTGATGGGCATGAGCTGGCAAATTGTAACATGAACAAGAGCTGTGAGGCTCCTACCAGCAGATCTTGGCTTGTAGACCCAGTAAAGACAGAGACAAATCTGTATTTTCTATAGGGAGTACATAAGGTGCACTGGTGTCAGTCCAATGTAGCTGTTTGGGCTTTTTTTTTTTCAGCAGTGGCCATCAACACAAGTACCCCGTGCCAGATGTGCATAGCACAGCTGGAATTGAGTGTACAAACTCGTGTACAGAGTCAACAGCGTCACACTGCAGATGAGCCAGTGAATTTCAACATTTATCTATAACAGGCTGCCGTCCCAGCCAAGCACTTTTCCTCTCCTTAGAAGAAGGCTATCAGTGATGCCAAACTCTACAAAGAGCACTCAGTTCTTCTTTCTAATTTGCATTGGCTTGAAATGTAGTTTTTCAGATATACTTGAAGGTAGAATTGAGCCTGTAAAGGCTCCATTCCTTCAAAGTGTGATGTGCATGCAAATAACTCGTCTTACAAAGGTTCCCATTGACAGCATTAACTTTATAGCCAGATGTTTCATGAAATCAATACCTTTGACAAGAGGGAAGTTTTTTAAACATGAGACCCAGAGCTTTTCACAACTATTAGAAATGAATATTCAGTAAAATTCCCATCTTTGAATTTCAGATATTATGTAACACATTATTTCTTCATAGAATATGACTAGTTAGATAGTTATCCTGGTTTACCACAGATATTGACAGATGTAAGGCAAGAAATATCTGTGACAGTACATGACTTCATACTCTAAATTGTCTCTTTATTTAAAAGTTTGTTACTTTTTATTTTAAACTAAGAGGATCATGAGTCCTTGACAAGTTTTATTAGACTCTATGTACTGCATAAATAAGATTCCAGTATGGTGCAGCTGGTTCTGAATATTGCAGTATAATTAAAATCAGTCGCTGAAATGGCAATAAGGTCACAGTTAGTATCTCTTTTAGGATAATAAACTAACTGTGTTAACTTTGTTTCCCAAAAGGATGGACTCATAGGATTGGGGGTTTAAATGAAGAGTGCACTAGAGGGTGTATAAAGCAGTAGCAAACAGTAAAATAATCAGCAGAGTTGTATAAAGACAAAACCAGCAGAAACTGATAATGTTACAGGTTGATGCCATCCAGTGGTTCACCAGAGCACTCAGAGACAGGTTTTGAGTAGTATCTGGTATCATTCATAGATCAGGCTACAGAATTGCTCCTCTCTAATATTATCAGCCTAGTTGAACTTGCTTGTGTTTAATAACTGGTAATTTACTTTTGTGCTAACCTAAAATTGTGCAATACTCTTCACATATGCTTTGACCTAATTTCATACACACAGGTATATATTGTCTTGTTCATGTTGTGTGTCTGTGTGCACATACAGACAACAGTAATACATGGTACAGTTTCCATCTGAAGGGGCCTGCCTCACCTATTCAAAGAAAAAACAGCTATTTTTTCTGTAAATCAAATTAAAAGATAAATGCTCCATAAGTGGAGTGATTGCTTTATATCACAGCTCTACATAGCAATAAACTTTTTATTTTCTCAAATGCCTTTAAAGGGCAGACATAGTTAATGGCCTGCAAGCAATTAAGATGAAGCAATTATGAATGCTTGCTAGAAGTAACCTGCTGCACCATCCTGACAATATTGCAATTTATTTATGTGGCCACCATTTAGAAAATAAGGAAATACCAAAGGACTCAGTGTAGGAGGTTTCAGATGAATGCATTGCATTACCAAGCTGCAGAAAAATTGCCTATTGACATTAATTTTATAATGTTCAGTAAGCAGAACCAATATTCTGGTTAGTTTCAAATCAGGAAATCAGTGCAAAATGTTAAAAAATTATTAATTCAGGCCCTGACAAGAAATCTGCTTGCTAGTACGTGCATGCTGATTTTAGGGGATTGAAAGAGGTATTGAAAGTTGTTTCTTCCTTTGAGAATGGACATCAGTGCTAAACAGCTCTGAGAGATCACAAAGAGCTCACACTACTTTTCCATGCAAAAGCAGCTTCAGGAGTGTTCTGCATTGGAATGCCTGCAATTCCCTGTGGAGTCACAAGGGATGGCATCAAAACATGGTAAACACACGTTGCAGTATGTTAGAGGAATTATGAGACTCTGTTGTCCTATGTGGCAACTGCATCAATTTCAAAATTGCAGATTCAGGTGGGAAGGAGTGTGCAGCTATTAAAGGAGAAAATAATACTTTCTTTGTGGCTCCCTTTTTCTCTTCTGTAAATAAAAGAAGCAGAGAGAGAAAGAAAAAGGCTGAGAAAGGCAAAATGAGTGACAAATGAAGTTATCCCTCTTCAATTTTGACGGGAATATAAAGGGTGTTGAAAACAAGCCAGTTTCCTGGCAGTCTGTTTCATAGGAATTCCTGTCTGCTAACAAGAGTGATTAAAACAGCAACTGAAACTTTAAATATGAGTTACCAAGAAAGCCTTTTGAAAACTTAATTGTTGCAGTTTTTCTATTCCCTTGGGTGCCAAGCAGCACACAGTTAATGTCATGCCAGCTTTCTCCCCAACAAACTTGTTAAGTCCACAGCATTTCAAACACAGACCTAAGGTTTCTGTGTGTCTGTTAGCAGGGAAGTGCCTTCTCTCATTTAGCAATTATTACTTTTTTTCCCTAATCTCAGCCACAGGCGGTTTAATTTTACTTTGATCAACTGTCTTGTCTTTCTATCACTTGTCTGAGATCTGAAGAGAGAGAAACATCTCTGAGAAAATGCTTCTGAACTGGCATTAATGTGATTTAACTCGTTTGAATAAGTTTTGGATTAAATTTGGCACTTTTTTGTCTCTGAGTTTGGATAGTTAGAGTTCACAGATATTTGGATGAGAAAGCATGAACACGTGGATTCACTGCAAGAGTGAATAGTTAGAGGTGCCTACATACATCTGTGCTCTTTGTGTGTTAATTTTTAATACATAATCCTGTGCTCTCTTGTGTACTTACATTGCCTCCTCAAACTTTGATCTTGCCTTTTCCTCTGAAATACGAGAATATTGGTTGTTCCAGCATGCTGAAAGTTGGCTAATGGCATGGGTGAGGAGAGCAAAACCAAAGATTTCTCTGGGCAAAATTCTGTCTGCCTGTCACGTTTCTGTAGAGACTCTGCTTCTCTGGTACCCTTGCAGACTACACTGCAGAATAATTATTTCAGCAGTGGATTTTTGTCTCTATTATTTAGACCCTTGTCAGACTATTTAGAGCTTTATAGGCTTAAATTGTCCTTTTCACTTCCACCCAGGAGCTCGCTGAAGGCCAGCACAGTGGTGCTGAGGGTAGTAGTGTAATGGGCTTACCTCCTACTCATCCTTCCATGTAACCCAAGTTTCAACATCTGAGGCATCACAGGCAAGCTCTCTCTGAAAATTGTATTACAGTGACCTTATTTTGGTAAATCCTGCAGTGGAGAGCAAACAGCATGGAGATGAACTGGTCTCTGCATTTAGAGTGCAGGAGGAGCATGGCCAGCAAAACAGAAGGCCTTGACTTACAAAAAGGAGTCACTCCTGTTTAAATAATTTGCCAGGGTAAACTGGGGTGATGTTATCTCTGACTTGATTAAGTGTGTACCACCTGAGTGCTAGGTTAATGTGAGTATTGGATAATATATTCCCCTAGTTCAGCACCTCAAGACAAGATGAAGCTGTAGGACTGTGTACCACAGAAAACTGCTTGTCTTTCTTACTGCATCCAGTCTAATCCTAGGAGACAAACAGTAAGGGAACACCATTCCAAATAATGACTTAGACCAAACAGTTCACAACATAATTGTCTTACATGTCATTCAAAGCATCCAGATGTCTTACAGCAACCTAAAAGTGTTTTGTTACTCAGTCTTTTTTAAGAATAACACTTGTTAGCAATATTGTCTTGAGGCTGAAGTGCTTTCTGCTTTATTATTTCTCACCATCCTTTGATGCACTGCATTGTACTGTGAGCTAATTAAATCTGTTGTCTCTTAGAAATTACAAATTCCTTTTCTGTGTTTGTCTTGTCAGGCAGAACACAAAAAGAAAAAGTTTGGAGATAAAGGCAGATATATAACTAAGATTGATGTAGATAGATCTTACTGGATCTCATGTTTAGTACCCTCAAGCTTCACTGTCCAAACATTGAAATGGTTTGAATTCCTGAACATTTGCAATGTCAATCAGCGAAGGAAGGATAGAACATGCAGTCAGTGGCTTTGTTTTGCTAATTGTTGTTAGGAATTTGCAGACAAACCCATAGCAAACTGCTTCTGCTTCACTACTTCTGTGTAAGCATCATGCAGACCTTCCATAGGAGGACTTTGAAGGTGTGTAAGAGAAGGGGTTTGTGGGGTAATTCAGAGAAGGAATTCAGAAACGTCTCTGTGGAGTCCTCATAACTTATTACAGAGTAAAGAAACAGGCTTTTAGAATGCACAGTTGCAATAATAGAAGAAACAAAAGGCGAAACCCAAATTCATAGAGACAGAGATATAGAAGCCCTTCTTCAAATTTGTAATTTAGTTTAAGAAATGTGTAATATCTACAATTACATTATAAACAGATGACTTGAGCATTTAAGAACGCTCTCACTACAATAAAAAGGATCATTATTTTGTGAAATATTGCCAATGACAAAACACAAATTGTAGTACAGTCACCCTGCCTTCAATAGTCAAAAAGTTACCAAAACAATTTTGTTAAATAATCAGTTTATAGGAACATAGATAATAAAGTAGCAAAGTGATATAAAACAGCCACCATCAATTTATCAAGAATAAATCAAGTCAAATCAGGCTCTGTTTCTTGTTGACAGTGTAAAACTGGCCTGGTGGATACAAAGGAAACAGGGGATGTGATATATTTGGACATTAATAAGGCTTTTGACACACTACCAGTTACATTCTCATAAGCAACTTAAAGAAATTTTCTGGATGAAATTGCCATCTGGTGGGTGCACCCACTGGCTGCAGAAATGCACTAAAAAGTAGTTATGACAGTTCACTGTCAAATTGGGAAGACGTATTATATAATGTTCCTTACAGACTTTTCCTCTGTTTTGTTCCAGTTTCATTAATGATCAGAAAACGCTCATCAAAAAATGGATTTTTTTTTTTTAGCCACTGATAAGATGGGAATATTTTGGAGGATTAAAATTCAAAAGTCATGGCAGTTTGAAGACGTGGTTTGAGAATCATTACGCATGAAAGAACTTCTACATTTACTAAGAATAAAATACTTAAACAGAAGATTTGAAGTAAGGGTGATAATACTGTACAAAGGAGCAGGGATAGATCACAGTTGAAACTGCAGTTTCATACTGCTAAAAAAAAAAAGAAAAAAAAGGAGCAGAGAAATTTCAATTTTTGTATCTAAAGCATGGGAGATAGGAGGTATTTTGTTTTACATATGGCATTTTAACTGGACCATTATGTCAGAATAGATAAACATTGCTTAGAGTAGAAAGGAGAGTCAAAAGAATATCAGAAGTTTAGAAAATGGCTTGTGAGGGAGGTTTGAGAATTTGCTTATTTGTTGTGGTTTCTTTGTTCTGAACAAAACAAGTATGAGAAAGCTTGTCCTAAAACGAACTGGGAAATATTAAGATTATTGTAATGATGAGAAATTCAAATTCCCTCTTATCCACTAAGTATAGGACAAAAGTAGTTAGTAGAATTTATCCAAGAGAGAGTTAAGTTAGATTCTAAGTAAATGTAAATGTAGGGACAGATTCTGCGGGAATATGCTAACTGTGCAGTCTCCTTCACTGGAGATTTCTGAGGACACATTAGATGAATGTGTAATCAAGAGTGAGCTGGGTGTGCTTCATCCTGTCTCCGAGATTTCTTTTCAGCCTAGCTTTGTGTGATTTCTACTTAGTAATGCAAATGTCTGAAATTAGTGCTTAGGTGGATTCTAGAAAATAGCTCTGAGGTGGATTCAGGCAAAAGTGTCTCTGCCAGCAGGCTGGCAGCAAAGCCTCCTGATGAGACCTGGAAGCGAGGAATGAGGGGGTGAGGAGAGATGTCCATTAGGGGTGTGGTGGGCTGTGTTGGCAGGAGGCTGCAGTAGACAAGACAGAGCTTAAGAACAACAAAGCAGGGTGAAGAACACCCACTTCAAGTGCATGAAGGCAGACAGGGAAGTGCCACAGACAGCAGGAGGAATCAAGAGCCCGTGTGAGGGAGCAGGTCTTTGACCTTGCACAGGCATGGTGGAACAGCTCCCACAGCCTGGAATGGGCTGCAATGGGTGGACACAGGCAGCGCAGCACCAGCAGATGGGGGGAAGGTTGTGCAGTCATTTGTCAGAGACTAACAGAGGAGCCTTGCCCTGGGACAGGCAATTAGACAGTTTATGGCTTAGGATTAGAGGGCAGAGCATGCTGTGGCAGGTATCTGCTACAGACTGCCAGGTGGGGAAGAGGTTGCTGCCGTCCTCAGACAAGGGGAAGAAGCCTCGTGTTCAAAACCACACTTGTCATAAGGTTTAATGTTGGACACAGCATGCAAAAAGCAATCCTGATCCGTGGATTGCACTGATGGCAACTTCCCATCAGGGGTGACTGGTGATCCAGCAATGGCTGACCCTCCATTAGACTGGATGCTTCCAAACAATAAAAGCTTGGGGATTTGAAAGTTGGGGGCAGTCTTGGCTGCCCATGAGGTGGTGGAGAGCCCATTCTGGGCAACAAATAAGAGGAGCGTGACTCTGGGTTACAGAACAGCCGACTTTGGCCTCTTGAATGATCTACTTGATAGGAGATGGTCATGGAGAGAAAAGCAGAAGAGCAGAGGAGCTCTGTCTGATTTCCAGGACGAATAACAATGAGCCATGCCACAGTGGAAGAAATCAAACCAAAGTGGCAGGAGGCCTACAGCTCTGCTCAGTTTTGGGCCTCTCACTGCAGGAAGGACATTGAGGTGCTGGAGCCTGTCCCAAGAAGGGCAACAGACCTGGTGAAGGGTCTGGAGCACATGTCTTATAGGGAGCAACTGTAGGGCCTGGGGATGTTTAGCCTGGAGAAAACAAGGCTGAGGAGCTTATTGTTCTCTATAGCTGCTTCAGTGGAGGTTGTAGAGAGAAAGGGATATTAGGAAAAATTTCTTTTGGAAAGGGTGGCCAGGCAATAGAAGGGGCTGCGCAGGGAAGTGGTAGGGTCACTACCCCTTGAAGTGCGTGTGGATATGGCGCTTGAGGACATGGTTTGGTGATGAAGATGGTGATGGTGCTGAGCTGACAATTGGACTTGATGATCTAAGAGGATGAGCTCCTTACTTAATTCAGATCTGAAAAGGAATAGTAGAAGAGGTGAAAGGTGGAACAGGTGAAAAAGAGGAACACAGCAATATTTTCTGACTATGAAGGAATGGCATTAGGAAGGGTAAAGCCCATCTACAGCTGAATCTTGGAAAAGACAGGAAGGGCAACATGAAGGACTTCAACAGGGCCATCAACAACAAAATTCAGATCAGCAAAAATGAGGGCCTAACACTGAGTGGGCGGGGAGAAAGGACGTGGGAAAGGCCGAGGTACCCAGTGCCTTCTTCACCTCAACCTTACTGATAAAATCTGTCCTGAGGAATCCCAGCTCCCTGAGACCCATGAGAAAGGCCAAAGCAATGAAGTTTTATACTCAGGAGGATCACATTACAGAATATTAAACCAAGTGCACGTACACATCTGTGGGACACAGTGAATGCATCCATGCCATAAGGCAGCTGGCTGGTGTCATTGTGAGGCCACTCTTGATTATCTTTGGAAAATTGTGGGGACTGAAGGAGGTTTCAGAGGACTGGAAAACCAAAGTATGTTCAGTAAGGGCAAGCAGGAGGGTCTAGGGAACTACAGGACAATCTACCTTAATTGCTGTGATAGTGATGGAGCAAATCCCACTGGAACTATTTCCCAACATATTATTGTGTTTTAGGCATTTTCCAATCCTTTGTAGAAGAATGAAAAATATTTTTTTTTGTTATTTTTAGTATGATACACAGAGGTTTCATGTCCACAGTGCTGAGGCTCTATTTGGTTCAGTGATCTTGCTAGTCAAATGTCACTTAACTTTTTCTGTCTCAGCAGCAAGCTGAGTCAAACTTTTTGGCATCTCATAAATGGTGGAACTCCACATAGTGATAAAGTCTTTCCCAAACACCACACTCCTACTTTCTAGAAGGGGTCAGATTAAAAAATAAAAAAACCCTACTTATTCTGAACTCCCCCATTTCTGCATGGCCATTCTCATGCCATGGTTGGGCATAATAAAGTGGAACCATCTGGGACTAGCAGATATATATGAGAGAGAGTGAGGATGAGATTATCTGGGCGCAGACTGATTGCAGTTGCAAAAGTAATAAATTCATTTTTAAGGGAACAATTTTCAGGAAGTTTAATTTGCAGAGTGAGAAAATTAATTGAGAGCATAGGCAATTTTCATCTTTCTATCCAGCATGGAGAGAAAAACTGAAGGGAAATACTGAATATAATCAGAATGACAGGAAAAAGAAGCAGTCACTCATAATTGTTCTTGGTGACAGCATAATTTTTAGAAGAATACCGAGGTGTCTGAAAATTACTTTCAATAGCTCTGAAAATATATGAATGACATCCAGTCAACTATTTATTATGACCAAAATACATGGTAAGTCAGAGCCTTGGATGGGACAAATTCTTATTCCCAAATTTAAAGTATTTTAAAAATCAGTGATTAACATACAGGTGTGACATACTCTCACACAAATTTTGTGTCCATGCAAACAAAAAAAAATAACCTTTGTAATTCAAGAGGAAGAATTGTACAGCTTTATTAAGCAAAGCATGGCTGTGAATCTCTATTGAGGCTGTGGGGGAAAATCTGTCCTGTAAAAATTAAGATATTTCAACATTTGTATTTTTTCTGAATTAGCATAAAATTACAATATCTATTTTTTTCACAGAACAAAACTACTTTTTGTAACAGGCTTGTTTTCATATTCACCATGGTCATGGCTGAGACTGCCTGGCTCCTGATTCTGGGGATGGTTCTGCATGAGCTATGGTGTTGGGAGAATTTAGTGCTGCTCAGAAGACTGCTAATTAGCAACTGGACTAAAGGAGCTGCTTGCCTAAGCAGAGTGCGAGAAAACTACAGCCCTCTCCAACATGTTTTCTTTTCTAGGAAGGGTGGGATACTACTGTGTTTGTAATTATAATGAACTGTCTCGTGCTGAAAGGACCCTTAGCTGGCAAATGTGTCTCATTTTTAGACCCTTGATACTGGTTGAGCTGTGAAAAATAAGTGAAGCAGATCTGATAATCTGACCCACTCGACTCCTTTACAAAGCAAACACTATCAATGAACACTTGATTTCCTGTATCCTCAAGGAAAATGACTTTGGGAGAAGAGACCTTTCATGAGTGGCTCTTGATAGCCTCTTTTCAAATGCTTATCCTCCTGGGTCAGCAGGAAAGTCTTGTTTATGATGAGGGCTCCACTCCACCTCCTTGTTTGGGATACCAAGGGTAATTCACACACATCTGTATCTTGGTTTTCATCATGTTCTGCTCTTCTGTAAATACCAGTTTTATTGACAGCTATCAGCCTGTCTGACACTCCTCTGTTGGCTGGAGATTTGAAATTCCCCAGCTCCACGTTTTGTCAGAACATCTCCCAGAGATATAATGAGCAGCAACAGGGATTGGAAAAAACCACTTGATAAGTGCTCAAAACCCAGCTTTGTTCATTCTTTGTGGCAATCTCCTCTAAGGTTTGCTGCCTAATAGTGCTTACACTATAAAACACTGCTTCCTACATGATTAGCCTTTCCCGCTACTAAAATATTGCATTCTTTATGTTTAATCTGATTGTAAAAAGAATTTTCACATCAGGCTGCTGTTGGAATTTTTTCACGTGGAAAACGGTGAAACTGTGTTTTAGGCACTCCAAAATCTCTAAAAACAATACAAAGTAAATAAGCTGTCACTGACAAGGACAGAAAATAAGTGCTGTCATGGAAAAGATGCCATTTCTTCACATTTGGGGTATTTCTGTAATCTTTGCTGCATAGCACAATTACTCTGGAAGTTGCAATTCTTTTCTTTTCTTAAAACATAGTGTCTTTAATGGCTAAAAATAGCTGTCTATCTAATGTTCTGTGCTTCTGCCCTACAGAACTAGCCTTGCAGAAAAATGCCTCAAGGCAAAAAGAGGCAAGTCTGAACTTGACCCACATCTAGAGATTTTTGTGAACACAAACCCCATGGGCTGCTGAGTTGGTAACAACTGGAATTGCAGAAAGTTTTTTTCTAATTCAGTTCTTCCTCATGGCAGTGCAAAGCAACAAGAAGAATGAATGCAGAAACTATGTTAGGTGTTCATATCCCAAATTCAAAAGCACTAAAAAAGTAGAAGGTGGAGAAATAATATTCTGGCTGCAAAAATAATACCTGGTTATATTAAAAAGACGAGGTATGTATCTGTAAGTCCTGTTGGATTTTAGAAAATAAAGAAAGATCAGCCCACTGCCTTGTATTTTCCATAATATTATCATGAGCTTCACAGTTTTGATGGTTTTCCTGACCTTCTTATCTCCTCTCTTGAAAAAAATTTCCTTTATTCAAAATTGTTGGTTAGTTCTGTTAATTTTAACAGGACACTTCTCATGATAAACATATCTGTCACAGTCATACATCTTTGAAATTAAAAGTGAAGTCATTCCTATTGTATAGTCTGTACTTCATTGCATCTTTTATACAATGGTGAACTGCTGCTTTGTTCATTGTCTCCTTAATTATCTTTAGGACATATATAGCCTCCTAATAAAACAAAGAATTAACTTTTGTTTAAGTGCCTGTGAAGTCAATACCATTTATACTTTACAAATAAACACACTAGAATTAAAGTAGAGACAAGCTAGGGACATAATTGAAGTTTTTACATGCTACATTTTGCTATGGCCTTTGCACCTTGAGGTAGAATAGAGCACTGGGAGATAGTATTTGTATTTAAAAGCCCTGTCACTTGCAGTTCCATAGGCTGGGCTCAGGTGTGTGTGTGGGAGCTCACCTGCTGCTGGCAGAAAGCAGCCCTGGGTGGCCCATGCTGCCACCATCTGTGGTGTGTGCACCACTTGGCACAGGGATTTCCCTGCATTTCCTAGGAGGCAGCCCCATCCATCCCTTTGCTGTTGCCATGGCCACATTCTGCCTCAGCATCCTGGAGTGGAGAGGAATGCAGTGGTGCTGCTTCCCCAGGAGATTGCCTGTGTGCTTCCTCCTTCCTTGGGCTCAGCACCAGCATGGCAGAGGGATGGGATTTGGTGATGCACCTGGTGAAATACAAGATGGGGAAATACCTGGTGAAATACAGCAAGATGGGGAAACTTTAACCACAGAAGTGGGCAAACCAGAAACTGCTCTTCAGCTGCAGGCAGTTTGTGCTCCTCATTGCAGCACTGAATTTAGAAGTCTTCTTAAAGAAATAAATACATCTATACATATATTTATAAAGATATACTCTCTCTAAACACATAGTTATGTAACACATTATACCTAGAGAATAGGGTCCATTTTCCCTGGTTTATCAAATTTGAGGTTTAATTTTGAGAAAAAAGAGTAGCACCTGAGATCTGGTTCAGGGATTATCTCTTCAAATACTCACCACTTCAGTTTGTTTCACAGACCTTCCATAATATCAGTCAATATTCCTATTTTTGTAAGAATAGCTTTGATTTCTCAGTAAACAAATCTCTTTTTGCTAGCTTGCTGTGGTGATAACATTTTGCAATACAATCAGCTGCTCTGTAAAGATTGAAATGAGGACTATGTGTTAATACCACAAAGAAGAAACACTAGGCTCAAAGTGCTCTTTCTTTGTCCAGGTGCCAGCACTATGGAGAATCAATACAAAATGAACAATTAGGATAAGAAAGAAAACAAACATAATTCTGTCTCCTCTGCTTCTTTCTCAGTGTTAAAAACCTAGTTATTAAACAGGCAGAGGGGAGAAGATGGAGAAATGCTGTGAGATATGAAAAAATGAAACCCTCAGAATTTAGGATTTTGTCTTCCTCTAAAATGGCAAAGAAGACCAAGGTCAGTTAAAGTCAGTGAAACAGGAGCCATTCTGTTGTGTCCTTCAATTAAAGCAGGGTGTGCATAAAGATGATTTTCTCTCATGCATCCTTTTCAGACTCTGACCCAGTAATGACAACCCAGTTTAGCATGATGACTTTGATAATCATTGTTATCTCAGGTATGCAGAGGTGGTGAGGAAAAAACCATCTTATAAATGCCTGCCACCATAATAAAGTGACAATATATTTCATTATTAAGGAATGGAATTTTCAGAGAAATTGTGGAAACAATTTAAGCAGTCATGAGTAGAGACAGAAAAGATTTAAAGGGAGAGGAGCTCCAGCCAATGAGAAAAATCACATTTCAAAGGATGGGATTAGATGATTCTTAATTGGGATTTTAGTGGTGCACAGGACTTTTGCTGCATTATTCTTTGCAGTAGACAGACATCCAGCACACTCAGACACACATCCCACTTGCATTTCCTGACGGATGCAGTGTTGAGTAAGGAGGGAATAATCCTTCCAGATGCAGAACAATAATTCAGATAAAACGGCCTCAAGTAAACAGTAGAATTGAGTGTGAAGCTTTCACACTATCTCCTAGACTGAGCATCTGTTCAGCAGCTGAGGTGGATTCTCAGATTCAGGAGCAAATCTCAGTATTTTTGCGTAAGCACAAGCCCCTTTCTCCTGTGAGAAGGGATTTTCCAAGCTGTGATGCTCCAGTGTGCAGAGCCACCTGGTGGGGGCTGGCAGCAGCCACAGAGCCTCATCCGCAGAGCCACAGCACTCATTTGCCACTGTCCTTTGGTTATTATTCTCGGGATCTCTGTTTGCAAAGCCTTCATGGCCTCCTAAGTTTTTCTGCTGTTTTTTTTTTTTCTTTTTGTTTTCGTGTTTGTGCTATTGTAGTTATTCTTTGCCAAACAGGATTCATGAACAAGACTGACTGTTAGTGAGCCATTTCATAGCTGGACAAAATGTTTTAGCAAAAAACAAAAAAAAAGTTAATTACTTCAAAGTAAAAATTCACAATATCTTACAGACCAAATTCACAAAATAATTTCATGTGGGGAAAAAAGAAAGGTGCCTCATTCAGATGCGTGCTTGAACTAGACAAGGGGGGATTATTTTCTGTCTTCCTGCTGTCTCAGGGCTTAGAGCAGTGTGGAAGGCTGGAGGGGACTTGGTTCAGTTCTAATAAAATCCATCCTCTGTAAGACTGAAGGTTGGATGTGGGCTGAGGAGGAGGTGCCAACAATCAGATCATGAGATGTTCTAAACAAGGGCTTCCTCACTCTTCCCTTTTGAGATAGTTTCAAAAAAAATTAGAAAAGAAAGATACAAAGAGAGGGAGCTGTCTGAGGCTGATTCTGCAGCCATGTGCCAGGACTTTTGCTGGATAGACAGTATATTAATGCTCTGGGGTGCACCACAGGGGTAGCAGGGGTTGGAGCAGATGACATTTAAAGGACTCCCTCCAGCCCACACTAATCTGTGATTCTGTGGTTCAGCACGCACCAGTGTTCACACAAGTTACGACTGAGTAATGCACAGAAAGTTCTCCAACTGGTGAATGCAAAGGAGACTGCCCATTGTGGCAGCAGGGCACTTCCCAGGGAGGTAGAACTGGGAATCCAGATCCCTTCAAAAAGAGGAGACATCTCAGCTTGTGGCTCCTAAACTGTAAATCCCTGAAAGGCTGAATAAACCTATCCTTTCTTTTTTATTTGGTAATTCCAGGCTTTCTTTAGCATTATTCTTTTAAAAAGTTCAGAAATAATAGTTTATCTAAGAGAAAAAGATTTTTTTATTTTTTCACAGTAGGAAAAAATCGGGGAACAATCTACATGAGCCACATAAATGTGGGTGTTTGATCCAGACCAACAATTTGATTCAGCCAACAAAAAGTCTCACAGCCTTAATTCCAAATGTGGTTTATTTTACCCAGTACTCATATTCCCACTGATGTTTTAAAAAAGCATTCAGAAAGTGCTCCACCTATATTTTGCATCTGAGTTTAAAGGCAGGGTTGGAAATTCAGGCTGTGACTTTTCTAATTTCCCAGTATTTCAGGAAAACAGCAGCTCCTTTCAGAATGTTGAGCATCCTTTAGCCTGAGAAATATCTGGGGCGTTTTATTTTCCTGCAGGAAACAATAGCAAGTACAATTATTCTCTTTTCTGTTGTTTTAAACTGTCGCCTTTATGTAATTAATTAAATATGCAACACAGAACTCTTATGAGAGGGTTGAGTGTGCTAGACAGTAGCTCTTATCTTGCAAGAGAGGTTGGAAAACCACTTATCTATATTCTTTTCAGGGCATTCAATGTTTCTTGCAGGGTTGGGGTGAGCTGTGTACCACTCCTGCCCCCATCTCACCCGATGCCCTTATTTACAGCTCACCTGCACTAAATTCAGTGTAGGTCTGCATAACACCCCCACACCTGCTTTCCTGCAGCATCAGGGGGCCCCCATATCCTCAGATCAGTCACACTGCACTCCTCGGGCTGCTCTGACATTGCTGTTCAGTCACCATAATGAACATTTTCTGTCTGCAGCTGTTTCTTAGCTGGTCTCAGGAGCTTTCAGGTGTGGGCTGAGTGAGTGCCCTGGCAGGGAATGCTCAGCCCCAGAGGTGCAGCCAAAGCACCCAGCCTGCAGGACAAAAGTCAGCACAAGCTTTTCAAGCACAAGCACAAGCCCTTACATCATGCTTCTGATTATTATATAAACTTGTTGGTAACTATTTTCACTGTAAAGAGAATGGAACAAAAACAATTGTGTTTGCCAGCAAACACAAAGTCAAACATCAACTTTTAAAATCTTTGTCTCATATAAAGTACAAACCATGGCATATGCTTCAGAATAAACTTTACTTCTTTCTACTTTTCACCTGGTTTGTTGCACATGGAAGCCTTTTATTGCAGTTCTGTTTTACAGAATCAGCTACTTGCCATGAGCATTCAAGTAGAATTGCTGATTTTACAAACATATACATCCACCTGTCAAAACCATAATTCACATTAAATGGACACTGCAAATTAACATTCTTTCATGAACTAGGTCACATGTGATCTTACATCTGATGAAGCAAGAATCTAGGACAGAGCCAGTTTGTGGCCCTAAAATTACTGCTGTTAATGTCTGAATTGATGTGATTAAAATTTCAGTTGTTTATATGGGCTATTCACTTAAGATCTGAACTCGATCCTTGTGGGTCTCTTCTAACTCAGAATATTCTGTGATTCCCTCCTGTCACTCCATGTCCTTGATCAATTTTTTTGAAAATCATTCAAATTATATTTGAAAATTTTTATTTCAAGGTATCACTGATGATTCCAAAAAAATTGCAGTTTTATTTGGAATACCATGTTCTTGAGTTCCTGTACTATTCCAGGAGTCAAAGCAAAGCACTAACACATCCTAAATTTCTGTTGAGCTCATTACTGGAACAAGTTCAGGATAGGACCACCACCATAATAGGGGCTGGAGCACTTCACCGGAGGGGAGAGGTTAAGGGAGAAGGTCTTGCTCAGCCCTGAGAAGAAAAAGCTTCAGGCTGGTTTAACATCAGCCTTCCAACACCTATGAGAACGTTGCTGAGGAGATGAGATGAGCTTCCTCCCAGAAGTGCATGAGGCAGGATGAGAAACAATGAGCACAAACAGAAATGATAGGCTTGGCCTAGACACAATGAGAATCTTTTTTTGCAGGGGACAAAATGCAATCCTGTATTAAACCAGGTTGCCCAAGGAGGTTGTGCAGTCTCTGACCATTGTGAGACTGGACTGGACGAGTCACTGGTTCTGACCCTGCTTTGAGCAGGGGGTTAAATTACAGACAGGTCCCTGAGGTGTCTCAGAATTTTCCTGTGAACCTATAGTACATTGTTTGAAAGGAAAATTGTCTGTTAGTATGTCAGAAACAAACACAATACTGACATGGCATGAGGAAACCTCCAAAGTTCAGCCATCTCAAGAGACCTCCAACAATGTCATGCTAAACTGGATATGTTCTGATAAAGTAGCTTTGCTGTTGTTACACATAATGATCCCTAAGCCACAGGAGAATATTATTTTCTCTCCTTGTCACAGGCATGGAAATGTCTACAGCAACGTTGTCATTGGGAAGGAAAAAGTAAAATAAGAAATTCTGACAGGAAGAACTCATGAAGTGTATCACCCTTGTGTAACAGTGGATATGCACTAGAAGGGGTTGCTTCCACTTCTGCCATTCTTTTTAAAGAGTTTAGCTTAAAGAATCTAAATCTCTAAGGCTCTGTAGCCTTTTATGTAGTTATTTGAATTTTATTTAGATGTAAGATTCATGTTAAGTGGAATTGTTTCTGCTTAGTCTGAAAGGCTCTTCAAAATAATTTGCTGTGGCTGTCACAGTTCTCCCTTCTTCCCCAGCCAGCAGGATAAAATCCTACATGAGATGTGCCTGCAGATTTCATGTACTGTTGAGTTGAATATTTAAAATACAGATTATTTGTGGTGACTGCGAAGCAAGCTCTAAACATAACTTCCCTTTTCTGTATGTTTTAGCTGCACAGTATAGGGAAATTCATTTCAGTGCTTATTGAAGATTGTTTCTTGTTCTTGATGCTGAAGTTTTTTTAGTAAACAGAGACTTGCTTTAAAATAGTAAATCTATGCTTTTGCCAGGGATGGATATAGTCCTGGATTTAATTCATTAATTTAGCACCTATGAACAAAAACAATTAAAATCCAAATTGAAATATTCAAAGAAATCTAACACTACCATAGACTCCAGCAAATGAACAAATGTTACATTTCTGCAAAGACGACTGGTTTTTTCAGGCATATAAAAAATAATTGGCTGACAACATGGGTATGTGAAACTTTATGGGGAATAATTGCTTCAAAAATGAAAAGAGCAGCCACAAAGAGTGAGTCACCACATCCAGTTGTGGAAAACAGGAACTTAATATATTTGACATGCTCTAATAGTCATATATGAAGAAAGTAGAAACTTTCAAGCACTTTTGTAGGACAAACCTCTCACTTTCAAGTATGAAGTGTAAAGAGCAGTGTAATCCTAATAAATAAAATGTGCAGTCAATGAGGATGCCTTTGGAGTTTCACTTTTGAAGCTCAGTAGAAGCTGAAATAGCCTGCCCTCAAATAACTTTTAGGTGTTTGGAAAGAATACAAGATTACCATTCCTTTCAGACATCGCAAAAACATCAAAAAAATTCCTGGCCTTTATATTTTCTTTAAAGCTTTAAAGTTTCTTAAAGCTTTAAAGAATATACTGAAATACTTTATTGTCAGAAATACCAGAGTAAAAGGATGAAGAGCAAAATTTGAAAGTATGCTGGCTTGAGCAGTTGATACATTTCCCAAATGTTTTCTAACAGGTTCTATCTTCTACCACAAGATACTAAAACAAAAGTATATCACAATAATAGATCTTGTATGTACTACACAAACCAGTGATCTGGGCAATCATTACTCTATTACAAAAAATGTGTGACAGTATTGTTACCTTACATTTTTATAGTGAAAGTCAGAAGATGGTGGTATTGATCTGCTATTTTAGTTGAAAAAGCACATAACAGATCAGAAAAGGCTGCCTTCACAGATCTATTGGTTAGAAATAAATATAAAAATATAAATATAATATAAATATAACAAATATAAATAATATAAATTTGATACAACAATGAAATACCTCAAAATCAGTATGAAGATCATAGTTACTTAACAAGTTGAAATGGAGCCATGAATGTTTACGCTGCAAAACTTACAGCTGGCCCTAACTTCAGTTATATTTAAATTGTTGTGAGACAACTTAAAGGATTGAGGAAAAAGCAGCAAAGAGAAGCATAATATAAGAGTCTCCATTCTGAAGAGCAATTTTATGGCTGATAAGAGTGGTAGATGTCAGTGGCACACAGTGATGAAAGCGGAATATATACAGAAGCAAGATCAGAGAGAAGAAAGAAATTTCAGATAGTAGGAGGACAACAAAAATCATAAATGAGTTTAGTTCAGATGCTTTCTAAAAACTCAGAAAATATTAAAAAAAAATAGGAGCTAATACGATAGTAGTGTAAAAAATAATTAGTGGTGGAAAAGGCCAAACAGTGTATTTACTCTTCTAATGTGCCATCAGCAAACTGTCAGCCAAAGTCTTAATTTTATCAACACCTTTTTAATAGATAAGAGTGTATACTTATGCATTATACTTATATTTATGCATAGTATTTATGCCCACTATGCATAAATAACTTGTTGAAGTAAGTTGTGTAAGAACTGAAGAAAAAAAATCTACAACCTGAAAAATATCTACAACCTTTCTGCAAGTCATAAAGGTTTTACTAGTCCTTCAGAGAAAATTCCAGAAGTTTGGGAGGAATATTTTTTTTTCTTTTTCCCAGAAATATGGTTAGCTAGTAAGCTTGGACATTTTTCAAAGCACATCTGGAAGTCAGGTTCCAGCAACTGTGCTACGATCTTAACTACAGTGACAGTTGCTTTGTCTTTGCTACAGTACAGTGCAGATATATTAGTTACCCTAAAAAAATGGAAAAAACACTGAAACAAATTATGATTTTAAGTGTAAATTCACACCTGTCTGTGAAATATAAGTTGTACTTCTATATAGCATCAATAATTAAGACCTGACTTTTTCTGTAATGTTCTATTTAAAATCCACATAAATTAGATGAATTTTTCTTTACTAGCAGTAATAAATAAAATTTTTATGCAAAATAAGCAACTCTGCTACCACAGGAGAAGTTTATGCTGCTTGTATGTTGTCATGATACTTCTGGGTAGGTCATTCCTTTTCCCAACCCACTTCTCAGAAGCACTTTGGGTATCAAAGTGTAAGGATGAAGCTCATTTCCTACCAACTTTGTCCTTGATACTAATTTAATAATTGTTATTTATGCCATGGAGAAGTGTTTTGAAGCAAGGAATACATGAGATTTTATGATGCTCAGTAAAAAATGCAATCAAAGCTATTGATAACCAGGGCAGGAGAATGGCATAATGGTCTGATAACTTACTCAGGATTTTATTGAGTCCACTTGAGTGTAGTCATAATTCCCATCATGGCTTTGAATGGTCCATTTAGTGTCTCATCATTCCCCACAACTAAAATGGGAAAATTATTATTTTCTTTAAGATACACTGGACATATTTGCTGTTGGGATTGGAGTGGGAAAATTTCAATAAAATATCCTATTTCAGGATATCATTTCTTCACTCTACAGGAGGGTTAAAAATACAGGTTTTTATTGCTTCATAATAAGATTAATAGTAACATTTATTTGTGATAATACTTCTCATCCTTACAAAACTCCTATGAAAAATACATAGGAAAGTTTTTCTTCTCTCTTTTCTTACCAGCTAACTGAAAGGTGACACAGATAATTGAGCAGTTTCATATTCTACCAAATGCAGCTTACCTCTAATTAAGTGTTGTCCATGTATGAGAAGGATTACAATATTAAGGTCTTAAGGGCAGGATTAGCTGCAGAAGCTGCCTTCATCCTCAGGAAACAAATTAAAGCCACTGATGATTAAATGGATGATTTCCAATAGTCAGTGTAGATAGTCCATCAATATCTCCCTGTCACCATATTTTCTCAAAGTGACTGGTATGTGCATGTATGACAGCATTGCTCCCATTACCATAGACATTTATTGTGTGCAAGGAAGCACTGCAGAAAATTTTATTTTGAAAGTATGAAGAGATCTGTTGATGGCAGTTGAGGGTGTTGGTGACCCTGACACCTCCTTGTTTAACTACCTTTTTTGGTTATTTGAGTCATACAGCAATTTTTTAATAAATGTTTAATATACCTTGACTTCCACCACATTTTGAATTTGTTTTGTCCTTAAAGCCAGTGAAACTGCTGGCAGGATGGATTTCTGTGCCATAGAATTAAGTGTTAGACCAAAAATAGAAAAGGATTAGAGACACTTGATGGCCAGTGATTTCTGTATTCCAGTACATCACCTCAAAATTTCTCAACCTCCTTCCTAATCTTTCTACCTATTTCTTTCACTGCTGCTCAGCCACAGAGAGAACTAGGTCCATTTTCAAGTGCTTGCACTAGTTAATAGAATTCCTGATGCCAAATTAGGTTTTGAGGTGCCTCATTTCAGCATCTCCTCTCCATCACCTGACAGCTGTACATCAAGGGACACAAGGAGGTGTCCCTGGCAGCTTCTCTAATGCTTCTCTTCCCAATTTGAGTACAAGGTTTTAAATTCCACTGTGCTTCAGCAAGTCAGTGTGCAAAAGTGGAAGGTGCTGGTTCAAATTTGATGTCATGGAAGCAAGTTTGGGGTTCATCTGTATTCCATCCCGATAGACAACAGTTGGGATGCGGGAGGGAAGAACAAAAGGATGCCTCCCTGCCCTTCTCACCAGCTCTGTTTCACAGAGGGGCAGGTACTGCCAGAGCAGAACCAGAAAATCAAGGCCCACATGTCAGTCAGTTGGGAAGCATTTTGTGGTAAGGCTCCTCAAAAGACAAGCTACAGGTGAACAGATGTCCTGAGGCGCCGTGCATGCACCTCACTGCCGAAATGGAGGTGCCTACTAGGAATGTTTGCAGAGGAAACTGAAAATTCACAGGGATGTGTTGCCTGCAGAGCTGGTCTGCCACGGGTACTGGTGATATCAAAATGGTGGACATGTATCTCTGTCCTCTTTGTAAATGTGTTCTTGAGCATCTCTGGTAGTTCTCTCCTTCTTATTTGTTCTGTTTTGTTGTCTTTGACCTTGGTGAGAATGGTCTCACAAAGTGTCCTCCATCTAACAATTGGAAGAATTGCCTATTTATTCCTGTGTTTTCTTTCATCTTCTAATGGCTGTGTTTGAAATGGGTTGGAATTTTCATCATAGATGTAGATAGGAATTTCTTTCTTTCCTAGTCTATTTGCCTTCAAGGAAACTGGTTATAATTACTGTTTAAGGTCAAACTCCAGTTACTGATGAGAAAAACTTCTGCTTCTCAACTTAGTACTCAGAACTGAGATGCAAATAAACATGAACTGAAATAATTAAATCAATTACTAACTTTGACTGTTCTCCTGGTAATCTGTGTAGGCTTTATATTTTCAGAATAATAATGTCCCAATTCATCTTAGCTGAAGTAATTTTTTGGTTGAGATTCGTTCCTTCCTCTCAGCACTCAGAACTAGGTCTTGCTTGAGGCAGTCATTTAATTTGTAAAGAAATTACTTCTCTAAACTTTGTCCCAATGTGACTTTTGACCAGTTTATGTGTGGATAGCTGAAACAATACATTGCCATCAGTTTATTAACTTCAGCTGCCATGTCTTTCCTTCAGTATTATATGTTCAATACTTCTTATGATTTAGAGGCCATAATTTTAACCTGCCATGTCTTTCAGATGGGGTGAATACACATGTAGTTTAGAAGTTAAACATAATAGCTTCTGTTTGTCTTGGGGAGCTCTGGATACAGCAGGCAAAAGTAGAAGATTGTCAGTCGCTCAGCCTCCCATGGGCTGAGCTGCCCTGGGTTGCATGGGTGATGTGGCAGCCTCTCTGGTGCTTCCCAGGTTTTCTCATCCTCCTGAAAACCTGGCTGCTTCATTTTTACCTCTGCCACCAGAAAGGAAGGAAATCGTAAATAAGGGAAGTATCCACAAATGTCAGGGCTGCATGGAATTAAACTTATTAGCTACATGGAAAATGTTCAGAACTATTCAGGGGAAAACTCCTTGTAACAGAAGATCGATGGTTGCAAGGCAAGCAGAAGAAAAGGAGCTGGGGATGGCAGGCAGTGGTTGCATGTTGTCGGTATTTGCTGCATGGTGGTGCCTTGTCCAGAGAAAGCCAGCAACAGCTAAAGCACTGCAGGAGGTATGTGGGAATGCAGGGTCAGGACTCCAAGATTATTTAAATCCTTAATTGCCGAGATGTCTCATAGGCACCAAGGTGCAAATTTACCCAACCTCAGTCTAGCTGATGCTCCTCCCTTCAGGCTTCTGAAATCCCAGCTCTTAACTTTTCAGATGCCCAAGTGCAGCACTGAGGGCAGAACTTTGCT
The DNA here is from genome assembly GCF_047830755.1 of Zonotrichia albicollis. Classification (NCBI taxonomy): domain Eukaryota; kingdom Metazoa; phylum Chordata; class Aves; order Passeriformes; family Passerellidae; genus Zonotrichia; species Zonotrichia albicollis. The sequence continues at coordinate 92,830,283 of NC_133819.1, forward strand.
TTTGAGCTGCTGGGGGCTCTTCTCTTTCTTCCAGGGTTCACAGGCTGTGCACTCCTCCATCTGATATTCTCTTCACTGTCTTGTCTGTATTAGAGGACTCAAAACAGATTAATAGTAGTCTCTTTACTCTAGCAGCATGTGGAAATACAGGATGCACACTTACAAAGTTTTTCTACTGGCTTTGGAGATGTACCTTGGTCTTTTTGTTTCCATTATCAGGAGCTGAGACTATCACATGCCTTTAGTGAAGTTCTGTGTTTTTACAAATCCCTGCCTGACATTGTTCCTCCTCACTACCCTGTTTTCAGAAAAAAATAAACAGAAAATCTTTATGTTGTAAGATTTAATATCCTAGGTTCTTGTGAGCCTTACACATAGTCTGCCCTCCTAAGGACATTGTGACTTACAACAGATTGGGCACAGAAACCAGAGAAAATGGCTTCAATTTTGAATCTGTTATTGAAACTTCTACCCACAAACTGAGTATCATTTCAGTGCTACAAGTGCACATTCACTGTACATTTAACAGCAGTTTAATTGTAATGCTAGGCTTTTTTTTAGATTAATTTTTTAATTGAAGATCAAATCACTGCTGCCTGACTGAAAGCAGCTCTCATTTATGTAATAAATTTATGTCTAGCAGCTCCACTCAAGCCATTGGAGTTGTACTAGGGCCACTGAGAATGCTATCATCTTTAGAACAGTGTAAACTTATTAGGACAATTTTTTGATCTTGTAAATGAATCCAGCAAGCTAAAATCACCCTTCATCTAAAGCAGATAATTGCATTAGGGTTAAATTAATTGATATTTGATGGTTATTTCCTGCAGCTTGCCAGGATCCTGAGACTATCTCTCTCATAACTCCCTCTATTGCTTCCTGGCATGAAAGTGAAGGAACTGGAAGAAATGTGCAAGTTACAAATTTAAGTGTGTCACCACTGACTTTTAAGTTGTTTGTTGCTGTTTACAGAGCAGCTCAGGTTTGTGTGACGCAGCAGGCAAGTACAGCATCAGGTTTCTGCCTGACACATGGGAAGCCTGATTGTTCACCCATTGGCTTAGGCATTCCTGCTTGCAGGAAATGTAGATAATGTGAGCAGAACCTGACGGCAAATCTGAATGCTTTGTTCACCTCCCCTCCATTGGATTTCTGCTTTATGCTGGCTGCTCAGGGAGGCATACCAGTGTAAGAGATGTGTGCTCTACCAGCTGTGGTCCTGGAACAGGAATCAGATGTGATGAAAGTTTGCTATTGTGACAGCAAAGCCAGCAGTTGTGGAATCCTTTTCCACACTTCCAAGAAGCGACATTTAGAAAGGCAAAATGTAGATGAAAAACAAGTGAAAATTTGCAACAAAGATATTCTTTCCAATAATAATATAACATATTATATATATATATATATATATATATATATATATATATATAATATACAATATTTGTATATTATACATATGCAAATACATTTGTATATGTATTTCCTCTTCAATCTGTGATGGTTTTTTATTCCTACTTGAATTCCAGATGTTTTTAAAAGCAGTTTAAGTTCACCCATATAGACGTATGGGTCATCAATTCATTATTAGCATGTGCATCATACATCACCTCAAGTCCCTCTAATTTTGTTCCAGACTTCAACAGACAGTAAAATATATATATATATATACATATATATATATATATTTGATTTAACTATCATATGTCATTGTGAGCACTGGTTGAATATCAGGCCTCCAGAAAGCATGTTCGCGTCCTTTAGAGTCTCCTGACAGGAAAGCACCAGTGTGAATGACCCAATGACCCAGGGGGATAGAAGGAGAGAAAAAGTAGAGGCACCTTTGATCTATTCCTTCAAAGTTGGACCTTATAAAACACCTGCATCTACCAATCAAAAACACTGATTTGAGATATCAGACTTTGTCAGCTCCATTTGATGCAGGACTAATTGTTTAAATACAGAGCAAGATGAAAGAAGTCCTAAAAGTTAATCTGTTTCTTAAAAATTTTGCTTCTGGTAGATGACAGGGTAATTTTCATTGAAAATTAAATTGTAGAAAGTCATATATGAATGTGGCTAAATAAAGCCTGGGAAATTTTTCTGAAAAGAATATATTCTGTAGCTTGGGATAAAACATTCAGAAATGTAGGAGTTGCTATGGAAATGCTTAAATTAAATGTAAAGCATGCATAAATTTTCAACATACCCATCACTTTGGGAATTGGGGACATATGTTAGGGGGAAAGACGTATACATGAAGACTAAGCAGAAGGTAAAACATGGGATTTTTTTTCCTGTGGATCTGTGTTTGGAATATTCCACTGGCATATCTATACTTCACGTTGAGTGCAGACCAAAATCCACACTTGAATACCAAAGAATTCCTGTGCAAACTTCAGGACAAGCCAGAAATGTGGACCTGAGGTAATTGTGCCACCAGTGCCCTGCCTTCTCATGCAGCATTACAGCTTGGCCAGCTTTAAGCAAACAATCTGTGCTTTCTGGGAAGGTGCTGGGTACCACCACAGGCAATCACACCTTGTGGTTGGCTCTAGCTGGTCCTGTGTGAAGCAGAGAGGACAAGGTGAATTCCAAATGTGCCTTCTGACCTCAGCTATTCCATGGTTTCCTGAAACTGGAATTGTATGAATAGCCTATCTTCTTGTCCTTGCAACAGTTCGTCCACTGATCTACAGATGTTCTTTAGCAGATGTAGTTAAAAAGACAGAAAAGCACACTGGGTAAATTCCACCCTTTTACCCCCATTCTCCATGCGCTGTGAATTTGGCAGACTAAGAATTTGAAAGCACACACTTTGCATTATACTCCAAAAATTGCCAGTTAATTAACAAGACACTTTTGGCCATAAGAAGAAATGCTTGGGAGAGAAGAAATGCTCAGCTTTTTGCTAAGTGCTCAGACTGTTGGCTCTGTCAGCTCTGTGTATTAAGGAGATGACAGGGCACTGTGTATTCTCTCCTGATCACCTTCAGGAAGTCCTGGGCTTGCTGCACATGCACAGGGGTTCCTGCACATGCCACAGGACTCCAAGGTGCAATGGTTGGGTGCAATGCCTGTAAGACACTGCCAAGAGTGTTGGTGTTCTGTACATGGGAGCCACCCTCACAGATCAGCCTCACCACACTTGGTAGTTTGCTATCACTGTTTGACACAAGGTAAAACACACAGATCTACAGAGAGGGTATAGCTAAAAAAACCCCTCCGGGTTTCTGTCTGTGGTGATGCTGACATAGTGAATGTCTAATCAGCCTGAAGACTGCAATTTGCAGAAACATTCTGAATCTCTCTTCATGCTTGAAAGACAGCTTCTGTAAGGTGGTTCACTTTTCTGTTTTGATCTTCTTGTTAAATTATTGTTCAGCATTCTAATGCAAATTAAAAGAAAATCTCTGAATCTTCAAATTGCAGCTTCTTAAAAGTTGATTTCCTCTTTATAAAGAAAAAAAAGATATCTATATCAGAGATATGTCTCAGGAAACTATACCCATACAAAGGCACATGCACCTTTAATAATCAAGTTATTCTGTTTAATCTAAGTCTTGACTTTGAAAAGGCTTCCCTCCTCAAGGAACTTTGTGTCTATCTATCTGTCTGCATGCATCAGCATTTTGATTTGGGAATGTGCACGTGGGATTTGGTTTCACTTTTTCTGTGGAACTACATCAGAAGTGCTCTAAAAGTGTGGCTGGTGTGCTCTGTCCACTGGTGGGTAACAAGGCTACACGGCTTTGTTTGAATAGGTGTGCCCAGCCCTGGCAGTGCTGCAGGTGGCGACTCATAGTTGCAGTTGGAGGAATCCTGTTAAAAAATGTAAAAAAACCCACAGGTATAATCTTGACCGCACTAAATAAAAAGTAAGATTCCCATTCACTTTAGGGAAGGCTATAACTAGAGTAGGTGCTCTTCCCACCCTAGCAGCTGCCTGACAGGAATGAACTACAGCAATCAAGTTTTAGATATGGCTGCTGGATCCAAAACAATTATATACTCTGAATGGCACTTCTCTGCAGAGCTAGAAAAATACACCCTTTTGTACCCTTTACAAAGACCCATTAACCCTGCTGGACAGCCACTTTAATGGATAGGTTTAATAACATCATATCTTGTTTGATTGCCATTGTCCATGCACGCAAAATAAATTCCTCTGCTAACACAGCCTGCCTGTCTTTCACACCCATTGGAAACACTATTTTATACAGATGTGAGCGTTCATCATTCATTTAAAATCGTCATGATGATGGTAAAAAATAGTATATCCAGCCATGTCCTTCATCTGTGTCTTTCTGTCATTTCTCTTTTTGTTTTTTCATTTAGATAGTGATGGAAAGCTAAGGGTTGAAGATAGCCATGCACATGTGCAGATATGCCTAGGAGGCTGGGAGATGCCAGTAAAGATATTCTTATGTCCATGTAGGCAGGGGTTCTATCAGGGAATTTCAGGTATTTATTTATATTACTTGTCCAGTAAGTAAAATATTCTGAAAAAAACCCTCAGAAGCAACAAATGGTACCTGGTGGATTTGATTTAAATCTGAAAGCAATATGGTGTGTCTTTGTAACCCATGGCATAGGCAAATGATTTTAACCATGGAGTTAAACATTAGTAGATTCGTTGGAGACTATTTTGGCAAACATAGGGCCTATTAAAGAGAGAACAACAACTCATACTTGTGAAAATATGTTGGGAATATAAATTGAACTATAACATCTGCATACTATTTAACTAAAAATAACATATTTGCACAGCTAATATTTATCAGACATTAATGGAAGAAGCTTCTTATTGCTTGTCACAAGAGATGTTGGTCCTGAGAGTTTGATTTGATTCACACAAGCAATGAATATCTCAATGTTTAGATTCATGATCGTGTGAGTCAACCCAAATTGCATATTGTGACTATTAGATTTGATACAATCCTTGAAAGCAGTGTATTTAAAAATACTGCATTGAAAACTGAAACCTTTTATTTAGTCATAATTAGCAGATATAGGAATCGAGATACCACAGACTTTATGTCTTCGGGGGATAAAAGGTATTTAAAGAACAGTAAGAAGTTAATATGTCTCCATAAAAACTTAAATGCATAGGGCCGTACTGTGAGAGTTTGCTCATACAGTGCTAAGGTACTATTTAACATTTAACAAGCAAGTTGTGTAATGGGGATTCTCTCATTTTGAAACACTACATGCAGTTATTCAGGTACTTTTTGCTTAACCAATTGTTCCTCAATTTGTCCAAATTACTACAGCAAAGAATTATTTTTAGAAGATGATTCTATTTATTTAAGGAAGGCTGTCATAATCTGTCTGTACAGAATACAGTTCATTTAACTTTCAGCTGTATAATATTTTATATTATACATATAATATAAAACTGTGATATTTTGAAATATAAGGTAAGCATTAGGTTAGATTTTTCCCTGAAAACAATAGTATGAGTCCACCTTTGAGGGTACTTTCAAAATTTTTCATAAACAGTAGATTTTATAATCCCTCAATTGTATGCAAACAAACTATGCTACCTATTCACTGTCTGACATATATAAATCCCTGTGTTTTAACAGGTTAGCTAAATCATGGTCTACTCAAAGTTTTGCACTTGTTCATTCCATTGAACATATCCTAGCACTGCTCAGTGGTGGATATACTTGTCCGTTCATAAACAAGTGTATGAAAAACTGTCATATGTCTTCCCCTGTCCATTCATCCCTGCAGGGTAATATTGGATAGGTATTTTTCAAATTAAGATTTTATTAAGTCAAGTTCAAAAGACTACATTTGTATTTTGCCTTTATAAGAGTTCCTGTTTTTATAATAATTGTAATAAAGTTTCTGATTCATACAGAGGTAGATTTCATAGCCTTCAACCATCTCCTAAGTAATTTGCTGCTTCTAACCAATAATTGCTGTTGTTCAATTTGTTGTATTGAATGACCAGTGTATTCATAAGGTAGTGTCAAGGTGATTGTGGGAACATCAGGCCTAGTTGCATTGAAATAAAGATTTACTTATACAAACACATTTCAAAAAGAAGAAAATCACTTTTTCAAAAGTTCATTAACAAATACTTTTTTAATTAATATTCACCAGGCTGCAGAAAGAATTCTTTGCTACTTTTGATTTATATATGTTGGTTTATATGTGTTAACTGAGGAACTATGTATGGGATTAATGCTGAGTCAGTTCATATCCCTCTTGGTGGTGAAAGAAGGAAATGCTGTTTAGGAGGATCATGTGAACTTGTCCACTTTCTGCATTAGCTCTCTCTTCCCTTTCTTTGTAATTTGGCAGGCAAAAGTGTTCACCACCACTTTCTTTCTTCCCCACAGTCTTCCTGAGCCAAAATAGTCTGATGTTTCAGTCTCTATATCCGTGATATATTTGTGAGATTCTTACTTAATTTTGTCAGTAATTTACCAAAAGTCTACTTTGTATAGAAACTCAAGTGACCAGGAATTGTCACTGCTGACACTTTTTCAAGCTTCAGATGAGTTGTGAATACCACCTCAAGCTTCAGTTTAGTTTCTCAATGGTAGGAAAGTTTACTCCAGCAAAGGACTAGGGCATCTCACCTTGCTGACTTGGATCACTTGGCTCTTACCAGAGGTGCTCCAGATTTCCTTGGGATGGATTTACTTTACATCAGAAGCTCTTTCTGTAGAATGTAGAAACGTTTACACAACATAGTTCTCTAAAACTCTTTCTGTAGAGCTCTGTAGAACGTTCTGCATTTTCCTTAGCTCCTCAAAGCACATCAGCAAAACTGAGATTTCCTGGGGCCACAGCGCTGCATGTTTTGGCTGGTCCTGCTCCGAGGAGCCCCCCAGCACTGCCACATGCAGCCCAGCACAAAGTGCCAGAAGGTCACACCTCCCACCTCTCCTAAAGTCCTGCCATGCTGCAACCTTAAAGAGGAGATGGGGACAGCATAGTAATTGCTCAGATAGCTCACACAGAAGGGTTTGTTCTGAAATGTGTGACAGGCTGGTTGGTGGCTGCAGGTGAATACTGCAAAGGAGGTGAATGCCAAGGCAGACAAACCAGGCTGACATCAGCCATCACTGTTCAGAAATGTGCTGCTTTTCCTGCCCTCATGCTGATAATGCCTGTCTCCTTGTGCTTATCTCATCCTCTGCTGGTCTCTCAGTGGGCTGTGGAAAGTAGTATCAAGAACAAAGGCATCAATCCCTTTCTGTTTCTCTTTAATGCCTTGATCTCAGAAAGGAAAATCTGGGTGTAAATGTAAGCTGTCAGGGGCTATGCTGAGAAAGGGTTTTGGATGGCTTTCATGTCAGTTCTGGAAGTGTTCTAGAAGAATTACATATGCTCACCTGCCAAAATAAAACAATGGAATAGACATCCCTAAAAAAATAACAGGAGAAATTATTAAATTTCTAACTACACCTTATTAAAAAAAGGTATGGATAGATTTAGACATTTTACCATGGAAATAACCACTTCAATGAATTCTTCAAGTCCAGTAAAGATTACAGGCTTTGCCTCCAATACTAAAACAATGCAGCTCCCTGAAACATGCTGACACCTGACACAGTATGATACACATATACTGGGAAGATGTTTGTAGGTAAGATTGTCTCTACCTACCAGGATGAGAACTTCAAGTTCTCATGACGAGAAAAAATGCAAAGCTATGGATATACACTATATATTTATCTATAGAAAAGAAAGGAAAACACATCAGATAAATGCTTGCTATAACTCTCTAGCTTGAAAAAATAAACATTTTGTCTTGCCCAGATTTTCTAATGCAAGAACTCACAGAAACATCATCTTAAAAATAAGCAAATGTACTAATATTATCAAGAATATGTGGGAATTGCAAGGCAGGCTAGGTTCAGAATTATCTGTTTGTGTTACCTACATATATTTATACATATATATCATATCTATGCTTCAAAACCAACCAAACAAAAACCTATATGATTTCAAGTTCAACAATGCAAAAAAAATCTATGGAAATATAAAATTGATTTTATGGTTGCTACGTTTTTTTCCACGTCGGCTTGCTTTTGCAGCTGAACATTCCTCTGTTGTGTACCAGAGCAAAGGACCTGCAACATTTAAAGTGTTTGGTAGACTTGTGTTAAATGAAATCTGGTCTGACAGATGCTGAAAGAAAATAAATTATTTAAGAAAAATGTTGCATAAAAGTTTTACTGAACTGCGAGAAAGAAAAAATTCCCATGACTACCTGCTTTGCTCTGAATAACGTCAATAGAAGTGGCAACACGGAAATTGCTATTTGTAGAAGAAAGATGTCATGGAAAAATCAAAAATCCCTGTAACTGCTATTCTTTTTGTGTTTTGGGGGCATGTATCTTTCAAGGTACTTACTGCAACTATTACGGTTTTTACTCATGTCAACTATTTCTATGAAATCAAGAGAAATACTTGGTGAATAAGATTTCAAGATTATCTTTTTTCTTTTCTACAGCTTTTAAACTATCTTCACATTTCTGTATTCATTTAGAATAGAGAAAAGAAAAATTGAGAGATTTTGTGGCACATTTGGTTACAAGTATACACTTTGGTCTAACTTGACCTTGAGTGTTATGGTGGTATTAATCCTGGATATGTCTGTAGGGCAGCTATGACAGCTGAGCATACTCCATTCCACTCTTCAGATTCCAGGAAATGTGCTGGTACAATGGTCCAATGAAGACCAATAAGGCATGTTAAAGAAAGATAAAATATGTCAACAGTGAAACATGAGCTCAAGACATAGATATCAAGGACTACATTAAGAGTTTACTGGGTCAAAATCTGTTAATAACAAGAGGGCAACAAAATTTTGTTGTGCAGCCTTTCAATTTTGGTAGACAAAACATAGTAAGAACTAAAGGAACCTGATATTTGATTTTAGACATGAGAACCAAAACTAGGGCTGTTTTTTCTACAGTCAGTACAATTGGCTGAGCAAGAGCTATATAGGTTTATTGTCACAGGATGTTTTTTTTCTAAAAGAGATGTTTTATTTCAAACTGGAGTTGAAATATGAATATGAAAATCTATATTCTGTGTTTTACTGAAGATGAGACAGCTAGCAAGACAGTCTCATTTAACTGTAATGTCAATATAACTGGGTACTATTTATCCTCATTCCAGAGTCTTTCTTTAAAGCAGGACAGACATTGATTTAAGATTCCAAGTGTAATTTTTGTTTACGCCTACATTTTTCACTGCTCAAACAGAACTCTACCAAAGATAAAGGCATATTCGTACACCTTTAATCACCTGCCTTTACCTGTAGGCTTTGCTGGCATAATTATGTCTGTAAAAGTTGCAAAGATGTGTGGTTCATTCATTGGTTTCACTGCTCTAATTTAGGTTTGGTTATACTGGCCAGCATGAATCTTTGAAAGTAGTCCCTCAAGAACACAGATTTACAAGCTAATTGCTGGTGATATTCCCTAAGTTAAGCATTGAGATATGTTTCTCAGAAAATATTGAGTAGCCATAGGATTCATATACTTGTAATGAAAAAGGTAGTCAGTTTTCCCATGCAGAATTATTTGTGGTAGGAAAGTGCTAAAATATTCTCATTGACCTTTGTTAACTAAAGAACATCTCTTTTGAATTCAGCATGACCTTTCTTATCAAAATGGAGTTAGGCTATATCAAAGAAGGTTATCAATTTTGAAAGGTCAAAACAAAATCAAATCTTTTGAAGTAATCAAAACATTTCTGTTGACTTGACTTTTATTGACTTTTTCATGCACTCATTTTTTGCATGAAAATTGTATGTAAAAATGTTATATCTGAGAGATTACTAGTGTTGCAAGGTGAGAGAAAAAAATCAAAAATGTCAAAATTTTTATCAAAGACTAACGTTTTCATGTACTTCTGTACATTGAGATACACCTTATGTTTGACTGTCAACAAGAAACTGGGAGTTGATTGAAGAGAAAGCAGCTTTTGAGTTGGAGAAGTTGAATTACCTAATTTTAGCAGGATTTATGGAAAAGAATTAGATGTTTCTGCTTGAATCATCATGATGAAATTATGGAATATACATACTAAACTAATCTTAGGATTTAAAAATTAAAGATTTTGCTCAAATTTTTGAAAACAAAGGAAATACTTCCCCTTACTACAGCAGTTCCTCAATTGTGTCTTAGTGCAGTCATAAATATGGGAGCAAAATCCTCCAATAGGTTGATGGACCATCACCTTATTGTTTTGGAGAATATAAAAAAGAATAAGTGAGGAAATTAAAATAATCCCTAATGTTGATAATTAATCTCTTTTTGTTTGCCCCAGCCCAGAAAATATTAATTTATCAGTGCCTGCCTAAGGTGGCAGTGGTCTCTGCTGATATTTGCCTCTGAAAATGTCATACAACCCTATTTAATGCTTCCCTATTCTCCCACACATGATATATATGTTTTAAATCCTCTTAGGGAATGGATTTTTCACTTTCAAAATTAAGCCAGTGTCCATTTGTTGTTGTTGTTGTTGTTGTTGTTGTTGTCACTACAGTGCAAATAAGAATAGTGATAAATATTTTTAGAATACATAAATCAAGGGAATTATAGAACTAGACAGAAAATATAAGACAATTGTAGAGGTGAGATTGCTGTCCTCCTTGACCCAAATACCTGGGCACAATAGAGGACCTGGTTTTTCTTTTAGGAAGAAGCAACTGATGATGGATTCTGTTGGTTGTTGGGTGCAAGCCGGGCTTGTTTACAGGAAAAGTGTTAAATTCAGTTTCCCTGAGTGCCACATAATGGGCAGTAAGTCATATCCTTACTTACAACTCAAAGCCTACCCACTAGGAAATTAATTACAAAAACAGCCTCCAACATGGTTCAGGCTGGGGCCACCCAAACAGTTTGTCCCTGGCTGTCCTCTGTGGCTTCACTCCACTGTTCTCCATTCTGCCTTTGCTGTCCTTCCCAAGAATGCTGTCAGTTTCCATTACCATAAGCAAGGAGGCACTGAATTGCTCCAGCCACCAAAAGGAGTGCCTGGCATGGCCTTCAGCATAGCTGGAAATCTAGCTAGGAAAGGAATAAAAGTAGAAGGAACAATAAGTCTGGGTTGTTAACCACAATTCTGGGCAGCTTCACCGGAAAGGAGGGACAGTATTCATCTTGTGAAGCTGATACCAGGAATTGTACATTTCTGGAAGAATCTGTACAGTGCAGGAAGGTCTGGGTAGTAGCAGAGTTCCTCATTCCCCTGACCTACTTCTCTTGTGTGTCTTGGCCCCTTGCCCTCCCCTCAAGGGGAACCACACGTTCTGCTGCCGAGTGCTTTATTGAGTCTTTGGAACACTTGTCCCCCTGTCTCCATGCACATACACAGAAAAATTTCATTACCCAGTCACTAGATATGCAACTGGGGCAACATTCTCTGAGGAAATAATATGATGTAAAATTTCTACTGAAGCGATGGCTGAGTGCAGAGTGGGAAGACTTAGTCACAGTTGTTTGAAACTCTCCATGATTCAAGACAATTTTGCCTTTTCCCTTTTATTTCCTAGTCTTTGATTGTTTGCAAGCATCACAGAGGTTTCTTGACTCAGTCTAAACTTTTTTTTGCATTTTATGTTAATGCAAATACATGAAACTGCTTGGATTAGGAGATGATATTAATAAAAATAGCAAGAAATCTCTGGGAACCTTTTGCCTCTCAGAAAAACAGTTTCATTTAAACAAAAATGAACCACCACAACAGGGAAATAAAACTCATTAAGTAAAGTGATGTTATAAATAATGCCGATGGGGGATTTTCTCTGCAAATAAATGTATGGACAAAATCATGATACAAGAGTTTATAAATAGCTCTTCTGGCATTTTATCATCTTTAAATCAGACTAATTTACAGTATGTATGCTGACTGATTTATAGAATTATTTGTACAAGAGGCAGATGGGGACCTTAAAAGAAGTTTTCTTTTAAATATATTGCAGGATGATATCACAATGTCTGTATTATCAAACCTTGGTTTTTTGGGGATAATTTGAATTACAGTGGTTATCTCAAATACATTTGTGGGAGGAGAGGAGGTTTCCTGTCTTTCTTCAATCCCATTCACTTGGAAATTTAGGAGTGGATTCTGTATATGTAACAAGATGAGGGATGTAAAATAGCAACATCAATATCCTTGAAGCCCCCAAACATATCACTGCACTTTCCTTGGCTTACATGGTACATTTTTTTTCTTTAGAAAACCAAATTGAGAAACGGACTGGATAAAAAAAGGAGATATTCATGTTGGTATTCCAGCAAGTGTCATTTTGTCGTGTCATGATTTCAAGCTAACCATTGCTGAATTACTATCTCATACTAAAATACCACTTGAAATGAAGATTTTTTAGGAGTTACAATATAAACATATATATTGCTATATTGAATTGTGGGAATAGTTTGATTTGGAAGTATTTGTGAAACTAGACAATGCCTAAAGTCCAGTCCATTGACTCAGGTGGGGTGGTGAACTGGATTTCAGTATAACAAGAAAATGAATGAAGGAAAAAATACCCTTTAATCTCACTGGATAACCTAAAGAAATTCTTAAGTTCGTGTCAAAGAGGCAAGGGATGATATTCAGATCTGTGTAAGAAGGCTTGTGTCCTGAAACACTGCATACCTCATCTTTCAATCATTAGAATGTTACAGAAATGTCCAAACTTCTCAATTGACATTGGAGAGAAATTACATTGGTCGCTGGACTGCAAGCATTCAGTAATAGTTTTGTGCTTTGCTGAGATACTCTGTGACATAAGATGGGATCCATAATATACCCAAACCTAAGCTCAGGTATCAACAAAGACGAACAATGTTGCCTATTATTCTAGGTTGCCTACCAAATTTTTAATTGGAAGACATTCCAAATGGGCTACCCTAGTTTAGTATTGCCATTCCTATTTTGCATTAATGGAAAGTATGACTGCACAAAGGAAAAAATAAATGAAGCAAAGAGACCTATTTCTCTTCTTCATATCACTGCTCACATCAGCTGTTTTGCACTAAAAATACCTACAAATTATTAAGTAATCAAAAAGTTGACAGTGTCTGATCCTTCTCTTTTCATCAGTAATTAAGAGCCTGGCTCTCAATTTCACACTGTGTGCTCAAACTGTTTGAATCTTTTTATGAAGCACCTTTACAGAATTCAGTTTAAACCAACTATAATTATCCTTGGGAGGAAAGAAAAAAAAATTGAAATTAAGAAGTAAGAATGATCTAATTTAGCAAAGTCTGAGTTTTAAGACAAGCAATCACATGTGAGCTCCATATGACTGCTAAATGTGCCAAATTAAAGATGCCAGAGATATCTAATTCACACTGCAAACTAGCTGTAGTACATAGTCATTATGCCAGTTCAATTGAAGCCATTTAAAGGGAAGATAAAACAGAGTGGGATGGTATATGAAGGCCATTTAAACAGTGTGACAGAAGAGTATATTCCTGCATTTTCCTATACTGTGGGAAACACACAGTTTCTTTTAAACATAGTAAACAGAAGCTGCAACTATTTACCTTATGTTCCATCCCCATCTTTGGAAAAGGGACTGAGATCTAATGCTGTGCCTTTCTCACTGGTGAGAGTGCAGCTCCAGAAGTGTCCCAGAGCCACACTGGGCTCTGCTGCCATGTCCTGAGCCAGCTGCTGAGGCTGACCCTGCTGAGCTCTGTCACAGCAGCACCACAGCTCTGCAAACAGAATCCTCTGCTCGACTGCCCAAGGCACCTGGTGAGGAGATCGTGTAGAAAAACTGTCAAGGACTTTTGGATACTGTGTGCCAGCCCAGTCTGTTCTTCACAGATATTTGCTGGATAAATTGCCCCAGGGAGCATAGATCCTCCTTTTAAAACCTTTGTGAAGCTACAGAAAAGGAACAGCAATAAAGACACAACATAAGTCTAAGATAAATTAGTCATCATACAAATATCTGCCTTTTCCAGAGAGATTTTGGCTAGTATAATTACCACTAAGAAACTGCACTTATAGATTTAAAAATTAATTTTAAAAATCTGATTAAAATAATCAGATTTCCCGATAGTTTTAAGCCTTACTTCTCACTCTGCCAGTTCCCACCTAGAATATCACTCATCGGTTATGACAAGGACCTGCCAGCCCTCCCAGAAGACTGAAGGGCAAAGAAAATGAAAAGGCAACGGAACTACAGAATTGACTAATAGTAGCTTAAACACACTCACACACTCAGGGAATATCAGCATCCTGTGGGTAATCTGTTTGCTGGTTTGGGTTGCTTTCTAGACCTAGCAGATCTCATGTAAAACAAGCATTTTACTGGTGATGATACACAACTCCTGCATGAAGTGAACAGATTAAACTATTTATGTTCAACTGCTGAAAGCACTCCAGAAATTGATGTCAATGTCAGAAACCTTATTAGGTTTCAGAAGAGGTAGGAAAGCTTCAGCCTAATCACAAGATAGGAGGTCTTCAGGCTTTTGAGAATGACATCTGAAGGGCATTTAGATTGTTTTCTATAAAAGGAAAGGGCAAATTTCCAGTACATATATAATCACTGGTAGCATTTATGTTGTCATCCTCTCTAAAGCAATAACAAAGTGCACAAATGGTGGATGATTAGAGAGGTCAGTCAAGTGCCCCATTCAGCTGTAATTGTAGAGTTTTCAAAAATTCTTTTGACATCAGAAAATATCATATTTTTTTTTAACCCTGCTTTTTGCTATGATTAGTTAATTCATGCAAAATCAGTGAAGAAACAGAATGGCAAATTAAAAAGAGTAGAACACAAATGTCATTTAGGAGTAGTGGTAAGTAATCAGCAAAATCCATTCACTTTAAAATTTCTGCTACCTGCCAACATTTAACCCCACATGCACGGGACCTCAGCAAATCTTTGTTTAAAAAATTTACCACCTTGCAGATCTCAAAAGTCTTTTAAAAGAAGTGCTGCCCCATGTACACTTTTGCTGCAATCAATATTCTCTCTTTCTCTGGTCTACCTAGAGCACTTCACAAGATTTTCCTATCTCACAAAGAAAACCTGAACACACTGTTTTACTTAATTAACATTGATTTTGAGCTATCATGCCTCATAAAATCTGACAATCTTCCTACTAAGGAAAGGATGCTTACTCTCTAATATTATTTGAAAATAAATTATGTTTTCCACGTCATAATTTTTGTGGATGGATCTTAAAAGAGAAGTTTTGAGTAATAAATGGACATACACTTTCCAGTTTTAAAATAAATTTTAACTAGAGAATATATAAATTGTATAAAAATATATAAACACATAATCTGCCACAAACCAAATAGTAGTTCTCATTTCATTAATATTCTCCAAAACAGGGAATTATTCCAATTACTTATAGTTACTTAAAAGTGGAGGAAGCCTTCTGTCCAGGTGTGATTAGAGTTTTCAATCCAGGACCAAGGAAAACAAACCACATGGCATAGTCCATTACACCAGGTGAAAGTTCTCATTATTTATACACTTTCTTGCTTCAGGAAAGTGGGAAACTGAACTAGAAGAAATACCTGGCAGGAGGGATGTGGAACTGGGAAAGCAAAGTCCTCTGCTGACTCACCAGTGTGAAGGAAAAAAAAAAGGAAATCACTCTGATGATAAAAACCTTAAATTTTATGCCACTTCTGTAATTCCAGACCATAAGAGATGGAGCTTTTGGCAGGTTAGAAAAATTTCTCTGTAGTACAGTCCTGCTGACACATCAGTAACACATTCAGAGCTCAGTGTGAATGTTTTGTCCTGTGAAGCTTATTACATAATAGAAAAAAATTATGTTAAACGTATTAGGTTGTAATTTTGACATGAAAATGTGCTTTCAGTGCACCTAAATTTCAGCACTGGGCTTTTGTCATTGATCAGGGAGAAAGAGGTAGTTCAACTGATCCCCAGACAAACATTTGTAGCTTCTTAAATGTTGTGATGACACTTAATCTTCGCAGTCATTTCAGTTCTTCAGCTAATGGCTGTTTGCCTGCCATCAACAACCATTAGGATGGAGTCATAAGCTCTTTGGGAGACTTAATATTGCTGCATTGTTTTTTGTCTTATTTTATTTTAGGATACCTTTTTTTCCCAAGAGTTTTACTTTTCCATTTAGGGTTTCTACAGAAGTTCAGGGTAGGAAAAGGTTTTAAATCTTAATGTCTTGCCTACTAGAGGCTTTGCAAAGAAAATTGTGAATAGTTTCACTGCGCAGTGCATCATATCACAAGGTTGTTTGGGTTTTCTCACTTTTTTTACAGTGCATGAAGTCAGGGGAAATGCCTCACATACAAATGCACCAGTGGAAGAAAGTGAACTGAAGATTTTTGCTGTGACCAGTGAAATACATAGCAGAAGTCATTCCTCATCAGAAGAAGCAAAAATAACCTTTAGGAAATTATTCAGAGCTCCTCAAAGTTTTCCCATGTACAATTCTACTTTTCAGTTAGTGAAAACATTATTTTTCCTTATATAATAGTCATTAATTATACTTCTGCATGAGACATTTTACATGTGTTATTCACAAAAAAGAAAATTGAAAACCCCACTGGGACAACCAGGTACAGAAAGCTACATATTACATATGGGTTGATCTTAGTTTGGCTGAAGCTCAAATCCATTATTTCAAAGTAGAAAAGAAAAAAGTAGCTTTCAGTGTTTCACCATTTTCTGTAAACACAGTGGAATGTAGGTACTTGCATCTCCCAACAGGAGTGCTCTGCAGTATGTAACTAAAACAAGTTCTCTTAGAATCACATACAAGATCCTTGTGTTCTTTAACAAGGTACACCATTAAAAAGCAGTCCAGCAGTTTGACCAGACCCCAACATCTATTCTAATTGCATACAGCACGGTAGCTAGTAAGCCTTTTCTCTGTGTGTCAGCTGTTCTTTCCCCTGTGCATTAAAAAAACAAAGTGAGAAGGTCAAGGGGTGGTTCTTGCAGATTTCTCTTTGTTATTTCTTCTCCTTCATACAAACATTTCTGATAGTCTCCAGGTCCTCTTGATTCTGCAATATTATACAATCTCCTTTTCAAAATAAATTGAAAACTGCAAAGCTTCATTTTTCAATATTTCATTTTGCACAGGCAATCACTGGCTCCGAAAGACGTTTTATTGGGGGTTTTTTGTTTGTGTTGTTGTGGGGATTTTTGGTTGTTTGGGTTTGGTTTTCTTTTTTTTTGTTTGGTTTTTTTTGTTGTTTGTTTTGGTTGTTTTTGGGGGTTTTTTGTGATGATTTATGATCTCTCTGAAGCTAGTGCTACAGTTCAGATAGCTTTTGATTAGCTCATGGTTATCAATGAAAAAGCACCTGAAACACAGCAATGTTTCATGTGTTGTTTATCAGCCATTTGCCAGTGACACAAGGACTGCAGGTGAAAAGAAAAAGACATTTGAATTCATTACTTTTCACGCCTGTGCTTTCAAGCTCTTTGCCTTATAGAAAAAGTAGATGTCCTAAAGCTGATAAATATGACTGACACTGTTAAATATAGAGTGACTTCAGATATTTTCTTTCAGGTTTGCAGTAGATGTGACCTCCCCAGGTAGTAGCTATCTAGCAGCTGTTTCCTCAGATCCTTGCTTTTCACTGTACTTCTCTGCAGGTTCATGGGTCTGCTGTCACCACAAGTTACTCTTAAGTTGTCCACTCTGTATCCTACACATCCTCAATCTCCTGAAATAGAGCTAAGTACCACTGAGGTGTGAAGCAAAGGAAATCTGAGTCCAAATATTTCACCTTTTGTTTCTGCAGCCGGACCCTGCGGGCAGAGACATCTCCATCCGACCAATCCTGGAGCACTGCGAAAACACCCACATGACCATTTGGCTTGGGATTGTCTATGCCTACAAAGGGCTGCTGATGGTAAGCACAGCTTCTTCTGCACAGCACTTCAAGCTGCTATTTGCTGATAGGCATGAACTGAATTATATTTGCTTTCATGATGGCTGGGAGTGAGTGAAAACTGCTTTGAGTACAAGTTCTATAATCAGATCTGTTCTAGTGCTCATTAGACAGTAATCTGTGGATATATGCATGTGTAAAATAAATAAGACATCAGTAGCATTTAATCAGAATATTGTGGCTATACCACATCCTTAGAAATCTGGTACTGAAAAGATGGGTCTATAAATGAGGCAACTTTGTAAATAAAGAAGTCAAATCATCCAAATTCCTGAAGGTTCTCCAAAAAGGTTGTCCAAGATGTTTGCCTCTTATTTCCTAATGTATTTTAGGAATAGTCATGAGATGAAAGATTAATCTGGGGCCTGAATCAAAATAAACCTTTTGTCACTGAGGCCCATCTCCATAAAAAAATTTAGTGACTCAAAAAGACTTCAGGACCCAGGGACCCTGAGGCTTGATGGTTGAAAAAAAACCAAACCAAACTGTATAGGTGACCATTAGTGATGAAAAGCTCCTGAGCCTGATGGTTTTGAAAACATCTGATATGGACAGCACTGACCAGCAGAATACCCATCTAGAGTTGAGCCCCATCTGGATCCTAAGCCTGACAGACAGTAGGCTACACTGCCTGAAGGGGTCAATCTGCTCTGTGCATTTGGAGCATGCTGGTTCATTAGGACACTGGGAAAAGATTGGATCAGCTGCTTCCACTTGGCATGGTTGGTGCTGCTGCCCAGAGGGGGCTGCTGGTGCCTGGTTCCCTCTCCCCTGTGAATGACTGCTCTGATGAGCCCTGCTGCTTTTCATGCTGCTTTTTTCAGGCTGAAAAGTCTTTAAATATCCAATATGAGGTTCAGAAGGGAGGGAGGAGAAGTTTTGTTTCTGTGAATTCTAAACAGTTGCTTTGTGGTCAGACCACTCTGCTGGGATGAGCCTTCAAGCAAGGAGGCAGAAGCATCAAGTGTCTCCAGGTGAGAGCTCTGATCGTCGAGCCACTAGCCAAAAGGAAGCCTTCTCAGCTTCCTTTAAAGAAAAAGAAATTTTTTAGAAAAGGCAACTTTAGGTATAGATGCCTCCTTTTCAGAGAATGTCCAAGATGGAAATAAAGAGCTAGGATATATGTAATCTCTCAAAAAGGATCATGAATTAGGGGAGATTCCACACCTCAGCATGTCTACTGGTTGGTCAGCTCAGGGTGGCCTTGGCACGTAGCACAGCATCAAGGAATATACATTCTCTGGCAACTTTCTTCAAGCTTTCAGGCTTGAGTGGTGATATTAGAATCAGTCAAACTGCTTGGATTCTTAGTAGTCCTTTGCCCTAGATTGTTTTGTCAGCACATCTGTTAAACTATTTTCTACAAGATATGTGACTCTTTAAATCTGTTAATGCCATTTGCACACTTATTTTGCAAATGCCATTACATTATTAGACAATTATATGTGCATATATGTGCATACATGCATACATAAAATACTCAATTCATTATTGAATTTCTTGGCTTGTGGTATATCTGTAATATTCAGCTTAAGTGCTACTAATATCTCATTTATTTTACATATGCCATTACTCACTAATTTCAGACACACAGTGTTTCATAACCACCAATGAAATACACACTTTTTATTACTCCAGTGCCCTCTTAACACACAAATTGCTACATATTAAAAAGGAAGACACTCATCTGAATCATTTAAATAATTGCTATGATGAGTGAATGAGTGATATGAGGACAACACAATTGAAGCATTTTATCTCATCACTAAAAATGTTCTGTACACCGCACATACTTTGCCTTCAGAACAAAAAAACAGAACCTCTCCTGTTACTGTTTATGAAGGTTTAGCTGATACAAAAGTCTGTGATTTTTAATAATAAAACATATGTAATTTAACATGCTATATACTAAAGAGCTAGCATTGCTAAGTACAGCACGATGTTAAGGTGAAATTGCTTTACTTAGGCCAAAATTATTTACTGTGACCTTTTGGCTCAAAATGGGAATATAAAAAATAGGGTTAACCTAAAAATGTTCCTTTCTTTTTTGTCTTGAAGTAAAAGCAAATCTGTCCATTCGTATGTCTTAATTGCACTGATGCAGTGAATTAATCACTCAGGGTAGGGCAGAGCACAGAAGGGCAGGGAAGGCAAGGAATGGCAAAATAAGGGAAGGCATTATTTAACAGGATACACTGGTTCCCTCTTCATTAAAGTTAGCAAACTCTAAAAGTCAGATTCACGATTCTTCAACAGCCCCTGAAGGGATGTGTGGAAATGCTTACTCTGCATGAAGGCTTCTCAGTTATTAGATTTAGATTCCTCAGGTGACTAGAGAATAACAGGAAAATTGCCATCCTAAATTTTGCCTTTACCATTTTATTAATCTTCTTAATAACCAGTGTATTAGTCTTCTCCAGCTCCTCCATACCTAGAGGATTCCCTGTTTTCTCCCATCTCAAGCTCAGCTCCAAAAAGGCTGCATACAAGTTCGAGGTCCGTCTATGTGTACGTGTTGACCATCACAGAACTACAGAATCAATTAGGCTGAAAGTGCTTCTGAGATCAAGTCCAACCTGTGCCTGAACTCCAGCATGTCAACGAGTCAGTTGCAGTATTTTGATTTTTGATGAGGCAGACGTAGTTGAAAAGCACCTTTCTTTCATGTATGCCAAAGGACGACAGAAAACACACCACCTTAAACTTGCTGGTGGTGCATTATTGGGGAGTGCACTAACATCTTTCCAAGGGGTATGAGTTATCTCATTCAGCCAGAACAATTCCAGACTGGCCTCCTAGAATGCTTTCCTTATTAATCACACACACATTGGTCTTTTCTACTGCTTAATTCCTCTCTTCCTGATGAAGCTTGGTGTTAACATTAGACTCAAGGTGTACATACGTTGGACGTTAAATTGTGTCCCTGACATCTTATTACAGGTACCTGTTATACAGCTACTGAGAATCAGGCTTTTGAGGCAAAACTATATTTTGAGCTTGACTGCTGCTCTCTGTATGAAATCCTATTTTCTCCCTGTGTTAATTGAGGGGGGTTTAAGCTGTAACTAATAATAGTGACCACTTCTCATACACTGTTTTTAATGTGTTGTCCTCAGCTAACCTTGCCAAGAATGAAAATATCAGTATTTCATGACTGAGATAGGAAAAAATAATGCATATTCATCATGGGACTTGATAAATGTCACTAAGAATAAGAAATTTATTTTCTTCTAACTATTCATATTCCAACATTTCACTATAGTTGATTTACTGCTCAACACAACTCTGTAATTGATTTAGAAGCCAAAGAAAATATTAATTCAACTAAAATAGATCCTTGGGATAATGTTCAATCTTAATTTAAAGTCTGAAAGAATCCTCTGCTTCCTAAGGCTGTCTACTTGCTAAGCTGAATTTCTCTTACTTCCAGTCCTTGAATTTTGGTGGATCATGCATATATGTTATCCCTCTTGCTCTAAAATGACCTATGTACTTATTTCTAGGTAAATTTGCTTATATTCAGCCATATTTCTGTGATTTCTCCAAAACCTTTCTGTGTGTTGTCTAACATTCTTACCCTCTGCATCTTCTGCATCATTTTCAGCCCTGTTATTATCTCCTTCAAGTCAATGTACATATCTGGGACAGCTTAAGTTGGAAATTTTTTAAAACTATCTTCTTTTTTTTAGTAGCTTCTCATTAATAGTAATATGTTGAGATGCATCACATAGATTTCAGTTTAAATTTGTTGTATTGATTTTGTAGCATTCTGTATTTAAATAATGATACTGTGCAGTATTAAGACAAACACTACTGGGAAATCCACGTATGCTGCATGAATGTAATTACCTTTATTCAGTCTTACAAACTCATTTAAAAAAATAACAGCAATTTGAATTATATTGCTATCCCTTTTTTTTTCCCCACTTATTGGCTGAGTTCATGTGTCAGCCATTTCATTAATTTGCTTAGGACAGAAATTAGGGTAATAGCTCTGTAATCACTGGGGGTGTTCCACTTTGTCTTTTCCCATATGGCCTCTTTGTATCTTAAGTGGAGCTTTGCCAGAATTCCAATAAATATCAACAATTAAGCCCAGCAGTCCAGACAACTTCTAAATCAATTCTTAAAACTTACTGCATGTAAGTTACAGGATCTCTGTGATTGCAACACCTTGTCTTGACAGAGTTTTCAAGAACTCTCTCTTAATTCTGGAATAAGCTGCACTTCACTGTTCTGGCAAGATGTGAATGGAATCTTCCATCTCTATGTAAATGTAGGACAAAACCCCTTGTTAAGCTTATATTATCATGCATCATTGCTATTGAATCTGTCATTTCCCAAAGAATGAATTGCTATTACGAATAATTTTTCTCCACTTCTCCATTTTTGTAAATCCTTATGAATTCTGTAAATGCTGCTAGCCATTCATTTGCTACTATACATTTAACTTACCTTTCCACTATCTCTATTTTAGATCTTAGATTCATAATCATTATTATGAATTTCCTCTCTTTTTAACTTTTGTTACATTCTGCCCAGTCTTTGGCCAATTTTATTGCTTGTTTGCTTTACATTCCACAACAACCAAAACAATTTTTAAGGTAAGAATAGCTTTTTTACACATGTGCAGCTTTGGACATATCCTTTAAAGCACATACACAAACATCTTTCCATTGCTCTTTGCAAATATACCTGATGCTACCCCTTCTCCCTCTCCAAAGGCTTCCTTTGCTTTCTTGGCTAATACATAAACAGTACTTTTCCATTTTTTTTCATGCACTTAGAAGTAGATTTTCAAAAAAAAGGAGTTAGGTACCATGGTTTAGAGCTTGGGTTCCAGTCAGTGCCCTGCAGCCCAGTCTTCAGTCAGCACTTGGTGTTCTTGCCTCAGCAGGCAGGAGGAGAAGCAGGTACTGGTTCTGTGACAGGAACCAGTTCACAAATATCCAGCAGAAAACTCGGTCACTGACAGCATTTAGGTACCTACAGGTGGTACTGAGGAATGTTCTGGCTGTCCTTGCTGGATGTTGGATGTAGCTTCTCACTGCTGCTCCAGGTGCTTAAGCCCTCTGTGTGTGTTGAGCCCAGGAGCTGGGTATGAACAGTACAGCTGTGGGGTGCAACACATGCTCCTCCTTTTATTATTGTACTCTTATTTTATATTTACTCAATGAAAGCTGGATGTAAAGAATTTATTTTTTTGTCACTAAGGAAAGGGAAGCCATGGAACAGCTCACCCAGACAGTTTGATCAGCCTTTGTCCTTATAAAGTTCCAGAACCAGACTGGATAAAAGTATGAACATCCTGGACTGCTCACATCTGAGTCTGCTTTTTGATCAGGAGGTTGCACTAGATTATTTCCTCAAGTCGCTCCCAATTATCTTATCAGATTATATCAACCATATTATTAATTTCTTTATAAAATTGATACATTGTATGTGTAGAAAAATTGAATAGTTTTCAGATTATGTTAAAATTCCCCATTGCTTTCTGATAGTACCTCTGATTTTTAACTCCTATATTTGCATTCTTTTAAATTCCCTTCATGATCAAAAAGAGAACTCAGAAGAAGGACCTACCTCCTTATCAATTAACTTGCATGATTCTAACTCATATATATGGTGGGAACCATCTGTCCCATCTTACAGTAATTAGAGAGGAAGATAGTTAAGCTTTGTGGTGGGGAAAAGTAGTCTATAGTAGTACCAGATATTTATTATTTCTTCAATAAAACACAGACACTATTTTAGCATCTAAAGCCACATTTCCATATGGTTTTGTTGAATATTTTTTTCCCTAATATGACCATAAGGAAATATATTCAAATATATTTTTGAAATGTTGCAGATAATGCAGTATTCCCTTACACGTCTCTTGGTGTCAGTTTTTGTATAGCAGAAATTGATTTAAACTGTAGCACACACTGGCTTTTAGCAGAGGTGCTTCACCTCTTTACAGAGCTGTGATTGTGGTAATCTTATGCCAGAGACAATAGAAAGCTATTCCAAATGGATCTTTGCTAATGACCAGTTGTGTATTTGTTTCAATTGAGTTACTATAATGGTTTCATGACTAAGCAGAATTTTCATGGAAAAAAATTCAAATGTACTCTGAATGCAAAGAGGGGGAAATATTTTATTGACCTGTTGATTTGGGAGGGTGGAGTACAAAGTGAAACCTGGATGCCTGTTAGTATTCATAGCTTTGTGCAGCTGCTTTTCTGTCTTGCACTGGGAATAAAGGGTTTTGCCAAGACCTTTAAAGAGAAAGTCCTTCACCTGAGTGGCTGAATATGCATATCTTGCAATTAAAATCAATATTTAGCTCTTGTCATAATGCTCAATAGAAATATTAAGTTTCCCTTTAGTTATGTCTACCCAGAGCAGCCCTGGGAAAATTAACTACATACGCAACTGACTCATGGCAGACAGGGGAGTGAGCAATGGTTTAACATCAGATTGTACTGACAGTGAAGGTAAGAGACCTACAAAGAGACCTTAGTTTGTCTTTCAGTTTTCTAACCTTACCTATTGTACAGGTAATAAAAAAAAAATAAATAAAAGTCACTTTTCTATGCATATTCCTGAAAGCTTCTCAGTATTTTGTACTGCACAATTCTGCAGTGAAAACATGAAAACCAAAATTCCTTTTTTTTTTTAATTGAAAAATATCTGCAGCCATTTCACTGAAATAAAAATGTGCCTATGTCTGTGATGATCTGGATTTAATGAATGAACCTGAATAGAAAAACACACAAGTCAAGCTTCACTGTTACTTCAGGCTGAAAGGTCTTTACAGGTCAGAGTCCAGGACTGGCTTGGTTTAAGGGGGCCAGGAGGAGAAATCTCACAGTAATCTAGCCAGAAGAAACAAATCCAAAGCAAACAAAAATCTCCAGATGTAAAATCTTTGGAGAAAAGGCTTGCTTTTATTCTTTTATGTGGCACACAGCAGGGCTACAATCCCCAAGTGAACAGGGGCTGTGCTACTACAACACAGCAATCAGCTGCAAAGCTGCAGCCTAGTCCAGTATATAATCTTCCCAAAACCATATCCCCTAGTTACTGGTAAGCATGACTTCTTACAAGACTGGAGATTTTTCCTCTGGTATTTCTCTGCTCTTGTCATATATCTTTAGTGTCATTTTCTCTATCTTTCTTTCCTAATACTGTTCATAACCTAAGCTGGCATGAAATGAAACATTTAAAAATGGTTTTTAAGGGTAGTACAGGGAAATGGAGGTGAATAAATAATTTCTTTCCTGTCATGTGACAGTCTGTGCAATCCAGTAGCAAATTAGGCACTTGGTTGCATCGATATATGTTGTGGATCCAAGCAATTGTTACTGTGTTTAGCATTAATTCTCATGAACAAGATTTAAAACTAACTAGCTGGCAGAGTTCTAAAAAACAGTGTTAAGTGTTTTCCAATACTTCAGTTACAAACACTTTTATTATATTCCCAGGTATCAAAATTTGGTCAGTACAAAATTTTTTTTAAAATTAGAGTTTTCCTGTTGAATCTAAACACTAGTATAATATTCTCCATACGCCTGTTACACCTCTAACATTTTAACACAGATTTCTTTAAGTCTGTCTTTAATCACAGTGATGATACAATCCTGTTGTCTTCAGATACTGTTTTCCCCAAATTTATACAGTGGTTTTCTCACTGTAGACTTTGTCACTGTAGCCTTTTTAGGTGCACTGGCAACACAGCCTAAACCTACCATACCAACATCTGCAAAGGCAATACTCTAAATCAGTGTCAAATGGAAGCTGCCTACCCTCAAACAGAAGATGAAACAAACCAATCCTCCCTATACAGCTGCCCATATCTTCTGAGAAAATACAAACCAACATCTTATGGCACTTTCTATATCAAGAAGATGTGTGTATTAGACCACCAAAATTGAAGAAGGCTTTAAGTTCATGAATAACAGTGTAGGCAGCCCTTCCTCTCTGCATTCTCAGTGTCATTGGTTGAGATCCAAAAAGGACTAAAATTAGGCCATTAGGCTTGACAGTAGGCTGAGGTGTCCTTAAATTTTCGGTGACAGCTTTCTACTGGGGCATGTGTATCCCTGAGTTGTTCAAACTCCTTTGGAGATGCGTGGGGTCCATCAGCAGCCTCAGGATGGGAATTGTAACTGGTGTAAAGCAGTGGGGACAGATGTGTCCTCCATCTCTCTGAATCCAGCACTAGAGCACTGCTAGGAGCTGCCTGCCTCCATCCCAATGTGTATTTATGCACGTCTTCCCTAAAGACTGTTTAATCAAAATTCTCAGCAGAGATCAGAACTAACATCCCACGCAAGTGCCCAATTAATTAAGACAGTCACTCTCTCATTATATAAAATCCAGCAGCTCTGAAAGAAGTTTGAGAGCTCCCTCTGAAGCCAGACTCTGCTCTGGGGTTAGGGAGCACATCTCAGGCAAAATTTGGAATTGTGCTGTGTTCTCCAAACATGAAGCTACACAATGGTCATCACCAGCATCATTGTCTTGAATGATGATGGCTGTTGATGTATTTTGCCAGCAGACAGTCTTGAGAAGCCTTTACCAGCTTGAGCCCTCTAGGAGCAATAGGAGGAGAGACAGCTGCATTGTAAATCCCATCAGGCAGCCTAAAAATATCAAATAGTCCTTAAATTCCACAGCAGCCTCAAGAATTAGGTACCCCCAGGCATAATTTGAAATGTAATTTTGTTATCTGGGAAGATGAATGTTTAAAGTTTAGGTACCAGGAGTAAAGAGGAGCTGGACTAGGTACTATGTGTCTTTAACTGTAGCTCCCAAATCTCATATTCAAAAGTTGTCAAGGGATCACAGAAACCTGGACCTTTCACTAGCAATGTCTGCATCCCATTCCTCAGCCAAGCTATTTTACAGGATTTTACCAAGGGATTTACAGGATTTCTAAAACTTCATCTTTCATGTCATAAAACTTGTCTTATGTCATAAAACTTCATCTTTCATGTGTGCATATTGTCTGAGCCTTGGAAAGGGGTAAAATAGGAAGGGCAGGCGGAGGAAGAGCAAAGCATGAAGTTCCCTCAGGAAGGCTTTATCTCAAAGGAGAAATCCACCAGCCCCACAGAGCCCTGCAGGCATCTGTACCAAGCAAACAAAGAGCATCTCTGCAACCAGCACTGCCCTGGCAGCAGGATGCAGAAAACTCTCAGCTTTTATCCATGTTTGAGTCTCAAAGATGAGCTGTGACTTCTAGAAAAGGAGATCTCTATTCCTGAGGCAAGCATTTTACCTAAAATGCTAATAAAAATTAAAAACAATGTTCCCAGATTTATAATGCCTCATTCTGAGGAAACTCGCTTGCTGCAAGAGCCTTCTTCCTTTCTTTAGTGGTTGTATAAATAAACATATATCTTCCTTTCACCCAAAAGATATTTAACCATTTCCCATGCTGTTCTCAATTATAAATGAGAATGGGCTAAACCAAACCCCCCACAACACTCTTCAAACGATCTTTTTTCCATTATAATTGATCTTTTAGATCATTTTATAACCACCTCAGCTATAAATTCATCCCCATTATTTGTAATAAGAGCTGGCCTCATGTAAGTGTGTTGGCTGTTTTCCCAGAATAATCCTTTTGGAATGGAATCTGTTCATACTGGGGGAAGTGGAGGAGAGGGAGGGATGACCTACAACCCTAAAAAACTTATTAATAATTAACCATAGTATGAGAAGACAGAAATGTTCTCTATAGTTAATCAGGATCTCATCTCTTTAAAAATGTGATGTAGAAATACAGACAAGGATTCCTTCCATGCCTCAAAACAGCTCAGACCAGCCTGTTTGTCAGTTCAGGGCTGGCAAAGTGTAGATTTGCAGCAGAACTGAGCAGTGCAGCACCAAGAGTGCAGGGAATGGAGAACAGGCAGGCCCTGAGGTGGTGAGGTTTGGGGGGAACAGGTTTGTGCCCTGACAAAAAGTGCCACCACTGTATGTTCCCCCATGCACCCAGGTGAATACAGTGACAATTTGCTTCCTCAGAGCCTGAAAAGGAGTCTGTACATTCCTGCTCTGCCTGTGCACGGTGCCAGACCCAACAGCAAAGGAGTGCTGCCTGCATCCTTCCCTGCTGGCGAGATTACCTTGTTTACCAGAGGGGCTTAGAAGTGTATCAGAGGATGAGCTGTTGCTCTGGCACAAAGCTTGCTAAGGGTCTCACTCACCTCAGCTGCCCTGCCTGAATGGCTGAGACCCCTTGCTCACCCAGCTGTACACAGACCCCTTAAGAGCATCCCCTTCCCATGCTCTGCCTGCAGCAGCCCCTGCTGTTCTTCCTGCAATTCTTAGGGAAGGCCAGTGGCAATGTATCTTGATAGAGACTGCAGCAGTGACTGCAGCACTGGAAAGTGGGTGAGCAAATGGTTCTACATCCCTTGCCTGGACTGGGAAGCCCCTGCAGCCTGCCACACTCCATGGGCTGAGAGTAGATGCCTGATGTGCCAAAGCCTCCCAGCCAGCTCTGCTCCTGCACACGTGGCAGGGTGACTGTGTGTGCTGCAGGCAAGAGTGTGAAATAAACCTGCAGAGAAGTTCAGGGAGGGCAGGGCTGGGAGCTCAGTAGCAGGTCCTGGTTGGAAGTGCCTGGATGGTAGGTGGCTGCAGCCTGAGGGAGTGCAAAGTAGCGGAGTGGTTGGCTTTGTTGCCGTTGTTATTCGAGATTAAAACTAGGCAAATAATCAAGGAAACTTACATTACCAGTGTCCTGGTGTTACTACTTGGGTTGAAACCCAAGTTTGTAGAGCAAACATCAATCTACCATTTCTCTAATCTCTTTTGCTTGTCTGGCAACCAAATACTGTTCTTGCAATCCAGGTTATTTGCCATAGGAAAAAAAAAAAAAAAACAAACAGAAGAATAGAAGGTAAACTATACTAGACAACTGCAATTAATCCCCCAAATGGCAACACCATTGACCTCCAATTTCCTGGACTGTACATAAATTGAAGTTGTATAAAAGAGAATGTTATCTCCATGACATGGCAATGGACAAATGTGTTGATCTGGGGAGAAGGCTACTAAGGTCAATGGGAATGCACAATTGTTCTTTCTCCTTCTTGTCTGTCCCTGTACTGTGATCAGAAAAAAAGCCTGAAAACATAGAAACCATGTCCTGGACCTTAGTGATAGTTCCTCTCTCAGTCCTTACCTTCCATGCAATACCATCTGATGTCTGTCATGCTTCCCAAGGCACCCTACACCCCTTTGGGGCTGTGCCGAGACCGTAGGCTGGGTTACCTTCTTACAACATCTTCAGTTCGTTTTGGCTTTTACTGCATTGCCAGAACGCCTCTGAGGAATGCAAGAGGAAGAGAATAATTGTCTGCAGCAGTTCATGTTGCAGAAAAATCTAATTAAATTTCAAGGGATGGAGATGGCTCCCTTCCACTAAAGGCTTTCCCCTGCTGAATTGCAAAAGCATATTGCAAATAACAAAGGGGCTAAAACTTAAAAATACACCAAAGGAAAAAAGCAAACAAAAAATTGCCACAAGAATATTTTATGCCAGAAATCATTAGACAACTGCAATTGAAAGGCCATTACCAACTCCCACTATAATAAAAGACATTATAATTGTAATTTGAACAACTCGGGTGACACTTTCCACATGGTATATTTATCCCTCATGGGACACATCTTGGCACTGCTGCTTATTAATGTAGGTGATAATCATGTAATGAATAGCTAGATTGATAAGAGTATATTGAGAACAGTTGCTAAAAATAGCTAAAAAACAATGCACATTATATCTTTACTGGAATCCTTGAATAGAAACAGGAAGGAGAGTCTTTAAAAACTATTTAAAATATAAAGATAACCATAGCATTTAGAAAAAATTTGTTCCAATCAGAACTAATTTTAAGTTTCACATTTTTCTTCTTAGAGCAGGAATCTGTCCTAGTGAGCAAAACAAATCACACAGGTAATTAGATATTGAGGGAAAGGTGGGTGTATATCTCTGAGTTGTAATATCTCCTATATTTGTCAAGTTGGAAAACATACCTTTTCAAATCAGTGCTTTTTCTGGGTGACAGCAAATCCTCTTAAAACTATCATCATTTTTCCTTCTTTTACCATTCCAGTTATTTGGGTGTTTCCTCGCCTGGGAGACACGAAATGTCAGCATTCCTGCTTTGAATGACAGCAAGTACATCGGAATGAGTGTGTACAACGTGGGGATAATGTGCATTATCGGTGCTGCTGTTTCATTCCTCACTCGGGACCAGCCCAATGTGCAGTTCTGCATCGTTGCTTTAGTCATTATATTCTGCAGCACCATCACTCTCTGCCTTGTGTTTGTACCTAAGGTAGGTGAATTTGTATTGTGTAAATCTGAATATTTTTCCTGCTGTTTTGTAATTATGATGTATTATGCAGGTATTTATCAGCTTTTAGAGTGCAGGGGATGTGTATGAATTCTTAACCAAGCCCATCCATAAAAGCTTCTCTCCAGACCCTGAAGGAAAAACAAAGCTTCATGACATTTTGGAGAAAGTGTGAATACATGAGCTAATAATGCCTATATTTTTACTGAAATTGTGACTGAGGAAACAAAAGTTGTTTTCTGTAGCTTCAGTAGAATAGCCTCCATTTCCAATTTTCAGGAACTTTTTGAAAAAGAGTGGAGATGTAAGTGGAGATTCTGGGGGGACAGGTCTTGTTGTCTACTCTGCCATGTTTCTTCCCTTCCCTCTTATTTTTGGTGACCAGTTATAGGTATCAAAGGAATGGCATAAAGCTGTCTTTGGGGAGTTATAGGTTGGAAAGGTTCTTCCCTATAACTCTGGGGAGTTATAGGTTGGATATTAGGAAAAGGTTCTTCCAAGAGGGTGACTGGGAACTGGAAAGGGATATCCAGGGAGGTGGTAACACCACTAGCCTAACACAATTCAAGAAGTGTTTGAACAATGTTCTTGGGCATTTGGTGTGATCCTTGGGGTGCTCCTGTGCAGGGCCAGGAGCAGCACTACAGTGATCCTAGTGGGTCCCTTCCCAGGACATTCTAAGACTCTTACATACCCTAAACAAGATAATCAAGATCTCTGTTTCTATACCTACAAAAATAGTAAAATCTTTACATTCACTCGCAAGATAAGAGATCAATTGTGTTAAAACCTCTAAGTATTCATTTATGGTGGTACAATAGGCTTTGTCAGTACCTCAGAGGAAAACTGTATGTTTGCTGCAAATGCTGACTCTGAAGTTATATTTATTAGTGGGTATATTAAAGGATTAAGTGAGGCACAGGCTGGGAGACACATGCTTTCATTTCCTTTTGCTCCTTTAGGCTCTGAGGACAGGTTCATTGTGCCTTGTTGGAAGAATTGAGAAGATGCCTTGATCAGTTCCCTTGCTGAGTTAAGCTTTAGACATGAATATGACAGATCTTGGATGAAGGGAAAACTGGTTTTTATGTAAGCTTACATAGCAAAGCTTAAAGTACTAGGCAATGCACTCCATATTATGAAGTAAAATGTTCAATTGTATTAATTTTAAGTGGCTTGTGTAAACATAGCTTATTACCCCAAATTAGATACATATGCAGTTGGACATCTGAAAAATTTGCAAGGCAAAATGTAGGTCTTTTGCCTCTAGAATCTGTTTTCAGATTTTTCAAGTGAGTCTTTATAAGAGACTCTTTATTGCACCACGTTCAATCAATGTATTGAGCAAATTGTAGTCAGTAGATTCTGGTGCTAAGTAGCATCACATCTACTGGGCAGCCAAGAACTATGTGTGCAAAAGAAGCAAGAAAAATAAGCTAATAAACTTATCTCAAAGTGCAACCACTGAAAGAAATTAAAGGTGCAGACTAGAGATAGAAGCTGATTTGTGATCTGCAAAAAAAAGCAAAGTAATTCATTCTCCAGGATTGACTAAACAGGATGTTTTTGCAAGTTTTGCAATTCACTTCTCAAATATTAAAAAGCCATACAGACGTGTGTAGTCATATTTTTGTTCTGTATCTTAGGGAAGAATCACAGCTTTGTTCTAAATTGAGGGAACATTCACAAACATGACAATAGAGTGTACTGTGAAACATAACAAGATTTAAGTGGCTAAGCCATATGAAAATGCATATTAAAACTCTTATGCCAAAAATACCTCCAAAGAATGTCAGAACTCTCTTCAAAGAGAATTATTAATGCTGTCCATGCCCTTTGCCCCGTTGCTTTCATGCTCCTTTGCCCATCCTTCTCTTGTCACAGGCTGTGAAATTACTTTTCTGATTCCTTTTTTAACCCTTTCCTCTGATCTTCTTTTAAACCCCAATTACCCCACCCTCATTTTCCATCCGTTCTTTTTTACTCAGAATACAAACATGAACCATAGCCCCCTAGCATGAAGTCCCTAACCTTTTTCCATCTCTTGTCAGGTTTCCAAATGCTTAGCTATTTAGCAATAAAATTCATCACTGGCTAAGGTACAAAACAAGATGTTGAAGCAGGGGCTGAAATGCAGCACTTCCAATGCCCATGGGAATGTTTTCACAGCTGGAGAGTTCTTCTAGCACTCGTATATATTGTTCTACATCTCCTCTGGTCGTGCTGTGCCACAGCTGGCAAGCACTCTCCCCTCAGCCTGCTCAGATTGCCCAATAACTCCTCTGGACACCACAGATTATATCCAGCACTACCTAGTTTGTACATCTAGGTAAGATGTTAGTGTGAGACAGGCACCAAATCTCTACCCTCAAGCAATTCTGTTGTAAATTAGTACAAGCTTGGCAACTCAGGTATATTTCTGGTGAATACTAAAGCCTCATCAAGCACAGGGGATGATAATGCAGACCTGGAAGACTGCACTTTCTCATTGTTAAACTGACCAGACAGATGCAGGCAGTAATGTGGTTCTGAGCCAGGTGAGTGCCACAACTTCTCTGCTGTACTAAGTACATTCCTTTTAACTAATCTTCAGCAGTCTCCTGGGTCAACAGTGCTGAAATTCAATTTTACCCCACAACCCTTTTAAGTACACAACTACTCAACAATGTAGACACATTAAGGAATGAAACATGACATTTTCTCTTCCTTCTTGTCAGCTCTACTAATCTTATTTACTTATAACATGGCAATTACTATCCTTCTCCAGTTAAATGTCCACTTCGTCCATTGCCATTTTGTTCAGTACCAAGTGCCTCAGAAAAACACATGAGGAAAATCCCATAGAAGAGTAAGAGATATCAGAGGAAAAAATGCTCATTGCCCTCTCCATTTCATGGTACAAGTGTTGATAGCATTATACTGCATCATACTTACATTAACTGTACACATTCTTGTTATCCAGCCAAAAGCTTTCCAAACTCTTTTAAAACTATTACAGATTTCTGCATTCAAGAGTATCTTGTAGAAGTTATCTGCAGAATTCAAACATCTGTTATGTATATTTTTCCTGTCAGAAATTAACTGCAATGTCTAATTATCTTTTTAAGGACCAAGATGTCTATAGTACTTTTCAATATACTCCTCACTTCCTTAAAAGAAAAAATCCTAATATGCATTCTCTATTCATGAAGTAATTGTCACAGGCTTATCCATGTTTATGATGCTTCCATGTCCTTCCATTTTTCTACTCCATCCATTTTGAGACAGAACAATGGGCTCACTTGTAGTTGCCCAGCAAGTGCATATCATTTCTGGCTGCAATGGCACTAACACATTAATTCTGATCCAGTTCCCTGCAGAGCAGCAAGGCAAAATCAGTTCTAGGGATTAAAACATCCCTTTTCTGTGTTGGTAGCATTTTATGCCTATTTGCAATTGGCTCTGTGGATATCCAGTGTTGACCCTTTGTGAAAACTGAAACTGCACAGATATAAGATAGCAAGATAAAAGTTCCACTGACTGTATGGTAGGAAAAAAAATTAAAGCTCATCTAACCTCATTTTTTGTACAGCATGAGCCAACAATGTTGCCCATGAACTTTTTAATCTAGTCCATGAATTCACTAGATGTGAATCAATTCATTAAAACATGCCCCTGTTGCAAAACACCCAATTTTTATCTATAAACTCTCAGGTGAAGATGATTCAATGGCAATACTTCTATCTTTATTCAGTTTGAACTTGGACCACATCAAACGGCAGAATTTTTATCTTGTAACACTTCTGCCTGCTTCTTTAAGAAGCTTTGTAATTACCATTCTTCACATTTAACTTCATTTTCATGTAGTTTTTGGTCTAGGACTTAGACAGTCATTACAACCATCCTAATTTGAAACAAAGAATCATGAGAGTAAAGACACTTCCCTCTAGGAGGGCTCAGCCGCAGCAAGATACCCAGGGCCTTAAGCAGTTGGGCCTTGGTTACTTCCAGATAAATAATTCCCACTCCTCTGAGTATCTCTACCAGCATTTGAGCACATTCATAATAAGAAAAGTTGTTTCTGATCTTTAAGTGAAAATTTTGGGTTTTCAGCCTGTGTCTCCCTCCCTTTCACTGCAGATCATTGAGAAGAGTCTGGCTCCATCCTCTTTACTCTCTTCCATCATATATTGAATACACATGAATAATGTCATACCCCTGCAATGTCTTCCATCTCAGGGCTAAATAATCAGTCTCTATTTGTATCATAAGGGCTGGGACCTTCTTTAGCATCTCTGTGGCCCTTCTCTGGACTTTCTTTACCATACCTAACTCTCTCTTGTTCTGAACAGCCCAAATCTGGACACAACACCCCAGGTGTGCTCTTGCCCAGGCTGAGTAGAAAGGAAGGATCACCTCTGTTGGCCCAGGATACTGCTGGCTCATGTTCCACCAAAATTTCCATTGCCTTACTGGAAAGGTACTTTCCAGCCAAACAGACCTTGTGCTCTTTGGGTAGGTGCTTGAGGTTTATTTCTCCTCAAGGGCAGGACTTAGTACTTCCCTTTGCCTAGCTTTAGGAGATCCTTGTTGGCGCAGATCCATTTCCCTCCAGACTGAGGAGCAGCATTAGTGACTGGCTACCACAATCCTCTGAGCCTGTCAGTTCAGCCCAATTTGCATCCACTTCAGTGGTTCCTTGCCCAGTCACTTTATCAGTTTAACTTTGAGGATGCTCTGGGAGACAGTGTTAAATCTTTGCTTAAGTCAAGAAAAATAACTCTCTGCCCTCATCTACCAGCCCAGACATCTCACTGAAGACAGCTATAAATCAGGTTGTTCGGGGAGGATTTCTCTTTCATAAATCAACAACGAATGCTTCTAATCACATTCTTGCTCTTAATATGTTTGGAAATGGTTCCCCAGAGGATTTACTGCAGCATCCCCCCCAGACTGAGGTGAAGGTAGCAAGGAGGCATTTCCCCAAATTCTTCTGTCACATCTCCTGAACTCAGCTGTGACATTTCCTTTCTCCTAATCCTCAAAAACTGCTCAAAATCAGCATCATCTTCCAAAAGTAACAGAGAGTGGTCTCATGATGACATGGACCAGTTCCCTTAATCCTCAGGCATACAACTTGTCAAGTTGGCTGAACTTGATGAACTTAATTACTTTAGAGGTCTGGAATTTTTGAAGACAAGTTTTACCAGTAAAGACTAATGTTAAGAAGACACAGAGCACCTTAGCTTTCTCCATCTGCTTTAACACCTGAAAAATGAAATGTATTATCTGCAAGCATCATCCCAATCTGCAGCCTTGGTCTGTAAATACATGCCAGGGACCACACTCTTCAGAGCCTGAGAAGTCAGATCTAAGTTGATCAGAAGTTAGGGCCTTACTTCGTGCCGCTGGAGCTGCAGAGCAGTTCCATGCTCTCAAGAATAGGAGGAATCAATTCCAAAATGCAGCTAGACCACAAAATCTGGCTGGGCTGTGCATGCAAAATGATTGCCCGTTCTCTCTTTTTAGACAACTCAACACCTTTGGATTTATGACTCCATGCCTATCCTCTCAGGGCAGGGAGCCCCTTCAGCTTTGTCTGTATACAAATATATATGTATGCTGCTTGGCAAGTGACATAAATTTTGTATTCTCTAGAGTAATGTGAGAATCTCTGTCCCTGCTGCCAAACAGCAGTAGCTTTCTCTCCTCATGTCGAGGTGATATTTTCACATTGTCACTGAGTGTTAAATTTGACTTATATTTGCTTAAATTAAATATGTTTAAGGTTAACCTTTTTCTAAGTGGCTTATTTAATTTTTTTGAACAGATTTGGTTTATTTTGGGTTGCTAAAAACTAATTAAGTTTCTGTTATCTCCAGAGTGCAATCTCCCATGAGTTCTCTCTGTTAATACTCCTGCTTCATGTCTCTCACTGCTTGAGTGTTACTTGTAACAGTAGGAAAGGAGAAATTTCAGATGAAACTGTGCTTGGGAAGAGGAGGGTTTGGTGGATTGTATTTTTCTTGAAGAAGGAATATATCCTTTGAAAGTACAAACATATCAGTGAAGGAGAAAGATACATATGATAGAATATTAAAATGTATTTTAATATATTATAAATCCAGATAAATATCTTTTGAATGAGTTTTTTCCTAATTTTTTGAATGCTTCCCTTCTCATAATCATTTTCATTCAACCTATTCTATAAAGTTATTCAGAAATAATCTCAAGTAGTGCACATGGCAAGCAGAGCTCACTTTCCAGAGTTTTATGCTTGAAAGTCAAAAAGGAGCTCTTGGTTTGCCTTTCAGTATTTTGAGATACAAAATAAATAGCTGCAAAAATAAAGCAGGATTTCTTAAAGCTTTTCAACCTTTCAGCTCATCACACTGCGAACAAATCCAGATGCAGCCACACAGAACAGACGGTTTCAGTTCACTCAAAATCAAAAGAAAGAAGATTCAAAAACATCGACATCAGTCACCAGCGTCAATCAGGCCAGCACATCTCGACTAGAAGGATTGCAGTCAGAGAACCACCGCTTGAGAATGAAAATTACAGAGGTATTGTTTACTGTATTTACTGCCTAGGCACTTCAGTTTTCGTTGTTTTTTTGTTGCAGTTCTCCAGTCTGGTTAAATGCTGGCTACATTCTAGAGAAAAAAGTTAACTTTTCCCATCAAAATAATAGGAAAGGGGCAATTTATAAGGACTGCTAACTAGTACAGCAAATACGTGGCAGGTGTGATAAAATGAAAATGTGCCTTAGCAAAATGGAATTAAACTTGCCCTATTTATTTGTGACAGGCCAATTACCCTGGTGTTTCACATGGACATGCTGAGCTCCACAGCTCCAGAAGCGCAACCTTTACAAGCAAGCGTAACAGAGATCCGCAGCCCCAGGGGCACTTAAGGGCTGTCTTTGTTCCTGTTTGTGGTTGAGTTCTGAGGCTGCTGTTGCTGTTATTTCTCAGCCTCTCTGAGAGTTTGCTCAAAAACTTGCTAGACATATTTTTACATCTTCCATGAAACAGAATGACATATTTTCTTAAGGTAGAAAGATAGCTTTATGAATGTGTGAGCTGACTCTTTTGACACAAAGGTGATGGTTGCTTCAGTACCTACTGAGGGAAAGGCTGACTACATGGAGTACATGAATTACATAACAGCTACAGCATGTATATTTGTAGTTATGTCCATCCTTTCTCAGTAGACCTGAAACGATGACAAACCAGTCTTGGAGACTGCCCCATTTTCGAGACAAGATAACCATAACTGATCATATCATAAAGAAATTAACCTGTTCTTAGCCAGTCTGTATTCTTATACCTTGAAGAAAAACTATTTTATTGCAACAGTTATTTCTTTGTCCAGATCCTAACAACAATTGCCTATGTAACTATAAATCATTTACTCAGGCTACCAAAGAGTCCAAAAGTAAAAGGTATCTCTGCCTTGTTAAAGAAATTTAGTTCAGCTTTGCTGGGTCCCTTTCATGTGAGAGCCTTGAAATTTTTAATGAAGGCCTAGGTGCCTGCTGGCTATTTCTGTTCCTTTACTGTCGTTTTTTTCCTACTAAACCTCCTAGCACAAGCTCTCAGCCTGTGCTTCACAAGGCTCATGATGGTGAGCGCAGGTAAGGCAGATCAGAGCAGCCACATTAGTGCTTGCAGGACCCTGACAATTCCTTTTGGACTTTGCTTAAATAGATTGAATTCCCAGAACCAGTGGGTCCAAATCAGTTTCATTGTTAAGGGGATTTGGAACATGCCCTACATGGCTAGCAGCTACATCTCTACCTCATCTAGTTTGAGTTGCTGTGCCCCAGTTCTATAAGGAAAAACATAAATCTAAATTCAGCACTTTTAAAATTCTGTTAAGCTAGTAGTGAGTGGGACATACTCTGGACACTACACCATGCACAACTGTTCAAAAAGAGGATTAGGAAGTTTGTTTCTTGTAATATTCTCTTTGGTCTGTAGAAAACTGAGTACAAGTCAGCCTCTGAGGAGAGCAGATTGTGCTCTGCTCGGCGCTGAGAGTGCGTTCCTGGTAGAGTTGACTGCAGTCACTCACATGCCATAGCTCCCTTGTATTCTCCTGTATGTTCTGCAATTTGATGGATGAAACGGTTGTAGCTTTGTATGCCACAGTTTTGCATGTAGATAATAAATAGTTCAGAGGTTTTCAGACTGGGCTTTCTTATGCCCATACCTTTCTCATTTGTCAGTACACCTGAATTGTTCCTACTGTCAACTACTAAAGCTTATTCCTCTCCTATGCCCTCTGTGCAATGTCACAGTTGACCACAGTTTTTTACTTGTAGCATTATTTTTAGAGGTAGTGTAGTATTGCTATAAGAAAACTGTATTTGTCAGAGTGTAGTAATTGCATTACCACCTGCCTTCCAGCCTAGTTATAGAAAGCTGTGCCTCAGTGCAGATACCTGAAGCAAGGACTCGTGAATTTTGAAGGGTTTGTACTCTTTGTTTTGCAGCTGGACAAAGACTTGGAAGAGGTCACAATGCAACTTCAGGACACTCCTGAGAAAACAACATACATTAAGCAGAACCACTATCAGGACCTTAATGACATTCTTAGTATACGGAACTTCACAGATGGCAAAGGTGAGCGTCTGTAAAACCCATTAGTAGCTTAACATGCCAAACCTTTGCATTGAATTGGCTTCAGAGCACTCCAACCTTGGTAAGACAGTTTAAATATTTTGGTTGAATTACTGGGAGTATGCAGATTCACATAATAAGCTACATGGTACCCACTGATTTGCTATTTCTGTATATGCATATTCTATTGTAATACACGTGGTGAAGGGGGAAACTTTGAGAAGTGTACTTGTGTTCAGAAGCCAAGTTTTTTGAGTTGCATGGAGAGAGGAAAGCCACAGAATTTTAAACCCAGTTTAATATCTGCTTGCCTGACTAGGATGCTGAAATCCTGCTTTTGGACACTGCTGTCCAGCACATAAAAGAGAAGCATGTAAATATTTCAGTGCTGGTTTGGATTCTAAATGCAGAATTGAAGCCACTCATGTATGAAAGTTCTTCCCTAGAAACTGATAAAAGAATTTAATGACAACTGTAATATTCCTGAGTTGTTTCTCCTGTGTCTCTTGCATCGCTCCCTGAAGAAATACATGCAAGAGAATTTCTTCCATTAGAGCCATTTTGCTTTTTGGGAAGCAATAAAATCTGGTGCATAGTGCAATAAAAGTGGAAGCCAGGACACCCACCTTCCATATCTGACTCTAGAATGGATCTAATTTGTGACTTCTGGCAAATAGCTTTGTAAGCTGACTATTACTATAGTGTGTGAAAAATTGGTTGGTCTGTGTTTGGAATTTGTATATTTGCATGTTTGTTACACTACAAGGCTCAGACTTCTTACTGATGTGGCACCATAGGCTTGATTATGTGGGACAGAAGTTACTCTTATGAATATATTTGAAGAACAATTTTACAACCACATCAACAGTTCACACATGTTATTGAAATATATTGAAATTTCTGTTGGATAAGGTTACTTTCTCTTGAGCTTTTTGTTTTAACCTGGGTATACACTGAGTTGTATAACTTGTGGCAAAAAGAAGGAAAAGGGAGTGTTCCCAGTGTCCTTTCTAAAAGTAAAAAAAAAAAAAAAAACTGAAGAGGGTAAAGGAGGAAAAGGAGGAAAAGGAAAACGTAAATAGCTGCTGGAGGCGTGTGATTATTGGGCTGAGATCAGGAGCAAGAACTAACATCAGTGAGTGGGATGAGGCAGTTTGAAAGGAACACATAGAATGTTCCTCTCATGTCAGATGCTCCAGGAAAAATGATAAATCATGAATAATATTTCAAGCAGAAAAGATACATTGCATTGTGCCAAATGCCCATCTGAGTCTGGGTATGAGAATCAAAAAATGATTCTCAAGAATACACTGGGTATAAATTTAGGATGGATGCTTCCCACAGCAAGATGCACTCCATTAGCAGTAGGAGGCTGGCAAAGAAATCAAGGATAAAATATAACCTTTCTGCACTTACTTGTGGCTATGTCTACAAAAGACATTGATGCCTAACTGCTGCTTTAAGCAACAGCATCCAAGATTGTCTTTGGTCCTAATTTCCCCCAGTACACCTCCCTAGCTTTTACATTTCTGCTGTGGGGTGTGTATTTAAAATCATCTGTAGGCATGGAGCCTTAATGTCCAGAGTCGCTTGGAGCTATGTAATATTGGGATTTACAGGGTAGATATTCTGCATACTGAAGTTGCTGGACACAGTTTTCTCAATGGACTTACCACATAAAGCCCCACACAAAAGGTGGGACAGATGGAGAAAGATGCTCTCCCTTGTCAAAATTTATATGGAAAGGGGAGAGTATCCATTCATCTGAGAATGAAGAAGACCTGGATCCCAATTTGCAGAAGGTGTTTGGAGCTTGGTCCCTCACCTGGTGGCAAATACTCCATGCATGCATATTGTAGTGTATCCTGATTCTGACACAAGGGACACTAAATATTCATCCTTCCAGGCTCTGAGCCACTGTGATAAGCAACCCTTGCTAGCTTTTCCTGTCCCTCCAATTCCATTTCTTCTGCCTCTTATCTTTCCATATTTCCCTGTCCCTTATCTACATCTGAATCTCCCATCTGTTTCTCTCACTGCACCCATTCCCAATAGTCAACCTATGTGCTTAATATAAATTTGCTGTTCCAATCAAAATAACAAGGCTTTGGAGAATTCATGCTACTGAGTCACTGCTGATTCTGTGCAGATTCAAACAGACACCACTTAAACGGTACTTAAAAAAATTCTGGCCCTTTCGGCTACGGGAAAGCTAACTCCGAATGACATGACTATGCTTTCTGTAGCTATGCATTTCATGAGCTTTCAGTAAAGGAAAGTACAGAAACTTGAAATTATGCATCCCTGGTGGTACTTGAGTGAAGCTTCAGAATTGTAAATAATCTATTAGCGTGACCTAGGAGTGACCATCTCTCTCATCCCCACTGTGCAACTGGGGAAGCCAGTCCAATATTAGTTTAAAGGTGATGATGAGATTTGTGCCTTCCTTGATCTTGTGAAAAATGTAAGCTGGGAGAGTGGGAATAGGACAGTAAAGAGAGAGGCTCAAAATAGCAGCTGACTTGGAGCTAAAAAGCATACCAGATAATTTGCAACATTTGCTTTGTTGTTCACTTCTAAGTGAATTGTTTTTCTAAAAGACCTTGCTGTTCTGAGAGAGCTTACAGGGAGAAT
This sequence comes from Zonotrichia albicollis, assembly GCF_047830755.1. Classification (NCBI taxonomy): domain Eukaryota; kingdom Metazoa; phylum Chordata; class Aves; order Passeriformes; family Passerellidae; genus Zonotrichia; species Zonotrichia albicollis. Next base: position 92,871,795 of record NC_133819.1, read on the forward strand.
GCCATGTAGGGTAACCCCACTGCTATTGCTTACACAAACTCAGGGCACTGCTCTTCACAGAACAGATCATAACATGGGATTTAGGAAATGCAGCTCGAACAAGCCCTAATCAAACTTTAATGTCATCGTACACTTTAGTAGGCTTCTGATCTGTAAAAATTGCCCAGAGTTAAAATTCCTAATTCCTATAGCCAAGTGCCAGAGGAGGTTATTTGATTCATTTCTTCCTTCTTCACCACCCTCATTTACATCAAACATATGGATTTAAGATACTAAAGTTAAATTACTTTAGCCAAAATAGGTAGATACAGCTGTGAACTCCTATATCTGCCTAACCTCAGGCAGTGTTTCATAACTTTGGGATTCCTGCTTAGTTATTAACAGCAACACCTCCTGGTGTATCCCAGGAGCTCTTTGCTGGCACAGGGACTCCTTTACAGCACACTTCAGTACATCTCATTTAAAGAGAGATATTATCTGAGACACTCAACTCTTGTTCACAAATGCATGATGTCCCTGAGACATCCACAGCAATTGGCTATGTAAGAAAAGCAATTAGGAAAATGTGATTTGTGGTTTATGGCTTGATTGCTTTCTTTTAATGCAGGCTTTTTCACTGCACTGCTACATAGCTTTGTGTGGCCAAGCAGTTTTTAGCATGCTCCATGAAGTGTGGCTCTGAAACTTCAGATGCTGGATTTAAGTTAGGGCATCCCCTTAACTTCATTTCCTATATTCCTCAGATGACTTTTAGTGACTGTGCCTGCTAGTGACCTCAGTTCTGTGCACAGAGCAACACTAACTGCTCCCCTGGCATTTGTGGGATCTGGTGGCCTTGCTGGAGTGGCAGAGCCACTAGGGCTCTGGGGGAGGCCAGTGCTTGGCTCAGGCCACCTCTGTAAGAGACAGAGTCATTCAGCAAGAAGAGCCAGGCTTGGAGGCATGGTTGTGTTTGCCAGGCTGACATTTGGAAAAAAGGAGGACAAGTGCCTCAACTATGATGCTGTGTAAAGGCAGGGAGGGAGTACTAGATACTTTTGCTATACTTGGAATCTTACTATCTTATTCTACTTGACTTCTTTTTGACATTTTAATACATGAAGTTATTTCCATGTGACATAGTTCACAAAATCATGGATTGAAAGAGTTTAATATAAAGCAAAGCTTAGATGAAGTCCTGCAGAAGAATATCCTTCTATTTCTACCTTGGCCAGTACATTTCAGAGTAGCATGTTAGGGAAATTAAGGAAATTAGGGAAATTAAGCCATTCTATGGGATATACAGAAGAAGCAGGAGACAGCCTTGCCACAGTCCCCTGTTATGAGCAAACCCTTTTTGCAGGTTCTCTCTCTGCAGGAGCCCTTCCTTGCTCAGAAAACCTTGTCTGTTTCAAGCCAGAAAGCAGTCTTTACTCATTGCTGCAAATGGGCTGGGAGCATTCATTTACATGTCAGATATGCCTACATACTGTCACTTGTCACCCCACTTCGATGTTTCCTGGTGTTAGTTTTTCCCCATGTAAAAGCAGCTCAAAGAAAAACAGATTTCAAAGGCATTTGCTCACAAATGCAAAGCAAAACAGAGTTCGTCTGTGATGGATGGGGGAAGTATTATTTCTATGAAGTTCATGCAATTCAAGCATTAAGGTTGAGTTTGAAAAAGAGATTCAAAGGTAAGGGCTTTCAGAAATAACTGAAACTCTGGATGCTGTTATAAAGCAAGGATGTAGTTCCTTTCTTCATAGACATCTGTATGCTAGTTTCTATGAAGCCTAACAAATTGATTCAGTCCTGAAATTGGAGCATGTTTCTGTTTCAACAGGGAGATCAACCTATCAGAGGTTCAGTACCTGTCCTTTCTTGCACAGAAATGAATCTGTAGTAAAGGGAATTTCTTCTGATTTAAAGTAGTATAAATCAGAGCATAATCTTGCTGGCTTTTCTTTTTTAAAAATCTTCCTCTCAAAACACAATTATCAGAAGCTATGATTTAGATTGTCTGTGCAGAGTGGTTACTTCAGGAGAACTTTTTTCTTATTACCAGCAGAAAATGTGATCATTTTAATTTTTCCTTTCAGTTTACTTTCTTATCACCCTATTTACATGAAAAACAGAGACTGGCTAGTCATGTTTCACAGTCCAAACAACAGAACTGGGAAAAATTACAGCAGGTTTTCAAAATCTGCCTCCAGTTTTAAAGTTTCCTGAGCTCTTTAGTAAATCAGCAATCTCTGCCAGATCCTGTAAGTCCTTGTTAAACCACACTTACTTCTTTGTGGAGCATAATATATGTTTTCTAGCAAAGAGAAGCAATAGTAGAATTGAAAGATATTGGATGAAGAGTAGTTCTGTCATCCAGTTCTAAGCCATGGGAGGAATATTGCCGCTAAAGCATAATGATGAAGATGTTCAATAAAGCTGCAGTGTACAAACATCAACCAAACAAGCACCTAGTTAAAAAAAAATATGTTTTCTAAACTCTTGGAAGAAATTGAAGCATCATCAGTCACCTGGTGTGCTCTGCCTGCAGCTGAATGAGGGTTGTTAGTATGCATGGCACATTTGAGTCTGCCCAGGTAATTTTGGCAGCACGAGGCTGCAGAGTGACCCCTGGCAGAGGCAGAGGAGAGCAGCTGGGAGCAGCGACCTCCTCTCTGAGCCTCTCAGCAGCCTGCATCAGGTGTGCTCTTGCGGCTCAGAGCTTTGTAAATGGAAGCTGTTTTCTTCCTGCAGGTAGGCAAAGGTCCCAAGCTAAAGCCCTCTGGTTCTCACCAACCACTGGCAGCGAGCTTTGTTCTGTAATGAGCCCATTGTCGAGCGCTCTGTGAGGCCCTTGAGATGTATTTGTCTTTTCTCCCAACAGCTTTCTGAATGGAAAGCGCTCAGGCATCGCTTATCCAGACTTCTGAGTTCCGGTTTGAGGTCTACAGAGGTGAAAATTATTTAGAAGGTGCTTCTGGCTAATGTGATTTCAGTTTAAAAAGTAGTTACATCATCCCAGTGCAACTTACTGGGTAGAATCTGCAGCGGCACACAGTGCCCTGAGGATGAAGGGCATTTTCCAACCAGCATACTTAATGGACAGAGGAGGAGAGAGGATGGGGAAGTATCAAAAACACTGCGACACTTTCCAGGGGAAACTGGGAAATCAAATGTTTACCACTACTTTCAGTTGTTCATGTTTATAAAACTAGTTTTCTAAACTCTTAAGTTTTTAAGTACATATGGCAATAGTGTTTTTTCTTTAAGCTCAAGCTCCCAGAAGCATATGACTAAGTGAGAATCTTGCTTTTCATTATTTAAATGAAAGGTAAATGAAAAATAAAGATATTCTAGTTTCCATAGCTGCAAAATAAAAACCTAACAACTCCTCTCCCAAAATGCTTAACAAATAAGAATTACCTTTTTTTTTTTAATATTAAAAGAAGCAAATGAAAAAGGAGAAAAAAGTGTCTGTATTTTGTCTGCATTTTATACGTGTACAGTAAAACTTGCATTTGTTAGCCTTGTATGCCGAAATTTATTCTGTATATTAAGGGCAAGTCATCTGCAAGAGTGGTATAAAAGAGACTATTAAGAATAACACACGGTGATATATGGGCAGTTGGTGTTGAGAGGTGAGTAGGAAGAGAATACATGATTTCTGCTCTACTCTAAACTAAATCCCCCACCTTTTTGACAAGGACCACCTCCTTCTCTTTCTTTCTCACAGCACAGCTGAAAGTACATGAAACTCCTTTAGTGTGTACAACACAGATTATCCTATTAAATAAGAGACTCCCAAACAGCAACGTTTGCATTTTCCAATCATTTGATGAAGAATTACATCTTTAGTGGCTTTAAAAAATGTTAAATGGCTTATCTTGGCAAAAGGAGTTGGAACCCTAAAATAATTAAATTTAGAGCTTTTCCATCCCTAATTACAAGGGTTAATCAAATTTTTACTTTGGTCTATATCAAAAAGTCAGCAATTTCCATTGTCAGCTTAGATCAGCTCAGGACTGAGTGTTAGTTTTAATCACGGAAGTAAAAAGTGTTTTTTTCTATATGTCTGTTTATAGACATCACAAGACTTTTATGCAAATGTCAAACTTGATATACAAAGAAATGCAATGTACAGAAAATAAAAACTGAACTCTTGTGACAGCAAGTGCCACACCAGCAAGCTTCAGGCTGCTCTGAGATGACAGACCTCATTGCTTATCTTAACCACTGTCAGATTTGACTCTTTGCTGTACTCCCTTCACATCCAAACCATCAGTGAATCCTGCCATCTCTTCATTTTAAATACACTTCTTGTTACAACTGAATTCCTTAGCTCTCTTCTACTGACATTGTTTTGCCCCAGCCAAAGCAGCTTCATGTGTTCTGGTCACCTCCTTTCTCACCCAGACTCTTCTCTTCAATGCAACATCAGTGAAAATTCTTGTCTCCTCTCCTGAGCTGTAGTGATCCCCATGTCTGCACATTGCTGCCTCCTCACCTACACACTCTGCTGTTGTTTGCTTGTTAGGTTTTTCACAGCAGGAGTCAATGCTATCAAATAATGCCAGGGATAACCTGGCTGGGAGGGCAATTCTAGATGTTGGAGTTTGTCCTCAAAACATTTATGCTTCCAGTTTCTTTCCTCAGTTTGTGTTTCTGCGGCTTGTTTTGTCCCCCCAGTGCCTGTTGACAGCATCTATATTCCTAGCATGCTGGGAGCTGAGCATTATTTGGGGCTTCTGAACATGAGTACAACAGAAAAGCCGTAACCCTTCAAAATGTGCCAACTTTTTCATGCAATTTTCCTTTTTTCTTCACTCTTTTCCTGCTTTTCCCCTTTGTACCCACTTTTATGTTCAAACCCTCCAGTACCCTCTTCAAGAATTTACCTCAGACTCCTCTTCCATGCTGCCTCAATGCCTGCAGCAATCACTGCTGCTCTGTTTGTGTGGCAAACAACTGCTGGTGATGGATTTGGAGCTCTCTGTAATTATTTATGAAAACTGTGAACTGCCCTCATTATTCAGATGCTTTCTGTGTGATTTTATTTGGCTTACCACAGAAAGACACTTTGAAAAAGCAGGCAGGAGCAGAAAGGGTCTTAAAGTGGCTGTGTTTGCCCGTGTTTCTCTGGGGGAATGATGCCATGGGCTTCAGCACAGCTAGCCAGGGACACCCAGGACACCCAGGGGAAACAAGAATTCTGATCTGTTTTGTTATCACTATGCAGAAAGGAAAAAAGTGCAATGACATCATTAGTTGTCCTTGCTGCAGACAGCCTATGGACCAGTGCAGCTGGTATGAATCATGTTTCCATGCTGAAAATGATGGCAGTAGCAGATAGGCAAATGACAGCACTTATTTTCCTGTTTGATCGTAAGAGTATCAAGGTTTTAACATCAATGAAATTGTAGTTTTTCTAGAACAAGTCTTAAGAAGGAGGGTTTATGAAAAGGTTACCATTTCTAACTGCAAGAACAGTATAGTTACATTATTTTTTCACATAGCCCAAGACTAGATGAGAGAGCATGATGTCACTTTTGTCACTTTTCTGTTTTTTCGTGATGGTTCCTATGGAGGAACACATCATCCAAAACAGAGGAGTACCAAATTCTCACAGCAAAACTTGAGACTATGCTGGAATACAGGTAGTATGAGTTTACTTTGTGGCATTATGGATATGTGGAAAAAATTAAAATGAAACTATTTTTAAATGGTCACTTGGTCACAGTAAAGTAAAATTGAATGTGTTGTCCATCCAGATGGTGAGAAAGCCATTTTGAAAAATCATCTTGATCAAAATCCACCAGCACAGTGGGGTTCATCAGACCCTTCCAGAACAAGCAAAGATGCCATAGAAGACATCAACTCTCCAGAACAGTAAGTATACATCATTACCTTACTGACAAGACATTAATTTAAATTATTATATTTCATCAAAGCCTGTATTTCCCTTCCATGCATTTTTTATGGAAAGACTTCACTGTAACCCCCTTTCAGCCAACCCAGGCTACAGAGAGAGCCTGAAACATCTACAGCTAGGGAATGTGAATGGCACCTCCTGAAGCACCAGTAGGCACCAATGTTGTTGTGTGCCTCCTTGCCTCCCTGCCACCAGCTCACCACCCCAAAGGAACTTTAAGGATATCAGGGGCTTTAGATCCTAAGGTGCCCCAAAAACAAATCAATATGCTCCTTTTCTCTTGCTGGAAACATCCATAGCATGATGTCCAAAGTTTCTGTAGAGAGCTGCAGGATTAGCTGTGCCCAAAGCGTGTGGAGGAGAGAAGAGGATGGACATATGTGCACAAATGTCTTATGACTCTTGTCAAAGGTCCAAGTCCTTCCACACACCAGCCAGAGGGGTTCATAGTGTACACAGACATTTTGTTCTTTTACATTCTTTAGCTAGATGAGAAATAAAAAATGTCCTGAGGGCTTTTCAACGTTGCCATAGCAGCTGGACCTAAGTTTTGGCACAGGAAAGCCCGCACTAAGTAGTTTCCCTTGGAAACAATGCTGCAGCTACAAGGAGAGGATGGCACAAAACACTGGCCAGATTTACAGAGTGGAAAGAGTCTTCTGGTGTCAGCTTTTCTCCCTAGGATCCTGTACAATAAACTCGTGTTCTGCCCTCCAGGAGCTGGGCAGGACCTGCCATGGGCAGGAGCTCCGGGAGGCGCCATTCTCGTGTGTGCCCGGATCTGCCGCTTCCCCACGGCAGCCTGGTTACACAGCATCACTTCAGCAGTGTCTGAGCTAATAGCTGTCAGACTCCTGGGCAATTTGAAAGCTTATTTAAAAACAGAATAAATTAAACAAATTACTAGAATGAGTCACGTTACATCAGCAGCAGCAACCCTGATTGCAGATAGTAGCTCCTGTCTCGTACTACCTGGAGCAGGAAAACACGTGGATGTCTAAATCTGTCCTTGCACTCAAAGAAAAAACCCAACCCAAATCTGCAAAGAAGGTAATTCACACACACACACACATATGCACCAAAAAGAAATCCCACGGTAGATGAAATATCTTGTAATTTCACAAAAGCAGGTTTCTTGCTGAGAGAGCTCTCATGACTTCATGGGGTCAGCAGAGTGCTTTAATGCATAGCTATTAAAGGCCTGGGTTTTTTTCAGCACCATTTGTCAGAAATAATGTAGTGTGAATTCAGCCTCATCCACATGTGGCCCACTTACATTAAGGAAGCTGCTAAGAAAAACACAGACACTCAGATAATCCAATTGTCTCTATACAGATTTAATACAGACAAAGAAAAAGAAAAATATTTGGTGGTGACAGAACTTCCTCTAGGCTAGTGATAACTGATGAGAAGACTGAGATTTCCTAACGGTTCTGGAGAGTGGTTCAGTACAAATCTGAACAATCTCTGACATTTATGGAAAGCAATTAATAAAATCCTGCTGAATCTAAACAGTGTCATTCAACACTTGCACAGCTGTGACTGTGCCAGGTCCAAGGGCCAATCTCTCCCCTGAGAACCATTTGGCACTTTGGTTTCCAGAGCCACACTGCCCAGACACAGTGGATTTGCCAGGGAGGAGAAGTATAGCTGTCTTTAGGACTTCCCTCTTTTTGACAAGATATTGCCTCTTTCCAAAATTTGTACTCTTTAAGGTATCCTTCTGCACCTCTGGGATTGTTTTTCTACTTGTCTGGCAGCACTTCTGTCATTTGATGGTTGCTAAATGTATAATTTTTGGGCAAAAAAAAAAGAGTTAAAAGCAAGCTGTAGTTTCTGTCTTTCTCATTTCACTTCATACATAGGACATCTAATAGGTAGTCACACAGTCTGAGAAACTTATTTCTTATTCAAGAAGACAAATCTCAAGGAGAATTAGTCTGAAAAAGATGTCCTCTCAGTCATAAACCTGTGAAAGGAGGATGTCAAGACAATTATTTTCCTGCAGAAGTTTTAACTCTTTAATGGCTGTGGGGGAAAAAAATCATTCCAGCTTCCTGTGTTTGTCAGTACTCATGAGAACTGGCATCTTCTAGTATGAAAGCTCTTATGGACTCCAGAAAGGAGCTGATTTGGGATTTTTTTTTCATTCTTTCTCACCATTAGTGCCACATTTCACTCATTGTAAGATCCCTGATTCTACAGTTGTGCACAAAGGCACAACAGTATACACACACCTCAGGCAGAAATGCAGGAAGTTTTCACATTTTTTGATGGGGTGATGTTTACACTGCCTCAATCAGAATATAGAAAAAAATTTTTTTGTGCTCGGCTCAGATTTAGAACCCTGCACCTAAGGAAAATGCAGTCTACAGGACTGTAAAGCATACTAATATCGACTTAGAGCATGAATATAGACGAATCTCAGTTCCCTTGGCAGTTCCTGCTGGGCAGGACCCAGTAGATTTTCCATACTGCCATGTAAAATTTTCCATACCCATCCAGACCATCAGATAAGAGGAGCAAAAAGACAGCTGACTGCTTTCTCTCCTGTTTACACTGTCTGCAGAGTATAAATTAATACCTCCTATAGGAGGCAAAGCCGTGCCAGTGCACAGGCACAAGCCCTGCCCTTTGATTTCCCATTTTTTAGCATACTCCCCAGCACAGCTGTACCAGTTTTTTCTCTCCAGGTAGAGCTCAGCAACAATCCTGGGGGATGCTTAGCTGTGTGGATAGACACTGTACTGTGCCAGCTCATCTCAGGTCCAGAGAGCAGTCTGAACCAGTTTAAAATAGATATCATTCTATCCCCAGTAGGATGAGTTGTCTCTCAGGCAAAGTCATCTGCTTTCATGAGTATTAAAGTGTGCATATTTCCCGATGGGCAGTCCTGCTTATCTAAAGATCACATCAGTCAGCTTATCTGCATGATGGCCATGTTCAATGGTTTATCTTCTGTGACCCTTAAAGACATCTGCCTCTGCACTTCATTCCTGCATGTTGTCCCTTCTTATCAGTGACCTACATCCAGCAGGTCATCAGTTTTTGGCACCATTAGAATTTATTCCATTCTTATTTTAACAGCAACACTACATAACAGTCTTCCAGATCTCTAAGTAGACGTGATGACAGATTTCTGCAGGACCTTATTAAAACTTGCCATCTTAATAGACTATTTCTATATGCAGGGTTTTTTGTAGCCTTCAAAGCATAACTTCAAAGCATAGCTGGAGCCAGTTATGTTAATTTAAGTAACAAAAAATTCTCATTCAAAAAAGTTGGGTGTGACTGGATTATTGCATTGCAGCCATATGCCCCAGCATGAGCAGGCTTTTGTTATTTGGTTTCTTCACTGAGAGTGGTTTATATATGATCTATCTATCTATTATCTTACTCAAATGTGTCATTAAAATTAGGTGGGTTTAGAATGGTTAGTTCACTTGCTAGTAGAACATCTTGCTTTACTGTAATGTTTTAGAGCTTCTCCAGCTTCCCTGAGTTTGCTAAAAATCAACATTAATGTACTGCAGAATTAACTGACACAATCCCTGAGTGCTTAGACACAGTTTACACACTCCCACATAACTTCAGATGTTTGACTGCTGTAGCAATTTGTTCCAGTCCCCCTGCTTACTAATGGATCTTATTAGTGGTTTTCTATAGCAAAACCAAAATATATTTCAAATGCCTTGGCCCCCTTGTGGTATCGTGCATTCCCATGTGCATTGCATTGTGCTCCTGCATTGACACTGGAAGTCAGGGTTTTACCTGATTTTATGTTTCCCTAATAAATAGCATTTATTTTTTTCTAATAAGTGGTATGTCTGTACAGAGCTGAGGACACTTGCCTTCACGCAGAACCTGATGAGTGGGTGCTCTGTGTGTGGAATCATCTTTGCTGTCCATCTCCTTCAGTGGCTGCCTGTGATTCTAGACCCACCATTACCAACCATTACCTCTCCAAAATACTTGACCATAAATATGCTTTCACATACATATCTGTATAGTGTGGACAACTTGAAACAAATTCCTAGAGTCATATAATGGTTTGGGCTGGAAGGGATCTTTAAGGGTCAGCCAGTCCCATCTCCCTGCAATGAGCAGAGACAACATCATATAGATCAGGTTGTTCAAATCCTTGTCCAGTTTGGCCTTGAATGTCTCTGGGAACGGGGTGTCTGAACCACCTGTGGCAGTGTTTCACCACCCTCATCATAAAAATGTGTTACTTTTATGTAGTCTAAATCTACCCTCTTTTGTTTAAAACCTTCCACAGCATCCCCTCACTCCATGCCCTTGTAAAAAGTCCCTCTCCAGCTTTCTTGTAAGCCCCCTTTAGGTACCCTAAGGCAGCTTTAAGGCCTCCCTGGAGCTTTCTCTTCTCCAAGATGAAAAACACCAGCTCTCTCAGCCTGTTTTCATGGAAGACATCCTCCAGGCCTCTGATTTTCATTGTGGCCTTCCTTTGGACTCGCTCCAGCAGGTCCTTATGCTTCTTATGAGAAGAGCTGAATGCAGTATTCCAGGTGGGGTCTCGCCAGAGAAAAGTAGAGAGGCAGCATCACTTCCCTCATACTGCTGGCCCCACTGCTTTTGACACAGCCCAGGATATGATTAGCTTTCTGGGCTGCAAGTGCACATTACTGGGCCATGTCCAGCTTTTCCTCCACCATCACCCCCAGTTTTCTCATGGTAGGGCTGTTCTCAATCCCTTCATCCTCCAGCCTTTATTGATACCAAGGATTCCCCCCAAAGCATTGGCAAAGTGTGGCAGGAGTGGAAGAAGGGAGAATCACTGGTATTGGTGGAAAAAACCCTAAAAATAGTGAGGCAAGGCACAAAATTTGCTTTCACTTCAGGCAAAAATACCAGATTTGTTTGGATTTTGCTACTCGTTTGATTTTGGTTTGTGTTTCACTCTAGGGGTTTTGTCTACAATCTTGATTGTGTGCAAGCACAAGCAAGTCTCCAAGCCACAGTTCTCTGCCCCAATTCCAGGAACCAAGTTTTCAAGTGAAAGTAAACTTTTAAGTACAGTTAAAGCAAAATTTGCCACCCACTGCAGCCACAGTTGGCATAGCTAAATAAACATGCTTTGTCCATGGTATGGCTAACACTGAAATGGATGGAAAAAAATCCTATTCACTTGATTATGCAACTGGATTCTCTTGGAGTAGCTTCAAAAAGCCCTTTAATGAGAAGCCTATAACAGTTGAACAAAGTAAGCATTTCCACTGGTGGGAAAATAAGTGCAGGCAATTCTGCATTTGACCCCTCAACAAGAGACAGAATGACAATCCACAGCATCAGGCTCATAAGGATTCAGCACAGGGAAACATCAAGCCATGCCCCCTCTGCACTCCTTGGGAACAAGGCATGACTTCATTGATAGCACCAGGAAGAGCTGAGTGCCCTAGCAAAACAACAATGAATGGATTTTGTTTAGTTCCAGGAATGCATTGCCAGCACTAGAATGATCATCACTGAGGACTAACATTGTGTGAAACTTTAGAAAGGAGTTTGTTTGAGGGGGAGAAACAATGAGAAAGAGTTTTCTGGGTAGGCAGACAACAGCTACTCCTACTGCACCTCTGTATAAACAAGCTGAAGTTTGTAGTGGTGAAACTAATGAGGAGAACAACACATTTCTTTCTGTTTGAATTTAAAAGCTATACTGCTTGGTCCCCAGGCAGTGCAATGGAAGCCTTAGTATCTCTCTTTGCTACCTTACACAAAGCAAAAAAGCAATTAAATGTCATTTGAATCAAAAAGGCTGTCCAAAGGTTAGCTTTCAAAGAAACATTTCTTATAAAGGCCTTTCGATACACTGACATTATATCAGATAACAGACAAACATAAATTTTAAACTCTATTATACTGATACAATGCTTTCTATGGGCATTTTTGTCCTGAAATCCAAAAGTCAGTCTTCCAGCTCAGTCACCTTGACATCTCTCTTCTCTTTAGAAAGTTCCTCTGTGTTTCAAGCGGAAATGTCTCCAAATACAAAGCCATCCCGATGATAAAATGACTGAAAACATCTTTTACACTAGCAAACCTCAACAGGATTTTGATTTTGTGGAATGTGCTGATGTATCCACAGCACAGGGGTAGCAGAGCCCTTTTCTCATGGCACCATCCTCTCCAGGGAAAGGCTTAGATGCAATACCCATGAGCATGATTTAATATTCATTTAAAAAAATAATTATACCTGTTGTCATGATGCCAATCCACTTGGAAAACTAGATAAAGAATACTGGGTTCTGGAACACTGAATTTTAGTATGGGTGTTGGGCAGGACTGCTGTTAGAGGGCCAACTCCTCAGTCCTATAGCACTCAAAAGCATTTATCACCTCAAAAGCACACACCCACACTTTAAATAGGAGCTACTTAAAAGAGGGAAAAGCCATCAGTCCCAAATCCCTCCCACCATGCACCTGTGTTTGCTTTAGCTGGAGTTGCAGAAATGCCATGCTTAGTACTGACATCCTTGTGATAAGTGGTGCATGGCTTGAAACTCAGTCTGTGACCTCCTGCATGTCTGCAGGATTGGGGTTCTGAAAGCAGGAGATCTCATGCATGACTGCTGGATGGGGCTCTGCAGGCAGCAGATCCCTTTGCAAGGGGTGGGGGTCACAAAGCCATACACCCTCTTTGCACACTTAAGGTTTTCTTGGTATCAGGAGTCTAACAATTAACCTGAATGTGGCTGGGAATTTCAGGAGGTTGTGGGATGCTGAGAAAGTTTCCTTTGTCATGTCCAGCCTGTCAGAAAAATTCCCCAAGGGGAAAACAGCACCATAGTGGCACAGTTCAGCATCAGCCAGTGCGATGCTGGTGGCGTTAACCCTGTCGGTGCCAGCAGCAGGCACAGGGCACTCCCTGGCAGCAGCCTGGGGACACACCAGCCGTGTGATGTGCTCCCTCTGCCCCCTGGTAACGCTCCTCTCCCTGTCTCCCGCAGCATACAGCGCCGGCTGTCCTTGCAGCTGCCCATCCTGCATCACGCCTACCTGCCGTCCATAGGAGGAGTGGATGCCAGCTGTGCCAGCCCCTGCGTCAGCCCCAGTGCCAGCCCTCGGCACAGACACGTGCCACCCTCCTTCCGAGTGATGGTTTCAGGGCTGTAGGAGGGCGAGATCAGTGCTTCCCGAACTGCTTTTAAGTACTCAAAGATTGGACTAAACATCCGACCTGGAACTCTGCTACAAACATGTAACATTGGCTCTTACCGCAGAGGAACTTCTGCTGAGGCCCTCGGCACAGGAGTGCCCACGTAACTCGTGTGAAAAAGCAAAGGAGGACACAAAGAGTTTGATCTGTAGCCTTATTCATGGAGTTTTTATTTCTTCACCTAGAAGTCACTGAAAAATGTTTCTTCCAAAATTTCTACTAGCAACAAGGATGCTGGGATATATGGATCTTGCAAAAAAGACACTAGGGAAAAATTAAAAAAAAAAAAAAACACTCAAATGTCACTGAGCTTTACGTGGCTGCTGAGAACATGCAATTCTATACTGTATCCATGTAAGGAAAATGTAGTGGTCCAGCTATACCATGTTGGAATAGATACACTCATTTTTACAGGAGTTGTGTTAAATCGCTGGAAACATTCTGCACTGGTTAGTCTTGCTTTTTTTCATTTCAGGGATGATGTTTAGCAGGAAAGAAGAATTGTGAGAAATGATTCCTCGGGTGTCATTGAGACTCTGCAGTGCTGTGAGCAGGGTCACCTTTACCTTGCAGCTGTATGTGTAACCCAAGCAGAGCCTGAAGCTCCAGCTCTGAGTTGCCACCAGCTGGAGAGCTGCTGATTGCAAGCAGAGCGCTTCACCCTTCTCCAGGGCAATGATAGTGACTGCTGACCATCTGCAGCTTCATTTTTAGCAAAGTTTCTGCACTTGTTTCATGATAAACACCACTAACCATAACACACTAAACTGTCTGAAAAAGTCCTAGGGCTGGTAACTCAGGAAACTGAGGACAGATGGGTAGTAAAGTCTTAATGCCGCAGGATGAATTGTTTTTCCTAGTTTGTTTGAATTGTGTCACACATAATTACAATAAAATTAATTGAGTGGACTTGGGGGGGAGGGATTAGGGCACAGCACTTTGCTGCTGCAGGAAAAGCCTGCAGGGCACATAGATGTGAATATACACTATGTTTGCTTCGTACCTGCGTACGTGTGACAGTTGTAGTGGATAGGAGAGGACAAATCAAATCTACCAACAGAATATTTAACTGACTCCTGAAAGGACTGTGAAAAAACAGTGGAGTTTATACTTTAGCTCCTTTCCCTGAACCAAAGTAATTAGGAGGAATGACAGTGGTGTACCGTCTGGACCAACTCTGGAGCCAAACCTTCAGGCACAGGTGAGACACACATACAGCTTCTTCTTCCAAGGGACTGGAAACGTATCCTCCCACTGCCAGGGCTGTTTGCTAAAAGTAGGGGGGAAATAACCCACATGAAGCACCCTCTGGGCTCTCAGTTTTCTTTAATCAACACTTATGCCCCTCAGACCAAACCTTTGGAATGACATTTGTACAAAGGTTTATAAATCAGCAATGACTGAAGCACAGCTGAAGGGGTTCCTTAGCTGAGGGATTTAACTGCAGCTATGACAAGCTAGCATAAATCTCCATTAAAAATAAAACACACCTCATAGTGGCCAAAACCAACATGAATATGTATCTGAATCTTACAATCAGGAGCATCACAAAATATTTCACTTGGCACATACAGTAAGAGAGGTTGTGGAAATATCTGTAGCTTTTAGAACAAAAAAACATGTAAGTATAAACACAAATAAACTAGAACTCATTACTCTGTTTAAGCACTAAACACTGACGTCGTCACTCAATGTGTGTTGACAGTATTCTCTTGCTTTATTAATATCATCAGGGCCTGGTTTATTTTAAAAGGAATGTTAATTTTTAAAAAGAGAAAATTATGATATTGTATATAATGTATACACAAAGATCTCTGTAGAAATATTATTCCAACTTAGCAGGAAAAAAACAAAAATAATTCAGAAGTATCGGACCATTGGAGGTGAGTGTGTGTGTGTGTGTGTGTGTCTGTAACTTCGTGAATACTGACTGTGTGACGTTTATTAGGTTTAAACCATGCAGTACATTCTTTGTCTCAATGATACAGTAGTTTCTCCCATAACATTTTTTTTTTTACTTTACTGCAGATAACAAGACCAACCAAGTGAATATAGCTATTTAATGATTCTGTTCTTTTATACTGCAGCAAAAATGTACTGTAAATTTATGAAGAGGCTGTGCCCCAATGGCATTTTCCAATGATGTTAGTGCACAAATGCTTTAAACTAGACTGGAACTGCCAGAATAAAATGTAAATGAAGAATTTCTTGTATAACCTTATACTGCATGAGATCAATTTTTAATAAATTGTTGCAAATCTGTTTTTATGAATAAAATATATAAAACTTAGCTTTTTGGACTCAATGCCCTCTTCCCCCATTGCAAAATCATTTTTGATGAGAGAGAGTGTGTGTATATATATAAACATAGATGTATATAAAAGCCTCCTTGGAGAAAGAGGAATCCTATTACAACCCTACATTTCAATAAAAATGTAATATGTAATAAAAATACACATCCTAGTTGTAGAACAGTTTGCATTTGGAGACAACAGGTAGATGAGTCTCTGCCCTGAAATATGATTACTGCAGTACCCAAGAGTGAAGTCTGAGACCTTTTGCAAATGGGAAAATAATCAAAATGTGTACTGAACATTTCTATCCAAACCACACTTAGCCCACACACTGTTCTCTCTTGCCCCACAGTGAATGTGAATTCAGAAGAAAAAGAATTATTTTACTATTTCACACAAGTTATTGAAGTTGAGCCAATGTTCCAGCTCAATAGGATATCTCTGCATCAACAAATGAGAAATTTCTGAGAATAAACACCAATTTCTGCATGAAGGCAAACACTAAGCCTCTCCATCTAGGTTTGTGCATGTGGTGGGATTTGTGTCTTAAAGCAGGTTCTTCTACATGGCAGAATAGGAGGAGGGTGGGAATGTCGGGCAACGAGAAAGTGAGTGGAAAGTGCATTTTGAGTTGTTTGCTTTTCAACAGTGGAGCAGCCTCAAGCCAGCACAAAATGTCATAAAGCCCAATGTGGGAATTAGATCCACCACAAATGGTTTTCCAGCAGATTTCTCATGCATCTCAGAAGTCCCCCTGAACATATGCAAAAAGAGAAAATACCAGTGAGGAGTTAACAGTGTGTATCATGGCTCTCAGTGCAGAATAGCAGATGGCAGGAGAAATTCAAACAGATACATCAAAGCTCATTCAAGAAAGGAAAAAAGTACAGAACGACTTCAATGTGAAACCTATATTCAACCAGAAATTGTGGGAGGATGTGAAGAACTTAAAATTACTCATGAATAATAGGAAACCAGAACAAAGTGAAATATTACTTTAAAGGGTCATGAAAAAAAGAAGAGAGAGATGTCAGCAGAGCAACTTTACTTGAACCACTGAGTTTCCACAGCCACAAGAAATATGATTCCTATACAATCATAAAGTTGCCATTGAATTAATGGAAGGTTGCTTATCTTGAAGCACTACTTTCAAATAAATAAAATCAAGGAAGGTAAGGAAAGAGCATTTCCCCCTCCTTGGTTTGTTGGGTTTTTGGGCAGTTTTTTGTCTTCTTTTTTTTTTTTTTTTTTGAGATAATATCTTATAATACCTTTCCTTAAAGGTTGATAGTCAAATCTTTTCTGATCTTTTCAGAACTTGTTTTTTCATTACAAGTCTCATCACAATGTGCCTGTTCTTCCCAAGACTGGATTAGTGCTTCTGCTGATCTCCAATCAGGATTGCTGAGGTGCTGGAAGCCAGCCCAGTGAGGCTTGTCCCAGCACTTCCACAGCACCCTATGGATATCAGCAGGGCTTACTGTGTTCTCCAACTGCAGTCCAAAGGATGGGCTGGTTTCCCTATTCAACAAGCTGACTCTCTCTGTCACTGCTTTGTTTAATAGGGATTTTCTGCTCATTGTCTGAAAAGACTGACAGATTTATTACAGTGGTTTAAGCATCATGATTTTTTATCAGAGTTCAGTTCTCAGTTATTGACTGCCTTTTCCATCTCTTGACAAGGTGAATAGTACTTACAGCCATTACTTTAATACGCCTGAATATTATTCATGAGTGCATTTTCAAGAGCACTCTGCCTCTTGAGTCCATCAGGACTCTGAGAGCACTGCTGTGCTTGTCACTACTCACTCAACAGCATTGCAGAGGATCAATAGAGGGTCTAGAGATGCACTGGAAGAGGTGGGGAAGGGAGAGCCCAAGCCGCTGGGCAACCCTCAGTGGCAGAGATATCATGTCAGTATTGCCACAGACAACTTGCAGACGTTTTGAGCCACCAACTTTGCAAACTGCAGCTGGTTTAAACTGCATCCCTTGATGATGAAGTAGGCATCTCCAAACACTGAGAAAATCCTTTACTTCCCCAAAGAAAGTGGCTGGTTTTTTTCTTTTTTTGATGGATGCCCATCAAAGCTAAGCCTCATACAAGGATTTAAACAAATTCCTGAACTTTAGAGGATAAATTCAGTAGAAGTCAAATAGATCTGAAGACAGGATCTGTAGATACTAGCAGCAAGCAGCCTGTGGGTTCACTCACTAACAGAAAGGAGCATAGCAAAAAGGAGCTCACAAGGCCTTGAGCTTCAGGAGAAGGACAGACACCTTCATGAGCTGGCAAATACAGGCTTTAACCAGAACTGATGCTATTCCACGTCCAATGGGTGCAACAGAAGTTAAGAGGAGTGTTAATTACATTTATGACCCACAGCAGCAACTTCCTCAGGGACCACATCACCTATCTACCCACCTACCTTCCACTGCCTCAGCAATGTAAGATGCCTGCTTGAGCAGAGGAGCTGCCACTGGTAGCAAATCATCTCACAGATGTGAAGTTGTCCATTCTGGCAAGTCAAATTGACTGGAAAATAGGGGGCAGGTGTGGAGCAGGGAGTGTGTTTGTGTTTGCATTTGTGTTTGTATGTGTGTGTGTTGCAGAGAGCACAGGCAGGACACAGAGGAAGTATGAGCAGTTCAGCATTAATAGCCTACAAAACACCATGAGTGCCAAGGCAGGGACACCCATGCTACCTCCTGCTTTGAGAATCTGGGAAACATTTAAAAGCAAAAGCCATTCCAAGCACACAAATACACAAGCCTTCCCTAGCTCAGAATTAATTCTCCTTGGTCCTGGCCCACTCTGTCACAAAATCCTGAGCCTTTCCAGCTGAACATTCCCTATTTGAAAGCAAAATGGAGCATGATGCAGAAATTAAAAACTGGAAAAGAGCAGGGAAGGAAACATGTACATGACTTTGTCCTCATAAAGTGCTTTGCTGTACTGTTACCCAAGTGACTCCTACTCTGCCTTGTGCAAGGGTACTCCAGTAATCCCAAACACCAGGCATCCCTCCTGGCAGACAGAGGGATGGATACACCTCTTATACAGGACGAAGGAACCTCACATCCTCACCAAACCAGCTAGGTGACATAAAACTAGTCCACATGATTAAACAAGCTGTCAACTGGTGATACAAACCAGCGTGAGCTTCATAAGAGCAAAGTATTCTCCAAAGCACAAGCATCCCTCTCTGGGAAGCTTTGTGCTCTTTTTATTTTGGACACCGTTGTACACTGTACATTGTTGTACATCACGTACCACACTCCACAAGGACAGCTCTTACTACTCCAGAGAACAAAACCGTTCCTCCAGCCTGAGAAACACTTCACTTTCGCCCCTACTATAGCTGTGTCTGAAGCAGAGAGATGGAGACAAAACAGTAGAGGTGAAATTCATCCCTTGAGCAGTTCAGGAGACAAAGGCCATATCTCCTGAAAAGGTGCCAGGACCACCTGCCTGAGTGAGAGCATCATTTGTAAATAGAGGTGCCTCTGAAAGACCTGCTGAGAAGAGCAAATTGCTGAGCATGGATCAGCTCCTCCTCCAGAAAGGCAAAACGAAGAAAGGTGTTAATTGCTCATCCTAAAGGCAGTCCCATTTCCAAATACCTTGACTCTCCTCATGATGAGTGGTGGGTGAAGGACACTAAAAACGAGGGGAGCAAGGACAGTAACTTCACTCTGGGGTTGCAGAGGGAGAGTGACAAGGTTAAGAATTCCATAAGCCCCACAATTTATCTTGACTCAACACTGGCAAACTCTTCAGTTTGCCTTGGCTCATACTAATGTCACTGGGAGACATTATTTGAGAAATCCAAAAGAATTAATGAGAAAAGGCGAAAAATATCAAAGCAACCAACACACATGTACAAGAAGATGGCTTGGAGAGTTATAAAGATGAAAATGAACAAGGGAGTCAGCTGCAACCACTTCTGAGGAAGATACATCAATGTCAGCATCAGATATGAGCACCCCTAGCAAAAGATAGTAGTCACTGTCACTGCCAGAAAGCTGGCTGTACAAATAAAGCTGCTAAAATTGTCAGAAACTAAGCCAACACCGTCACTAACTGCATCAGTGTTGCTAGTAACTAAAATGGGAGCAGCTTTCCTCCAGATTTTGACCTCAGCTTCTAGTAGGCTCAAAGTTTGAAATTCACTTCAGTACCTCAATATCCTAGGCTGTTTCCAGGCTTTCATTATTACTGAAAGGCTGCAGGAGTGTGAAGCTTGCAAATTACTAACCCTTATGAAAATTTTACAGACACTGGTTCTTACAGACAAAGAAAGGTTTTTAACCAACCTGCCTTAGTCAGGTTGTGGGGAGAGGAAATATTTCATTTTTCTTCCTATGTATACATAGTTTATTCTTTTTAGAGGCCTCCACAGAATTTTCCTTTGAGATTATAAACTCTCCAAACTGAAAGTACAACCGAACATCTGTTGTACTGCTGGGTGATAAAGAATATTTCTCTAATAAGTGTCCCCATTCTTTGAGAACCTTTTATTCCTTTCTCTCCCAAAAGGTTTTGTATTTTCTGCCTCATTTTAATTTTAAATCCAAGAATCTATTTACCTAGGAATTAACTGACATTTGAACTTAAATAAGCAATTTATGATGAGGGTGAAGCTCAGTAAAGTGGAATAAACACATGAGCTGTTCCAGCATAATCCATGCAAACAAATAAGAGAAGTACTTACTACAGCTCAAAACTTTCAGACATACCTCACTGAAACAAATGAAAATAATTTGAAAACAAAATTAAATAAGCACATCCCAGAATTAATGTCCCTTTGAATTAGAGGACAACTTTCAGTTATCTTGGAGCAACCAATTTGGTTTGCCACAACCTGGGATCCAACCTGCCTGCTCCACCCACTGGGGCCCATTTGCTTACTGCTCATTAAAGCCACCTTCATCTCTGCAAAAGCTGGCATGAAACTTTTTGAGGGTGAAAGAATTAGCTTTGAAATTCAGCCTTGCACATAAGAATTCTTCACAGACCTTTTAATGCCTTCTGTTAACCTGCCCTTCCTTCCATCTCATTTTGCTCTATATGATACTGTCATTTTGTATAAAACTGCTCTTATTAGGGACAAGAAAAATTTTAATGAGGCTGGAGAGACATGTAAAGACATTCTTCTAATTGGTCTGTAGCAAAGCATTTCTGTAGTAGGAGTGACAAACTGATGAAACCAAAGGCAGCTGAATCTACCTGAAAGGAGTTTGTAGCAAGTGAGGGTCAGCCTCATTTCGCAAGCAACCAGTGACAGGAAAAGATGACACAGCCTCAAGCTGTGCTAGGGAAGGTTCGGGTTGGACATCAGGAGGAATTTCTTCATGGAAAGGGTTATTAAGCATTGGAACAGACTGCCCAGGGAGGTGTTCAAAATGAGATTGGACGTGGCACTTATGGCTGTGGTCTGGTTGACATGGTGGTGTTCAGTCATAGTTTGGACTCAATAATCTCAGAGATCTTTTCCAACCTGAATGTTTCTGTGATTCTGTGATCTCCCCCCACTGAGCAGCAAGTTACCTGTTTTGCCATGGGACAGAAGCAGTTGTGTCAGCTGCCCATCCATTCCTCTCAAAAGAAGTTTGCTTTGAATTTTTATGCTAATATGATCCTATTATATGCTATATGCTATATAGCTAATATGCTATATAATATAGCAGGAAGACTAATACTCATCTCTTCTTCCAGACTTTAATAATGTCTCCTAATTGATTCTTTTAAAAACTATTAAGAACGTGAAAATTCTCCTTCATCCTGCTGGATCTGATCAACTCTGCTCCAGCACCCTGTGCTCCTGCAGGCAGGCAGAGTGGCTGGGGCCCTCAGCAGCCAGACAGACCCACTGCAAACCACATTTCTCCACAATGCAACATCCAGAAATGCTGCACAGTTTCACACTCCATCTTTTTTTTTTTTTTTTTTTCCTTTTCATCTACTTTACCAGATTTACTCCACTTGCCATCTCCATTGTTCTTTGTGCAGCTGCAACTGATGCTGGAACATCTGAGATGTTCAAATCTTTCTGAAAAGGCTGTCAGTCCTTACTTAAGAAATCATGACAAGCAAATGCTTCAGGAGACCCAAATGTGATAAAAATAATTTCAGGAATCAAAAAGTGACTATTTTAATACAGTCTCATTTCAAATAAGCTCTATTTTTTACCAGTGTACGTCAGCAATCATCAACCATCATTGTCTTCTACAATGAAAAACGTGCACACCCAGCTCACAGGCATGCTTGCACTTCTTTTCTTACCCCTTGTTTTTGCCTTTTTATTTTTTTCATGTTGCTGATTTATTGTTTGTTTGTTTTCAAGCAAGACAGAAATAAAATTAACTTTTCCATATGGAGAACACCAGCCACAGAGCACTTGTGTCTGTGCAGTACAAATGCTCAAGAATAAACTGCTTCTCCTCATCCAGCATGCAGAGTGCATATCCCAGGCTGTGCGGGTAGAAGCTTAGAGCTTCAGTCAGATGAAAGATAATAAAATGAGCTTGGGCCTCATTAACTTACCCTGTTGATGTGAATATTAACATAAATTAAAATCCAAGCTCCAAAAAGAAAAAGCAGTCCCAGCTCTCATCACAGGCAAACTGCAAGCAGTAATAACTTCCTTGAATTAATTTACTTCATCATACTCTAAAGCTACAGTAAGACACTCAACATAAAGGCCTTCTTCACATGGTTTTGGAAGTTTTGTAACCAAGTGCAATTTCAAGAATTAAATCTCTGGTTATGCACTTTGTTTATGGCTTTGATTAATACCCTGCTGCTTTGACTTCATATAGAGAAAGAGTCTAGGAAGGCATTTTTCTTTCTTTCAGGACCTAGTTCAGCTCGATATGCAAAAAAACGTTTATGAACATATCAGAATCTAGAGAACCTTGCTCAAATTAATTTAATGAGGTGTATTGAAAATGATGAAAAGATGTTTCTCATTAATTTCTCTCTCTTCTGGAATAATGCTTGCCTTTTACTGATGTTCAGTTCTTTTACTCTGTTCTAAATAGATGTTATATTACCTTCATTATGGTTACATTATCAGTACTACACTAGTTATGCAAATAAGGACTCTTCATCTTATTTCTCTCCTCTGCTATTCCTACAGGGGATCTGTGTTTACAGTGTAGTCTTTGTACTTATGAAAGAAAAACTGAGGTGGAGGGAAGAAAGGAACTGCTGGATTTTTTTACTTATACTATGAACTTCATATTTATCATGGAAGTTAGAGCATGTCTTTAACAACTTAACAAAGAGAAAAACATTTATGGAGATCATTCATTCCTCCTAAAGTTCAGTCCAGTCTTGAACTGTCCCTTAGGAAAGCATCACCCTCTCCCTGGTGTAAGAAGTTCAATGCATTAAATGGTCATCAGTAATCCTCACCCAAAATCTTTAGGCCTTTTTTTAGCATTGTTAATCCCAGTCACCAGCTGAATATTTTAAAAGTGCTTTCCCCAGAATCCACTGCCTCATTTGACTCCCATCATGAGATTCATCTTCCACACCACAGGACGCTCTGTTCTTTCCTGACATAGCTGACATGGAAAGACACTGAAATTGAGTTTACCCTCAGATTCCCCATGCTGAATGGATGGACTCCCTTGGGCAAGGGGATTTTATTCATCATAGAACTTACTCCACTCTTTAGGATACAATTGCCTATTTCTCCATCTACATTCAGGGTTGTAAGCTGTCCCCTGTGAACTGCGGTAGTCCTGAGATAGATATCTGTTCCTGCCTCTGTGGCAGAGACATTTCCTACCAGTAACTTGTATGTCCCTGTAAGATAACTAACCCTGCAGAAGAGTAGAGCAGCAGATCACATGATCTTTCAGCATGTGTTTATGTGTTTATTTAATTGGCAAGGATTGATTTCAATTTTTTTGGTCCATCAAGCTACACACTGCTTTATGCACTGCAGTTTTCTTTATATTTAATACCCAGATCACTGGCTTGGCTTACAATGGATGCCTCTGCTGACAGTCCTCTGTCATACCATCTTTCTGACACTGTTCCCAATGCAGTTGCTGTGGGCAGAGCTGCATCTCCTCAAAGACAAGCTTTCTGCATAAAAAGCATCCCACAGTCTGCTAAACTGCTTTTTCACCTGTCAGGCAGCCATTTGGCTACCCATAAATTACATTATTCCTTCTTGCTCTACGTAGCATCCTCCTCATGTTTTTTCAGTGCTCTTGATGAGGGCTTCTGCCTTCAAATGCTAAAAAGTCTCTTCTACTTTTTTCTAACTACTCAATCTAATGTTTTTGTGTTCTTTGGTGGCCAAACATGCCACTCACAATTGCCAAGTGCATCAGGACCCCTAATAGTTTGCTAGATTGCTGACTGAGCTTTTCTTTTGCAGATGAAGTAGCAAGAACGAAAACCAAGAACAAAACTTTTTCGAAGAAGATGTAAGCCAGCGATCAGTGATGTTACTGCTATATGGGCCATGTTATCTGCATTTTCTGAGTGATGACTCTGCTAGCAGGACTTACTGGGTTTTATTTTGGCGCCTCTGATCTTGGTTTAGCTATGGCTGCAGAATCACAAAACAGTTGGTATCATCTGCTTAACTTGTTCTTTGACCTGAAGCTGACAGATTTCACTGTATATGGTAAAGGACAAAGAAAACACAGTGATTGTAGTGTAACTACTGTTGTTGGCTTGCCAACAAGAAAGACTGGCCAAATAGACTAGCAAGGTACAAAGATAACCTCCTCAAGCCAAGAGAGGGCTGGAGGAAGGGAGTCCACTCCCACTTCTGAACTCTTCCTGGTGAAGAATTTCAGTGACCAACAGCTCACCTCAGTGCTCAGAAGGGTGCAGGAAGTGTGTACAAAAGCCCACATAAGTTTCATAATACAAAAAAAAAGGAAAAGTGCAATTTTTTTATCTGAAGTCATTGAATCATTTGGAATACCATGTGTCTGATGGTCTTCTCTCATCTCCCAGAATTAGCACAAGAGAAAGAGAGAGCACAGAATTCACCAGCTCATGTGAGATGCAAGGTATTTTCTGTGTAAAGTCTTTATCCCAAGAGTTACATAAACCAAATGATTCAATGCCTCCTGAAATTGCCATGGAAAAGGCTGGCAATGAGAAGTGCTTTCCCATTCCTCCCTCAGCACTCACCACTATTTTCCACTATTATATTTATGCCACTTCCCCTTAGGTTTACTCTAGTTTACTAAGTTCATCTTGTCTATAAGGGAGAACAGGCTGTTGCCTTATTCTGATAATTTTTAATTTTTTTTTAATTTTAGACATGAGCAAGAATCTGGAAATCAAATGTATTTTAAAAAAATTAAAAAGAAAACTTGGAATGCCTGAAGAAGGAAGAAGAATGGTTTTCCCACTCTTTCTCCTTGAGAGGAAATATTTTTACAGGTGGTTTTCAGATCAACCTGAGCAATGTCTCAAATAATGTAGAAACAAGCAAACAAAAATAAGAAAACAAACCAAAATCAAACACAAACAAAACACCACACACACACATGCACTACAAAAGTAAAAAAAAAAAAAAAAGTGACAGGAGTTTTCTACCACTTGCCTACTCCTCCTCCCCCAGTGGTTATGTTGGTCAAACCTGTCACTGGGCAAAATACATTAAAATACATAAATAGCAGAGGGAGAAGACAATTCAATATTGAATCATGGTTATTTCATATGGTTTCCCAGATGGAAAACCATAAATCAGGGTGAGGGTTTACTGCAAAACAAAACAGTCTGGAGAAGGGAGAAAACATATGCATGAATGCCTATATTAAAAGCAATTTGAGAAAGCCAATTAGACATTTAGAAAATGACAGGCAATGAAGAATAAGTTTCCATGTTTTCCCAATCAAAACTTTGCATTTGAAACTGTTCTCTGGATGTATTGACAATTTGAGTAGCTGTAAGTACATTGATTTCACAGTGCAGAATTAAACCTCCCTGCTGCCAAATTTGGAACATTGAAGTCCTGTGTGCAAAGTTAATATGGAATCATAGGCTCACTGAGGCTGAGAAGACATCCAAGATCATTGAGTCCAATCTTTGAGTGACCACCACCATTTCAACTAAACCATGTCACTAAGTGCCATGTCCAGGTGTTTCTTGAACACCTCCAGGGATGGTGACTCCACCACCTCCCTGGGATGGTTCTCCCAATGCTTAACAACCCTTTCTGTGAAGAAATTCTTCCTGATGTCCACCCTGAATCTCCCCTGGCACAAGTTGAGGCCATTTCTTCTTGTCCTGTCACTAGTCCCTTGGGAGAAGAGATGAGCCCCCACCTTGCTACAACCTCTTTTCAGGGAGGTATAAAGAGTGATAAGGTCTCCCCAGAGCCTCTTTATCTCCATATACTTACATAAGCCCAGCTCCCTCAGGCATTCCATATAGGACTTTACTCTCCAGACCCTTCGTCCTGTTACCCTTCTCTGGGTCCTCTGCTGGGCCCTCTGCTGGGCCCACTCCAGCACCTAATTTGTCCCTTCTTGGAGTGAAGGCCCCAGAATCGGACACAGGATTTGAGGTGTGGCCTCGCAACTGTTGAGCACAGGGGGACAATCACTTCCCTGGTCCTGCTGGCCACACTATTTCCAACACAGGCCAGGAGACCATTGACCTTCTTGACCACCTGGGCCCACATTGACTCATGTTCAGCCACTGTCACTCAGCACTCCCAGGTCCTTTTCCACCAGCAGCTTTCCAGCCACTCTGCCCCCAGCCTGTAGTGCTGCCTGGTGTTGTTATGACCCAAGGGCAGGACCTGGCACTTCACCTTGTTGAACCTCACATTGTCAACCTTGGCCCATGGGTCCAGCCTGCCCAGATCCCTCTGTAGATCCCTCCTGCCCTCCAGCAGATCAACACTGGGTGTTGTCTACACTCAGTGGCTTGATCTCCCCATCCATATGAGGAGATCAGACAGGGTATTAGACAGGATTGGCCCAAATACTGAGTCTTGGTGAACCCCATCAATGATCAGCCTCCAACTGGATGTGGCATCATTCACCATGACTCCCAGGCCTGGCCATCCAGGCAATTTTTCACCCAGCAAAGAGTGCACTAATCCCAGCCATGGATTTCCAGCTTTCAGAGAAAAATGCTGTGGGAAACAGTAACCAAGGCTTTACGGAGGTCTAGGTATACACATCCACAGCCTTTCCCTCATCCACTACAGGGATCACAAGCTCATATAAGCAGGTCAGGTTGGCCAAGCAGGAACTACCATGCCTAAACCTGTGCTGGCTGGGCCTGATCCCCTGGCTATCTTGTCCATGTGATTGCACTCAAGATGGTCTTCTCCACAACCTTCCCCAGGCCTGTACTTCCCTGGATCCTGCTTCTGACACTTCCTGCAGGTAGGTGTCACATTTGCTAATCTCCAGTTGTTTGGGATCTCCCTGGTTAACCAGGACTGATGATTGATGCAGTTCTGCCAGCTCCCTCAGGCACTCCAATGAATGTCACCTGGTCCCATCGATTTATGAGTGTCAAAGTGGCTCTGCAGGCCACCAACTACTTCCCCATGAACTGCAGGTCATCTATTTTGCTCCCTATCTCTGTGTAGAAGCTCAGGGGGCTGGCTCTCCTGAGGATAACCAGTCTTTCTGTTAAAGACTGAGACAAAGAAGGCATTAGACACCTCAGCCTTTTCCTCATCCTTAGTGACAAGGTTCCTCCTTGAATCCAAGAAATGATGGAGATTTTCCTTGGCTCTTAATTTATTGTTAACTAATTTATTTTAAAAAATTTATTATCTTCCATAGCAGTGTCCAGATTGAGCTCTTGCTAAGCTTTCAGCTAGTTTTCTCTGTACATATTCCAACAACATCCTTGTATTCTTTCTGAGTTGCTTGCCGCTTCTCCCAGAGGTCATAAATTCTGTTCTTTCCTTGAGTTGCAGCAAAATCTCCCTGTTCAACCAGGCCGATCTTCTTCCTCGCTGGCTCATCTTTCAGCACAATGGGACAGCCTGCTCCTGCACCTTTAAGATTTCCCTCCAAAAGTAGCTTCAGCCTTCATGGATCCGTTTGTTATTAAGGACTGTTTCCCAAGTCCTGAACAGTCCAAAATGTGCTCTCAGGAAGTTCAGGGCAGAGGTTTTGTTGATGGCCACTCCTTACTGAACCTAGGATTGAAAATTCTCTCATTTCATGCTTGCTGTCCCCAACACAACCTCTGACCGTCACATCTCTCACCAGCCCTTCTCTGTTTGTATGCAGCAGGACCTCATCCCTGTAGGCTCACTTACCAGCGGCAACAGGAATTTATCTTCCATAAACTCCAGGAACCTCCTAGACTGCCTCCTCTTCTCTGTGTTCAGTTTCCATCAGAAGATCAGCAAGTTTAAATCTCCCATTACCCATATTCTTGAGCTGATAAGACATTTTGCATAAATATTGTTTTGGTTTACCATGTAAGAATATTTTGACAGGATGTTCTGGGCTTATGTATTTTTTATAAATTGCTGCTCTTTTGGTAAAGCAGAAATGTGGGGTGAACAACAGCAGCAAATAGTTACAATTTCCCATCTTGCATAGCAAGAATACACAGCATACCAGGATTTACATCTAACTTCACCCATAGCTTTCATTGTCCTGCTTTTTACATTTTCCTTACTGTGTTATTGTTGGGGGGTTTTTAATCATTAAGTTCAAATTGACATCCTTGGGCCAACTGAGTTTTAATTTAGGAGTATGAAACAAAAATAGCTTTATGAGACAAGAATTAAACAAATGAGAAATGAGCATATGGCAAAACCCAAGCCCTTTTAGCTGCTCTTTGAATGTAATATGATTTATAACAGTGAGGTTATGTGGTAGAGTTTAGAGTGCAAAGCTTACTAAATAATGAATACAGTGCTTCCATGTAATTTTGTTGGCAATGGCCCTGAGCAATTTTAATTAGCTTCACCTCCCATTAACAGCAAGGACAGCTGTGAATGTGCAGCCTTCCTACAAGAGTTCTGCAAGTTGACTTATTCAGATTTAATTTTTTTGCTATCAAAACCCATCTCCACCAACACAAAGGAGCACAGAGGAGTGATGACAAGCAGCCAAACCCCAATATCCTAATCAGAGCTGAGTACCCTGACCTGGCTATTCCCAGGCTCAGCCCTGGTACAAAACCCATCATCAAGATGAGTTTGGGTGGGAGAGCCCTTCCGGATAGCCTTACAGACTGAGGGGATGTTACTGCCTTAAGGGATGTGGAAGTCTTCGAGGCATGCGAGTGAGGAGCATGTGTGGGTTTTACAAGACTAACTACAGGTTTTAAGGGAAGAACAGTGAGGGATCAAGGAGGTTTCAGGGAAATAAGCACAGGAAACCCCCCAAGAAATCGGATAAAAGCAGTTGGTTGTATGCAAACAGGTCATTTTTTAGCACATTCATCTGGCACGCCCTGTGCACGACTGCAATAGCCTGTCCTGTATTCTCATTAAACTCCATTTCTATTTTCCTGGGTGAGAACCTCTCTGCATTGTGTCCATGGAGGCCCAACTACCACTGATCAAGGTAAGAGACCATGAAGAACAGAACCCCTTTGTCTGGCATGTCAGAAACTGGAGAAAATAGCACACCTGTAGACATGCATGGGTGTGTAGAGTGCTGTGTAATCACTGGCAAACACAGAGTGAGAGTGGCCAGTGAGCAGGGTGAGAGTTCTGGCAGCCAGGTCTTGCAGCAGCCAGAAGGGCTGTCCAGATGGGCTGCACAGTGGAGAGACCAGGAAGTCTGAGAGCTGGCTGCTGGAGGGATCAGGAACCAAAAACTGGCTCTCGGAGAGATTGTGGCAAATAGAGGTCAGCTCAGACACCTTTGCATGCTGTGTGCCAAAGGCACTGGAGAGCAGAGGATCCCAGGACAATTGGCTGGGTAGTCTGTGGGTTTAAGGCCAGTGGCTGGAGAGATCCCTAGTGTGCCTCTGTGTGTCTGAGCACCAGCACGGGAGAGTCACAGATGCCATCTGATCCAAACCTCGGGGTGATCTTGGCTTGTCTTGTGATAATATGTACAAGCAGTTGCTTCTTTACACAATTTACCAGCAGTGGGAATTTTTGTCTTGATGCATTACCCAGGATGTTTAGCCAGACAAACCAGACCTCATCTCTTCCAGGCCTGGAGTCAGTGCCATCCTGTTGTTCCCTTCTGTGCTTATGTCATGGCAAAGTCCTTCTAATGGCCTTAAAAGTGCTTGAGACAGGGAATTGTCTCTAAGTCCTTACAATTCCCTGTGTGCCTGCAGGACACACCTGCCCAGCCTGGCTGCTGGGCACATGGGGCTACAAAAGCAGTCTCACCTCCATCTGGCTCCCAGATTTGGCAGCTCCTGACAATTTCTTCCTGAGGTGGCAGCTGAAGGGTGCAAACAGCCTCCCACATCATTTCCTCAAGGAAAGGTTAACAGGACATCTTGCTACAAACTCAAGGTCAGACAGCAGCTGTCTTCTGACACTGACACTTATCTGTGCTGGTGGAATCAGTGATATTTATGACTCTTGCTATTATATGAAGCCTGATGTTCACCTGCAACACTAAGCTCAGCTGCAGTTCCAAGAAGGCATGGCTTAAGGAGTTTGGAGCTCTTTGTCCTCAACCGCTTAGCTGCTGCAGCATGAAGAAATTGCATCATTTCTGTTCTTCTGCCCATTTACCTCCTCTGTCCCACTAGCCAGCTTCCAGCTTGATATCTGCTCCCTTCAGTGCAGAAGCCTTCTGGCAAATCACTGCAATGAGCCCAAGAAATGGCTGTAAGTCCCTGAGAACAGCATGCCCCAGGAGCCCCTCACCTCTTTGCTGCCCCTGCCTGCACCCTGGTGGCTGCAGAGCAGACCTCTGCTCATGTGTGAGGCAATCCCTGTCTAATTCCTAACATCAAGGAAATCTGGAGAGACAGCAGTAAGCAGAAGAAACTCGCCTCAGGACCAGAGATCTGCTGATTAGCTGATGACTATGGTTAGGTGTGCCCAAAGAATTTTAATCCTGCCCTTCCTCAAAGCTCAAGCCCTTTCCAGCCTCAACACCAGATACAAAGAATTTCTCTAGTGCGTGTGGATTACCCAGCAAACAAACACAGCCCAAAATACAAGACTGACAATCTGTTCCTTGCCTGGCCCAATTTTCGCTTATTTTAAAGGAGGAAAAATTAATAAGGGTGTTTCTGTTAGTTTTTAAATAAAATCTATTATGATGTCTGCGTTATTACCAGAGGTATGTTACAAGGACCATAAATCTGACCTCACAGTTCTCATCACCTTCTGTTATCTGGTAGCAATTCTCAGGGGGAAGAGGACGGGGGAGTACTTTATCACTAAGGGAATAAAAAAACTGGACGTATTCTGTTTCAATATACCAATTTGCTATAAAATGTTGATATTCTTGGACAGCAGATGCTTTGAGTCTTGCCAAATAGGAGAAGAAAATCAAAATAGGTTTTTTTTGTCGTTATTACAAAGAGTACTGTATATTTATAGGTCTGTAACATATCCTCACCTCTTTTGCAGTCTGTCAGGCAGCTGGAAGTTTTCTAAATTACACAAAAATACCAGTTTTAGTTCTGTCACTACAGAAACTTAGAGCGGCCAAATCCAGAGAACAGAGCAGAAGTCTACACCAAACGGATAAGCCAGATGGGAGGGCTCTACATGATGGCAGACTTCACAAAACAGTCTGACTGCTCAGAGAAAGCTGAATGAATTACTGAAAGTTTTTCCTTAGACATGCATTCATGTTTGATGTGGAATATGTGAGCCCAGATGTTTTCTCGTGTTGTATTTTAAAAGAACTCTGGCCACAAGGGATAAAGCAGTAGCTGGTGAAGGGTGCAATGGCTCCAGCGGCTTTGCTGAGGAGGAGAAACAGCCAGTGAAACTAATCAAGGAGAAAGAGCAAGTGGGAAAGGGACTTAGAGATAAATTAGTGTCTTGTACCGCTTGTGTTCCAAAACACTTTCCCCCCAGCCTGACCCACCATCAAATGAAGAAGTGTTAGCTAGCAGGAGATGCTCAGGTGATGTCTGTACAGCCAACACTTCCTTCCCATAATTACAGTGCTGATAGAGCTCCATACACAAGCCTGCTTTGGCAGCAGTGGAGATCCTCAGAGCAAGGGGCAGCTTTAGAGAATAGGTAGCCTGGCCTTACAGCTATTAATTTATTTGATTGTGTCTCCACTGTTATTTCACTGCTGACTGTAAAGCAGGTTGCTTGAGCCTTCAGAGAAGTAGCTTTGTGGAGGGAGCAGGCTAACTTTTGCAGTATCACAGGGGTTGTTATAATTGTGGTGCTTTTCATACCTGAGGTAATAAGTAGACTATTCCCCTGAAGACAGAATTAGCAACAAGGACAGAGCACACACCTGGAGCAAGTTAATTACTCAGTACAGGACAAAAACTAATAGCTGTGAAAAAAACAGCTGGGGGGCTGACCAAAGTGTATTTAAGGGACTTCATTTTTAAAAACCACTTGGCCTTCAAAGTAGTCTGTAATCAGATATGCAAAACAGAGCTAAAAAAAAAAATCACAGAGTTTCTGAAATCTTAAGGCAGGAGGTCTTCCTCTCAAGAAAGGGAGGATGTGCTGTCTCTAGACAGATTTCTAATTTAGGAAAATAAGTTCTCTCTATACAAAGATGTTGGCAGGCCTACTTAGCTCTTATCAACTTTGTTTAGGCTTCCTAGCAAGTCACCACATGATGTCTTTAACTACAGAGTTAAAGAAAGCTTCTAACTAAATGGCTTGCTGGCAAAGATGTCTACTTTTAAACTACACCTATACCTATAAAATAGGTATTCAAAAATTCAACCAAACATCTGGGCTCAGAGGTAAAATGTCTAGGAAGATAAAAACAACCACATGTATCCTAATGCCAACCATTATCAACTATTCATGAGCCCTGTAAGACTCACCCACCAGCCACTTCACTCTTTTCACCCAGGAAATTTTGCACCAAAACTTTCAGGTGCATAGGTACAGTTCCTGGAGGACGAGCACAAAAGCTATTTCCAAGGTCAAGGTCTCTTCTGTTGAAAATACCATGTGTCTCAGCTTTCTTCAGCTGACCTGCAAGATGTCAGCTTTAACGCTTCAGGCAATTGTAGCTGTCATCAAATAACTCAAGAGAAAGTTGGCCTTTAAGATATTTGAGGACTTGAACCATTTTCTGAGGTGTTCAATTTATAATAACAAGAAGCAAACTCAAGATCAATACATAGCATAGAACATGGTTTAATCATAATTTTACTGACAGGCTCATTCACACAAGAAAAACAAGAGCATTTGGAGAAACAAGGTAAGAAATTACTTTTAGAAAGACTAAAGCTCTTCTATTGGGTCCTTATTAGCAGAAATATGGCTGGTCCTATTCCAAGAGGTTCTCACGAAAATCTTACATTTAGAAATTTGGAAGTTAAAATGTATTTTCTGGGGGCTGAAGAAAGGCTGCCTGCAAGAAGTGGCATTATATAAATGAGTTTTAAGCTATCAGAAAGATAGCTAGGTTTGATCACCCTAGACCATTAAGAAGATCCTTTTGATGTATAAATGGCATTTTCTCTGTTTCAGTTCACGCCCATTGCCTCTCATCCTTCCACTGGAAAGCAGTATCCTACCTCCAGAGGTCACATCTAGCCAAGGCTCCTGCTGTGCCAAGGGTATTTGTTTGAGTCACTGCAAGGGACTTTGTTCACTTGTGACACCTGTCCATTGTCCCCAGGCAGCCTCTCTTGGCTGCCTCCATCAGTGCCTCTCCTTTCACACCCTGCATTTTCACCTTCTTCTAATCAGAAAGAAAAAAGCCACTACAGAGCTGCCTCCCCACATCTGTTTTCCTTTCCCCGGTCTCCTTCCCTGTCCTGTTGCCTGGATTATTCCCACTCAGTGCCTCTTGCCTCCCACACCCATCACTTGCACCTCTGCACCGTCTCTTCTCCTTTACCAGCTGCACCCTCGCATCTGCCCCACAGTCTCTTACAAACTGTTCAAGGCAACCAGAGGTGGAGGTGATCATGGCAACCTCACTCTCAGGAAACCCAGGTCCTCACAAGTCTTCAAGAAATGCAAGAGGATTGTACCAAGCACTCCAGCCTAACCCACCACTCTGATACATGTATGAGATAGGATCAAGGCACTAAATCACACCAATATTTCTGTTTCTCATTTTTACTCCCTGTCACTTATTATCTTACTTTTATATTTCCTATTAGGTTTCCCAGCACAAGTGTCAAATTTAGCAGCCTACATTTTCCTCTGTCTCCACTGGAAACCTTCCTAAAAACTGGTGTTGTGGTTTTAACAACTTTATAACATCAAACTCGTTTTAGACAAGAGTTTGCAAGGCTACTGTAAGGCTCTTGCATCCTTACATTCCCCTTTGGAAGACTTGGGTGAATATCTCCCAGTCTTGGTGATATGGTAATATTCATTTTGTCTATTCCTTCCATAATCTTTTCTGCAGTCACTTAGGACTGGGAAATTCAATGTGTGACTTCTTTATGATGTGCTAATCAGAGATAAGAACTGCAGTCAGGATCCTTTCCCCTGAAACATCCACCCTTTTTTGAGATGGTGGGAAAGGAGTGCAAACACTTTGCTCTCTCACACACCCACTCCCTGCCTACTGAAAATGTATTTTTTAATGCCCACACTCAGAAGAAAGAAGTGGGAGTGCTGCAATTTTAGTATACTCATTTGGCTGAGAATTTATACAACCTGCTTGCTTTCTGCTTCCCCACCCCAAAGGCTCAGAGAGTCAAGCAAGATGCTTTCAGCTGCTCCTGGCAGATGCCTCCAGTGGCCAAGGCACGCAGGCATCCCTCCTGCATTCCCCTGGCACTGCAGAGCCTGGACCAGCCCTGAGCTGGGCTGGTGGTACAGTGCAGCCAAGTCCTCTTGCACCAAAGAGTAAACCTCAGCTGTTACATAAAACACACGGATTCCCTCTCCCGGGCTGGGGAGGTTCTTGTGTAGCTCCGATCCCTGCCCTGATGAGGCACAGATGAGATGTAAATCCATTCTTGTTCCAGCACAGAAGAGGTGGATTCTGCCAGCTCCCTGTTTCCCAGGCCCAGCTCTCACATACATTTGCACACTGGCACTCGGGCTGGGCGGGGGCGGGTGTCTGCCTCCCGCTCGTCGCTGCCGTTCACATCTCTCTCCTTCCTCACAGGGCTCTTACACATCTGAAAAGACCCAACTCCACTCCACTGGCTTTGACAGGAGAAAAAGCCTCCCTTTCTAACCCTCACCTTATAGGAATGTCCATGCAGATTTTTAAAACATATATATAATGTTTATAATACACTACAGTATAATCCCACTGTCTTTTATTCAGGAGGACTGATGTGGGTTTCCATTGTTCCATTATGCAAAAAAAAAAAAAAGATAATAAAATATTCTGCCAACCACACAACCACACTGGCTGTGAAAATTAAATGTTACAAGTGACCCAAATAAAATTTAACCACTATGTTTCTCATTCTCTCCCAGTGAAGCCATCACCAGCTCTGAACCCTGACTACAGATCATGGAAGGAAAATTTCCCATGTAGTTCAGTTCTTTCTGAACTACAGTTCTTTCTGAACTACAGTTCTTTCTTTTACAGTTCAGTTCTTTCTTCTATAATTTTAAATTTAAAAAAGCAATTAATTTGATGTAGTGATTCAGATATAGGATTCTAATCTGTCTTTCTATAATCTTTGAGGAAAATGCTTGTTACTGCCTAAATGGTCATAGGTTTGCCACCTGGATGATAATCCTGATGCAATTTCACACTGATTACCAAGGACTTTTAATGTGGCACAGCACATCAGAGAAGCCTCATAGGAGATCCTGTAGCTGTCTGGGTGATCTGTAAAACCATCTTACTTCCTTATTTCTTCATTTTTCTAAAATTTTTATATGTAACACAGCAAAACAGAATAAAGAAGTAAGTATATTTAAAACTGTTTTAAGCAGTGTAAGCAGAAAGGTAGTGAAGGTGGTGATGAGACCTGAGAGGAACCTGCTGATGGATTTTGTTGTCAGAGAGCAAGACAATTTCATTGCCAGGAAGCACTTAGGAGGAGAGGGGAATTGCTAACAGCAGACAGCTCCACATGGCATCCACACTTCTTAACTGCGTGCTTGGGCAGCAGTACAGGCAGTGGAGCACAGAGACATTACCTAAGAGCAGCTGATGGTTAAATTTAGTACATCCACAAAAACCATGAGAGACCATTCTCAGGTAAAGGATTTAAATTGCATAGAACAAAATTTCATCAGAAATCCCTTACTTTGAAAAGTAAGGGCTGTGGTTACTGTTCCTTGACCTGATTCCTCAACACACTGCTTCTGCTATTGACAGGGAGCCTGTGCTTGGCTTTGTGCCAGCCTGCTGTGGTCAGATTTGGTTGTAAACCCTCACTTTGAGCTGATTGCTGTCAGCTCTGAGCCCACCACAAGTGAAGAGTTCAAGAGAAGATCACAGCCAGTTCCCCACCAGGCATTAACCTCTGCCTCTCCCAGACCTTTTCCTGTCTCTTGTCCACAGCTGTCCCAGCAAGAGACAGAGTTTCTTTTGCTTTCCTCATCCTTCCCTCCCAGGCTGGGATCCAGGACAGTTTCTCCTCCCTCTAAACACAAGGGAAGAAGCAAAGATCTCTCCTGAGCACCCTGGAAATGCAGCTGATAATTTCACCCTGCATGCACAGGACTTCAGCTGCACATCTAACATTATCTACCGGGACTTGAAAGCGCACATCCAATGGATCTCTTAAAGTCAAATAAATATAAGTACTTGTTCCATCATTCAAATGGAAACAATTTTATACTTTCCTAGAAATTATCAGCTGTTCCATAACCTCAATATTTAGTTCCTTTCCTCATCTAGTTAACAGTGTTTCCAGAAATGTTCATTCCTAGAATCATGAAATTATTAGCTTCGAAACAACCTCTGGGATCACTGAGTCCAACCATTAACCCAGCACTGCCAATTCCATCACTTAACCATGTCCCTAAGTGCTACATTCACATGTCTTTTAAATACATCCAGAGAAGGTGACTCCACCACTTCCCTGGCAGCCTGTGCCAATGCTTGACAATCCCTTTGGTGAAGAAATTTCTACTAATATACACTCTAAACTTCCCCCAGTTCTATATACATTTGTCCTGTTGCATTTTGCTTGGGAGAAGAGACTAACACCTACCTTGCTTCATCCTCCATCTCCTGGTTTTGAAGGGCAGCTAGAACACACAGCAGCAGCAGTCAGGGTGCATCAATGTTTAAGCCAAAAATAGGATAATCTCCTAGCAGGAAATTTTATTTGTCACTTAATTTTGAAGTTATATTGATTTTTTTTAAACAGTTTGGGCCATTGTTTGCATAGAAGACATTTTAGAAAAGTACACTGTATTGTATTTATTTTGAAATAATTTTATTTGCCAATGTGTGCCATACAAATTTCTGTTCTCTTTGCTGTATGTCCTTCTATGTTAGGAACTCCCTAACAACTATCCTAATTCCAGAAACAACTGGAATCAACAACTATCCTAATTCCAGAAAAAATAAGATAACAATACCAAGATGTATTCTTTCTGTCCACTCTTGCCATGCTCAAAATCACTGAATTGTCCTAATGCATTGCCACAATTTTTTTTCAAAATCCCATTTTGCAGGTTGCATTGGATTTCTTAGATGCACAAGTGACTTTCCAGCCAATACTTGGGCACAGAAAACCATTCAGCAATAACACCCCACTCATCCTGTACTCCTAATGAACACACAGGTTTTGCCTGCCCTCTGGAAGCTTTACCCTGTGGATAAACAAAATTTCTCCTCTCCTCAGCTGCCTGCTGCAGCCCCAAGAGCCTCCTCAGAAAAGCAACAGCTCCACAGCCACCCTGCAGCCAGGTAATTCCAACTCTGTGCAGAAATGCAGGATAATTAGAGCTGGATTTCCACAGCAGGTGCACTCAGCCCCCAGACCTTGCCATCTCCTGGGGAGCAGAGAGAGAGAGGGAAGAGATAGAGGGGACCTGTGGGGACAGCTCTGAGAAAATCTGAGCCCAGGGAACACATTTCAGCGGCGCATCAGGTTTTGCTGCATCTGCTCTCTTTCCTGTGTGGTCTGGCTTTCCTCAGAGCCAGGAATCCTCAGAGCTGTGTCTGGCTGCAGCTCTCCAAGGCAGGAGTGCAGGCAGACACCGCTGGCTCCGTGTCCCCAGCCACAGCTCCCTCACCTGTGTCCTGCACCACAGCCTGCTCCTGCTCCTGCGCTGCATTTACGTGTCTGCCACGCTCCTGGTGCCACTCATCCGTCAGGCACACACATCTGGCCCTTCCCAGAGTCACTCACATGTCCAGGATCCTTGTCAGCACGTTATGGTGGGGCTGCTGCTGCCAGCCTGGGCCAGGTCCCTTTGTTCTCATACATTTGTTGCCATCAGTGTTGTTCTGCCCATGGTAGAAACCTGATGTTATCCCCTGTCATTTTATGATCAGTTTAGATCTTAGTTACTAATGAAACCAAGCCAGGCTTGAAAATACACTTTTTCACATGTCTGGGAATTGAATGGAGACTAGCTGCTTCACCAGCAAGAAAGCTGTTCTGCTCTTTCAGCAGCCTTAGCCTAACTGCTAAAGTCTCGTTTGTAATTTAATTATTGTTTCTTAGTTTGTTCCTCCTTAGTCTGACACCTCTACAGGTCAGAGGTGTCCTTTGTGAATACAATCCAGCCTGTTTGGAAGACAAGCAGTAAGGAAAAGTCATAATTTTTCAGTAAAGCATCTTGTAATCATGTAGAAAATAAATTTTAAAAGTATTTTCAGATAGTCCTTTTAGCAAAGCAGAAATCTGACAGAGGAACAGGGAAATTGTCTGAGAGAAACTGTGGAACAGGAGTTTAGTGGCATGCCAAAAATTTCTGATGGAAAAAAAGACAAAGCAAAGTTGTGATCAGTATTCAGTTCAGCTTACTGAAGGTCTGCATGTGTTACCCTCTGCATGTCCTTCCCTCTTTAATTATCTTGCCAGCTTCAGTGGATCTCAATCTTAGGGTCACCAAAGCTACTTGCTGGTAACCTGATTGCCAACAACAGCAAAATACTCAGAATTGCCTGTTTTGATTATTGTTTAATTTTCATTCAATTCACAGTCAGTCCATGGTGAAAAGGGCTTCTTAATGTCTTTCTCATGATCTGGAAACTCTCCCCAGTGAGTGAAAATAGCTGCCCCTCAGAAGGGAGTGCATGTCCAGAGCTACTGGTCACTCAAGGACACCCAAATGCCAGCAGTAGCTATTCCCTCCTAAAAGAGCCTGTCCCAGATGCTCACTTATTCCCCCATCTCCATCACCCTTAGGTGATACTTGAGCTTCTTCTGGTGAAGTCAACTGAAAAATACTTGCTGTGCAAAGATCAAAGTAAAGCAACAATTAAAACTGGGCGAGGGCGTTGCTGAAGTTTAAAGGAGAAATGCTGGAAGACATTCACAGAGAGAAATGTGTAGATGATGGGCATGTCATTTTGCAGCACCCGAGCTCTTTCTGATGTGTGATTTCACACGGCCTTAACTGGCAGAAAATTTTCAGAAGACTTCTTCAAAACAAAAATTCAGAAATGCTCTGAACTTCTTTAGGCACAGCTCAATCAGGCTTGAGTTGGGGGATGAGAAGGGGAAAATTAAAAAATATAATGGAACACAGGCCAACACCCCTCACTTTGCTCTCTAGCTTTTCAGTGCCCACCTGTGAGATAAGAGCGACTCCAAGACTGCGGCTATTGCAAGCAACCAGTTTTTCCTGGGCCCTCTAGATCTGGGTGAGACAACAGCAAGGAAGCTGCAGGAGCCTGTGAAGAAAACACCACTAACACAGAATGGGCAGCTCAGAGCAAGAGGCAGAGCTGTCAGGGATTTGATTTGACTTCCTCACACAGGTGCTTCTTCACTGCAGCCACCACCAAGGTCCCTGGAAGGAGGACTGTAAGGGAGGAGGGCATGTGAAAAAAGGTTTTGATAGCTGGCCAGTACCTAAGGCTCCTCTTGAAATATTCAGGGAAAGAAAAAGGTATATTCCTTCAAGTGCCTCTTCTCTTTCAATTCTTGAAACTCAGTCTCAGGGGTTTTCCTATGTGAGAAGCCCTAGCTAACTAGGAATAGCTTCAGGATGTTCAAGGCCTCATCTTTGTGACATCAGCACATTGATAGTTCCAAGGTGCTAGGGAGAATGAGGTGGTGGCATTACTGTGTAGAAACAGTAATGATCTCATTCACAAGAACTGGAGAGGGCCAGAGATGTGCCATTTCAAGAAAAACTGTAATATCAACAAATATCTGTAACACAACTCCGAAGAGTCTGTCAGAGTAGTTTTTAAATAATTGAAGAGGGAGTTTAGGTGCTGCTGAATGATGATGCTCTGGGCTTTCAGGCCAAGTTTTCTGAAGTTTACTATAGACTCCAAACAGGGAGCGCATTCTAGCTTGAAAGCAGATCTGAGTGAGCATCCAGCTGCCCTGGGATCAGAGTTTGTTAATATTTTAATGTTTCTAACATGACGCAGAGTGCATGAGAAGTATAAGCCTTGGGGACCATCCCGCTTAATTTATGTAGTGAGTCACTACCAAAAAGCAAGGCTGTAACTCTGCCTTCCTGATGGCACATTAAATTCTGGCTACTCTCAATAGCCCAATACAGAGGATTAAAACAACTTCTTCTTCCCCTTCTACATTTTTAACAAAGACAATAGAAAATTAAACCGGTTCAGGACAATAATAGGCAATCAGGAGAAGATGTTGGAGCTGACAGTCATTAGCTATACCGCTTTTCAGTGTAGTACAGAGAGAAATCAGATCAGCATTTGGCAAACAAAACAGTCATGCTGGTGCTGGAATAATTGCGTGCATTGTCAGAAATGCAAGTAAAGGCCTTCAAATGTTCTGCCTACTTAACATCAACTCTGCTTTATTAAAATAATCTACAGAGCGAATATTATTTAGGGAAAAGCAGCACAGTGAGCCACAAATGGGTAACAATAATCACAAAAAGCTGTGCAGAACATGTGTGATGGGCCCCACCATGGGACATGCAGTAGCAGGCTGGCTGCCCAACTGCAGGGCACACAGTGAGGTCAGGGAGAGGACAGGGAATCTCTCAGGGCTCTTCTTTGCCCTAACAATCCCAGGCAAGGCACTGGTTCTCCAATTTCATGGGCAAGAGGGCTTAGGACAAGAACCTCCCTAGAGGGAGGGTGATGTAGCACAGCTCTTTTCTCTGAGAAGAAAAAGATTTGCCAGCCTTAGCCTGCAAGCATTAGCTCTGTGGTGAGCAGACTGAGATAGAGTCCCAGTCTCCAGATGGCTTGGGATGCTGAAAACCACTGTGCCACCAACAATGATTTTGGCTCTCCTGCTGTCCCTGTTGCCTCCTGTAATTCTGTTTGCTCAGAGCAGGATGCCAAGATGAAGCCCAGGACAAGTCACTTGTGGCCACATGAACAGTAAGGCTGTTGGTGAGAAGGGCTGTCTGTACCTGTGCTCCTGACAACAAACTTCCTGCAAGTCACACATGTCCTGGGAGGAGTTCCCCACCCAAGGGAGTCCATATGGACCACAGGACATTAAAACTCCTCCTGCTTTCTCCCTCCCAGCACACAATACTGGGCATTAAGGGAAGATCATCTCAGCAGTGATCATTTGACCCCAGTTGCAGTTTCTGGCCTCCCAAAGCAATGAGTTATCTTGTCCTGCCACAGCTGCTGGCCTGCAGTGCAAGTTTCCATGGCTGGGTTTCCATGGCTAGGGTGTGAGCTTGCAATTTTTTAAAGTGAGTTGAATGCAAGCAAAGGCTGTGAGTTTGGCTTGATCACCAATCCCTGAACCATCTCAATTTTACAGCTTCTGCTGGCAAGATTTATACTGAATTCAGCTATTTTGGGTGATCTTTAATCCTCAAAGGAAAAAAAGGAAAGCAGGTTGATGTTCTCCCCTGATAAAGCAACAGACCTCAATATATCAGGCAGCCTTTTTACCTGACAAAGAAGGAAAAACTCTGCAGTTCTGTGTAGTCCAGTGAGTGGTTTTTAGCTTGTATGGAAGGCTGTATACGCTGACACAAGGTTTTATCCTAGTTTGAAAAGACTGAAGAATCTGATTGTTTTGCTACAGCTTTGTTCATCCCATCACAACATGATTCCCCAGAAGATTTCACTAGGAATGATGCACTAGGAATGATGCTCTGTTTGTACCCTGAAAAGTGGCACATCTCAGAGATGCTGCAACATGTCACTGGCTTGGTGTTTGTAAAAGGCTCCACAGCAGTCAGACAGCCAAGGGCTTTAGGAGGCAGAATGACACTGTGGGGCAGCTACTCCTGTGGCAACCTGGAGAGCACTGTTTCCTGAAGCTGTTAAAGATGCGCCAATCACTGATCTGGGCCTGCAGTGGATCTCCCAAAATAGCCTGGTACTGACTATCCTACTGGAAAAGGGAATAGCTCAGCCAAAAGCCTGCAAGCATCTGGCACCAACATGCCTCCACATGTCGTGAATGCCTGCTAGCAAAGCTTCATATGGCCATTATCCTATGAAAGGTTCATTTGCATATCTGTGCCACTTGGGAAGTGAATATTGTTTATATCAGCCAAGAGCTGA
Source organism: Zonotrichia albicollis (assembly GCF_047830755.1). Taxonomy (NCBI): domain Eukaryota; kingdom Metazoa; phylum Chordata; class Aves; order Passeriformes; family Passerellidae; genus Zonotrichia; species Zonotrichia albicollis. Next base: position 92,913,823 of record NC_133819.1, read on the forward strand.
TGACAGAAAAGGGAACGTCTGCCTGGGACATGGTGTGCTTTCAGAAACCAAAGTGCATTGGTCTGCCAGCACATTGCCACGAGACATGGCAAACAGCTCCATGACTGGAACACGGGAACGGCACCACAGCCAAAGCCATAACTGGCCAGTGTCAGACATCAACACAACATTGTACTTGCCTCAAACAGGGTCTCCACCTGGCAGCAGCACAAGGTGGGAAGATGTCTGGAAGAAAAAGACCACAAAGAACAGCCCCAAGCTGCTGCGGCCCAGCTGTAGGAAAACTGGGTTTGTCACCACTGCCAGATGGGGAGATGGTGCAGAATATGAATCTCAGATCTAAAAGCACATTGACCTCTACACTGACCTCAGAGTCTACTGCACCTGTCAAGAGCTACTCCTATCACAGGATAAACTATGTCCTGGTGACTCAGAGAGCACATATGGCACCTTTAGAAGGAAACAGAGATATGACATCTTCTTCAAAAGCATATGTTCACCTTTCTCCCACGCCTACGCAGAAGCACAAGGTGCAGAACATGTTCCACGCACACATCCTCGTCACAGCCACAGCAGAACACAGTCTGCTCCCAGGAGGGGCAGGGGGGTTGCAAACATTGAGCCCCTAGGCAAATCTCAAAATTCTGCAGTGTCTTCATCTGTTGTGCCCATGCTGAAGCTGTGCTCAGGCTGAAACCAACTATTTCTGCTTGCTTTGGGCTGGCTCTTCGGCTGGGTTCCCACCCTCAATCAAACAGCTGCTGGGGAAAAAGGGGATAAGGGACAGTTCTGGGCAACATTTTTCTAACATTTCCTCTTAGAGGCATATCAAACACAAACTTTCATTTGCTTTCTCAAGACATAGAGAGAATAGCAGGTACTACTTTTTTCACACAACTTCTCTTATTGGTTAAGAGACCGCATTTTGGTGTCTTACAGATGACCGGTCAACCCCACTATCACTATAACAGAAGACTCTGAGACAAACAGCACAACCTTGCAAGCCCTTCTTTGCTTTTGGAGAACCTCTTTTAGCCACATTATAGTGAGTGAATTGTGGAGGAGCAAAGAGATGTTTCCAGCTTGTTTTGCTTTTTTTAAAGATCTTTCTGGATAACTTGGTTAACCACAAGTCAGTGCACTGCTCAGTAACTCAACAGAGTACAATATCCCCTCCTACATTATGCAAAAGGACAAGCTGAACAGCAGCTGCACATTCCTCTAGACTTTAAAAAAATCAATTATTTGTTTGTTTTTAAATCTGTAAAATCCTGTGGAGACTTTTGCCTCTCTGCTGATTTTGTGGGCAAGGACAGCTGGAAAGGGTTTCCAGCATCTGCTACGTCTGTGAGGAGGCTTTCCACACAGAGTGACAGCCCCTCTCCTGACGTGGCTGGAAAGGCTCTCACCAAATCACAGGAGTCACTCACCAGCCTCCTCTGTTTTTACCGAGTCGATAAAAGAAATTCTCACCACCGTGATTGACTGATACTTTGATGGAGCTGCAAAGATGCAGGAGGCATAAAATCAGCTGCTGCAGACATCCCGAGCATATGCTGCCTGTACCTTCTGTCTTGGACTGCAGCTACCCTGTTATTTTAGTACTGGACTTACCCTTCAGCACCAAGTGCTAATTGTTCCACACTGGGCTGTGATGCTGAGGTCTCTGCAACTTGTCACTGCAGAACAGAATGATATTAGAAAAATCAATTTATGACTTAAATTAGGAAAGAACAAAAGAGTCCAAAGACAAGATACTACACTCTGTCACAAATATCCAAAAGACAGCATCATGAGCCTTAAATGCTTCAAATAAGAGAGTTTTGGCTTGTTTCAAAACAAAACAAAAAAAGAAAGAAAATTATTTGCCAGCACTTTAAATAAAACAGTTTGGTTTGTTAGGCACTCCCAGACACACATAAATAAATAAAAATAGTTCAAACCCAGTAATAAATACCTCTGCATTAGTATAAATATTGTAGCCCTAGGGAAGAGGCAATAAGTTCAATGAAAGGAAGAGTACGGCTGCCATAAAAAGGACATTTAATTACAGCAGGATCCTTTAAACTGGAAAAGAATCCATGAGCAGGGAATATGCTAGAGGTCTATAAAATCAGGACTAACAAGGAGACATTGAAAAACAACTAATCCTTTTCTTTTCGACTATAATAACAAGGAGGCATTAAATGTTCCAAACAAACAAGAGATGCATCTTCTTATTGGCACAGACTTACCCTGAGGATTACCAACTAAATCACAGGGGAAATTACGCGTTTGCATGGATTCAAAAAGCAATTAGACAAACTCACGGTAGGAAAAGGAAATTCATCAATAGCTAATAAGAACCAGGGCTCTTCCTCTGGTTGAAGATGTTCCTGAAACATAAGTCACTGGCATCTGGGAGTGTGATCATATGATCCACTGTGATCATCCATCACTTAAAAATCATAAAATCATAAAGTGGTTTGGGTTGGAGGGAACCTTAAAGTTCATCAGTCCCACATCCAAAGCCACATCCAGCCTTGCCTTGAAAACTTCCAGGAATGGGTCGTGTAAAACTTCTTTGGGCGACCTGTTCCTGCATCTCACCATGCTCACAGTAAAGAAATTGTTCCTAATATTTCATCTTAATCTACCCTATAATCCAAATCACAGCTGCTATCAGGATGTGTGTGAGACTTCATTAGCTTAAAGAGCTCCCAGGGCATCCACATGGTTAGGCAGCCTTTCAGAAAAAAAAAAAAAAACAGACAACAAAATAGACAGAAATTTAGGTCCCATTTAACACTTCAACAAGGTAATGCAAGGAGATTAAGATTTTCTTACATCCTCTTCAGACTGAGTTGCTGGGGTGAGGGACAATGTCTATAGCAGACAGGAGGACCCTGTGTGATTAGGAGGCGCTCACTGCTTTTTGAAGTTTACAATTTCCCAACTGCAGGACAAAAATGGAAGAATGCTTTCAAAATCAGTGTTTCATAAGAAATGTTTGTCACTGAAACAGTGCATTTAAACAATTCAGAGGAGATAGAATACCTGTGTTTGAACATATTTGTAATTTATTTTGAATTTTTGGGTATACATGACAGGTGCTGCAAATACTCACTTATCCTTTTTCTTATATTGCCACCTGGTGGTCCTGGGCATGTGGAAAAAAGCAACTCACTGATTTTTCAGTGAAATGACCGCAGTTCAGGCACTTAAAATAGCATCCGTTTCTTTTCTTCTGAGCTCGATGGTAAGCGATTTTTTTAATCTATAATTTTAGGGGTGAGGGGCTGTTTTGGTTTTACAACCAATATAACAGTGCCTGTGTCAGCTCTCAATTATCTAAACAGATGGCTGCAATGGCCACCCTAAAGTCACAGGGAAACAGATGGAAATCCAGAGATGGATTGCAGCTCTGAACACCTGCCTGGGCTGGGTGCCTTGCTCTCTGGGGCCAGGCACCCCATATTCAAATGGAGGCAGAAGATGGAGGGAGCTTCCAGCCAGAGCCAACCCATCTTTACCCTTTCCACCTCACCAGTGTTGGAAGCATGAACATTTAACTGGTATGCCAGGAGCTCTTTTGTTCCCAGAGGCAGCGTGCCATGTGGCCAGAGTTCCTGTCTGGTGGGGATGTTGGAATTCCCTGCTCAGGGGGTATGGGGAAGTTGCCAGCTCTGCAAACACACCTTTAAATCTGCACCTCCGTCATGGGATCACATCACCACCACAGACAGGCAAGTATGTGCAAAGAAGCGTAGGAAAATATAGGAAAAGGTTAAAGAAAAGACAGTTATATATTTGGACTCCTAGGACAGGAAATTGTACCACAGACTTTAGACACTGCAGTCTATTGTAGAGACCTGTCCAGTTTGGGGTTTTCCTGCCACAGGAAAGATGATGTTAAACTGCAGCAAGTGCAGCAGAGGGCCACTAAGGTAGAGGGAGCTGGATCAGGTGCCCTGTGGAAGAAGATGGAGGGATGGGCCAGGTTTAGCCTGGGGAAGAGAAGGGCTTGCAGGTATTTAGTAGCAGCCTTCTGATGCTAAGAAGGAGGCTGTGAAGGTGATGGAGCCCACAATGAAACTCTCCACAATGATAAGATGAAGGAAGGTAAGAGAGTGCATAAGACGAAACAAAAGAGGTTCAGAGCTGAGAAAAGTAGAAGAAAATTTTCACCATGAAGGCAGTCAGCAGGCAAACTGTGCAGTCTCCATCTTCTGAGATTTTCAAGTCTAGACCAGCGGAAGTTCTGAGCCAGCCTGGTGTGATTTCACAGTTGACCCTGCCTGGAGGAGGTTGGAAGAGAGACTTCCTGAGCTCCCTTCCAATTTTAATAATCACATGATCCTATTGCTCTGTGAAAAATAATGTTTTTATTACAGCTTTGAGCTAGCAATTTTCAGTACTACTAATCTTTTAAGCACTTAAATGCACTTTTAAGCAGTTCATAGGAATTGCAGAATTTCACCTCAGAGACATAACTCCTGTTTTGAGCTATGACAATACCTTTTACATGATAAAACACACCAATTTTCTTTTTGATGGACAGAAAAAGCTGAAGCTGCCATTTGTCTGGTAGCAGCTAAGCAAAATCAACATTTCTACCATTTTATTACCTTTAATGGTCTACATTCCACACACCTGTAACTTCAGGGGTGGTCTGCCAGCCCGAATCAATGCTCATCAGCTGTAAAGGAGCTCCCACTTCAACTATTCCCAATGGACTTAGTGACCTGGAGTTGTTACTGAAGGCACAGCAATGTCTCTGATATAAACAGACTGTGTGCACACACCAAAGAAGCAGCAGTTTGACCAGAACACCCACAGGAGGCTTCTACATCGCATTTTAGCACCTGTTGAGGTCAGACCCACCCTGAAGAACTTGCCAGGGCAACCTACAGGCATCTCAGGAGCTTCCCTGCACTGCAGAGAGAGAATCATGTGTCGCAGCTCGGTGCTCTCTGCGGACAGTGGTGAAAATTTGTAGCATCCAGAGAACTGAATAGAGGACTGCCTGCCATGTCGAAGGAAAAAACTTGAGCAGCAGGAAGCTCCTACACTGTAAAAAGTGTGTCTGTGGAGTACAGATATTCTCTCAGAGAGGCACATCTTTATATGATAACTCGCAGGAAGGAGACTCTCCAAGATTATGAAACAGAGAGACAAACAGAACGATTGCTTTATCTTGAAAAGCACTTGGAAAGCTTTCCTTGGGGAGACTGCAGTCAATTCATTTTTGCAGAGGAGAAAAGTTCCCCCCACTGGCAGGTAGAGAGCTTATGCTTCAGCAAGGGAGGAGGGCACGCTGCTCACACGTATGCCAGTAATTTGTTGTCAGGGAGAAAGGAGGTAATGCTGCTGGACAGGCTGTGTAAACACCAAAAGCCCAAAACCTAGCAAAGGAAGAATCAGAGACACAGGAGGCTGAATGGAAAATACCAAGAGGATGTTATACTTGATACACTTGAATTCTCCCAGGATCATGTATTAGAAAGCATTGGATTATCTTACAAGAACAACAGGAAGAGATAAAAGGCTGTTGAGAAAATAAGGATTGCTTACAGGAGTATTTAAGGGCCTGCAGGAATGCAGAAGGGACCAAGAAGGCAAATTGTATTGTTAGAAGAGGGAGTGAATAAAGAAAGAAAAGTCCTTAGAAAAAAAGGCCTATGAGGCAGGACAAGATCAGTGTTAGCACAAGCTTTTGAGGCAAGGGGAACACAGCTCCTCTGAAGTAAAAAAATCTGTTTGCTGCATCTTTTGTTATTTCAGCTGTGATCTGCTGGAGTCTGCACAAGGGTGACACCACTGTAACCCAGCAATTACCTTGGGCACAACACCTCCCCTCATCTGTGCAGCTGTAATGTCAGCTAAGTGTGCAAACATCAATTCCATGGAGCAGCTCCCCTTGAGGACTTCAAGTCAAGGCACATCTGGTTGGTAGAGCCATCCCAGGATACTGGAGCTAGCCCCATTATTATGGTACAGCATTGGGATTTGTCACATGCTCTACCCTAAACTCCCTCCAGAAAGAGAGGCCATTTCTAGCTTTATTATTGCATTACAGCATAGGATGAGTTGCTGCAGAAAATAACATGACAATGTTTGGATATTGAACACAAGCTCCTCAAATACAGTCACTAGAGTCTGTCTCACAAGGTGGCAGCAAGGGCTGTGCTTCAGCAAGAGTACCAGGGGCTGGCAAAGGGAGCCCATAGCCTCACCCAACTCCCTAAAAACATAGAAGCAGGATGAGGGAAATCTGGTGGTTGGCATAGGAAAAAAGGCAGTTCCTGGCTGGGGGAGAAAAGTGTCTCTGAAAGGACATCCCACAACTGTCTGAGGGTGTGCCAGTGCACAGGGCAAAAATGGGAATGTTTGGAGGGTCGAGGACTGGGCATGTCACAGGGTAAACAGGCTGCCCTGCCCTGCTGCCTCAAAACTACCACTGCAGAGCCTGATACGGATAAAAGGATACTGCTGATAAAAGAGCAGTAGAGGGGCATTGCTTAACTGTGCTCAACAACTCCCACCTCCACCAGCTTCCAGCACACAAAAGGCAAATTCTGATTTTTGTCCTGTCAGTGATTTTGCCTCATCTTTTGTACAGCTCCAGATGCTCCTTAAAACAGAGCAAGTAATATTTTTGCTTCCCATTTCAGTTATTTTAAAGTTTCCTTATTTTTAACAGCCACTTCTTTAAAGTGAGATTTGAGTCTAAATGAGGACACAGCTGCTTCCTCCTCTTCCTTCATCTCTGCATTAGCTGCAGTTGGCAGTGAGCCTTGGAGCATTCTCATTTCTTCACGTTAAATATTTTGGAAAACAGAGATTAGTCAGAGTTGCCAAAGCGATGCTTTCAATAGCTCAGAGTTCAATAATTGACTTCCTTGAAATTTTCAACTGCCTCTAGTTACTTCTGAAGTCTCAGCCCACAAGAAAAACAGCAGGATAGCAGTTTTTTTAAGGCTTAGCATGATGCATAACCTGCTCCTTCTTTGCCATTTCATAACTGAAGGAATTAACACAATCAATAGCTTGGCAGCAGTGCTTAGGGAGCTTGCCACGTGGAGCCCAGGTAGGAGTTCCTCAAGCTGAAGGTCAGCATCCCACATCCTCCCAGTTTACACAAACAGCTTGTTTTGCCCTCCTCATCCACCAGACACCACAGCATGCTCACCTCTGATGTCAGTGTTAGCACGGCTTGGTGCAATACGGACTTGAGGATGCCTACACCTGCACCCTGGACTGAAAGATTTAAGATTGCTTTGGACAATCTTAATAACCATTTGATTTTAGTTACAAACAACAAAGACCCATGCCATTTCTTGCTTGCTTTGTCACATGCACCTCTAGTGTAAGACAAAACAATCCTCCTCCTTTAGGCCTGATAACATAAAACAGTTTGTTCACATCTTTGACCACAAAGTCTCTTCAAATTTAGCATAAAGCCAGTAAATACTGATAATATGCATCTAAAATCCTCATGGGACGGCTTTACCTCAAATGTATCAAAAGGTCACAAAATGTTCTTTTCAAAACTTCAGTTTATCCCATCAATTTTCTCAACTTCATTTTCAGTGGCACTGCACAACAAGCAGAGAATTTCAGAGCCAGGTACATTGACAGCAGCTCATTCTTTAGTATTTTTTACATGCTGATTTACATTTTGAAAACACATGAGTGGATTTATGAGAAGATAAAGGTGTATATTAAAGTCACACCTACTAAATGCATAGCAAAGTGATGTGTGAGCAAAAGGAGTATCAAACATAAAATATTAATCCTGTGTTGAGGTGTCTAACCTCTAACTTAATTGAAAATTTAAAGTGTATTATAAACATTTAGACTTAAGAGACCAACATACTAATCTGGTGCATTTAAAGCTGGAACAATGAATGTGATTGAGTCACCAAGTCCCAGGGGCAATGGAGTGGATTACTAAATCCTCTAAGAGCTGATGCTAGTCAATGACAGTATTTCACAAAATAAAAGAGAGGGACAGCCAATATGATATTTCATTGACAACTATACCCAGAAGTGCCCACATAACAAGACATACTACTATTGAAAAGAATTGTGCAGTATTATCATCAAATTTTAAAGATACAAGATTACAAATGTGACACAGAATAACGATCCACTTTTGGCAGCTTTTTGAAACCTCATGAGTGATAAGTTATGTCTTTCCCTTGTCAAGATATAGTTGCTTTGAAATTCCCAGACAAGTGAAATACAATACTCAAATGCTTGAATGCTAAAGCACTCATGTAAGGAAAGCACCGGGTACCACAAGTAAAATGTAGCAAATTATCTTTATTAAATAAGTCTTTTTTTTATTATTCCCCTGTCCCCATTTTAAAGAATGGTTTTGGTTTTTTTAACAGCTGAAAACAGAACTGAAAATAAAGAGCTAAAATACAAAACCTTTCAAGGCATAAACCATAATTACTCTGAAGACAATATAGCCCACTCTGAAAGAGCTACACTCTTAATCTAAATATCCAAAACAGTAGAAAGTTAATTCCAGTTACCTCTGCACTGCCAGTTACAGGTAGCAAGCAGCTCTGGAATAACAACTTCACTCTCAAAGTTTAACTAATTTCTAAGTTAGACTTTGGAACCAGATATAGACCTGCTGACATGAAGTCTTTCTGAAGTACTCTCAGTCTCTTAGCACTCAAATTACACTATGGGACAACCAAGTTAATTTGTTTTCACAAGAGCAAAGAAGGAGCCCTCAGAAGTCAGGAAGAGCCCAAAGGCATTGTAAGGAATGGCTGCCTCCTTTTAGCTCCTGCCTAGTGATATCCATAAGCTTTTCCAGTCTGAACTGTAGAGGACGGCCCTCCAACAGTCTCAGAGGCGGCTCTTCTATCACACTCTGCTCAGAGAGGGCTCACAGGGGAGACACCGGAAGATTTAAGCGGTCTCTGAGGTCAGCTTTAAGCCCCACCTGACCAAGAAGTATGAGTTCAGCCCTGCAAAGCAGAATAAGGGAATAAAAGCAAGCAGGACTGCCCAAGCATCTGAACACAAACTACTCCTTCCAGAGTCAGGCTGCCTCAGACTTGGACCAGAGCTCTAATACACATTCAAAGGCAATCAGAGGAAGTTCCATGTTTAACCCTGACCTCTGGCTGCACATGCCTGAACACACACTGGCAGCACTGGCAGGCCCACCAAGAGTTAACTTTAATAGCAAGAGGAGATAAAAAAAATTCAGCACTCCAAGTGAAATCTCAAGCACAGAAGTGCCCAAGTGTCAGCAGCTTCCCACTTACCCTTGGAGTTCACAGCAAACAAAGCTCTCTCATTATCCTCCCATGCCCTACCCCACTTCCCATCCCTCAGTTTCAGGATACTCACCAAACAAAACATATACTTCATATCCCCAGAACTGCAGGATTAGAAAAATATTTGATATTTCAAACTTACACTAAAGTTGCTTTAATAAGTTACATGAAAGATACTTTATTTTCCACAGCAGAAAATAGAAAATTCAATAATCCAAGTGGCTAAAAGTTGAAATAAAATGCTGTGAATCTGTTTGGCACAAACAGGCCTGCTGTCTTTGCTAAAGAGCAAATCTGTTGACATTGAATATTTTAACACAGTGATCAGCTCCACAACTTGCAAGCTGCAACCACTTGCTGCTGCTCTCATCATTATGTCCAGCTCTGCCTGCGTGATGTCTCCAGCACAAGCGCTTCACAGCAAGAGCATGGCTTTGGCTGCAACAAAAAGAAATCCATACATAACTGCAAAATGTTAAACACAGTTGGGCATGTGAGTGTAAACATCAACACTCCTGTAATTAGTACTCTTCAGTTAACACTACCAACTGAGGAAAAACTGACTTGTGACAACCAGCAGGTATTAAGTTCTTATTAAGTAGGGTCATTAACACTAATGACATTATATCCTCTCACTCATCAATAATTCAAACAGCTATTGATTTTCAGTTTTACCACATTAAGCTGGAGGTCAAGTATCTCAGTTACTTAGATATGACAGATTTCTGGCTTTTAGCCTGCAATTTCCTGTTATCTGGTGTCTCTTTCCCATTCACTGCAAGCACACAGAGGCCAAAGTCACCATCAACTTCCATTTCTGTTACTATCAATGCCAGTGTGTGATAGAAGAACCCAGGGGAGTGCTTCAAGTGAAACATTCCAAGACTCTCCAGAGTCTCTCTAGCTGTCACTGCAGCAGCCCCACATATAGCTTGTCACTTCTTTGGTTTCTGCTGGAAGCTGCCCACCAAAGCTTGCTGTCATCCATTCCTAAGTGTTTTGCTGATGTACACAGACAGCAATCCTTTCCACTCTCTTATCACTATTTTTTATCATCATATTTATGACTAAAGGTAAAGCTTTTTTTTAAGTAGGCCAAAAAGGGTAATACTTCTCAAAGCGTTTGCATAGCATGAGGTATGTTGGCATTTAACCCCCCTCTGGTTTTTGTTCATATTTGTTGGAAGGTTTTTTAACACATCTAAATAAATAATATTTTTATTTCTGGGTTTTGCTTCAAGACATCTTTAAACTTTCAGAGATCAAACTTTTCCTAAAATGATAACAATTTTTGATATAGAAATAAACTAGACTCATATATTTTATACTATAAGAACAGAACTCCAGCACTGTTAGTCTGAAGAATAGTATTTCATTGCTCCTAACTCACTTCAAAAGACATACCTGTTATCTATCTCAACACCTGTGGTCCAGTCAGCCAGTGCTGGTTCCTTCCCACTTTGCTTCCATGTGTACAAGATAATCTTCCCATTTTCTAGGCCTACTGCAACAATGTATCTATCAAGAGAATAATTACATTCATTTCATTAGAAATTACAGTAGACAGCTCAGTGAGGTCAGTTCTAATGCAGGATAGAAAGAATAGCACTCAAGCACTGTTGTTGCACATTGCCCTTTAAATCAGTATTTACTTTCCATGAAAAAAATTAATACATCCAAGCTGCTTCACAAAAAAGTTAGCAAAGCGTAGACCTGCTACATATATTTGGTTAGGAAAAAATAAGGAGGCTATCAAAACATCAGATCAGTCAATATTTTTGGAAGAATTAATGTGTTTCAGATGTGTCCATGCATCTCTCCCTCCCCTCTCCCACTTCCATTTTTCTCATTACACTGCTTGGAGAAGTCACCATACACCTGAAAAGGTGACTAGGAAAGAAAAAAAGTAGAGGTCATTCTGTTAAAAAATGGTCAAAACAATTGACAAGTAGATTTAGGGAGCTGTTTAGCCACAGGAAACTAGTTGACTAAAGGGATAAATACTAATTTCAGATTAAACACAAAATGACATTACAGAAAACCAGCAATACCTTCCATCAGGAGTAAGCACATGGCTGATACCAACAGCAGTCACAGAATCCCCAGCATCCAGCACTGTTGAGCAAGGCTTGATTGCATCCAGCTCATTCCCTTCAGTAATCACTGGCAAATCACACTGCCCCCAGATAATGACCTGTAAGAAAAAGCATCATCTGTGAACTTCCACTCAATCTTCTTGTAAATGCACATACAAAAACATAAGGAATAACTTCATTAAAATAATTTCAAGGCAGAGTGGATGACCCTAAAAATGGTAAAAACACCCTCTACCTACAAAGATTCAACTTTGTAGGCAGTCTGTCTGATTTCATGAAAGTTACTGACAACAAAACCAGATTCTGTTATGAAAGTTAAAGAAAAATTCGAGACCCATAGAATTATGTGACATATGCTTGTCTCACTGCATGAAAAAAGAAGGGAGAATGTCCAACTGGCAGCCCACAGTCTTGTATATACATATTCAAGTACTTTATTTAGCTTATGAAAGTATCACTGATTTGTGTGCTAATACATGCAATAAGATTGTTGTGTATATATAAAATAGAGGCTCATTAGAACACAGTGTTTGTTATTCTAAAAGATGTTTAAAACAACCCTGGGCTTTCTAAACTCCTTTAACATTAATTACCTTTTTGTCCCGACTGCCAGTAATAAAATACTTGCTGTCTGGTGTCCAATCACAGGACCAAATGATTCGACTGTGAACAGCTGTATTTTTATCTGTGTATGCACAGCAAGTGAAGACTGGTCCTGCAATAAAAAGAGGAAAAAGCCTTGTTTCAACTGCTTTACATATTAAAAGTGATTGTTACTCTTACTAAACTCTATGTCAGAACTGCAAGAATACTTTGACATTATTCCACTCATCTTTAAAGCAAATGAGAATACTTACAACTATATGAGGTTTTTTCCAGCATTACGACAGTGATAACTAGCAACTGTTCAAGACCATATCTGTAAGACCTTATAGCCCTAAAGCAGTAGGAACAATTCAATCTTTTAAATAAATTTCTTTTTCAGAAGAATTTAAGTAGAACACCTTCAGGTTATGTCTATCAAGTTTTTTTAAGAACACTGACTTCAGAAGTTTTTGAATAGTCCAACATTTACCTTGTGTTCACATTTCCCCAGTAATTTCACTAAAACTCCTATTTACCAGTAAAGTCCCAACTGTCAAATCATAATGGTCTAATTGTAAAGATTAATGTGTTCCCAAAGAGACAAGCTCATATTTCAGCATGTATTCCATCAGGCACTATATCTGATCAGCAGATCAGTAAATGAGAATGCTTTTCCTAAGTAGAAAAGGTTGTCATTTTGGAGCACAGACTTGAAATAACCACTTCTTGAGATGCCAATAGCAGCAGTTTTGCTTTACACTGATAATGATGTTATTTGTAGACAGAAGGGTTATTGATGAACAGATGAAAAGAGGATTTCCTCTACTTGCTATGAGTATTCATGATCCTTATCCCGAACCATTGTGTAACTACTGTAGACAATATGCCAGGCTTTAGAATAGAAGTCTGAATAGAACAGAAATTCAAGCCAGGATACAACTGGACACTGTCTGAAGGGGCCAAAACTCACTGCCAAGTTTCTAGGAACATTCTATAGAGCCCAGCAGTGTTTATATGCTATTAAGCCAAGAGTGCAATGATAATTGCTTTCAGCACAAGCATCTGTTCTAGGATTCTATTAAAGTGTTCAATAGCAATCTCCTCATGATTTTGCAAGGCTCAAAGTCTTAATGAGAAAGTCAACTGAATCCTTACTATCAGCTCTTTTTCCAGACATAGCCAGTTCTAGTCAAATTAATCAATTGTGTAGGATTATCAGAAAGCCACACCAAAGACACAGATTAATCCTGTCAGGAGTCTCAAAGTGTCAGGCCATGCAAGCAGGGACAAGGCAGTTTGTGCAAGATATGGGTGCAGCACTGAACCTTCTGGCTATGCCTGCACAGAACTCTGCAATGAAGGCTCTCCTTGACAGAATGCCAATCTGAAGTTCAGCTTGTATGCTTGATTTCAATAAGTCAAATGTACAATCACACACAGAAGGCACGAGGACTTCATTACATCCATCAATTAAACACCATCTAAAGCCTGATTATATTCTTCTCTGCATTTTAATTTCCTTTTTATGTTTCCACATATTAATTGCATTTCTTAAATTCACAAGAGCCTTCAACACTAACAATTCTCCAAAGTTTCAAGCAAAGTGTCCATTAAAATATTTTATCAATTCTCTTTCAAATATTTTGCAGCAAAAAATACTGAACAAACTGCCAAGTCTACAAATGCATACATCCTTTTCACATCTTACCTGACTCTGAGGAATCCTGTTTCCTCCACAGTGACCAATTCCTGTCTCTAGAAACAGCCAGTAAAAAGCTGTCATCAGGAGAAAATGCCAGCTGAGTAACAGTCAGATTGTGAAAAGACAAAGTCTGCAGTTTCTTCCAAGAAGTAGTGCTCCACAAAATAATTGCTGCATGTTCTTTTTTGGAAGCCTGGATGGATGGAAAACAGTATCAGTATGAATTAATGAGAGCAAGTATAAAAGTCACACATTTCAAAGTAGTAAGATATTAGCTTGTTTTTAGGCTTGCAATCCAGTAAGACTCAGCTTTCCTCTAGGAAGTTTCAACATTGTTTCCCTACTTTCTTCCAATGCTGACAATATATCAGTAAGAAAACATTTCAGACCCATATTTCTTAGAATTTATCTTACTAATATCTTCAAATGAATCACACACAATGTAGGAATAATAACTCATTGGCAATCCACCCTCACCTTTGCAAGCCAACTGTCACTTACACAAAATCTTTCACATTTTGTGAGAAAGAAGAAGATTCAACCCTAGAAACTGGACAGCACTTTTCACTAGGTGGTGCTAGAATCTTTTCTTACCTTACACGCTGAGGCAATTAGAGTGTTTGAATTATTGCAAGCAACACAAAAAATTTCATATCCATGTCCGTATCTGAAACACACGTGAAAACAGATTTAACACATTACAATCATTTTTGCAGTATGTGTCAGAGTTGTTACACTAATTTAAATCCCTTTTCAAAAATGAAAGGCACCTGCCAGGAACTTCTCACCACTGTTTCTGTATCACATACCAAACAATTTGTTCAGCTTTCAGTTTAAACATCTGCACAATTTTTTCCATTAGAAACTGGCTACAGAAAAATCTCTCCAGCCCATTCCATAGTCCTAGAGCACCAGCACTGCAAAAGCCACCCTAATGATTAACAAAGCAGATTAAAGCAGCATTTAATGTATCCCTATTTTCTTAAAAAGCAATTTTCACACTACTGATAAAAATCATAAGCCACATATTTGAAAACCACTGAAGAAATATGTCACAAACACACACTCAAAGGATGCCTATTCTGTGAAATATGGCAAGAAGACTTCTGAACTAAAAGGTAATGTTAGAAAAGGAAAAAAACCTCTGTAAAACCCCCAAAATTTCTAGCCTTCTCCAGAACTACATTTTTTAATCAGTCTTCACATAAGTTTTGCTGAAATCCAAGCTCACATATCCGGACTGGTATTTAACTAATAAGGGGAAATTCCATACGGACTAACACAAATTAAAATCAGTCACAAAAAAACTTGGAAGTCAAGTAAAATGGGAGGTGTAACCTCCAGTAGACAAGTATCAGCTCAGTGGGGTGGGGTGGTTTCCTATGATTCTCCTAGATCTGAAGAGATAGGCAGTTCTCTTAATAAACTCCTTGGTCAGCAGTGTTAACTTCTTACAGGGGACTGATGTTCATGGGATTTCACTGGCAGCCACAACAGCCTTAAATGACAAATTATTGGATCTGCTGAACCAAGTCCAAAGAATCATCACTGGGCATATCCCATCAACAGACTGCCAAGGCCATGTCTGAACACTGGGAATGCAATGGCTGTCATGAAATGTAACTGTGCCTGGACCTTTCAACAGGGAGAGGGACTGGTGTGTACCCCTAACTGAAATGTTAAGTTGTGAATCCGAGTGTGTCTTATAATGATGAAGGTACTACTGCATGTCTTGCTCTTAATTTGCCACCAGCAGGAGTTTTATCATAATGCTTACTTTTAAAGCACATTCCTGGAGACTGTTTTGTAGTGAAAACCGCTGCAAGCCAATTTTCTAAAACTAAAAAATATTTGTTGTCTCAAAAGTATAAATTTCCTGAAATTCAATGACGGGAAAATAACCTGTGAAACAAATCCTCAGTTGTTTAGGTTTTAATCTCCTAAAAGTAGCATTTGAAGAGCCGTTGATTTCAAGCTTCTGCATGCAATGATTCTTTTGCTAAATTGAAATGTCAAAATGTAACCATTCTTACTAAATTAACAGAAAACACAAAACATTTTCTCTTGCAAAATTACATGAGTAGAACTATCCTAGGTCAGACCAGCAGTTGTATAGACCATTGCTGTCTCCAGTAAAGAGAATTAAGCTATTGGCAACAGGAGATGCTGTTTTAAAGGAGTGTATGTGAGCCTTGACAGCATAGGAGCTACAATACAGTCCCATCCTCTGATCCTATAAATAATATCTGATCTCTTCACTACATAGTACACCACCAAATAAAGGTTCACAATGGAGAGAAGTAACTGCATGAATGAATAATGAAATTATCTTTTCAACCACAGGCAATTTTGCCTCAGCATTGTACAATGCACAGCATTTTTTAACACACAGGTAGACTGAATGGACTTCCAGGTGTCCAGACAAATGAATACAGTAATTTTCTAGTGTCAAAAAGGATCTCTTCCAACTCCCAAGTGTATTACATGAAATGTACGTACATACAAACATATATATTTATGTCATCACTCAAGCTTTAATCTCAGCATGCTGCATGATAATTTTCCAAGGGGATAAAGATTAGCATATTCTCGCAAGATTTACCATAATTTAAAGTTATTATATTATGTAAAAAACTCAGCCAGTTCTTCATACTAAAACCTCCTCAAGCAAACACTTTGTAAAACCCAACACTAATCCTTCAAAATTTGGTGTCAAGTTAGAGCTAGGAATACACAAATGTCAATGACAAACAAGCTATTTTTAGCAAGTCAGTGCCTCACACTGTTCTTCTGCTGCTATGGCAACTTGAAATCTACATTATGTGATTTCATGTTACTTCTTTCAAGATTACTCTGACCAAAAAATCTGAAAGTCTATGAATGCTTTACATCTTGTTGCTCTTGCATAAAATGATCTATATCATTAGCTGTGTCTCTAAAACCAGAAAAAACTGCTCAGATAAAAGTAATCTGAAGACTGTCATAAAACAGAGTTATTTTAATGAATGCAGGATATAAAGGCAGATAAGCAGTACTCCCATAGCAGAGTATAAAATATTAATGTCCCACTACACTTAGTGAAATGTCAAAGGCAAATGATGAAGAATTTTGGCCTTGGCTCCTTTTCACTACTTAAACATCCCTTATCAATCTATTTATGTGAGTGCATTAGCAGCCATAGAATGCACAGAAGAAACAGTTAAAGTAACAGTTAGAAATTACAAAATGTGCAGGTATGGTCTAACATCCACTGGCTTTCCTCCTAAAATCATTCTTGAGTACAAACATAGTAACAGAGCTTAAAAGCATTCAAATCAGATTTACTGCCCAACTGAAGGCAAAGATGAACTCCCACAGAACTTCCCCCTCGGTTCAATGAAGCAAGCTGCAGAGCATTTTCTCAAAGCTTTTTATTTCCTTCCTCACAAAGCTGGTAATGTAACTGTAATGTTCCTTCCTGACAGAAGTGGTGACTTTAACCATCAGCAAAGGCTCAACAATCGTCTTGTTCCAGTCTGAGACCCCTTTCAGGAGATTCAGATAAATAAAACCACAAGAGATTGAGATTATTCAATTTCTTTGCACTATACTTCAATACCAAAACATTAAAGATTTTGAAAGTGTAGCCTCATGTTACTGGGATCCTTAACAAATCATGTGAAAATTGTTGTGAATTTCAGAAAAGGAAGAAAACACAGCTGAAGAATTCTAAAATGCTGCAACCTCAAAACAATTATCATGGCCACGTAACTCCATTACCTTTGCAACTGACAACCACTCTGTCAGTATTCAATACTCAAACCAGCCTTGTAACCATCTTACTCAACACTTATCACTTTGCTCTACCTCTAGACACACTAGAGTGCTGCTGGCTCCATCTACTGCACCTTACAGCTCTGACAGGAGTTCGGGGTAAACTCCTCCATTGATGCCTCAGCCTCTACTTCCACACCACATCTGCAAGCCCATGCCATGAAGTGGAAAGTAGCAAAAAATTCCTTACACAGAGTGACCTTCAGTATAGACAAGGCTTTAAGAAGAAACAATCAACTAAAATAAAACTGTGGCACATCAGTTCTAACTGCCATTTTCTTCACTGTTTCCTAATTTATATATATTTATATGTCATTTATTTATTTTACAAGCAATACAGTACACACAAAGTCAAACGACATAGTACAACAGGAAGAGCTACAAGCCTAGGCTACATTAACATGTTGCAACAGCTTTCTGGAAATTTTGTAATGAAGAACAGAAGGAAAAAATAAAACTTACAACTTCTGAATTTCAGGCCATAAGGTATTCTGCAGCAAGTGATCCTCTGGTGGAGGTTCTGAAAGAGATTTGTACAGCCTATTCAAATTTGATTTTTTTCAAATCAGCTAAATAATGCTTCAAGTTTATATTCAATGAACCTCATTCTCTATTACATATAACAGGAATAATTCTCATACCTGTAAGGATCAAGGGTTGAAAATAAATCTCTGGATACTGATTTGAAATGGTATTAAATGATTCTTCATCCTCATCTGGTTGAATAGCCATATCTCCTATTAAAATAAAGACTTCATTAGCTAGAGAACATACTAGAAAGGGGGGAAAATATGAGGATTTATTATAAAAGTAAAAAACATCTGTATTTATACAAGTAGTTGAAACTAGGTTTCTCTGCTGGCAGAGTATAATAATATGAATCCTAAAAGCTGGTTATTATAGTGCATATGAGAATGAGAAGATTTTAAAAAAAATAATAGTCTAACCTTCATTTTGAAACTGACCTCTCTCCATCAGCACAATCTTTCAGAGATTCCTAAAAAGAATTTCACTGAGCAAAGCAGTCACCAGAGTTCAACCTGTGTTTCCCCAGTGTTAAACCTTTCTTTCTGTACATGAAAAGTTTAAGACAAAAATCTCTGATACAAGTGATGAGTTCCTAAATTTGATGTAGATCACTAAATGGAAACCTATATTTGAGCAGGTGTAACTTGCAAACTTGAGCAAAAATGCTGAGGGCTCAGTCCTTAGCTTTAAGCAAAAGTATCAGAGGTAACCATAACTAGTTAATTGTAAGTGAAAATTCAACTCTGTCCTTCATTGTCAAGGCATTAAGAAAAAGCTACAGAAATGGGGAACAGTTCCTCTCAGATAGAATCTAACTTTTTGCCAAATGTACCTCTCAAGCACAGCAGTTTCAAAAAGAAGGTACAGAAAAAGCAAAGC
Source organism: Zonotrichia albicollis (assembly GCF_047830755.1). Taxonomy (NCBI): domain Eukaryota; kingdom Metazoa; phylum Chordata; class Aves; order Passeriformes; family Passerellidae; genus Zonotrichia; species Zonotrichia albicollis. The sequence continues at coordinate 92,932,713 of NC_133819.1, forward strand.
AAAGACTATCTTCTCATTCATCCCATCTTTGCTCTCTTTGAAAATGAAATGAGCACCATTCATCTGAGACCACTGATCACCAGAAGATTCCTCTGCAGAGTGAGTGAGACCACATCTGTGGTGTTTTAATCCCAGCCACCAATGCTGACAGCACTGTGTGAGCAGTGGTGGATGATGCAGGGAAGTTCTATTTGCTGAGCTGCCTCCTTGACATGAAGTCAATGGAAATTAGTTATTCTGTGTCTGGCCACAATCTAGAAGAAGGAGGTTTTATTCCCCCTCTCACTGGAACACCTCATGAGTTAGCTGGGGAAAAAAAAAGTTTGCCAAAATATACTTACAAGTTACTTGAAGTACAACTAGGTTGTTATTTCTCTACAAATTATTTAGGAAAATTTGGCTTACTGCCATTGAAGACCCGAGAGACAAAGCTTATTAAAATGCTTCCTTTTGTAGATCACACCTTCTGATAAAGCTTTAGGCAAAGAAAAAAACCAGATGTGACCTAATTTGTACATTCCACTATAGTGCATTTTTACCAGAGGCTTTATGAAAAACGAGATCCCTGATCTCATTCTCAGCATCAGGAAAATACTTATCATTCTAGGGAGATGTCTGTCCCTCCTTCCCTGTTTCCTCACAGTGTAATCTCCACTGCCTCTCCAAGATATTAGCTACTGTTGGCTAACTAATATTCTTACTTGTGTTTTTTACTTTAAAACACCATGTTTAGGTGCTAGCAAAAAAATAAACGCTTTGCACGATTTTATTTCTAGATTCTGAACTTGCAGTCAAGACTACACTTACAGACCTAATATGTACACTAAAACAATCCCTTAAATAAAGTTTCCACATGAAACACCACAACCATTATTTCTCACTAGCAATACCTTCAAAAACAGCTTTATTGGATAATCCCAAAGCTGGCACAGTTGCACCTTCTGGAAGATCAGATGACTGCTGAATTAAAGAAAAAAGAAAGGTTACACACATATTGTCACATAGGCTTGGATTTCAAAGGCCACAGCTTAAGGAATCCCTGAGAGTTTCTACAGTTACTTTCCTAGAGAAGTGAAGGGGGCACTTTGAAAAATTCTTGTCTAGAACATACCCTGGACAAAAAAAAAAAGACCAGTACTCTGGCAGGAAGGGGAGAAGGAAAAAAAAAAAAAAAAACAACCAACAAAAAAGCGCTTTTCTAAGGCTCCAGCTCAAGGATTTTCTTCAACACTAATTGCAGGTTTTCTTCCACAATTATATTTATTCTGGCACATACATGACAATTAATCTATTAACTGAGAGCACTGCAGTTTTTAACACAATAGAACTGGGAAATCGTTGTTCTGAAGTGAAATAATAAAGCAGCATTTTGGAAAAGAGAACAGAGGGTGACTGCCTGTGACCACAACTTGAAACACAGCTCAGTAAATAGTACTGAGATGCGGCTGCAATACGTGTCTGTTTAAAGCAGCACAAGGGAAGGACAAATCATGAGACAGAAAATACTTCCATAATGGTACAGGAAAAGAGTAAAAGTTTAGAAAGGATAAGTGAACTTGGGGACCTTTGTGTAAAGATAAAAAAAGATTTAATAGCTGTAAACCCACTTCCTTATGGTATCAGGAAAGTTCAAAGAAAGACCGTTTCACTGAATTAAATCAATATTTTAGGTAACAGCATAAAATGTACTTAAATGTTCATAATTAGATGAGAAAATGTGTCAGAGATCCAGACAAGCACAAGGCCTCTAAAACAAAAATGGTTCCTCATTACAACCCAAAGTATAATACAAACCTATGGATTTGAACTGAATATAATCCTATTCAACCCTTTTAGAATATAAAACTGTTTTTTGGTTTCAGATACTTTTTTGGGGAAGGCATTTAAGCCACATTAAGAAAAAGCTTCCCCACTTCAGTGATAAAAAGTTTTCACAGAAAACAATTTCAAGAAAGCTATTTAAAAGCAGCTGTATAATTAGAGCTCATAAAGCCTCCCTCTTTAACCAAAGCCCATGTGAAACACTTTATGATATGAATCAAAAAACAGCACTCAGAGGAAAAGCCAATAAGAAAAGTCTAAATAAAGTCAAATAATGACATCTGCCACCCTTATAAAAGCACAATGTTATTTGTACAATGGTCATTATGCAAATGCTTACGAAGTCTTGTGGAATTAAATCACTAAGAAGCAACTTATGTAACTTCTTGCTATCGAAAATGATTTTATTTCTATCCCAGATATTTCAACTGTTAAATTAAATGGAAAGGTTAATCCATCTCTGAGAAACTGCACAAAAAGCCCTGCTTTTGAGTGAGATACCCAAAAACCATGCAAGGCACTGTACAGAGGCAACTATCTTGAATGAGGTCTGCTCCACCAAATGCAGACAAAATCAGAATTAGACCTTAATGCAAATGGGGAGCAAACAAAGGATAGCAGCACAAGATAGCTGACATACCCACAACTAAGAACTGGAATGTAAAGAAAATTTCAAATGCCAATAGGAATTAAAGCAAGTACATATTTATAAATATTTGTATGCAAGAACTAAAAATAGTGCTGAAATCTTTATGGTATTCCAAGCATGCAATTGCAAAAAAAAAAAAAGTAATACCAACACATAACCACACAACAATAATTAGAACTAGGCAAGACTACTACACTCTTAAATTAAGGGAAAATACACCAACAGGCTTTATTGTTTGCTTCATCTCCAAGTGTGCACAGCGGTCTGCTTTGGTTTGAGTTACCTAAAATTTACCCACACTCTTTTCAATCTTTTGACACAGTGTCTTGTTTGGTTTCAGATAGAACCCGTTTCATCTAACAACACCATAAAAATACATATGAGACAAGACACATGGAAGCAAGCAGAAGAGTAAGGAAAGCAAGGTTATAGTTTCAGTACAACTAAAAGAATTTTTACAAAGTTTAGTAATTTAGCAATCTGACATTTTCTGAAGCATTATTTATTTTACATCTAACAGCATTCTCTTTGTGTAGCCTTGCTTTAGCATACTTACATGGGAGCAGAGCTTCTCCATTGGGATCCCAGTGATGTTACTGAAGTTTTCTATAAAGTTCTTGGGAGCACGGAAAACCCGAAGCACTTTTTCATCTGCTCCTGACACGAACTCAAAGCGGCCAATCATCGCCAGGCAGCGCAGGTCGTACCCGTGCACTTGAGGCCTGGCAATTTCATGCCATGTCACCTACAAAGGGAGCAGACACACAGCTAAAACACGATTCTTAAACAGATAAACAGGGCAATTTAAAGTTCCAAAAAAGCACCACTAGTCTACTTGCTGAATTTATTAACACAAAGCAAAGTTAAGAGCAGCCTTCTACTGATGTGCATAAAACTGGAGCTCACATACATCAGTTGAATCCTCTTTTTCCACCAAACCATTCCTGTAATTAGTAAACTGTGTCCCTGCACAGATGTGTTTAAGGCCCTTACTGTGACTACTTCATGCTAGACAGTCAGGAATAGAACATAATTTGCCTAAGCAAAAAGAGGTTTCTATCCTACTACTTCCAAGACTGTATGTCTGAAAGACCTAAGAAAGGCAGTGATAATTATCCTGCCTCCTTCATCTGTTCTTTCACAAAGAACAGCAGCACTGCTGTCAGCAGGCTACAGGTTCCTACTGTCCTCTTTTCTTTAAATATTTGATTCAAGTGAGATCATTTAATAGAAGCTTTGCAAAAAACTGACAAAACCATAATAGATTCTAAGTGTCATTTGCTATTTCACCCAGATGATACTTCAGTTGGAAAAATCCAGTGTGTACTTTTGAGTTAAGAGCTAGCAGAACCAGAATCAATTGGAATAACTTAGACTACTTCAGTATTCCAATGCCTATAGCCAAGACTAGATATCATGTGAGTATAAGCAAAGGCATTATATTGACTGTAAACTGCACATATCACCCTTGAAACTCAATTGAGTTCTGAATGTTGAAGTTTCTGATAGGACCTGAATGGGAATTTGAGACATCCTACAAAATCTCATGATTTCACAAGGGCTTGATTAGTTTTCAGTGAGGAAAAAAGCATGCATTCTTTAAAGAAAGATAAAATCAAACACTGCAACAAGCCCTCCTCACCCTTTACTGGGTATATCTTTGCATAGTACACAAAAAACTCAAACCCCAAACAAAGAGAGGGCTAAATAAGTCATGTAATAAGCTTCTTCCAGAAAAATCAGGATGGAAATTTGCATGAAAAATTGAAGCTGATGGTTATCCCTCTTTTCTGATATTTTGATATCAGAACTGAGACGTTAAGAAAGGATGCTTATTTGCATTCAACACTTTGTTTCCTTTTTATAGGGAAAAATGTGAGCTCTAATACTAACTCTCCATAAACATCTGAACCATCCATTTTGTCCTGTTAAGACAAACATCAGATGTCACCTGTTGTAATTTTTCAAATGCTAAACAGTGTGATAAAAAAGGCATTTTAAAAGCCTGTGCTATCCAAGTTCATGAGCAGCAGAACTAAAAACTTTTCCAGGGTTTAGAAGTACTGAATAAACATGTTCAAAAGACCCATTTCTATTCCAGCCCTCCACTTCACCCATCCAAAAAGGATACTGAGGCTTTCTCCCACATCTCATGCAGCAGCAAATACTGAAACTACTTAGAGTTACACCTGGTCAAATTAGCCTGGTGGCTACTCTGTGTCAGAACAGGCAAAGTACAAGAAATCAGTTCATGCCATATTTAGATATGAAGACTATAATCACTCTGCTAAATCGATTGATTCAAAAGTTTCAGGGTGAGCTGTGCAGGTAAATCACACAAAGATCAGTTCTTTCAGAAGACAGGATTAAAAATTAGCAAGCAGCATAACTAATAAAGAGTGGTGCTTCAGTAGGTCACAGAGAAAGTGACATTGACAACCCTTGAATGCTGCCAACTTACATCATGTGCTAGTCCTGAACTTTGTTTTGATATATTTAATGTATCCTCCTGAGTGGAGATTAGGGTAAAAAGCAGGGAAGGAAACTGGAAATATTCTTCCTACAACACAAGGCAAAACATAACTCTTGAAATGGGACTGTCACCACTCCTGTGTGGTCTGGAAGAAGGAAATCACAGACCTGATGGCAAATTCACTCTCAGAAGTATCAGACCTCCTGTACTGGTCTACATTACAGAAGCTTTGATGAGACAGCTATAATAGCCTCCCCAACCAATGGCACAGGGCCTTATATGACTACAGTCAGTCTAGCTTCTGCCAGTTTCCTGAATGGAATATTGGTACTGTACTGCCAGAAAAGGTTGTATTTGTGGAGGAGAAAAATGCATGAGAAACAAGACACAGGAACTTCTAAACAGACTTTCCCCCAATCCAATGCAGGAGGAGTGAGCAAGCAGCTGTGTTAACTGTGTTAGCTCAGTTGCTGGCTGGGGATTAAAACAGGACAGGCATCAGCTGCACTCATGCAGTTCAGATAATCATTCTAGTAAAACTGAGTCATTGACAAATTAATGTAAAAAAATACAGTGAGAACTTTGTTTAAATTATGTTAATGTAAAAAAGCACAACCAAAGTTTAGTTTCTTTATTATTACCTGCAGCAGTGTAGCCAGTTGTTAAACACTGCAATAGGTGGTTATCAGTACCAGTCATGTATTCCTCCTTCTCAATTACTGCAGAGCCTGCTTTCTGGGAGAACACTAACTGAAGGAAATCTGGACATGAACTCAGGATTGAACTGCAATCATGCTGTGTGATTGCAAAAGCTCTGCCACTAATATTTTTAAAGTGAAAACAGCACATACTCCATTACCAAATAAAGCAGTTTTAAACAGACCATCGCTTGTGGAACTTGAAGGTTTGAGTTATATACACACAACGCAGGACTGACCAAGCCCCTTAACCACACTCACAAAATCTTTGAAGATCATACCTCTGTTTCTTCCTTCCTTTTCCATGGAGCAAAGAGCCTTGTAGTTTGATCAAAGCTCACACTGATGACAAATTCTCCTTCTGGATCCCACTTCACATCTTCTACACTGTTAAAATGTCCTGAAATCACAACTTCTGGAGTCCATTCTTTCTATGAAAAGAGTTCCACAAAGAAGTAAGGAGTTTTTCATTTGACTGATTGGCACATTCTAAGCAAAATAAAACTATAAATGTACTTATTAAAAAAGTAAGAAAAATACACTGGTAAACAGCAAATTATTAGAACTCATGAGAGGCTGAAGAGACAAAAATACTGATGTATTGCTCCCATCTGAAATAAACTTGTGTTATTTGCTCAGCTGTGAACAAAACACAACAACAAAGGAGTTCAAGCCATACAACTGACTTCTTATCCCACAGGTAAGAAACAGGGTTTAGAGTCTGGAGGATTTCAACCTTCTTTCTATGCAAGAATGAGACTCCTACAGAAAAGGACTATTTCAATCACTAATTTTAAATTATACTGTTACAGAATAACAGTTTTAACAACAGAAATTTACCTCAAATGACTTAAAAGTACAATTCTTTTAAGTAATACTACTAACAAACAAACCAATGTACCTTATTAACTGTATCCTGTTTCCAAAGGTGTAGTGCTCCATGGAAAGCATGAGCGATGATCATTGAACCATCTGGACTAAACTGGCAGTCAAAAAATCCAAGAGTATTGCCACCCACTTCACCTACCCGTACCTAAATTAATGAACAGAAGTGAAATATCCATGAAAATGGCCTTCCATTCCTACAAAATCATTCTTACTTCATGAGATTAAAAACTACATCTAGACAAGAGTTCACATTACACACACAAACACACTCGAAGAATATTTTAATTGCAAAGATAAGCACTGAAATGCCATGGGAATTAAAGCTTTGTGCCAGATGAGTGGAGCCTCCCTTCATATTCGTCTCAAGATAGGATTCCCCCAAGGGAAAGAAAACACTGCAATAGATTAGATGCAAACCCAAATGTTCTGTGTTTCAGTCCAGCTTGTTGGATGCAACAGTTCCTTATCGTCTGTTGCCTGGCTACTGCTCTGTTGCACAATAAAAAAAAAAGATCCAAAGAAACAGTAGTTCCCAAGTAGGTTGTTTTTTTTTCTACTTAATTTCCAAGATTCCCTAGCATACTTTCATTTCCCTGTTTCTCCATGAACAGCTGCAATTTCATCCATACTCTTTCTGTGGCAAATTCTGGCCCCTGTTTTGTGCTTCTCTTATGACTTCCCATATGTGCACGCATGTATACACACAGGCCTTACGGTTGCTCTAGTGCCCTTCCACTTTTTTAATTTTATTAAAAGATTAATAAAGTTACAGTTTCAAGTTTTATTCAAGACATAAGACCACAATTTCTTTCAAACTTTCAACTCGTTCATTCTTATACAACCTCTTTTAAGAACAAAACAAAATGAACCAATGTCCCATTTTAAATGGCACTGCACTAGTAGTTCAGTTTTACTAGCACTCATTCAGAAAAAATACCACTCATATTGAAGTGACTTTGACAGGCCATGCTAGAGGCAGAATTCTAGTCTCACCTCTGAGCAGGGGAATGAATTTCTGAAAACATCTTGTTCATCGTATCATGATGAAAGAGAGAAACTGGGATGTTCCCCTTGTGCCCTTCCTCCCTGCAAGCTTCCTGCTCAGATTTTCCTCTCGTGATGTAAAATGGATTTTTGCCGTTAAAATGTCTGATCTGAACTTGAAGCTACACATTTGTGATCAAACCAATGCAAAGAGAATGTAAAATTAAAGAATCACTACTTGCAACAAGCTTTACTACACAACCCATTTTTAGAAGCTTGTGAATTTAGCCACAACTCCCTGTTACACCTAGGGACATCAAATGGCACCTCTATGTCATTGCGCTTTTATGAACTAATTTCTACTTCAAACACAAAGGCATCAGAATTTTTCAATGAAACAGAGGAAAAATTAAATACCCTACTGTAATTCCCATTTTTTCACCCAAGAGACAATTGGAACTTTCTTTGTGACAGGAGAGACCACAAACAATGGCTGGCATAATCCAACACAAACAACTTCAACTGAACTACAGCAATATGGAAAAGCAGGTCAACTGAAAAGACATCAATCAAAGCACTGGAGAAATCTGGTGTACCACTTGTTTATTTAGGATGATCCACATCAGAACAGCCTTCAGACTACTACATGAGTGGCACAGGAGTATCCAGCTCAAATGGAAGAAAAACCTAATGACACAGCCAATGACCAAATTACTGTGAGTAAAACCAGGTTTGTGAATTGCATGTCAGCTGCTTTGTGGTAACTGCTTAGGTCACATTCCCACAAGGATGAACTGCAAATAGTTCAGGAGGGCTTCCTCCTCCTCTTAGCAGGAGCACATAGCATGCATTACTATGAAACCCCTGCCCTGTACACTCTGAATGACAGCTGAGCACAAACATCCTTTATAAACTCCTCAGTACAGCAATAAGAAAATAAACAAGCAATAAAAATAATATCATAGCGCTTTTTTTAAAATACAGTTTTACTTGCAACAGAGCACTAGAAAAAGTATTTTTGCAAGAAAACATTACCTTTCTGTGCTAGAATTTTAGAGTTTTTGCTCCCTACAGTACACACATGACGCTGGAAACACAACTTGCATGCAGCACATACTGTGAGAAAGACTGACACTTGCCTGTTCTAGCCAGACTCCAGATTCTTTATCAGGTTCCCAGATGATCACGGTTTTGTCCATTGATGCAGATAATATCCTCATTGGTTGTTGCATGCTGCCATCTACAGTACAAGGAAAATTATTACCCTACAACCTAGGAGCATATGTTCTGAAGAAATTAGGTAATACTGAAATACAAACACATTTTAAAAATTGTTCAGGATCAGAGATATGCAATGCATTTCTTATATGCCAAATTTACAGGCTCTACATTCTTGCTGGGCATTCTTTAGGAGATATTGTATTCCCAGCCATCATCACCCAAAGAAAAAGTAAAACACATAGATGAGAACAACCATATTCCAGTTTTCTCACTCCAAACTTATACTGAATTAAATATAATCTGGAGGAAAAGCTAGAGTTTCAAAGAAAATGCACAGCACTTCTCAGTTCTATTCCTTAAGTAAGTTTTTACTGAGTGATTTACAGTTTAAAATAATCGCCCAGTATTCACTGTTTGGGGTTTTTTCCCAAATTGTTAGGTTTGCTACTGACTTCAGCATACTCTAGCACCCTACAGTACATACAGTAACTCAGGACTGCTCCCCAGAATGCAATGAAACACTCCAGAAAAAAAGCACAACACAGAATGGCAAAGAGGGAGCTGCTTCATCACCAGTTGTGAAACCTGTAGGAAAACCACTGAGGAACTCTTCATGATAGTAAGAGATATTGACAGGCATCTCATGAGGTGATATGTTAGCAACAGACTTCCCATCTTACCTTCTGCACTGAGAATATGTCCCTCAGATCTGTTTGCCTCTAATGAAAATCTATTTTAGGGAACTCAGCACTGGGCAGGCCACAGAACAGAAGCAGCTTTACGTATATGGAAGCACCTGGAAAACTTCATGGTCTAACAGGACAGTTTTCAGATTGCAGTGCAAGGCTGACAGGCCTACATTGTGCCTAAACCTTGTTCTAAAAGGCTAAACCTTTTACTGGTGTCTAATTTAAAAAAAAAAAAGAGGAAAGGCTAAGGACCAGATAACTAAACCAGTATTTTTAAAGCAAGTCTTGTGTCTTTCATTAAGTGTATTTTGATATTCTAATGGCACTCTGCTGTTCAAGCGTTGTACAGACCAGCAAAGCTGTTCTTTGTACTGCTGAAGTCACGTGCCATCAGTAACTCTAAAATATGACAGAAAAAAAGACACTTTTACCAGTACAAATAGTCAAGGGTGTTCTGACTGTGCAATGTCAAATCAAGAATCTCCTTCCCTTATGTCAGGCAGATACATAACAGCAAACCAGTACTGCAAACAAGGCTGTCAGAATTGAAGGATTTCAAAAGAAAGATAAATACTAGTGCAAAATGTAAAATTAAAACTATAAATAACACTGTTTCAATGGGAGTCTGTGCTAATGCCTTAAAGTTACATGCTTTAGAAAAACTGATACTCCAGGAATCTACTCATAAAACATTATTTGCAGAATTTAAAGACTCATCTCTACAGGAACAAGTGAACATGCAAACACAACACAAAGACACACGACTGTACTCTCTGTATATGACACTTAACACTGGTGTTTGATATCTTTTTACCTTTGCAAAATGAAGGTTGCCAGTGAACTGCATACACCCAGTTTTCATGACCAGCCAACACAGACTCCAAAGAAACTGCATATGATGTGTCAGCATCTGCCACAAATCAAAGAAAAAGTATATTTCTTTCTAAAAGCCAAGAAAGACCAGTTATTTCTGGTATCTTTAGTGAAAGCAATCAACTGCTTTCAACATCTACCAACATCTCAAAAGCTTCCTGACACTGAACACCTCCTTTAAATCCTACTTTGGGAAAAGCCCTGAGGACCAGATTTATGGTCACAGGTCAGTGCATTGTCTCAGAAGGGTCTCTGAGAATTCCTGGAGAACTCTCAAGCAGTTTTGAAATAAACACTCTAAATTGGCACTACGCATACTCTTATGCATATTTGCATCTCCAAATGACTGCAAAAACTTCAAACAGCATCTCCAAATGACTGCAAAAACTTCAAACAGCGAATCAGGATTTGCAGGAAGTATCATGAGCACTTTTTACACATACCTTCATTATATTAACTAGGTTGCCAAACCATTCACCCTACAATGTCAGCAATGCAAGCATCTGATGTTATCATGCTTAAACAGCTCATTAAATGACCATAAAGTAAGCCTGCACATACTTATCTGTTACTTGCAGTATTTTTCTAATCTTTAAGTTATAGCAGCACCTTTTAATTCATTGAATTCAAAAGAAAATGAAAGCTAAGCTATTAAACTGGAGAACTACAGAACAGCTTCTCTCCCATAGACAAATAAGTGTCCTACATATTGCATTTGGAATATGCATAACAATAACAACCCATGTTGGTATTAAGCCCTCTCACTGCTTTACCATTTCCTGTACTATATAATTAACTTTTGGCTTTAAAACAGTAATTCTGCTTTCTTAACAGCTAAAAATAATGCAGTCAACACAAAACAAACACCTTGTCAGCTTCCTCAGATCCATGAAAAGATACACAAGTGAAAAGCTATGCAGGAGAATTTTATAGCTGTTACCTACCTTTAACAGTAAAAATATTCTCTTTCAGTTTTATGGAATCATCTTCAGTTTCTGGAAGTTGCTTTAACTTTGTACATACTTTCCAAATTCTTATCAAACAGTCCTGAGCACAGCTTGCTAAGAAAAGGTCTTCACCTATTTGTTTTGAGAAAAAGAAGGAAAAAAAATAGAGCCATATTTTCATTGCAATCACTGCCATGACTAACCTACCATCTTTCCATACATGCACCTAAGAGCATTATCCCAATTTTTCCCATTTTACACAGTATCATAAAAAAAATCATTTTTATTTCAACATCAATTCACTCTCTCTACCATTCAAATTTCTTTCCTATTTTATAATACACTAGGAATATGTCCATGATTGTAAGATGTGGAAGATATGGTAAGCACTGGACATGTTATACATACACTTCCCTACTAATTATGGGCCTTTGCTTTTGGAATTCTATCAGTCTCAACACTTGTCAAAATCTCCTTTCCTCCTTTTCTTTCTCCAGGCTTGTAGCATACTCAAATTCCTTTTTTTTTGGTGCCATAGCAATAACTATTTGATTCATTGATGTCTGAAAAGATTCCCCTCGTAATTTCCCAGTTAAAAAAAAAAGGTATGGGGGAAGCAAGAAAAGAAAATATAAACATACTATTTCCCCCTACACTTCCTCACTCAGATACAGAAATTTGTATATTGAAAAGGAAAAGTTGCGAAAACACCAATTTGTTTGCATTTAAGTACCAGTTAGGTAAATATACCTGAAACAGGCAAGAAAAATGTTTTAAATGGATACAAAGTTTCATCTTGATTTTGAATCTTAATTACCACCATCACAGGAAAACAAACATCACAACCACAAGAGCTTAGGTGCTACAGTGCACCAAGGTCAACTCTTGGAGGGGTAAAACACTAGTAACTGCCATTGAACCACTATTCCACTTTATTCATCTTTCATACTGACCACAGACTGCCCACTCAACGCCTCTTATCCAATCTTCATGGCCAGGGAGTATCAACGTTTTCTGAAACTGAATAAAAACTCCTGTTACATCACAGAAATGCACTTAATGACCATGCACTTATTAGCAATAAGCTTTATTTTTTCAAGTCTTTTATATTTATAGCTTCTATTATCTGAAACAGAAAAAAAAATTAACCATGACTAAGGACTGTAATTTACATACAGATTTGAGACAAGCCTTTTTTGTTTTGCCACCATTGGATAAGCACAGGTAACACATATATGAGCAGGAAAGGGTGTGAACTTAAGGTGCACACCTTCAAGAGGCTACAATCTCTCTATGATACTGTTGAATTTTTTTTAAAGTTTATCAGGCTTACTGTGGTACACAAAGAATAGCATAATGCAGGTTTGATGTGACAATTTCTTGTATTTGTGTGAAGTGGATACAACTGCAGGTGATGAAGAAAATGAATACAGGTAAAATCAAGCACAAAAAGAAAAGCAAATGCTTTGACATTATTTTCAAGAATTAATTTATAATAGAATATTAATAATAAGAATCAGTTATGGCACTGGAAATATTCTCTATGTTTCTTAAATTTATTGACAAAATTTCTAAGGAAGGTATACATCAAAAACTGCTGATGGAAAACTCTACATGAACACAGGCTCAGGAACACCAGAATGCAAACACAGTCTGGATTCCCTTTTAAGAACTTTCACTAGTAATTTATCCTCATTTATAACATATGTAACGTTACTGGTTTATTTTGATTCAAGTACAACTGTTTACTCCTTACTTAGAATTTAACCCATTTCTGTTTTTCTTTGCCCAGAAACAGCCCTACTTCCATGACATTTCTGTATTCCAAGTTGAATTCCAATGCCTGAAGTTACTGTTACAGTTAAAACACTAGTGTAGTTTAGTATGAATAACTCATCACATTATTTCTGGCATTATATTCTACTAAATCCTTTACCCAGGCCTACTTAGAATTATGACTAAATGACAGCCTTTGCTATCAGTACAAGTCTGCAACTGAGGTCTCTCTTCCAATCTGTGACAGGGAAAAAGAAAAAAGGAAAAATATGTATGAAAAAGAATCCATACTCAGAAACTGGTGCCTCTCTCTTTGATCCAATATTTCTGATATTCCCCAAAACTATCTTCCCATCAGTGTTACTCTGCCCCTTCTCATCACACATTTGCAGTCACAATCATAAAATGGTTTCGTTTGGAAAAGACATTAAAGATCATCTAGATCCACCCTCTCCAGCCATGAGCAGGGACACTTTCCACTAGACCAGGCTGCTCAAAGCCCCATCCAACCCGGCCTCAAGCTGCTCCAGGGAAGGGGCATCCACAACTTCTCTGGGCAATTGTTCCAGTCTCACAGTAAAGAATTTCTTCCTAATAGCTACCCTAAACCTACCCTCTTTCAGTTTGAAGCCATTGCCCCATCCCCTGTAACTCCATGCCCTTGTAAAACATCCCTAAAATTACAAAGCCATCTATATGTGAGATACATGACCAGAACAGGATACATGATCAGACTAAGCTGATCAGATACTTCCAAACCAGAAATTTAGGTCTTAAGAATGTGTTCTCACAGTCACCTGAGCCTCATTTGGCTGGTCACTTCTGCAGTCACTGGCACTTCTAGATAGGGCATTCCAGAGAGATGTTTAAGTTAAACACCAAACAGGTTATGTGTAAAGGCAGCAAGGAACAGTCCAGGAAGTGACATGAAACAGAAACCTAAAGATTTTTCTGAAGATTACATGCTTCTGGTTATACAGAAAATATATCTTCTATTATCAGATAATAGATAATAAAACACATTTATTTATTCATGTATATGATCTTTGAAAAAATGCTCTGTATTTTACAGTCATTAAGGTTAGTTGGTAACTTTTTCTAACTGAAAGATTTGTTTAGGCTGAACTGTTGCTAACATCCTTCTCTTTTATTGTTTCTTTAACACTAAAATAATGTGTGCATCTCCTGAAACTTGACCCTTATATTAACCTAAACACACATCAAATAATTTTCTCTTTTCAAGGTGTTGTGGTGTGGAGTTTTTTATAATTACCCATCTTACATCAAAGAGATCTATTAAGAAAAGCAGCCATTTGTTTTCCCTTAAAAGAGTAAAGCTAATTATTTTGAGATTATTAATACCACCCCAGATTTCTAAGTCATCTCCTGAACAGGTTTTTAGGCACTACTTAGCTTGAAGTCAAGCCTGCAGTTCTTTTGTGCTGCAGAACAAGCATATTTAAATAGTCAGCTAGAAGTCTGTACTAATTTTTATATGCTTCCATTGAATAGACCCACTGACCTATTCATATGATTTAAGGCGGAGGCTGCTGAATTTTATTACCTCATACTCACTGATGGCAGTAATACCAGCACCAGATGGTGTATGAGGCTGAAGAGACATCCTCCCAAACCCCTGAAAATGCATCCAGTCCCTTAAATGGACTCATGCTGCTTTCCCATCCCTACTACAACATCCTCCACTCTTCACCCATCTGAGCAGAGTCAGTACAGTAGCCGGAAAACAGGTGAACACAAGGGCTATTACCACATACAGACATGAAGCATGAGGAACACAACATTCTTGGTCATATGATTTAATTTTAGGTGGTATGTGAGGAGCAAGGAGTTGGAGCCAGCAGTCCTTATGGGTCTCCTCAGACCTGAGATATTCTAAGACTTTACGATTCAGTCAAAGTTTTCAAGATACTGGTTCCCATAAAAATAAAAACTGTTGACTGAAACTGAGCAAGGAGGAGTGTATGCTGTTATGCTAGGGTTTTTTTTTTTGTATTGTTTTTGCCGTTTTCTTTGAAGTTTATGTCTCTTGGCATCCTATATTCAGTTTCTTCAGATGTATTCAGTTCTAAAGTTGAATCAATATGAAGGTTCGTGCAGATGCACATGGTCATTACTTTTAGGTGATTCAGTCAAAGTTTCTATTATTGTCTAGGTTCTATATACACCAGTGTTTTGAGCTGTCATTCTTCTCTTTTTTTACAGATTTTGTTTTTATAGTCTCATATTTCTTCTCTGTTTCAGTTTCCACTTGGTCCTCACTGGATACATAAGAGGTTACAGCATCAACAGTTAAATCCAACGAAACCTCCTGGCCTGACTACTTCACAAGCTTTCCCATGCCTCTTACCCAATCTCTGAACATTGTTGCTTAGCAGCAATCTGGTCTCTTTCCTTTTAAGCAAAGAATAAAGCTGTTCTGTAGGCAGCACAACTAATGAAGCTGTGGACATGCCCAGCACACTCTGCACAACTAATCCTGCCCACACTTTGGGCACATCTCTTTCAGGACCAGGCTAGTAGCCTGGCTAGTAGTTTGGTAAATTTGGCAATAGGGGTCCAAGTCTTCTCATTTTTTCTCCAGCAGACACTAGATGTGATATCCCTCCTCTATGCAGCTGTTAATCTCAATAGATTAGAAAGAGCCTGAATTATCTTTGATTCATCCCCCTATTCCACTTCTTAACTATACCAAACTATTTCGGTGGAACTCAAAACACACAGTGCACCATCTTCTCAGAAAAACAAAGCTCAAATAGAAATGTTTTGGTTTAAAACTCTAATTTAATCTGCTGGTTTATTTACCTGCCCTCCACAGGCCACATCTGTAGATGGTATATCCCTAGCAGGAAGACATATTATGGTTTCTGAAAGATTTTTCCCTGGATACTTTTATAAATCAATACCCTCTTCCAACAAGTCAGAAAAGCAAAGAATTCATTTTCTTTCTACTATATAATACAGTAAGGGATCTGTGGGTAAGGAGTCTCAAAAGATGAAAAGCATGCCCACTCAGTTCTAAAAACCAAGCAGCTTTTAATGAACAAATACATTTTGACTACAAAATAATGAGTTTACCAAAAAGTAACCTGAATTAGCTGAGTAAAGATGCCTCATCCTCCCTCAGAGTCTAACAGTGAGTGCTCTTTAAGTTTCATAAGAATGTCCTGTTATGAATGCATGTTCTACCTCTGGATTCATACTCATATTCATAACAACCTTTCTGAGGATGTTAACTAAAGGAAGTGCTTTACAGGAGTCACTGAATTCACTGAACAGAGCTACAGGCCCTTACCAGTAATGGAATGACACAGGAGCTAAGATTCTAATCACTCTCCTATGCCAAGTTCCAGTAAAAAATGGCAAGGCTATAGTAACACTTCATTCAAATACCTTTAATACTACTAAGAAGCCATAAAAAGGTGTCAGTAGATCTGAGAAAACCTGATGAATGAGATTTAGCAGCTAGGCAAGAATTCATGTCAGAAGGCTTGCAAGGATGTTTTAATTATGTTAATAGTTGTAAAGCACAACACAGGCTCTTCTCTTTGAGGCCTGCACAGTTCACTTAGCTAGAAGAGATGGTCTGGAAAGTTAAGACAGACATCAACAAGAAGTCCCGCCTCATTTAAGAGATATTCTGAACATCGACTCTGCCACAACAGCTGGTGAAAATACTTTCTGAAATTGAAACTGTGAAAAATAACACATGCAAAACAAAACTGCTCACCCCTTGCATAAACCAAGTTTCCTACCTCCAAAAAAAGACAGCACAAACTTGCTTGTGAAGTTTAAGAGGGAACTTGTCTATTCAAGTTACCTTCCTTTACCCTCCACAGACTGACTGCCTTTTAAAATGGCAGACTACTGTTATACCAAAAATTTTGGCCAACAATGGACAAAATAAGTTATGTGTCTCTGAACATTTTTGGCAGTCAAACTGTATATAATATGCTAACCTGAATCATACAAGAAAACAAATTTCCAACTCTGAAGGAGAAAAACCAACCACACTAGTTGCATCAATAGTGGCATTTTGCCATTGCTAATTCCCAGAGAATTCATTAAACTGACATAACTTACAAGCTACACAGCAAAAAAAGAAAAAAAAATCTAACCAAGCACCCTTCTTTTCTTCTCAGTGGTCAAGAAATCATTAAACATAGAAGGAGGGGATGAAGTACTTCTCTTACTGGCAACAACAGCAACCAAAAAAAACTTATTACTCTACATGGCAGCACAAAAATTATCAATAAAGTAGCTTTTATCTCTCTCTGTCTCAAAAAAAAAAAAAAGAATAAAAGAGTATCTATTCTTTAATCCCTAAAGGGAGTGTGTCTGAGCAATTGCAGCAGACTAAGTGGTTCTATATATGCCAGTTTCAAAGGGGGGTTCTAAATCGTAGCTTCACTGGTGCAATGGGAGAACATTTGGGATTTGAAGGGTTTTTTTAAGGCAGTGAGAGAAAGAAAAGAAGTGATACTGAGCTCTGTTTTGGAAAACAGTCATTACACATGCTTTAGAATCTAACAAAACCTCTGAACAGATGCAAGAGAGGACATGACGTTTCTCTATTGCTCAAAAGGAATATTTATCTGTATGAAAAACTAAAAACTGCCAGCTTCCAAATAGCACATGAAAAATATGTACTTTTATAAGATCAGATACCCCCAAAAATACTTTTTTTCTGGATGTTCAAAAGCAGTCAAGCATAAAGGGCACACTTAGCAACAAACATAAAATTCCTCAGAAGTCATAACAGTTTTATTATAAGAATTTATAGAATAAAGTAACATTTCCATATGAACAACTCAATGCCTGGATACTTAACAAAGGAGGACAGTTGCAGCTATTTTGTATCAGTGAGAATAGAAACAGGCTATCTTCACACAGAGGAAAAAATTAAGAAAAACACTTTCATGCACTGAATTCAACTTCAATATTCTGCATTTTTATTTCATCATTACCTAGAAAAAAAGGATTAACTATTTGAAAAAAGGTTGTTGTATTCAATGGCTACATAGAGACAGAAAGGACTTACTGAAGAACTTGGAAAAAATCACAAGCACATTTGAAAAGAAGCAGAAAACTCAGTAATGCTCTGAGCAAGAGACAAAATTGTAATTACCTGACCATTCTGCTGTATGAACAAACTTATTTTGCAGTCATCACCACCACAAGCCAGTATTGGTACTAGAAAGGAAAAGAAGGTCTTCAATTTTTTATAAGATCTAATATTCTAGGACACGAAAAAATATAAATAATCTAAAAATCAATATAGAAATATATCGAAATATAACAATACTAACAGATAGGCAAGCGTGATATCACTTTTTTAATGCCTTCTACATTAGCTGTCTAATAAATTAGTATCTTAAGAACACAGAACTGCAAATAATATCTATAAATATTTAAGATATTAAAATGAGTAGTTTGCCTCAAGCTCATATGTCTGTAGGAAGTTCAAGTATTAGAATTTATAATAAATTTTTCACTCAAGACTACTCAAGTCTTGAGTAGCAGTTGCCTTCCACTGGCTAACCTTAAAAGTGCACAAACCCTGTAAGTCTATTGAATCAAACCAGAGAAAGTAATGAGGGGGTTAAAAAAAGAAAAGTTAGGCAGTGTATTAGTTCTTCTCTCCAACAGAAGAGGATGAGGAATAGTTAACAGTTACTCCATTCCTCTTTTTTTTTATATGTCATAAGAGGGAGAGCTACTGCTAGGGACTGAAACAGTAAAAGCAAATAAATTTAGTATAAAACTATGAAGAAATAAGTTAAAGGCTAGACATCTGAATTCTTCAAGTCTGGACAGAAAACCAGATACTAAATTTCACTAAAATCAACTACTTCTTTTAACAAAAAGCCTCAATGACATCCCTTCATATAGATAATTTTATCCTTACTATGGATAGATCAAAAATCAACTTGAATATTCATAATATCTTTATCCTTTATACTAATCTCTTCTTTCTACTTGTACCAAATCTGTGCCCAGTTATCCACTGTTCCTCTTGCACTTATCAGCCACATTCCATATTCTCATAGTTCTATCACTTGCTTCCTCTCTCCAGCCTCTAAGTCACAATTCACCTCCGTCTCCTCCTCTCTTTAATAGGTCTAAAAAACAGCTTTGCATCAAAGGTGATGAGCTGCTTTGAATGAAGACCTGGTCATCAGGCCCACAGAAATTGGGCAGGAGTGCCATTTTCTTCCATAAAACACAATACAATGGATGTTCTTGAAGACAACATCACTTTCCTGAGAAACATTTTATGGGCCATTAATGTAATTACATATTTACTCAATGGAACGAAATTTTAATTAAGAAAACCAAAGAGAGAATTATGATTTAGTTGCTGCTGAAGACAAATGCAAATATTTTAACTCAAAAAGTTCTATCAAGAAATATATCTATATATCCAGACTAGTATATAGTTTTCCACATAAATGCTTTGAGATATTAGAATTTGGATCTGATTAAGATAAAATTCCTGCAGAGGAAATAAGAAAAGTAAGTTGAATAAGCAGAGTTTTCCAAGTTCACTTGCTCTTTTTTTTTCACCTGTTGCAATTCACTAATGAGGAGACAATTATTTACTGTCAGAGGCCATGCTACATCATGGCAATTATCCAGGTCATAGGAAGAAGCAGATTATATGATACATAGCTGATCAAGATTTGTAAAAAAATAAATCCTATTGCCAGCATTTTATAGGCAGAATTTGTGCAGGCACTGTAAGGCAAAAAGCAAGCAAGCAACCAAAACCGCAAAAAGCTCTTCTTCAAGACTAAACAGCAAATGTACAGAAACTCCTTAATAAAGAGGCTGCCAGAGAAGTATTTAAGTTGCCTTCCAGCTGCAAATGACTGGTCAGGTTTTAATGAACAGTCTATCAGATTTCTCTACTTGACTTCTTGACAAAAGTGGTTCAATTTTTTTTTTTTAATAATTTTTTTTTCAAGGACAATCAGTTAAAATCCTAGGCTCAGGAACATTATCTGAAAGTTAACGCATCCATTGCATATGTATCAATTTTCAATGCAAGCCTTAAATTTACTTTCTTGCTGAAATTAGAGGTTGCTGTAAATGCTTCAGGAAATGTAGTTTATGATTTTCAGAAAAGTAATGCTGTAATTAGTTCCTGACTTAAGAAATGCAGATTGTTCTCAAGAGAAAAGCTTCTTTCAATCCCTGTGCAGCTGACAACTTAGCCTTCGTAAAGATTTCTGAGCAACTCCTAAATTTATCATAATCATTTTTCCCTGAAGATCATTAAAATTCCAAATTGCCATTAGAGATTAATGTTTCTGACAAATGATCAGCAGTGTTTTTTAATAATATATTTTAGCTACTTTATTTAGATTTCTGAATTAACATATGCCTCATCTATATGGACTACTATGCCAGGTTTAGGGAGAAAACACTAGCTATGCTTTATTAAAAGCTCCTTTACAGATTTCTACAGGAAACATTTCTATACATTTATGGTTCAAAATCTAAACTGTCCCTTTGCAATTTTATCAGCAGAGGTCATCTGTATTGGAACTGGAACAAAAAAGGCAAATGTGTAGAATTTTTTTTTTTAATTCCACACAAAATGAAATTTTTGTGTAAATTGAAATTATGCAAATTGAAAATAATTTCAGCTCTTGAAAAAATAAAGAACTCTTTTTTCAGTTTATGAGCACTGTACTGCTTTGGATACCTAATCTGAATTGGGATGGGAAGAGTTCATAATAAAGGATTGTCCTGCTCTCAATGTAACTTTAAGCAACACTGGTTTTGGGGACTCTGGAAAACAAACTCCTTGCTATTCTGCCATTCAAAGAAGCTTCAAACATTTAATGCAATTTGAATTTCAGAAACAGTTTTAAGAACTAACATGATAATTTTAATTCATGGTGTTTTTAGAATGTATGGTTACTTCTCTTATATACAACGTGATTTCAACATTGAACAGATGCACTACTCTAGAGTGTTACAGTGAGACTTTCTTATCTGTACAGTACCCTAAATGAAGATTTAATCTATTGTTTTGCAATCTGAATGCTATACTCAGACACCACAGGCACTTCACTTCTAAAGAATATTCACACTTGCAGTAATGACTTTAATTTACCCTCAAGCCTTTTAACTTCACCTCAACAAGCACATTAGTGTATTTACAGGAAAAGAGAGAGGTGTAAAATGTTCTTTAATGATACAGATGCTGCTTTTGGTATCAGACATGCTCTGAAAACAGACACTGGCATTTCCAAATTGGATAACACATTGTGATAGAGCTTTCACTGCTCACAGAATTATCAAAGCCAAAGAAAAAGGTACGCTCGTAAGCATATCATCAAAACAACACATCAGTGTGGAATGCATGCAGCAGAGCTGAAAATTCCAAATACAGTAAGAAAATTTAGCACTTTTTCAGTTGGGAGCCTGGCAGGCCTCCATCCAGGTGAAAGACTACTGATACTTGAACCCACATTTAATCAAACACATCTATCTGGCTTGAGGATACATCTGCTTTACCAAAAAAAGCTTCTACCTATTTGCACAAAAAGAATATGTCTGTGGCAGCCTACAAAACCTAGTATTTCTGTTAGCAGAAACCTACATAAACCATACTAAGCAGGTTTAAACAGTTCAGCATTTCAAATCTTTCACATTTAAGACTGAACAAACAGATGATAAACACTGCTTGGGAACCCATGATTTTCAATGCAGGCCTTCAGATTTTTTCTGAATTTTGCCCTTCAATTCAAACAACAAGAACAAACGTGCAGCAGCACCACAAGGAGCAGGTGGAACTAACAGCATCATCCTATCCCATTCATTTACAGCATTGTTACCCTGGTTTAAAGCTTTCCATCGCAAGAGTTCAACTGAGCAACTCCATCTGAGTGCCATTTTGAAGACACTGTAATCAGTCTTTGTTTTTAATTACTGAGAAGAATCCAGAGAAAATCTTTAGGTACAAGAATCAGCTTAAGCAGATTTCACAGGAAACAAAAACTGTGGCACACGGGTCTGGAGTTAGCAAAATAAAAATCTGTTTGGGGGATTTCTTAGATTTTTCTTCCTGCATTGATATTCAAGATGTGCAGCTTTACTTACCATCGCTGCCAGGCAAGAAGGATAAGCAGACATCCATAACAAATCCATTTCCAAACTGCAGAATTTCAATGCATTTAGCTGGAAAACAGGAACAGACAGTGTTGATCTCATTCACTGTAACTATTACAATTACACTGTCATTTCCTTCTATATTATACAGTTAAAATTTCCCATCCATTTTTATTTTAAGAAGCTGAAAAAAAATCTACATTTTTTCAAAAGCATAAACAATAATACCATCTTCTGTGTGGCCATAAAAATTCATCCAGTTGGTTGGGTTAGAAGATAATACTGTGTTAAATCTGTATAGCTTCACTGTGGTAACACACCAGAGCCAATAAATATTACAAAATATATCCTGTGGCAACAGAATTCACAACAAAGGAAAATAAAACTGAATCCATTTTCTACAACGGCAGCTAGAGAAATTAGCAAAAACCTGCAAACATCCCTGAAACCCTGGAAATCATTAAATTAGTAAACTAGTAAATAAACAAGAAAATAGCAGAAAAAAATTGTCTACAACAGAAGAATTAGTCCCTCAATCACTGTAACCACACCAGCAAGACAAAATGGAAAAGATGAGACTTTGTGGGGTTCTTTGGGAAAACCAAAAATGCTTTCCAGAACATGAGACTTTAGACTGGCAACTCCATCTCTCTCACGTAGGCAAGGCAATACAAGATCTTCAAATACACCCAGGAAGGAAGGAAGTAGCTAAAGAAATGCAGTCACTAAACCTCATCCAGCAAACAACACCTTAAATCTCAATTATCTACCCAATTTATTTCTTATGCATTTTAGAATGCTGTTTTCCTGTATTTCCATGCAAGAGCCTAATTTAACAGAACGTCAAGATCCCAAACTTCATTGGACTCAAGCCAACAGGAAAAAACAAGTGACTAATTAAACCTCATCTTTCTAACACCACCATTAATCATTTTACTATGTAATTCTACTTCACACATGCAATACAGCTAGTCTGCCGCCACATTACAATGGTGCAGATTGTCATAACATGAACACATATTTTAAAAAAAAAGTAAATTCAGGCCACACATCCCTGATGAAATATAAAGATAAATCATTCTGCAGAACAAATATGACCCAAGGCTTTCCAAGAGTAATAAAGTGCTTTGATGTACTAAAGTCAGAAGACAAATCAATGTAGTTGCATTACAAGATGTTAGTATTTAATAACTAATGGATAAGTATTCATCATTCTTATTTAGCCAGTATGTTATCCCTAACATTAAAAAAGTTACCTTCTGAACCATGCCGAGACCAGATTCTCACAGTAGAGTCAGAGGCTGCAGAAGCTATTAGCACATTTAAATCAGGTTCATCTGACTGGCAGACAGCATCCACAGCAAAAACAGCTTCTGTGTGCCCTTTGAGAGGAATGCTTTTCACAGCCTGAACACATGAGAAAATTTTTACAAAGTTTAAATTCCAGTAACTTAGGTGAGAAAACTTTTAAAGCAACTTTAGGGAAAAAAAACAATATTCCAGGAAACCCAGAGAAGGGATACAGCAGCAATGAATATTAACTTAGTAAGACTTTGCTCAAAGCTAAACAGAATTAAATGTTCCTGTGTACACTACACCCTCACTATGCTATAACCTCACCCTTCCTTGAGGGAAGTTGGAAACAGTACAGAAAGTTAGGAAGAGTTTTCCTTCCTTTTTCTCCTTCTCTTGTCCCTCACCCTAAGGAACATCTCACAAAAGTCTGGAGAACCTTAGTGAAGGAGACAGAGCAGAGAACACAACAGAATAAGCAGCAGCTACAGCAGCTCTAGCAGCAATGTTTAGTGTGTTCTCACAAACCAAGACAGCTTTTTACTCCTTCAAAATGCCAACATGAAAAACAAAACTGCTAAATTTAGACAATGAATACAGGTGATTCAATTTGCAATCTGTTCCTCATAAACACGAAGATCAAAGTGAGAGGCTTTTAATTTTGCAACCAGAAGTCATCCAACATTTATTCAGATTTTTATCATAGACAGACTTGACATCTCTTTCCAAAATACAGCCTGGTAGGCCTCTGTGGGAATTTTTCATTGGTTGAATACAGAACTTTGTGTTTAAGAATTTACACTAGTCTAGAACTCCCATTAAAATGAGCACATTTAGCCACATTCTTTTGAAATTATTGCCATATGGCTGTGCACCACATCAGCAGAAAAAGTTTATTAAAAAGTCTGTAAGTTAACTTGAATAAATGCATGAACAGTTAAAATGGATCAGGATGAGAAATAACTTATTTCTGAGAACTTTCCCTCATGAAAATAGGTTCATTTCCCCTTCCTATGCATTCTCATGCCTTTTAAAATGCCAAGTCTAATAACCTACTTTGAGACAGATGATGAAATGGGTTACCTACACAGCCATTCCCAATCCAGTGCTTAACAAGCAAGATATTAAAAGCTAGATAATAAAGCGGTTTTTTCATCAAAATTTCAGGTCATTTAGAAGGCTCTTTCACACAACACTGAATCTCTTGCCTTACATTTTAAAGTAGAAATAATAAATTAGCATGTCTCCTTACTTTCCTCCATTGCTCTGAAAAAAGCCAATTGTTGCACAGATTTATTTAATATTGATTTTTGTTAAACGTCTACTCCAACTTGTATATCATTCTGGTAAGACTATCTATATACAAACCCACACTGTTGTACAGACTAATCAAAAATCACTAGAAATGGATAGAAGGAAACAAGGAAGAATGATACAGAAAATGCCAGCTCAAAATGGTCCTCATGGTTTGAAGGTTTTAAGGTTTAAAGAAAACTACCATGTCAGATCAGAAAGTCGATGAGTCAAGAACAGACAGACAGAGTCTGTTGGACACCTAAACAAATCCACTCAATGACTGACAGGTTCGTTAATTTCTTTACCAATGCTGATTTGAAGAAGATGAACCACAGAAAAGAGGAAACAACATTTACAGTAATACATAGCAAGACAGAGTATCAAGAATTTCAAAGTGAAACAAGTAGTAGGAACCAGAAATACAAACAAAACAGATAATTTGTGAATGTAAGATACTACCGCAGAGGAAGATTGGAAAAGAGGTTATTCCTGCTTACCTGATTATTCCATGTTACTGTGTCTTTCCATTGCCAAAGAATAAGTTGTTTATCAGATCCACCAGAAATTAACTCTGTTTCAGCAGCTAAAAAATATGCTTTGGTTAGTTCAGTATGCACTTAACTTTGTAACAGCAACATAAGCAGTTCTACTGGTTACTACTCATAAAATATCACTGGTAACCAAAGCTTCCACCAGAATAAAGTATGGTTAATAGGAGTTGCACTGTGCAGAACTGGTTTAGAGCAAAGATATTCCCTAAGAAAATGTAAAGAGAAAATTCTCAGGACTATTTAAAGTTCTGTGTGAAAGTGGTAAAAATACCTTTCCAGAAGACTCTCAAATCCAACAGTGTAAATTAATCTTTTGGAGTTTTGTTTGGTCTTTTTGGAAGATAGGAAAATAAAGCAAGAAAATTTAAACAAACAGAATTCAAAGCTTCACAAGAAAATTTAATTCCCAAGTTCCCTGAAAATAACTCCTTTTAATCATTTTTAAGAAGAATATGTTTCAGTGCATCCCGTTGAAAGGATGGCAGTTTAAATCACTGTTAGAAACTAATGTTTGCACCTCAGTACTTCTCAAAAAAAGGAAGCAGCACATTACATCAACAGACTAATCAACAGTCACCTTCCTCTTCTTCAATGAGAAATGCCTAAGGGCAAGAATATATGCCTATGAATATATTACCTAAGAATATATTGCCTGCACTAAGCAATGTTAAATCCTGGAATTACTATCCAGCAAGTCTCACAAATGTCTCAAACATTTGAGACATAAATGTCTCAAACATCTTTCTAAAGACTCTTTTTTTCGAGCACATAACCACTATGCCACTTCAGAGCTTTACACTCAGAGACTGCTGAAAAGGCATTGCAAATCAGTTTACAAGTCAAAACATGCAAAACTCCAAACCTTACTGAAGAGACTGGTGGAAGAACAAGCAGCACAAGCCATCGACCAGTGTGAGCTGCCACAGCCCCAGGCAAGCATCCTCCTGGGGTGTCCCTGGCTGTGGGGTAGGAGCAGAGATCCCCTCACCACGGAGCTCACCTGGGCTTGGCAGCTCACATTCCTGCAGAGGCGTTTGTCAACATGAGGCCACACCTCGAGTACTGCATCCAGCTCTGAGCCTCCCAATTCAGGAAGGGCACTAAAGTGCTGGAGCAGGTCCAGAGATGGGCAATAGAGCTGATAAGGGTCTGGAGCACACATTTCATGAGTGTTTGAGGGAGCTGGGCATATTTAGCCTGGAGAAGAGGAGGCTCAGGGCAGACCTTATAATTCCCTACAACCACCTGAAAGGAGGGAGCAGACAGGTGGGGGTCGGTCTCCTCTCCCAGCGAGCAAGTGACACGATGAGAGAACAAAGTCTTAAGCTTCACCATGGGAAGTTTAGGTCGGACAGCCAAGAAAATTTCTTCACAGCAAGGGTGTGAAGAATGGGCTGCCCAGGAAAGTTGTGAAATCACTGTCCCTGCAGGTATTTAAGGAAAGAAGGGACGTGGCACTCAGTGCCATGGTGTAGTTGACACGGTGGTGTTGGGTCATAGGTTGTGTTCAATGATCTTAAAGACATTTTCCAAACTAACTGACTGTGTGAAAATCCCTCCTGGAAACTAGGCTTAAGGCGAAAGGATGCACTGCAGTTCTTGCAGTTCCCTATTTCCCTGAGTGTACAGCGCAGCCCCGCTGCTGCCGAGCCTCCCCCGCCTCCTCTGCCCGGCAAGGGCAGCAGCGCCCGCGGCCCGAGCGGAACCGGCCCCGGCCCAGGCCCAGCGCGGCACCGCCTCGCTACTCACCGCGGTCCCGCCGGCGGACCCAGCGCACGCAGTTCACCCTGCCGGCGTGGCCGCGGAGGGCGGCGACCGCCCGCCTCACCTGCGGGACAGACAGACAGCACCGAGCGTCAGGGACAGGGACAGGGACGGATCTGGGTCCGGGTCCTGGTGTCGGCCCCAGTCCCGGTCCTGGTCCCGGCGCCCCCCCAGAGCGCACCAACTCACCGCCGGGTCGTAGAGGATGACGTCGTGGCAGCTGCCGAAGGCGAGGAGGCCGCCCCGGCCCCAGGCCACGACGCCGCCGCCCGCCTGGTTAGCGCAACAGGCGATGTGACAGAGCGTCACGGGCGCCGCCATCTTGGCCGCCGCCGCGTGCGCGACCCAGCGCGGCTCCCGTGGCAACGACCCCGTGAGGGGCGGGGCCTAAAGGGGGCGGGGCCTGGGGGGCGGGCCCTGAGGGCGCCGCCGGCTGTGGGGGAGGGTCGGTGGCGGATTTTGCGTCTCTTGCACCTTTTGCCGAGACCTCAGTGGTTTCAAAAGTGTAAAACTTTTCTCTTTGCTGGGTCCTGTGAAGAAATTCGTCCTAGTGCCCAACCTAGATGTCCCCCGGTGCAGTTTAGGGCTGTTTCATCCTGTCGCTGGGAGAATAAAGGTACCCCCACCTTAATCTGTTTTCAGGGAGTTACAGGGATTGATGAAGTTCCCCCTGAGCCTCCTTTTCTACAGGCGAAAGAAGCCCAGCTCCCTCAGCCATTTCCCGTAGGATTTACCCTATGGACCCTTCACCAAGTGGGAGAGCTGAGTATCAGAGATGGTGTCACTGACACCCATTCCTGGGCTGCTTCCATCACCTGGGAAAAAGTTGGTAACACCTCCTGGCAAAGAGTCATGCTCAAATTAAGTTTCTGACGTCGGGATGTATTTAATATTACCATGTATGATGTCCCTAAAATTACTGTAATGGAAAGCACGCGAGTTTGCAACTGAGCAAAGACCAGGCTTAATGGATTGATCTGAATATGTTTGAATACCTCTGCTTTTCAGAAAAAAAAAAAAAAAAAGATGAGAACAGAGCAATTAGTAAATTCCATCTGTTACATTTTTATTTTATCATTCTTTGATATGTTTATTGCCCCTCCTGAACAAAAAATTTACAATCAAATCAAGAAAAAAAAATACTGCAGTGGTATTCTAGTTTTACTCGCATGGTCGCTGGCCTTGAGAGACAGGGTCACAATGCAGGGTATTACATGGGATAGATGTGCTCAAATTATATCAGCCACTTGGCTTCACAGGTTCAAGGACTTGGCTGGTTCCCAATAGCCACAGGTGCAAACAGCTGCCCCACAGGCTGAGTAGGAGCCTCAGCAGGACCTTCAAGACATCCACTCATGAAGGATGAAACACAAAAAAGGCTGTGTAGCAGAAGCCAGGTTGAAGTATAAATGGAGAGCTCAGCTATGCAAGAATCAAAAGGGAGAGAAACCGAGATGTGCCTCCTGTCCCCACATCACACCTAAGATAATCCTTAAATAACTGAAAGTGAACTGAAAAGCTGGAAAGTCTGGGCTGGAGGGAGAGCTGGAGGCATTATGGGGCTGTGCAGGAGGTGGGGGTGGGAAGAGAAAGCAGTGAAAAGCAAGCAGGCATCCAGAGGAAACACTCTGCATAGCACATGGAACGTTTTGGGCCTAAATCTTTCCTGCCAGGCCTTTATCTCTCCGTGTGTTCTGGAGTCCTGGCTGTAACCTGACACAAAACCACTGCAGATAGGCACAGTTGTTTTCCAGTGGATATGAGAGGAAGGAAGCTGTGCCTGATCACACAGCAGATACAGCCAGAAATGTTAGCTGCTAGGGAAACAAATTACTCCTTGCAGAAAAATGCATGGATCCAGTCATCAAAGCATGCCTTGACTGAGGAGTGCTGGCATGAGCTGCCAAGGATGGCTGTGCAGCAGTCAGGTTGCACAGCAACCCCTTCTCAGCAGGCCTTGCCAGGCCTGGAGTCAGGGCTCTGGCAGAAGGAGGTCGGGCACTGCCAAAATCATGGGTCATGTTATAGGAATTGCGTCTGTTGCTGTGGGAACCGAGCTGGCTCTGGCTGGGATTGTAGGCATAAGTGCAGGCTTTTCCAAGATGGATTGGGTGAGAGACTCCTCTGTGACACAAAAAGTTAACCTGACTGATAGATAACCTGCTGCTTTTGCTGTCCTGCAAACAGTTTTACTGGGGTGCTGCTTGGATTGGGGAGACTGGGGGTTCTGTCCTGCCTGAGGGTGCAAGAGCAGTGCAGGGTTTTGTGGGGCTGGTCCTTGCACACCTCATGGTGCTTTCCCAGCCAGTTTGAGATACCACATTGTGGAGAGCTGCTAGTGCCAGGTACTCACAGTGATTGCCTCTTTTCCCCAAAAGAAGGTCTGTCACTGTCACCCCTCTGCCACCCTAACAGAGTCCAACACTGAGAGACCTGGGATAAATCAACACAGAATATGGACTTACTAGTGCCATGAGGAATGCTGCAGCAGCACCATGGTGCCATGGCTAAAGAGGCACAGGAAGGTGGATTTATGTTCAGACAGATCAGTGCAGGTGAACCTAGTGAAAGTTTTTTTGTGATTTCTAATGTTACAGGATCTTCTCTTGAAACTGAAATATCTGGAGGATATTGTATGAGAAGTTTAGAATATCAGATAATTACTATAGAACCAGTATGCATTTTAGGAACACATACTTTATAAGGAAGTAATAGTGATGTTCAGTGGTGTTACAAGGATAGAAAAGGACATGCTTTAGACTTGTCACCAGCTGCCAGTCTTCACTCATAGCTAATGTCCTCATGAAATTAAAATCTCCTTTAGAGGCCCAGAGAAGTTCATGCTTCCTTCCCTTTGGAGTGGGTCATCACATCTGTCCTTGTTTTCCTTCATATTCCCAGAAAAGAACTTCTGTATCTTTCAGAATTATATGTAAAAATAATCTTTTTCTCCCTTTGGTGTAACTTTTGAGACACAGGAAGAACTCAGTTCATTGAACGTCAGAGATGGTTGTTATGGTGCCTAAGCAGACTTCAAAAGTCACTCCACAGTTTTGTTCATATCTTTTATGTGTCCCCCTGTGGTTCTGCCAATGGAGGTACGTCAACAAGCTCTGATAAGGGAGATACTACTTGAACAAAAGCTTTCTTGAGCTGGAAATAATTTTTCTAGTTAGGCATTGGAAAAACTTCTGTTCCAATAGTAATTTAGTAGCAACACAGTAATTTTGCATAGTAATAGTAATTTTGATGGTAGATTCATGTTTACAAGTGAGGTTTTGCAGACAGAGGTGGCTTGTGGCCCTTCATGTTCTCCCAACTCAGTTATGCCTACAACTTTATGAGGGAGATGGAGAAAATACAACACTAATCAAAAAGTTGTATTTAGTGCTTAATATACTTAATCTAACTATGTCTAAACATTGAGATGAAAATATAAAAACATTGCAAATGTTTAAATCAAAGTTTAATGCTTTCTTTCATTGGGTGAAATCTTCTTTATTTATAAGAATATATGTTAATAGACAGGAGTCATTCTACAAGACACTCTGAAAAGCAGCAGTCACATGTTAAACATGGTTTACAGTTTAATTATATGTAGTTAAGTTCAATAGAAGAAAGTTCAAAAGTTGTTAAATGAGCAAAGCCAGTACTCAAAGGTTGGGGGCCTTGTTCTTGCAAGTTGTTGAGCTTAGCCTATCTTTATGTGTCTTCATTGTATATATGCTTATGAAGTAATCCCTAATGAAATTGCCTCACAAACAAGTTACTGATTGATATTTTTACTTCAGGTTGTTTGCTCCAGTTGCAACCTGGATGAGTAGTGCCTGCTATTTAGTATTTTGATGTCTCCTCATTAGCTATATCATGGCCCTAGGCTTAATCTGTTGTACAGTTGTCTTTTCTGTACAGCACAGATTTATCTTTTTCCATAGCCAGGTTTTTGTTTTGTTTTATTTTGTAACTTCTACTGCCACAGCTTCTGAATGTCTCAGAAAAAACTTTATGAGTTATATTTTTCTTTATAAGATAACTCTTAGGCAGAGGGGTATTATTATATTCATTTCCTGGGGTCAGTTTCTGCCTAGACCAGAATTCATAATAAAATCACAGACTCATAGAATGGCTTGGGTTGGGAAGGACCTTAAAAATCATCTACTCTCAAGCTCCTGCCATGCTCAAAGATACCTTCCCCTACACCAGGTAGCTCAGGGCCCCATCCAACCTGGATTTGAATACTTCCAGGGATGGAGCATCCACAGCTTCTCTGGGCCACCTGTTTCAGTGCCTCAGCACCATCACAGTACAGAATTTCTTCCTAATTCCTAACCTAAACCTGCTCTCTTTCAGTTTTAAGCCATGCCCCCTCTTCCTATCACTACACTCTTTGATAAATAGTCCCTCCCTTATTTTCTGTACTTTCCATCCACTTTAGGTACAAGAAGGCTGCTCCAAGATGTCCCCAGGGACTTCTCTAGTTTGAGCAACCTGAAATGTCTCAAGCACCATAGGTCTTTAGGGGTGAAATGCCCTTTGTGGAAGACACAGAACAGCATTCAGGAGAGTGACAAGCCACCCACAGCATCCTTTGCCTCCAGCTTGGATTGAGAGCATTCAAAACTTGTAAATCAGATTCCAGCCCTGGGACACTTCTAAAGGCTGTGCCAAGGTTTCATCTGAGGGATCAGAGCTGAAGCACTGAGAAAATAAATATTAAACAATAGTGACCAAAACCATAAAGATGAGTTTAAATAATTTCCCAGCTTCACAGCTGGGAACAACTCCATTGCCTTTGACATCTTGAAAACAGATCCAGCCTCTTTCTTTTTGCCAGCTGTGGGATCTGTGTTGAAAGGCATTCCACTGCATGGAGAATACTAATTTGTGGGTTTGCTAGGATTTCCTTCCCTTGAGCATGCACCTACCAGATTTGATGCTAGAAAGGATGATCAAGGAGAAGTGTCATTCTCAAAGTTGCTAATTGAGTCCATTAAAATTGAGCATCAGACTGTTTTTTTAAATGCCGCTGGAATAATTCTGGAATTGTAGGTCCTGTATTCAATAAAAGTTCTAGTGTATCTTGAGTATAATGTAAGCCTGGGGCATCCTTTCCAAACAATTTTCTCAAGATAGAAAAGCAGATATTGTTACTTGAATATATTTAATTTTAAAAGTTTAGAGTACATTTTTAGAAATAATTTCTCCCTTAATTCATCTCACTGAAGACTGAAGGTTGAATGATGCTGGTGAAAGAAGCTGAACTGAACAAATCTTAACTGTAGCTATTCCCATTTTTCTTGAAGGCTGTATTTTAAGTATTCTATGAATAGCTTAAATCCCCACTGCCTAAATGGATTTCTGATTTTCTAAAGAAAAAAAAACCCTAATTATTTAGAAATACAATTCAAAATTAGTTCTCCAAACAATGACTGTAATTGCTGGCTGAAAGAAATTCTGCATAAAATCTCTCTGATTTTCTTTTTTCTTAAATGAAGACCTAACACCAACATGACCTAGAAAATTGCTTGGGAAGAAAAAAGAAAAAGGATGAAACAGCTTGTCACATAATCAAACTGATTATGCATTATGTTTTTGAAACAGAAGCTCTAAAAAGAGGCATGATAATGGGCATTCATTCCAGAGAGCGTACGTGTACAAACACACATGCACACACACACAAAAGGAAAAGTATGTGGAAATGCCATCTGCAGTAATTAAAGTAATATTTTACACTTAAATTCTGTATTAGCAGCAGTTCTTGTAGGACTTGTATAGGATATTGTTCCACACCATAGAATAGTGTCTCCCAAACCCAAAAATAAGTTTTGTAATAATCTCTTGATGCATCTCTTCATGCTCATTTAAAAAACCCAAACCTAACACATTGAGTTAATATCAGTTGGTCATTTTATTTGCACACACACACATTTATCACATAGCCACATCCACTGCATATATATTTTAAATGGGTTTGATCATGAAAGGGTTTTGTACAAGTTACATAACCTCCAGAAGGAGATGCCTGATCCACAGCCTTCAGCTTTCCAAAGAAGTTGGAGATCCCCAGTATTAGATGAGGCTTTGATTCAGAGGTCTGGTTAATGACACTAGGAGCTGGCAACCTTTTTTATCTGTATGGTAATGCCACACTTCCCTGTTCTTTCTCACCATCTCACTCCCTCCCAGTAACTTGGTGAGCACAGGCAGGAAAATGAATAACCTGGTCTGGTCCTGCTGTTCTGAAGCTGTCATGGGTTTCAGCTCGGGGGAAGTACAAACAGCATTATAAGTTTGTAGGTGGAAATCCCCATTCCCAATGCTGAGTTCTCAAAGGCACACATCTGCTGAGTCTCACAGCTGCAGAGAAGAGAGGAACATGACACAGCATATCCTATGCTCATACAGCAGCCTGCTTGTGTTGGGTGAAAATTCCTCTCCTAGGAAAGATAATGAAGAACTCTCTCACTTCTGTCAAAATTCTTGTTTAAAACTGGGGGGATATTTCTCCTTTTGTTTTGGTATTTTTCCCTTTTGGTGTACATTGGTATACAAAGTTTCTGTAGTAGACATCAACGTCTTAGGAGAATTTGATGAACTGCTTTACTACACATTGTAGATGAAGTATTAAGAAAGGCTTGAACCTGTCCCACCACAGGGACCACAGAGTGCCCTGTGCCATTAAATTGGAGTTGGCATCATAGGTGATTCTGTTGCTTTTTCCCTGTCACCCATAGCAGGACAGAGCCCAGTCAGATGCCACAAGCCACAGAAGAGAAATACAAAATACTTTCTTTTGCAAGGGGAAATGTGCCTTCTGTTAGATGTGGCTGACCTTAAATAAGTGCCTCAGAGGAAGACTTCATACCACACCAGCATTAAGAAAACATTGCTAACAAGAAAGGTATTTCCTACTGAGATATAAGACTGAATAATAGTTGATGGTATAGAAATTTAGAAGGGAAAAATATTGAGTGAACATGAGGAAAAAAACTCCACTCATAAATTAGTTAAAGCATGCCAGGTTAGGAAATTGCAGTGTCATGAACAGGAACTTGTGATATCTCTTCAGATTTAAGGTAGTGAGATATGCTTTGCACTTAAACCTAGAGTTCAGCCTCCTTCTTCTCCTTCTTCTCCTCCTTCTTCTGCATAATAATTCTAAAAAACATACTCTTTGGACATTGAGCAATTATTTTGATACTCAAAACTAACTCATGGGATAAAACAGAAAAAATGAAAATGAGTTTGCATAAGAAAAACACCATGAAACTGAGAGAATGTGAAACATGAAAATATAAAAAGCTGCATCATTTTAACCATTGAGAAAAACATATACAACATGCAGCTCAAGCTGGCATTTCCAAGCACATTATTTTTAACTCTCACATGCTAAAGTGTTTTGAGGCAAACTATTTTGTCTACATTTCCAGTCATAAATTGAACTGTTTAAAGAAGTAAAATACTGAAGCATGGATGTCTAGAGAACTAGGGCAAAAGCAGTCTCTGCACCAGTGAGCCTTACAGGACATTCTGCAAATAGCTTTGCATGAAAGAACCAGGCAGAAGGGGCATCTACCAAAAGCCTGCAGTGCACACTGAAATTCACCCGTGAGAATCAAACTTGTGCACACTCAGCAATGATAGCACTCAGAGGTCCTTACCTTTCATGCTGCATTAACTGTCAACAAAACCAAACTTACACAAGGCTAGGTAAACTTTTACCTCATTTTGAGTGCATGAAAATTTGTCATTCCACCAAGGAATATTGTCAGCATAAATTGCAACATGCCTCATAGCTCCTTCCCCAGTTCTTCCACTTCCTCCATCCAAAAAGTCCATCATTCATGTAATCAGCAACAGGAAAACTGCTTTTGCCAGGCTTTCCCTACAGTCCAAGACATGCAAAGCTACATCCTCCTGGTTATATATACAAAATGTGGTGAAAACAGGTTGGAGAAAGAGATCTGGGAATTTTGATTGATTGATTGATTGGTTGGTTGATTGATTGATTGATTGATGGCAATTTGAATATGGGTCAGCAGTGTCCCCTGAGCCGATCACATCCTGTGGTGTGTCAGGCACAGCATTGCCAGCCAGTTGATGGAGATTATTGTCCCTCTCTGCTTTGCACTGGTGCAGCCTTAGCTTTAATATTGTATGCAGTTTTGATACAATATTACAGTGCAAGAAGGATATCAGACTGTTGGAGTGTGTCCAGAGAAGGCAACCAAGTTGACAAAAGGTCTTGAGGGCAAGACTTCAAGAGGTGGCTGAGGTCACTCAGTGTGTTCAGTTTTGAGGAGAGAAGGCTGAGGTGTAGCCTCATTGCAGTCTACACCCCCTTCCAGTGGAGGAAGAGGGGGTGCTGAGCTTGTCTCTCTGGTGACCAGAAATAGGACACAAGGAAATGGAATGAAACTGTGTCAGGGGAGGTTCAGATTCTTCACTGTCATGGTGGTTGGTCACTGGAACAGGCTCCCCAGAGTTCAAGGAGTATCTGGATGATACCCCTAATTATATGGTGTAATTTTAGTAAGTCATGCAAAGAGCAGGGAGTTGGACTCAATGATCCTTATGGGTCTCTCCCAACTTGAGGTATTCCATGATCCTTTTCCTGGTCTGTCATTACCTTCTAGAAACTTTTTTCTCCTTTTCATATTCTTTTCCCTCCCTTATTCTCTTCCCTGTTGCCTTAACTTCTTGTGTTCAAGGAGCTGGCAATCCTGACCATCCCTGTTCCCCTGGGCCTTGTACACAGGGCTGGAGCAGCCCATTCATTAAGGTGAGCAGCCCTGTGTGGGAGCCACCCCACACCAGCCTGAGCTGCACTGGTGTCTGTGGGATGGAGATAACATTCCAAGCCATTGGAAGACTGTCTGTTAGCTGGACAGCCCCCTCGGATAATCTGTAATTTACAGATTAACAAACTGTTGAGAAAGGTGACTTTTGTGTGGATCAGGGGGTGGGGCACAGCTCTCCTGCCTGGGAGAGGTGCCCATGGAGGAGTGAGTGATTAGCTCAGTAGGTTGGAGCACTGTTGGGAATTTAGCTGCTAAGGACTGGAAAAGTACAAAATTGCGGCTAATTCCAAGTCCTGCACCTGCACAGATAACAGTGTCCTTGGGCCTAGCTGTGGTATAATAACAAACAGTGAAAGAGGCATGAGAAAAGAGAGTGTAACCCCTAAGGAATGAGGATGAGTTAATGCTATAGTTTAACCAATAGATTGCTTGGCTTACAGAATATTCATAAGCTTATTATTTGCTGTATAAGTGTTTGATACTTTCTTTAATAAACTGGACCAGAAAGACCTGAGGGACCGGGACCGGGACCGGACCGGACCTGAAGGGCCTGTGATGAACCAACTGGTGTCCTGGTCCCCTTCCTTCGACAGAGCACCATGCTAATAACACCAAGGTCGCTGTTTGATCCCCATACAGGCCATCCACTTTAGAGGTGGACTTTCTGGTCACTTGCAACCCAGAATATTCTGTGTGATCACATTTCTCTGTGACCCCAAGCAGGCACAGGTGGGTGCTGGACTGCCTGCCCAGCAGGGTCCTTGGGCTATGCCAGGTTGGACAGGTCCCCTGCCTCCAGGGTCACCTCACCTGCGTCACAGTCGCAGAGCTGTCCCCAGGCAGTTCCCACACCATACCAGAAACTTTGCCTCCTATGTGGCCTTGCCTATATCTAACCGTGCAGCAAAAAGCTCTGTGAGCATCCTTCAGGAACAGAGTTTTCTTGTGAGAAAATCCTATTTTAGCTCAAAGAATCAAAAGGGGGAGGATGGGAGAATGTCTCTCCATGGACAGGATCTGCTCTGCATGGAATTCCTTGGGGAAATCCATCTGTCTCCATCAGATGCTGCATGAGCACAAGAGTGCCCAGCATCTGAAGGGATATAAAATGTACTCCTTGTATATATATATATTCCTCTTCTTATTGTACAACACCTGCTATTTTATGAATTTGTTTAATTTTCTAACCTTTCTTCTTGATACCCATAACAAGCCTTGCTCTGTCCCTTTCCCCCTTCACCACACCCCTTCTCCAGGTAGAACAACCTCCTCTGCCTCTTCCTCACCACAGGCATAACCCTGCCCTCTAATCCCACCATCAGCTCACTTCCCTCCTCACAGCCCTGAGAGCCAGGCCATAGAAAGCCTTTGAGATGCTCCTGAAATGATATAAAGCCCAGGTACAGGGAACTGAAAGATTCTGTCGCCCACCTCAATGTGTTTGCACTACTTTTCTATTTCTCATACTGTAACATATTCCCTTAAAAAAAAAAAAAAAAGTGCTTTAGAAGTTGAAGCATCTGCACTGAAGAGTTGCATACGTGCCTTGAGCAGAGACCAGCTACACCAAGCTGGGGAGTTGTGTATCACTCCCACACTATTGATGTGCCTAATGCTACCAAGTCACCCAAAAACATAATAGCAAGCAAGATAAAGGGAAGCTGCTGAGATGACTTCTACTTGCACACTTCTCTGCTTTTTGTTGAGCACTTTGTGAGACTGGCTTTAAATTATTCTGTTTTCAATGGCCTTTTACTTTTTTTTTTTTTTCCCCTGACTGTCACTAGTCATTACCTGACTTGGAAGTGCTCAGGATCTGGGGAGGCCAAGGCATTTTGGTTTAGCTGTCAGGTGAGGCTTGTGACAGATGGCAGAACTTTATTCTTAATGAGAAGTTTTTCCAGCACAGGTCTCCAGCGAGGGAGTGCTCCCTCCCCAAGGCTGCAGTGAGCCCAAGGTCACTGTGGCAGGACATGCTCTGGTGAGTATCAGGGAAAAGCACAAGCCCTGGGGGGTCTGTAACAGTCTGCAAGTGCTGGTGTTACCCTGAGGACTGTTCTACCTTTTCAAGACCTGGGTCATAATAAGGATGGCAACAAAAGGATAAACCTTTAGCCTTGGGGAAAACTGAAAAAGGTGCTTTCACATTGGAGCCAAGAAAACAAGAAAAAATTGTGTCATTTACTTGGACTTTATTGCAGCCAACTGCATCAAACATTAGTCATCTTTATAGAGTTTTTAGTGGAAGGAACGTCTAAATTATAATAAGCACAACATTCTTATTTTACAATACAGTACAAAAACAACCAAAGAATTAGCAGGTAAGCTCTAAAACTATAGACCCAGCTTCTTATGTTCATATTTGAATTGTATAATCTCTAAAAATTCTTTCTTATTTTTCCAGTTGTATACCAATAGAATTGTTATCACAGTCTTTTCCAAATTCCTAATAAAAGGCTTCAATGTGAGTAAAAAAATTATGACATGTGGTCATTATTATCTTTACGATATGTGTCATGATCTCTCTGTTGTATATTTGTAACTTTCTGCATAAAATTTATATCTAAACAATATTTTCTGATCCCCTTTTCAATATGTAGCATCTCTTAGGAAGTAAACACAGATTTTCTTGTACTGTAAAAAAGATGCCAATGTTCTATATGTTCTATAAAATGCTAGGAAAATGTTTTAAACATGATCTTTTTTTTTTCTACATGAGCCTTTTTTTCTCCTCAGATCTGTGAAGAGAATATATTTTCCTTCTTGCTATTTCCATCACATGCAGGAAAAATTTATTTTTCTTAATTTAATCATAATATCATAGAATGGTTTGGGCTGGAAGGGACCTTGAAGATCATCTAGTTCCAACCTCCCTGCCATGGACAGGGATGACTTCCACTAGATTAAGTTGCTCAGAGCCCTATCCAGCTTGTCCTTGAACACTCCCAGATATTCAGAGAACTCCTAGAAGAAATCTAATCTCTGCCTGGACCTAAAAAGCATTACAAGAGTTGTCCTAGGCTGGTAGAAATTGTTATACTTCTCTTGGAGCAAATCTTTGATTGTTTGCATCTTCCGAAGGCTTGTTTCTTAACTGTGGTAAAAAAGTGGCATTTTATTCTTTACTTTAGTAAGTGTTCAATAAGCCCAGTAAGCTATGATATGAATAAATTTACTGTAGCCCCAGTACACTATAAAAGTCCTCTTAAGAATGTTGGAAATTTATTCTACCCATTTTCAGAGCAGCAGTTGAAAAACAAATTGAATAAATTTTAGGTGGGTGTTCATGAACGGAAAAAAAAAAAGAATCAGCAGCCTCTTAGGCAGATTTTCCCTTTCTATTTTTTTTTGGTTTTGTTTTTATGACATAGAAACAGGATGTACCTTCCCTATTTTATTATAGATAATTGCATCCAAATCTTTCCATATATTAAAAATAACTCATTTTCATACATCTTGGGCTTCTTTTTCTATATTCTGCATCACTATTATTCCACAATTTGTTACATCTATTTGTCCAGAACTATACCTTTTTTCAAAAGAGGTCATCAGATGCAATTTGACAGTATTTTTGAAGAAGCTCTGATAAACAAAGAATGACTAATAGGGGTTTTACCATTATTCCACATCACGGTTCACTTCCAAGTGAAAACCTCAGCCTACATTTTTAAGGATGCTATTTGTATGAACAGCCTATTTGTTTGTTCAATTTTCTCACAGAGTAGTTCCTTTCCTTTCCTTTCCTTTCCTTTCCTTTCCTTTCTTTCCTTTCCTTTCCTTTCCTTTCCTTTCCTTTCCCTTTCCTTTTCCTTTCCTTTCTTTCCTTTCCTTTCCTTTCCTTTCCTTTCCTTTCCTTTCCTTTCCTTTCCTTTCCTTTCCTTTCCCTTCCTTTCCTTCCCTTACCTTCCCTTCCCTTCCCTTCCCTTCCCTTCCCTTCCCTTCCCTTCCTTCCCTTCCCTTCCCTTCCCTTCCCTTCACCTTCCCTTCCCTTCCCTTCCCTTCCCTTCCCTTCCCTTCCCTTCCCTTCCCTTCCCTTCCCTTCCCTTCCCTTCCCTTCCCTTCCCTTCCCTTCCCTTCCCTTCCCTTCCCTTCCCTTCCCTTCCCTTCCCTTCCCTTCCCTTCCCTTCCCTTCCCTTCCCATTACTTTAAGTCCTTACTTGATACTTACAAGCACATTATTACATGAATATTTTAATTTTCAGTACATGGACATCCTTCTGATTTTAGCCTGTACATATTTTGTCCTTTTGAAACTTTAGAGAATATTTTTTGTGTCTAAGAGATGTAAATAGGTTAGCTGTTTATTTTGCTAAGTCATGTGCTTCTTTCTGAGTAAGACCAAATTCTAAATTAGGTTAGTGGCAAACTGAATATTATACACACTTTTGATATATATTAACCAACAGAATTGAGTAATATGGCAATAATTTATTATTTATATGTATAATAGCCATAAAATTAGAATCATATTTAAGCCCAAAAATTTTCTTGAGCATTGGAGCCTAACATAATCTGGTTTGGGGTTTACATTTTGTGATGGTTCCATTGATTTATGTCTCATTTGACACAAAGGTACCTGATAAAGTGTCCTTTGGGTCATAGGACAGGAAGATTAAAGAAATCTAAAGAAATCTTTGGGCTCCAAATCCAAGTTAAGCATCGTAAAACAGAGGTGACCTGCCTTGCAGAGATGCTGAGTCTCAGCTGGAAAGACGTGAGTTGTTCCCACTCATCACGTTATCCCACTGAAACCCTCATGTCTTGCCCTGTCTGCTCCCTGTTACTTGTGATATGTCTTCTCTGATCACACATTCCTTCATATTCTCTTGCCCAATCGTTTTTCCCCAAACATCTTTTCTCCTTTAACCCTTTCAACAAAACTGTGTATGCTAATAAATATTTCTAAATTCCATACAGAATTTTAAAAGGCAAGACACTGAGTAAAATCATGACCATAACCTTTTCTTCAAACCCTCTTCTTCCATAATCCCCATTTTTTACTGTGGTGTATTATTTTCCCTGCTTCTATCCTATTTAGAGATTTACATTATTGTGCTACTATAAAGAGATTTTGCATTTTTCCTTTTTCACAGACAATAATTTATTCCAGACAATGAAATTTTTTATCTCTGAGCAAATATTGATTAAGACCATGCTTCAACACATGAAAATTGTTGATGATCCTGCAAATCTGAGGTTGGTAATTTGTAGTTCTGGGTTCTGGGGCTCCAGCTGTCCATATGCCCTTTCTGTAGAAAGAGGAAGGTAACTCCTTGTTCCCTTCCACTTCCCCCAGTGCATCAATCCAGCCCTACTGTGGCTCCAGGGATATTTATGAACCCTCAAGATTGAAGGTGATGTGATGCCCAGTAGCCAGAATTCAGTTTAAGAAGTCCAGTTTTGCACAGAATTTCTAAGCCAGCACTTCTGTCCTGCCAGCTTTGGTTTGCACTAGAGAGCTGTTACTCACAGCCAAAGCCACTCTCAGCCAGAGTGGGTTGGCACATTTTGTTATTGCCTAAATTATTGCAACAAGTTTTGTCTGAACTTTTTGATCTATCTCCTCAATCCATACAGTGAATATAATAACCAGGCAAAGCACAATATTCACAAACAAGAAGGCTTCTTATCTGTCAGTGACTTTTTTTCTGTCCTGTTTTCATTCCCAGCAGCCACATAATAGAACTGTCATCTTTTATCATGAGATGTTGTGATATTCCTCTGTTGCTTTCCTAAGCAACAGAGTTCCTTCAAGGCCAGTACAGTTATGTTTTCAATTAAAGTACAATGTCATACATTTGTTTCCATTTCCATCTCATTGGCAAAGAGTGAAGGTAAAGAATACATATTTTATTTTCATCCAGTTTGTTCAGGAATTTGAAAACCACTCATAGGTTGGCAGGGCATTCTATCAGTGCATATGTAGCTTCTCACACTTATCACAAATTTGCACATCTGGCTCTCAAAAGCATATCCATCTTTTCAATGTCATTTGATTTCAGTTAAATCAAATTATTTCACACTATAGTGAAATCTTTATTCAAAATTTCACTGATTTCACTCTATATCATTTAGGTAATACCTTTTGATCCCAGTGTTCTCCTCCACTTTTGAGTCCTGTGATCATTTTTGTCCATTTGTGCAAATGCCCTCCCACACAAAGGCAAGTCAGAGGTGTGATACTGGATCTTCACTACCTAGAAGCCTATTGCTTTGACAGAGAAGTATTTTGGTTCCATTCCTGAGTTCAGCAAATATTTTTATATTTAATATTCATATCTCTAATAAAAAAAGTTTTCTTCACATTAATCATTTTGGTGGTTCTGGAGAACTACAGGTTTTGTTTTATTTCTGACTGAGTACAGTTTGGTTTAAAATTAACTTGTTTTGTTTTGCTGAGCATCATAATGAATTTATCATTTATTATTTGCTGAGACTGGAAGGAGAAGATGACTGGATGTGATGTGCTCTGAGCCCTTTGTCTGCTGATGTGTCCCTGTATAAGCTGCACTACAATACAGAGAGTTTGTGGTGGACTCCAGGTAGCTTCCAGCAGGGCTCCACTGAGGTTATAACTTTGCAAATGGCAAAAATTAAATTATTTCATCTCCAAACTAGAAGCTAAGTCCTTTTGCTGTCTTTGAATGTAGAGGTGCCAGGAATTCCAGGGACCACTTATATAAAAGCAAATCACTCAACACAGGATGAGATATTCTGGAAAATTTTTCCAGAGCTGCTTCTGTACCACCTACACAGGCTGCCCTCAGCCTACCACTGGCAGGCTGGCCAAAGCCCTCTGTGGCTAGTTTTCTTAAAACCTGTCATCTTCTTATTTCTTCCCCTTGTTGAAAAGAACTTCTGCCTGTAGGTTTTTTTTTGCTGTGCTATGAAGGCACACATAGTCTCTGCTAATAAATATGATGATAGCCTTGCTGATCTTTGCCTCAGTCCTTGATTTTCTTCCTTGTTGTTCAGCTGAGGCTGATTTTCCAATCTTTTCAAGAAACTTTAATGAGAAAGAATTTTTGCATGGATCATCCTCCCTCCCACTTGCAGCAATTGTGATTTTCTCCTGTTATTTGAGGCAACAATATTTCTAAAGAGACATTTCTTTTGTGGAAAATTATTGCTTGGAAAAAGGTTTCTTCTCCTATTATTATTTCACAGTTTATCAGGTAGGATCAGGCTAAAGTGCCTAATCCTGTATCTAGTTTTCAGGCTGTAAACCACATATAATAATCCTATTTTGAAATCCAGCAGCAGACATAGGAAGGATTAGATTACTCAGAGGAATAAAAAAGGCTGAGTGAGTATCTGGAAACATTTTCTTGGTAAGTCTGTAAAAAATTGAACATTCCCCAGGAGAAAAAAAAAATGTGTAGCTTGAAACATTGAAACCAAGTTTGGATGCAATACCTTGTAGAAGAAGAATGTTGTACTAAAGCAGATAATAAGCAAACGAGCTTGAGATTTCTTTCTGTTTCTTCTTTGTGGAAGTCTAATTAGGTATGTGCACAATTACAAAGCAAGTGGCATGCATGATGATGTTTTCCTCAGTCAGATTTGTTTTTCTCTTCTTCTAATTTGGCTTTAATTAACACTAACACAAATAGTTTCTTCCTGAATATAAGCACAGATATGTACTGTGGTTGAGGTTTTAAATCACAGCTGTGGTCCACTTAGGTAATTTCTGCTGGTATTAGGGAGAATAACACTTTTTTTTTTTATGTGCAGCTAGAGCAAATGGTACTCAAGTATGACACTGATAGTCATGCTTTGTTGAGTGTGTGAAATTCAGCA
Organism: Zonotrichia albicollis; assembly: GCF_047830755.1. Lineage (NCBI taxonomy): Eukaryota > Metazoa > Chordata > Aves > Passeriformes > Passerellidae > Zonotrichia > Zonotrichia albicollis. The sequence continues at coordinate 92,976,378 of NC_133819.1, forward strand.
AAGGGAATTACTAACCCAAATGAGTGCTCCCACATGAAGGATAGTATTAAACAAATCTAGCTCTAAGTCCTGACCTTCATAGCCATAATTCCTGTCAGGAGACTTTGAAGTCTGACACTAAAAAGACTGTGGAGCTTGGAATGTGAAAACAGCATTTCACAGGATTTAGCATGATAATTAGAAGTCTGTTTAACACATGATTTTAATTTGAAAGTAAGTAATCAGAGTTTAGATGACACTTCACTTAATTATATTGAGTGTTTGACATGAAAGTAAATTAATAGCAAATTTATTTCCACCATCTGCTACTATTAACTCTGGGAAAACCAGTAGAATATCCAAATATCTGTGTTTTATTCATACATTTTAAAATAGTATTATCCAAAAGAGATGTTGCATCTTTGTAAGAAACAACACAGTGCACTCAATGGAAGAATAAAGCAGCCAAAACAGTTCTCTAGAGAGCAGAAAACATTGTGGGATGTGGTTGGGATTGAGCCTGTAGCACCACCACTGCCCACTGCACAAGGCAAACACAGTTCCTGATGTGTTACATGTTCCAGACTGGAGGAGTTTGAATATAACTACATTAGAAAGGGAAACAGTCCCACTAAAAACACTCAACCCTTTGCAATATGGAGAGAATTGGAAAGAGAGTACACGTGTTCAGATTTGTCATTATTCCTTACAGTTAACCAAGGCTCCATACACCCCAGCCTGAGAAAACTGTCAAGTGTTATCATCCCTCAGTTTTACAGCCAGGTTGTTAGAGAGAACATTTTTCTTGGAAATGTTCTGCCTTTGGCATTGTTATGAGGATTTTTTAATCTCAAAATGCAAATTGTTTCACAATTTAAATGTAGGAACCATTATCATTCTAATATTTCTGTTATGAGGAATACATAATTGGAAATTGCTTCCTCTCCTAAGAGCACAGCTTTCTATACAAGGAATGCAATTCATATCTAATAAAAAAGACTACAGTGAGAATATATTAGGCAATAAAACAGTGCAAGTGTTTTTAAATGTGAATGTTTACTTGCTCTTACAACACGATTTAAAAAAGCTGGACAAAGTCTGGAATATTTCAAAAAGAAACACCATCCCCTATCTAAAGCTGTTGTTGCAATGGGTTATCTCCCACAGGGGGTATATTTCATTTAAAACCTAGAATAATATTGCATCCAGCCAACATATGCTATTACTGTGATCTGGTAAAAGCTGGGACAGGTTGTGCTCAATTTGTTGAGGAGTGACAATTTTAAAGTATTCACGTTCGTACTACAGAGGTCCATGACAAAGGTGGGTCAGGTGTGGTGCTGGTTCACAGTAGCTTAGGGGTAAAATGGAACTGCCATGTTATTCCTCTTGAGATTAAGGTACTTTGAGAACACTTCTTCACTTCTTCAACTGATGGGAGCACTCCAGCAAGAGAGCTCTCTCGTCTCACGGTGCTGAACAGCGGCAGAACGACTGTGCTTGTGCTGTCTCTTTTACACTGCCTTTGGCTAGTGTTTTTCAGACTACTTTAGAGATCAGATTAGGTAAAAGAAATTATCTTAGAGAACCTGGAAAAGAATCCATCCTGAGAAAAGAAAAAAGCCCAAATGAAAAAATTGAGCAACTACACTGACAGCCAACAGCCAGGTTGCACAGAGGCAGAGCCAGAAGTCAGCAGGGCATTAATAACAACTTCCAGTGCTTTACCAGATGCTTACAGAACAGATTTGAACAATTTCTTATTGCTCTTGCTGCTCTTGTTTTGCGCTACCTGAGCCTTGTCTCCAAAATTCCTGTCACAGAAATGATAGATGTTAAGGGTTGGGATTCTCTAGGATCTCAAATGGGCATTTGTTTCAGTTCCTAGGAAATTAAAAAAAAAAAAAAATTAAAATGTTTTTAGCCAAGGAATACGGGGTCACCACTCCCTGAAAGTGGAAGCTAGGCAATTTTCCCAACAACTTCTGAGACTCCTGAAGCCTTATAAAGCTTTATGAAAGCATCAATAAGAATTGAGAATCTCCTTGCAAAGGGCATCCCTCAGCAGCCAGCCAAATGCTGTTTGGTTTACCCTGTTTTTTGCTCTCACCAGTAGTAATCAGAGTGGGGCAAGTTTCCCTCTCCAGCTGCAGGTTTCCTGCAAGGGACACTCTGTGACCTTCAGCCACCTCAGGGACACTGGCTGTTCAGGCCATGCTGTGAACGGGCTGGTCTGTACAGGGAGGAGCAGAGGCAGGATTTCCTTTAAACATAAATCTAGGCTTTTTGCTCACAGTGACAATCCTTAAACATATTGATAAGGAATATCATTTTTCAAGCTCTGTGCACACTACTGACAGAGTATATTTCCCAAAGCATATTGCATCTTGTTTAGTATGAAATTTAAAATCAATCTAGTGTATGAGTATAGATATTTAACATATACACCTCATATATCCCTCATATACATCCTCAGAAAGGGATGCTGAAAGTCCTTGCTTTATGCTTCAGTGGTAATTTAAACTACATGGATTGTAGGTTTGTGAAGACAAAAATATCAACATTACAAATTACTGTATGTTAGCTAACATTTTGCCAAACAAATTAATTTAGGCCATATAACTCTGATGACAAAACTGAGGTGATTCCTTGATAGGAAATATCCTTAACACCCAATTTCATTTTCAGACAGTGTTCAGAGAGCTCCTGAGAATGGCTGTGAAATCAGACCAGTTTATCAATTACCACTTTCACAAAAGAGTTGTTTTAAATCCATTTTCCCTTGAAGGTATCTCAGCTCTTCTTAGTGAGAGAAGGGTTTGATTGGGGGAACTGGAAATAATTTCTCTTTGTCTCTCCTTCCATCTTTTTTTTTAACATTTAAATGTATAGTGATTGTGCTAAAATAAAAAAATGAAATACTATTCATGACCTAATTTTTACTCTCATGAACATCTCACATCCAATTTTCCAGCAAGCTAAAATATCCCAGATTTTTAATCTATAATGATTTTTTTCCCTGAGCCTTACTTAGTCCCTCACAGATTTCCTTGAAGAGGAAGAACACCATATTAGGTGACACATTGCTGTAGTTTTCATATGCACTCTCGTACATGATGTCAGAAAGGAGATTTAGGTGCAGAAAACTTGGTTAAAAATTCAAGAAAAAAAATTTGGCCTTCTCAAACAGTCCTCAGGTTTACATTTGCCATGAAATATTAGCAAAAGGAACCCAGAACCGTTTGTTCTTCTTTTATGACTCTTTGTGTCACCACATATAGACATGTTTTTGCCAGGTCTTTCATAGATCATGCTGCTTTTCCCATCCTAGAAGTGATTTGCTTTGTTAAACTCCAAAACCAGAGAAGCAAGACATGGATTTGTAATAATTAAAATTTTAACAGGACAAGTATGTGAGGAGAAATGAATCATATTATCATAGCCAGAAAATAGTGCAAACCCCATTTTAACAGAAGAAATAGATTTTCTGTGCTGGATTTCCATGAGGAGACTGCTCCTAAGAGGGAGCAGTAGCTGCTGTGCTCACACAGTACAGCTGCAGAGTCAGTGTGACATCCATGGGCGGGCGATGGGCCTTCCCTCTGACAGCAAGGTTGAGTGTGAAAAAAGATTAAGACATGAAATTTAGAGGCTTAGAGTTTTACAAAACTGGTTTGGTGTGAAAGTCTCAGGGGACAATATTTGCAGATGATGTTAGAAGTAGGCAGAAATTATTAACCACTCCATTTCATCTATATGCATCTTTGAAAAGAACTTGTCTTTCTTACTTCATTAAATATGTAGTAAAAAATAAAAAAAAAGGCATAAAAACATTAGAAGATGTTTCCAGCCTATTTTACAAAGTCACCTGAACCACAATAATATCTGAATTTCTATGACTGGCTGCTCTTACTTCTGTAGTTAACAAAGAAACAGTGAAGGAAAAAGACTATTTGCTCTCATGGGTCTATCTGTCCTGAGAATTTGGATTATCATATTTACTGGAGCACAAGACAGGCTTACCTTCTCTGTACAAGACAATAAGGGAAACATGCACCTGAATTGGAGGTAAGACTGCACAATCTTGTTAAGTCAATGGTCATATTAAGAAGCACAGATTCATTTCCTTGGTGGTGATCCTGTGGTTAAAATATCAGCCTGTAAGACTTGTGCTATATCTATATTTTACCTATAATGCTGTTGTTTAGGTATTTATAAAAAGTTATGGGCCTTGATACTCAGGATGGCCATCAAGGGCAAACTTGGCATTTTACTTACTGTTTCTCACATCTGATTGTAATGCTGTGACATTCAAATGTAAACCCATGAGGGAATATAGCCTCTCAAACACAAAATTTGTTGCTGAAGTGATTTTTAAGAACATAAGAACAACTGCAATGGCCCTGACTCCCAGGGCATATGTTTCTAGTGGTCATATTTGTATGAATCCCAAACTGGAAGCAGAGCTGTTTCTGTTAAACAGGCACTCCTGTGAACACCTGATCTCAGGAGTCCTGCTTGCTCTCAGAGGGATCTCCCTGCCAAGGTGCAATCAACAGAGACACACTCTGATGGAAAACTGGGCTCCCTGGTGCCTAATAAATGAATTCCAGATGAAACTTTCCTAAAGTTGTATCTCTCTCCTTTCTCACCTTCTTTCTTCAAATGTACTGGAAACTTGCATCTCTGAAACATCTGTCCTTGAGATACAGTGACATGGAGTCCTTGGCTGTGGCTTGTTTTCATAGGTCATTGGGGGAAAGAGAAATAAGTACACAACAAGCAGTGTCACACACTCTGTGTTCATTCACTGGAGGCAGTGTAGAGTGACGTGGGCTTTCCTCTCACACATGTGAGCATAGGGATTAGCTTAGGGCCAGGATGTCAATGTTCACTGACTTCACAGTAGATGTGGTGTTTCATACAAGTCAGAGACTTTGACCCCTGTATTTACAAAGTGCAAATTCATTTAACTCAGTTGATCTGAGAAACACTCCTGATTAAAAAGACTTTATTACGGATAGCTGTTCATTATGCATACCCACAGCTTCCCAGAGAAACTCATTCTCAGCATCCTGCTGTGACAGAGATTAGTCATTATGCAGTAAAGCTGTACTGCTGGGACCACATTTGCATTATTAAATGAATTAGAGTATTACTTACAAAAAAAAGCAGTCCCATAGCAGTGATCACCACCCCCAGACCAAGGCAAATGTGGCCAGCAAATGTTACAGGACACATCTCACCATTTGGGAAGAGGACTGCATCCTCAGTCATCTGTCACCGTGAGCCAGATTTACACTGGCATCTATAAGATACAATAGAAGGGAAGCCTTGTGGAAACTTACATTAATGGCCAAGTGCCTACTATCAAAAGCAAAGCTGCAGTAGATACTGCTTATAAAACACTCAGTAGTGGGGTGGGTTTTCTCCCCCACTGCACAAAGCCTGAAGCACCACAGCTACATCCAAACTTTACACGGACCTTTCTTCCAGGGCACTGCCTGACCCACTGCTGCCCTGGCCACTTCAGCACAGAACTGGGTATGGCTTGGCCAGCCAGGAGCAGCTAGCAGTTGAGGGGCAGGCAAGAAAAGCCTTTAAGTGACCATTTTCCAGGCATCTCCTCTCTTTGAACGTCCCTTCTCATCTTAGAGCATGTTTAAGTAGGTGTGTGGAAAGCATCTTTTTGAGTTTGAACTAAAGTGAACTAGAAGGACTCATGCAGTCCACCTTTGTTGTAGGATAACAAAAATGAGCTGAGGGCTTTTCGCTTTTTTGAATGGCCTCCTGACCATCCTGGGACACTTAAGCTTTTTTCAGCTCTTTTCAAGGCAATTTTAAACATAACTTTAATAAGGTAATGCCTTTCACTTTGAACCCTTGTGAATTAGGAAACTCCACATGTGGTGTAATTAAAAATAAATCCTTATTTCTGTGCAGCTATAGACTGCCAACTTTTAGCCTCTGTTTCTGCCTGACTTATTCAAGCCACACAGCACGTAGAGCATGGGTTATGGTCATCTTTAGAAATGGGGCTGCTCTGTGACACATCCTCAAGGGGCTAAGCCAGTGCACACTATGCTCCAGGGCTGGTAATGTGGCTGGATGGTAAATGAGGGTGTATGCTTTTATTCAGGTAAAGGTCTAGCAGTTCAGACATCATGTGCCACAATTCAGGCAGCCTGGAAAACCATGTGAGGAAAACCAGGAAGGAAAACTGAGCTGCCAGCTCGTCCTGGCCATGCAAATGAAGGAGAAATGGATGGTGGCCAAATGCAAGGAGCTGGTGCACTTTAGAGTACAAATACCAAACTCAGTAACATTTTGGAAAAAAGGCCAAAATCATGCACTCTGGAAGCACACAGTTCCTGTCTGAAATGAAGACAGCTTTTTACCCCCTGCAGTAGCTATTACTGCAAGCTGTGAGCAAACTGGTGACTTGAACTCAGTTTGTATTTTCCAAGTTATCACCACAATCATAATTCCACAGATCCAAGCACAATAAGGTATAGATCCTAGCTGTTACCAAACTCTTTGAAAAGCAAATAAAAAAGGAATTTACCAGTCTAGAATAAAAAAAATCACAAGCCTAAACATTTTATTAAATGTGTGCCCAAAATCTTGGATTCTGGAGGCTTTGGGCTATTGCAAATCTGTTGTAGGACTCCAAGGGTCCAGTCAGACTACATAGGCTGAACTGATCCATCAGCCCAGGGCTGCTAAAAGAAGGAATTCTTTTCCCTCCCCCTTTTTGCCACCAGTATCCTCCTCCTTACTCTTACTGCACTGATTCCCCAGCACTTCCATGGGGTAACTTGGTGCTATCTAACCTTTCAAGGAGGCAGCTGAGCTCATGAAAGTGGTAGAAATTAAGATTTAAAAAAAATGAGAGAGAGAGAATTATTTTTAGATATAGCAAGCTGTGAAGTCAGCTCAGCCATCTCATCTGATTGTACCTTCAGACCTGCTGAGTATAAAACAAGCAAACACTGGCTGCTCTTGAAAAAAATCTGAGTTTTTCAAATACCAACATATGGCCTTTATTAATCTTACAAAATTTTATGAAGGTGCAAGACAATAGAGTCTGACTCAAAATCTGTAGAGTTCCCTTGTGCTAATTAGAAGTGGCCTTTCCTTGTACCAGTTCCAAGATGTTGCCTGAACTTTCAAGTGCTTCTGAAGACAGCTCCAATTTCTTACTTGAAAGGAAGGACCAACAGCTTAATATTTAACCTGTAGCTGTTGTCAGCTATTTAACCTTGTCCAGAAGTGAATGGGTAACATTCCCCTTTGCCAACAAAAGTGTAAAAAATATCCTAAAATGACCTTGTGCAGAGTTTATGGTGAAAAGTCACACTTCAGTAAAGCCACAGAGTGAGCAACACTGTTGACCTTTTGTTCTTGGCCATCTGAGGACTTTAAAATCTGACTGAAACCTGATTACACCTTCTTGGACTCAAAGTGCTTAAATAAAACAAGAGACAGTGGTAGCGTGGATCAGCCAGGCTGAGGCAGAGTGAGCTGAGCCCTGCTCCAGACAGCCCTGAGGAAGAGCTGTACTAATTTTACTTCACTGATTTTTGGCTGATTTTAAAATTTTTGTTATCAGAATAGACTTCTTTATTTGGACAAAAGCTGACTAAGAAGGGGGGATTTATTCACATTAACAGGCAGTCAGTATTAATGACTCATTAGCATATGATCAGAGGGGGTTTATAACCCTGCAGGCCTGTGAGCGGGGCTGAGAGAATCAATAGAAGGAGAAAAAAACAATGATGAGTTTGCATTTGAAAGTTTGTTTTAGGAAAATAATCCAGATAAAAGGGTCATCAGTTATTAAGAAACTAGACTGGCTAGTGGATATTCCTATTCAAAGAAGGAACATATTAAGATTTCTCAAACTGTAGTGTCTGTGTAGTCTTATGAAACATAGACTAAGCTGCCAGCAAAAGGCAAAGGTCCTTACTCATGACCCATAGAGCAGTCTGGGGCTCTTGATGGCTTGGAGATGTCAGCCTAGTTACTCACACATCTGAAAGAAAGAGAAGATTTTGTAAAATGCAGCTCATCAAGCTTGGTTCACATCCCTGAAGGGTGAAATATGCCTTTTAATTTCACTCTGTGAGGGTGAGACCTACCTGATGTAGCCCTGTGAAAGCTAAAAGGAGAAATTTGGATATTAACCCACTGCTCTGCTACAGCCTCTTGGTACTCTTTAGCACAATCAGACTCATCTGGAGAAGAAATCCCACTTCTTATGAGTCTTAGTAATGGAGCTTTCCTGATTTCCACTCAATGCCAGCCATGCAAGGCCTTGCTTCTCTGAAGAAAAAGCCGTGCAGCTCTCTACAGAGAAAATCCCACTGCCTTCTGACTCAGCCATCATAAAAAAACACTTGCTTTGATGTAAAATTGTTCCTGAATGCACATAAACAGGCAGGGTTTGAAATTTTGGTGCAGAATTTGTCCTTTGGGTGCAGTTTACTGTCTCTGCCATAATTATGTTTTGAAATGCTTGATTTCATTTGTACTTCTGTCCAAATGAGCTCCTATCCTCTTCTGTAACCAAGCGGATCTCACATCCATGTGAGCGGTGGTGTCACAGACATCTTCTGTGAAAAATCCTTTCCTTAGGATTTTTCCTTCTGAGAAGCTCAGGAACAAAATGTAAACAATTATTATCTGCTGCTATGGAATGCAACAGGTGGAGCTGTGATTGGTCTCATGTGGTTGTTTCTAATTAATGGCCAATCACAGTCAGCTGGCTCGGATTCTCTGTCTGAGCCACAAGCCTTTGATATCATTCTTTCTTTTGCTATTCTTAGCTAGCCTTCTGATGAAATCTTTTCTTCTATTCTATTAGTATAGTTTAAATATAATATATATAATAAAATAATAAATCAAGCCTTCTGAAACATGGAGTCAGATCCTCGTCTCTTCCCTCATCCTCGGACCCCTGTGAACACTGTCACATGGCGGCTTCTCATTTTAAAATGAGAGAAGGTGTGTGTCACCCAGCACATCAGTGATCACCATTGCAGTCTCTTCAAAAGTTTCCTACAGCCAGAAGCAGGATTACACTGCAAGTTCCATCTCCTCCCTGTCACTCATCCAGGAGAAGGATTGCCACAGAAAACAATGTCCCACTCAGCACTAGGGGATGGAAGTCTTGGCTCTTTTGCCATGGGCAGGGCGAGCTCTCCTGAGCAATAGTCCCAGCCCTGCATTCAGCATTGCCTTTGCAGGCAGCCTGGCTGCCTCCCACCCCTGAGAGAGCTGTGGTGCCTCTGCCCACGCAGGCTCAGCGGGATGGACTGGGAATCAGCGGTCACGGTCCGTTCCACAGGCGCGCTAAATAAACAGAAAATAATGGCCGGGAGTTCTCATATGCGCATGGGAGATTCAGCGTGGCCTGCTTTGTTTTCAGAGTGCTGGGAGAAAGCTGTTTTGATTGCTCAGACTTCAGAGCAGCTGCTGTAAACATGACGTGTCCGAATGTTTCTTCTGGGCAAATGCTGGCAACAATGCAGCTCACAAATTCTGCTAAAACAGATTATCCTCCATCTTCCTGCTCACCCTTTTTAGGGCTAACCAACAGCTCATCAATCCTTGAAACTTTAAGACCACTACGGGTCTTTTTAATTTGCACCTAGCTTCCTCTAATCTAAACTGATTTTTCCAGAAGCCAAAAATAACTGCTGAACATATCCAGGTGTTCCTTTATTCTACCAGGGGTGGCCTAAATACCAGTGGGGATGACAGCATGTTTTTCTATTAAATACTTATGATTTTCTTTAAATACCTGTGTCCCATCCCATTCCTGACCCATTGATATGGTTTTCTTGGAGTCCATGACTGGCTTTGAAGCTCCTTGTGGCAATGGAGAAAAAAAACCCTGAATCACAGCAGAAGGGAAAATCAAAACCTATAGGACACAAGATTGACACTGAACTCAGCTATTTACTTTAAACTTGCCCAAGGAGGGAAATGCAAAGCTGTTACTGATGATAACATTGCAATCCAGAAAGCAGGATTTTATCCCATTTCTGGAAGATCAGCTGTGTTCTAGTTTCCAAGAGAAGACAATGATTCACAGCAGATGAGCAGGTGCAAATATACCCCAGCAGTGATCTATTATATAAAACAAAATTTTAATTTGCAAGTCTTTTACAAGTGCCCAGCATCCAGTCTGAAATCATGTGCCTGTAGACATCATGACTTAATCACAGCCTCATTAAAGACAAAATCAAGCAGCTTTGGTCTTTTGGACACCTCAAGGCTGTAGAACTGTCCTCCCAGTTTGCTGTGCCCAAAATCTCCTTTTGATTTTCAAAGCCTATTATGCAAATGCAGGAAGCATGCTAACTAGAACAATGAGCTCTGAACACAGGACTTTGCCACCCAGAAGACATTTCCCTGTGACCTCTAAAAAATAAAAGTCTCCCCAGTTCTTTTCTGTCAAGGCAATGCCTGCATTAACAAGTTGTGCAACACCAGTGGAGCGAATCCAACTTTGCAGCCCGCAATCTGGGGCTGTGGTGATGATCCAGTGTTGACATTCAGTGTTTCAGCTTTTCTCTGGTCTCCTGGACTGACAGCCCAGTAGTGGCAGCACACACAAAGTGCAGACCTGAAGCATACTCTGTGCTGGAACCAAATGTTTGGTGTACTTCCATGCTAAAGGAAGGGCTTTTCTAGGGACCTTAGGAAGACCTCATCAACCCATGTCAAAGATCTCTCTGTGATGCAAATAAAAGTGTGGTGAGTGAGCATAATCAGGAGAATCACTTAAAGAGCATAATTTTGATCCAAATTACATCACTGATAACAACACATTGTGACTTAGCCGGTATCTACCTGGGCTTAGCTAGCCAGAGGAAGGTTTAAGGACCATGTCAAAAGAGGGGCAGATTCTGATGTGCTCAGGCCTGTGCAGGCTGATGACATCCCATAAGGGTCAGCACTCCCTGCTGGCAGAAGAACCTTTTTCACCATGGGTGCACTCCATCCTTAATTGTAAGGCACAGTATTTTTCATTCACTTTTCCAAAGGATAGGGGGAAGGTTGAACCATTCAGTCAAATGCTACAACTGTAAGTTTTGCCAGGCAACACCAACAGGTCCAATCACTTTTTTCAGGCTGTAGTTCAGCCTGAGGAAATGCAATCTTAGAAAAAAATCTAAACACAAGACCTAAGAAAAATATGATTTTCTGTTATTCTGTGGCTATCCTGAATTACTAGCTTCAAACATAGACTCATGGGTGTGGAATTGTATTTGAGCCATTGGCTATTGAAGTGTGATGTAACCCATTTGTAACCCAGTTAGGGAAATGGCATGCAAAAAAAGGAACCTTTCAAAGGCTTCAGTCTTCATGTAGGGCTATATGAACAGAAAATACTTCATGTTATTTGAAGTCTACTATATTTTATTGCACATGTTTAGTGAGAACTGTGGGAAGGGCAGAAACATGAAACAAACTGGCCCATATGGATTCCATAATTTCTCTTTTTTTTTAAGTAGAAGTTTTGCTAGTGCTTTATAGGAGTTTCATAACAGGCTCAGCATCCTATAAATAAAGGAGACCTTCAGCAAGGTCTCTCACTGGGGATTTTACTGTGTCACTGATGTTTTCATCCCCACAGACTACCACAATGAACAAATAAAAGTTACAGCCTTTTTGAGGGAACTGTAAGCAAGCTGGGACCCTTCTGGTATTAGGAGAAAGATCATATGAGCATTCCAGAGACCAGACATCCTCTAAAAACAAATTTGAAATGGAAATTTTTTCTGTGTTCTGAAGACTCAAAACAGTTGAAAGAAGTACGATGAGTGCTCCCTCCCAGAGAGATTTTCAAGTAATTGAATTAAATCCTGAACCCCAAATTTCATATGTTCCCTCATAAACTCCACATGGAAAGGATTTCAGCTGCTCCCTAAGTGTAAGATGTTACCCTATGTACCTTCCAGAAAGGCTCTAGCTGACTCCCAACATCTCTAGCTAGAATTGCCTTCTCTAAAGGCTGTGCTATCCTACCTGTTTCAAATGCCATACCGAGTCAAATATGATAAATGTCTGTGGACAGGCACTGAAGATGTGAGTAATTGATTGTGGGTTAGGGATGGCTATGGCCCTAGTGAATTGCTAATTTATTGAGTTATCTACCTATACACATGATGGCCATAACTTTAAAGATTAAAATAACTCATCTGCAAAACAAGAGGTACCAGCTCAGTGTAGAAGAATTCTGCACATATCAAAAACGATAAGAGCTTTCCAGATTTTCATGATGGATTTTCAGACATGTTGAAATGGGATAGAATGTTGAAAAAGAAAATATAAAAACAAATTCCAGAATTTCTGCTAAGTAATAGCTTATTTTGTTGGTAAGAAAAAGGCTGAAGTGACTGTACCACAAGCAATAAAAATGTGCCAAGCAAATAAATCATGATTGTGGCAGTAGATTATTTAAGATAAGGTAGGTGACTCATTCCCTAATAACTTGAAAGAAAAAAAAAAGTTTAAAGTAATTTAGAAATTATAACAGCTACTTCTTTTAAAGGACAAAATAAAGACTTATAAGAGGACATATTTTTTCTCAGTGGCCTCTGATACTTTTGATAACCGTAATTAAATAGTTACCATAGTATTGTTAATATCAGTTTACAAGGGGGATATTCTACTAGGAATACAAGAATATATGCTTCTATCTAACTGCTGAGATCATATGGTACATATCACAACATGCATAACATAAGTCTTGATTTTAAAAGTCTTTCTTGTCACTGTTATTTATGCCCAAAAAAAGGCTAGGAATTTCAGGATATGTTTAACTTTGTCAGCAAAATATAAAAGTATTCTGAGGTTTATTCACCAACAATACATGTTATCACTAAAAGGCTTTTAAAAGCTTTCCAGCTTCTATAAGTCACCTCGGTATGTTAGATGAAGATTTATCAAATGCAGTCTCTAAATTGGTTCAAGATAGCAAAGGTGTGGATAATGGTAAACCACTTTTGGCAACTGAAATGCTGGTTATATTCTTTTATACTGAGCTAAAAGTGTTTTAATGATGTAATCTTGGAGCAGTTTAATTTTCTGTGCTGAGGTTTCTGAAATGATGTGTTCTCTGCAGAGTAATGACAAAGAACCGATGAAAAATTCTTTTGTCATGGCAGTAACTTTTATCTAAGAAACACATCAAAAAAAAGCACAAGGTGTGTAAGAAGGGATAAATTCAGTAGCATATGTCAGCTCTCAGAAACCTGAGTTTTCAGTTTTGTACAAGTAAACAAATTTTCAGCCACCTCCTTTAGAAAAATATCACTTTTTTGACATAAGTAGGACTGAAGGGTTGAAATATGACAAAAGGCCGGAATTGGACTGTTTAATAATATTACGTATGAAGAATAATATATGTTGAGAAATTCAGTAGAGAATTATTTCTCTGAGGAAACTGTGAGTGTGCTCCTAAATCGTACAGCATTCCTACTTAAAACACTACCTGATCTTTTTACATTATCCTCTTTCCTTCCATCTCAACATGATCATGTAATTTCAGTTGATCTTCTTAAGTCCAGAGTTTTTAACTCTTGCCTGACAGTTCTAACTCCATAATTAAATACAAAATCATCAAAGTTGGAAGAGACCTTCAAGATCATCCACCCATCAACCCAGTGCTAGCATAGTCACCCCTGAACCACAGCCTCAAGTGCCACATCCAGATGCCTCTTGAACACTTCCAGAGACAGGGACTCCCCCCACGTCCCTGGGCAACTTTTTCCAATACCTAACTAGTCTTTCAGTGAAAAACTTATTTTTCTAATATCCAATCTAAACCTCTCCTGGTGCAGTTTAAGGTCTTTCCTCAAATATCCACCACAATAAGTACTATTGCATTCCTATTTAATATGGTACTCTGGACTTTGAAGAGGTTAGAGGTGGCACACAGAAGGGACATAGGGCTCCATCACTGAGTGTCTCCCCAAAGTCTTCCTCAGCAGCATCACCTAACAAGGGCTCTTCAGAAAGTTTGGTGACTATTTCTTGCACATCTTTTCCATATAAAATGTGCTGTCTTCTCTCAACCCAATGGAATTGCTTTCCAGGCAGCTCATCCCAACAAAGCAGGAAACCTTCTTTGTCATTCAGGGATGCTCACCCCACCCCAGACCCATAAAATTATGCTTGACATAAGAAACTGTTCTCAAATACCAGAAAACCAAAACATGAATATCCAAGAGAAAGAGCATGAGACAGCTGTAAAAAATAATTCTGCAGCTGTTGGTGTCAGCTCCCAGCTCTCTACCATTCCTCCTGCTTCACAACAGCTGCTGCATAGACCTTGTGGGCGATTTCCAAAATTTTTAACTGAAGCTGTTTTGCTTTATGAGAAAATCACAATTTCATTCCTGTTTCCAATTTTAGAAGAAAACAGCACCATGTGCTGGGAGATTTAACCCACAGCTATCTAAATCCTGAGAAAGCTTTCTAAAACCACTTGGAATTTGCCATGGAGAAGGCTGTGCGTTAAGTTCAGTGCAACCACAGCGGTGTAACACAGAGCAGTGAGGACACAAAGTATAGTGCAGCTAAAACTGCTCAGTTGCATAAATATGGCATTTCCCATACTCTCATGGATGGCAGTCCTTCAAACTACTCAAGTTGGAGGCAAAGTCTGAATACAGGTCAACAGCAATGAACATGGAACGAAGGACCACTGGAATTCTCTAAGCTGAGCCCTTCCTGCAGGCATTCCAGTTAATGTGCCTCAGGTTTATCAGGATGCGACAAGAGCAATAGCACTCTCTCCAGTGATGAGTGATTTCACACTTATTTTTCCTGGTACTTTGAATAGTTCTGTCATCCACTTAACTCTCAGCAGTATCAGTCATCAGAGGAAGAGACAACTTAACTGAATCCATAAATTAGTGAGTGCTTGGAAACAGTTGTTTGCTCCTAAGTGTCACAGTGTCTTCGAAATATTTGAAATAACTAGTATCATCTCCCACATTTTAGTACCAAAAATATTAAAAAAAAAAAAAAATAGTACCCAGCTGCCTGCTGTAAGGTTTGATTAACTCCTATTCTGTTCCCCTGTGCTCTATTATCTCTTGTTCTGAGGTTCTCTTCAAATCCACGTAACTTTTTACATGGGAAAAATAAAGGGGACTGAGAGCACGGAGAGTGAGTGGAATTTGTTTTGTGAGCTTGAGAATAATAATCTGCCAGTAGCAAATTATGCTCAGATAAAACGCCTGTCAATTTCAAGCAATGAAGTGACCAGGTCCAAAATACTTGAAAAATAAAATGCTACTGACCAATACCAAACAGAAGAATGGCAAAAATAATCAGTGTAAAATTAAACTAATCAACCAATAACATCCCCAAACATGCAAACAAAGGCAGCTTTTCTGCCCTAACATTGTGCCAGTTCCTAATGTCATGGTTCGTTTTAACCTCAAATATACAGAACAACATACCTGATGAATGAAACTTGGTTTCATGAGCTCACTAGGTAGTATCACACAGCATAGAAGTTAAATTCTTCAGAACAGGATTTTACCCATATCTATTAAGGCTTTTCTTATTTCATATTGTGGACTGTGCTCTGTTTCACTGTGAAAAGAAGCGTGCACTATCCCCACACCAAAATGCAAATGCTCTGGAATAACACAGAGTCCTGACTATGCCAGCACAGGAAAATGTAGAAACTGGGAGGACTTTGAAGAAAATGAAGAAAGCGAAAAAAGCAAAGAAAAATACTCTGAAGTGAGGAATTATTGTGATGGGATTCTTCTGCTCGTAGCAATGAGAGCACTGCTTTGCCCAGGCACTGATCCTAAATGTTCTGGGCCCCTTGGGGAACTGCTTTATACAGAGCACTGCTAGCTTGTTCCAACAGACAAGGCATACTGGCTGTCACAGTCACGGATATGAAATTTATCTTTCTGTAAATGAATTACAGGCTTAGGAAGCCAGCAAGAAGCCAAGCCTCAGAAGAAAAAACTGGAATTCAGTTTGTCTAAATTGTAGTGGGCCATTTTGCAAGGTGACCTGCCATTTTATCTCAGAATAAGTTCTTACAAAATCCCAGCCCAGCTGCCCAGGACCCAGAACTTTCACAAATCTGAAAAATATCTTCTGAAACAGCACTAGCAGATGAGTGATTCAGAAAGGTATTACTGTTTTGCCCCTATGGCCTGTAAAGCTGGAGTCTAAATGAGAGGCAGGTTTTAGGTAGCTGTTCCTGTAAAATGTATTTAAGAGGCCCACCATGTATTTTATTCTCCAGGAGTATTTCTTAAAACTGATAATTTGTAGTTCCTGGGAATTCTACTCTTGAAAAATGGATGATAAGAAAAAACCAAAATACTGATTTATTAATTTTCAATTAGCAAATTTCAGTTGAGAAATGCAAAGGCCCTTGATTTATTTGAAACCAACTTGGCCCTCCTCCTTCCTTTGGTACCTCAGATGAAACTCATAATCCCATTCTTCTCAGCATCCTGTGCTTCCCAGACAGGCTGCTTGTGCCATTGCCCATGGCCCCCAAGTGCACTGTATCCATTTAATGATGGGGGACACTGTTTTACTTAGAGTAATCCAGAAAAAAAAAAAAAAAGGCATTCTGAACTGAGCCGCTTCAATTCAAGACAGAAAGACAGACACCCTTGAAATCTCCTAATTAAATAATGAAATTTTTTGTCCTAGATATCTTTTATTAAGAAAAGAAATCATGTTCAGTTTTACTACCCTGGCCTACATTGAGCAAGAAATGCATTTCTAGATAGGTGTTTCATTACTGAAGCTTAACAGGAAAGTAAATCTGATAATTTTCCCTTGCTCTGCTTCCTTTTTTTTCCCAAAAGATATTCAAAGAAATTATAATTTTTATTAAGTGGTGGAAATCCAATAATTTAAATATTATCTTTGGAGAATGAATATTTTGTTAAACATTAGTGATTTAGAACAACTCTGACATATTTCATATTCATATCCACTGCTTGTTAATTTTTCTCTTTCCATTTTTCTGTCATGTATATTACCCAGTGCAGCTGCCAAGTTCAGCTTAGAGTGTGCTCAACTTTCATGAATTTTTCCTTTTATGTTCCTGCTGAATTTATAAAGCAGTTTATAATGAAAATTCACTGTAAGAGAAAAATTTACAAGATATTTTTATGGAGCAGTCATAAGTTTTACAATTTAAACTGGAAAGCATAACTGTGAAGTCATTGCCATACCCATGGTATATTTTAATCATCTGTCTACAATATGCTGGAAAAAAATTTAAAAACTGAAGGAGATTTTCCCCTCCTTGAAAAACAACAAAGACAGGAACAGAATTCTGAGCTTTGGAGACTGTCATTGACACCAGCACTCTGTAAAGATAGCAGCAATGAAATGTTACTGAAAGAATTCATCGAAAAGAGTTTGTTG